>NW_024870943.1:1200000-1800000 GCF_019054845.1 Dipodomys spectabilis
GGATCCAGGAGCGGTAAGCGACTGCATCACTCCCCTGCCCCCTGGAGAAGCACCCAGACGAAAGTGAAAAGTGTCTTGATAATTGACACATTGGGGAAAAGAAAAAGTTTACTGAGAACTTGGCTTGCCACACCAGGTGAAGGGAAAATCACTGCTCCCGCGGGATACGACCTCAGCTGCCGCCCTCCTGGACCCCTATCTAAGGAGACCTATGCAGCTCTGAAGTGCCCATGTGCATCTCAGAAACGACCCGCCCTGCAATGCACATCCTGAGAGAAGAGGCCAGCACTTGTGTTACTGCCACTGGAGAAGCGCACCTGCAGGAGAGACCCCAGGTTCCACACTCTGGGTAAGGGATCACCTTAGGAGTGAAAGACCCTATCCCCCTGGGATACTTCCATCGAATGGGAGGGTGCCCCAGAAACTCAGACTCCAGACCGGGAGATGCAACAAGCAAGAGGAGTTTATTTGATGTTTGCACAAATGGACTCTCTGCCTTGGGAAGGGAGAGAGCCCAGAGTAGCAGTTACACGGATTTTTAAAAGCAAAGACCACAAGATTAACACAAGGCATCCCGGGATTGGCCCATTTAAAGGTCACCATATACCCCAGCAATCATTTTTTTTTTAACACGGGTCTCATTTTGAGGGAACCTCATTCTCCCAGCACCAGATTTGGCCTTAAAAGTATGGGTGCGGGGGTCTCGTAGCTGGATGATCATGAGAAACCCATCATCGTGTAAGTCCTTGTACAACCTGATGCCCCAAGAAAAACCAGTGACCCATCCCACATTCGGTCTTTTTTCCTTAGAGGTAAATTGTACTTTGAGGGGGTTACACCAAGCTTGGCACTCGTTAAGGAGCGTAGGATTCACCTTGTCAGGCCCCTTGGATTTGTGGATGGATGGATCCCACAGAGGAGGGTGTGTGTAGTTTGCCTTTACAGTTATGTAATCCCAAGAGGAGGAAGGCTTCCAATAGTTGTCACCTGTGGTCTCGCAGCCCCAAGCCTTACAAAAGTAGTCACTCCTTCCCCCGCAGCAGTTGGTGGAGCGGTCCCCATGATATTCGAGACAAACTTATATTGAGTGGGATCTTAGGTCACTCCCACCTTCTGCTCCCCCGCAGCCCCCCATTTTGTTTTCAGGGGTAGGGCCCGAGGGAGTTTGACCGGGTCAAAATACTGCCCTAGGTCCCAGTAGCCATGCTCTCCCAGTGCTACCTTGCAAAGGTCTGGATACAAATCTGGCCACCAAGTCCACAGGGGGCCTATGGTAGAGGTAGACCATATTACGGCCCTCTGCCCAGTCACTACTTGTCACGTCTGGTTTTGGGGAAAGTGTGGGTTTATGCCTGCCAGGGGATGGACACTGCGTCCTTCTGTTATGGTCAAAGCCACGATAGAAAAAAAAACATTAAGCAGTTTTTAAGAGTCTTATCTTGAGAGGATTTTGAATACACTGCAGCTTCCATCTGGGCGATGCTGTGGGATTCTTGTTGACCTCGGGTGGTGCACGTTTAACGTGGGAGGCGTGAATCCAGGCCACAATCCTGTCCACCTTTAATGCTGTGGGGATGGTCAGTAGTATGGTATACGCGCCTTTCCAGCAAGGCTCGAGGGTCCTGGACTGATGTCTCCTCACATACACCTCATCGCCGATCTGGAAGGGGTGTGGGAATGTGGAGTTCCTGGCTGCGTAGGCTGTTGCCAGAGGTCTCCACACTTGATTTTGAATGAGTTGCAGGGCGCCATTCCCTCCTTTGGCTTGTGGAACCTTTATCTTAGAACAGCCTTAAGGCACCACTGTGATGCAGAAGTTCAGGCTAAGAGTACTACTTCCATTGATAACACACTCAGGTTATTACCATACCAGAGCCAAACTAGGCTGTGACTATAGAGTGGATTTCCAGTCACTATGCATGGAAGTGCCTAAGGTAAGCAAACCAGTGATATCCTTGTCCCCAGTATCCACTGTGGGAATAGAGAGAATTTCTGGATATCACCCAAAGGAATGTCCCACAAGATCTTAGATTTAGCAGCTGTCAACCAGGAAGCAAACTTAGGTGATGGAATCAGGCAGGAGTTCCTCCAGGTGACTGTCAGGCCATCGTTGAACTTTACCCATTAGGGTGTACAGCAGCAGCAGGAACTCTCAGTGGCTCCAAAGAACTGTCACACTTCATGCTGGGCTGTAAATTCCTACACAGACTGGTTAAGGATGCAAGTAATACGTAGGCTTGGCAGGCTTTGATTCCGCTGGTTTTTCAGACCTTTAAACAATAGCCCAGGACAATTTACCAAAATTACAACTTTTTTTTTACTAACCAGATATTTTTGTAAACAGGCACAGAAGGCTTAGTCTTGTAACCATCTCTGACAGATGCAGTCTCAACACTTGCACAGCTGTTAACACTATTTTTTATGCCTTTTTTAAAAAAAATTATTATTTTATTTAGTTTGCCTCATTTTTTTAAAACTGTCTCTAGACTCTGTATCTTAAAAGGGGGTTGATGGGTGAAGGTCCATCTTCTATAACTTCTTCAAGCTGACTTCAGGGGCATTGATCCTACCTAGCCAGGGACCTATAACCTTAGCCTATTTTACAAAGAGGCTATCAGGGTTAGATGTCATTAAGAACAATATTTTGACAACTGCACAGACCTTTTCTCCAGCTACAGCAGTGTAGTTTGTTTAGCACTCTGGTTTGCAAAAACATCCTTTTAGATGGCTTAGGAATGTGATCTCTAGTGACCCTAACAATGCCTAAGTTACCTTTGTAGGCCTTTAGAAAGAGATCAATGGACTCTCAGGTTTACAAACTTTTTCCTGAGCAGATGAATTTCATGTAGCTCATGTCAGCTCAATAGTTACTGCCAATTAAAGCTTTTGGCACATAAAGGGGTTGAGATTTAAACTATCCCCTATATTTTATAACATTAGCTTTTTACTACTATCACAGAGGACTGGCAAGTTCCTGTCCCTTACAAGGTAGATAGTCATGGACATTAGGCATGCTTACAAACTCTTTCCATGACCTCCAGGCTCTGACCAGTTTTGAAGGGCCATACACAAATGACTCTAAGATCTGACATTTCTGACATCCAAGCAGTGGCTTACTGCCTCTGGATGCTTCTCCATTGCTCTTGTCCCAGGAGTGTCTTCTCTACACTGGATAAATGCCTCATTGGCATTTCCCTTAGCTGGTGGCTGGACTTGAACTCAGGGCCTGAGTGCTGTCCCTCAGCTCTACAACTCAAGGCTAGCACTCTGCCACTATGAGTCCCAAAGCAACTCTGCTTGCTCTTTCAGTACTCTGCTGGCTGAGTAGAGGTGACAGTCTCACAGGAACCTTTTTGTGCCCGGGCTGGCTTTGAACCAGTTTGCAGATCAATGAGTCTTACAAAAGGCCATTTTATTCCAATTAAAAGCAACAAGGTGGTCAACATAGAAGTAGCTTTTAAGCATGCTCTTACCTGAAACTTATTAAGAGTCAAAGTTACATCTGACAAACTTTTAAGAATCCTCTGTGCTTTGCTCTGGACTTTGCTGGAAACTTAAAAAAGAAAAAAACCTATAAGAGCAAACTAGAATAGCAATTATTTTGGTAATCCTAATTTTTTTTTCGTGCACTTTGAGGCCAATGTTAAGAACAATTTTATATTTAAACTTTATATCTAAAAATCCATTTTTAATTATTTTTAAAACCTCTTATTAATCTCCTTTAATATTTTATACTTTAGTTTTTATTTGCGTTTTAAAAAACCTCTTAAAATCTTGAGGCCATGTGTCACTCATTGTCTCTTGGCTGCTTGTTTTAACACATTAAAACTTTTAAACTTAAATGACAATTTTTCCTTAATGCAAGAATTACAGTCACCATCACTATACCACGAAGCTAGACTTAACACCTTTATAACTTTTAAAAACATCCTAATTGGAGAACATAATTGAAAGTAAGGCACATTATACAAATAACTTTTTAACCCTCTTTTTAAGGCCTTCCTAATTTTAATGTTAACACATCCAAGGGGAAGTTTTAGTAATACTAATCAGATCATCACATCACTCATTTTAACCATCATGTTTTTAGTGTCTATCTGCAGGGAAAAGAGAGGACAAAGATGGGCCACTCAGCCCCTTCTATGGAATGGGCACACACCCAATCTGACTCTTTAGGGTTAGATGAACTGCGTTTGTGCCAGCTTACCTTCTTTTATCATGCGTGGACTTCTCCCAGGACTTGTCCCACCATGCATGACGAGTTGATCTGCACTTCTGCCTGTTCACCCCTTACCTCTAAAGACAGGTCTTCTGTTGGTTCTTGAATGAAATACACAGTTTTAGGCAGACAGAACAGGTACAGTCTTTGACAGTGTTAAATTAACCTTTACATTTAAATTTTTAATATTTATCCCCAAATTTTAGCCAAGGGAACTAAATTTCAAACAGCTAATGCATTTTTGTTAAGCCAGATAACTTGATTACAGTATAAACAGTCTTATGCATTTTAAAATATTAGTTTTTTTATACCAGATTTTTTTTATTTTCCGAGTTAAAGAATCCTTAAAAAGTCATTTAAAACACTATGAAGATTTTTTTTAAATTTTTGTTAATGTCCAAACCTCATAACCTTTTGAATCTTAAATTTAAACTCACCCAATTGTTACAGCATGCTGAAAATTTTTATCTTTGAACATGTTCACAGACACACAAAACACTCACACAGATCTTAAAGCGCACAAAAATCAAAATCAGTTGTACGTACACCTTTTAAAGTTCTTAAACAAAAATTTAGGACAGTGTTTCTTTTAAACTTGGTAACTTTGTTGGGCTTCATTTTCCCAGAGCTTGCTTGTTTAGCAAGACAATTCACTAATTAGTCTTTTGAATCCCTTCCATTGGAGGAGGGCTGGGGGAGGGGGTCACCTAAAACTAAACTGGCCAGATTTTTTTTTATCCAATTTTAGACAAGAGCACTTTACAAATTGTTACATTGTCAGGAATAGCTGAAAAAGTCCAAACCAGGTACACAGCCTTCTACACCCTCCCTGTCGGCAGCCTCCACAAGAAGAAAATTCAGCCTGAGGCTTGAAGGGAACCAAACTAGCCCAGTAACCTTCCATGCCTCACAGAGAGGGTGGGCATAGCAGGTCTGTGACCGAGCCCAGCTGGAACTCCTATTTCCCCAGAGATGTTCAAATAAATAAATAACAAAAACACAGATAAACATAAAAACCAAGGATCCACATTTAAAACTGGTACCAATTCTAAAACAGAACTAGACAAGAACCAAAGGCTGAGTTGGGGACTAATGGGACCCAGTTTATCCCTACCAAAACTCTGTGCTGCTCCCACTCAGCAAGCTGACTCCAGAGTCTGCTGAATGAGCCTGCCATGCTCACCCAAAACTTCCCTACCTCTGGAAACAGAACAGAAAACACACCAAAGTAAACAAGACACACAAGTGGCCACAAAGACAAAATCAGGTCTCAGTTAATGGGGAGACATCTCACCACCATTTACTTACCAGGAGACTCAACCCCCTTACTCACCTCCGGAGGATTTTTCTTTTAGATTCCTGCAAACGTTGACTCAGGGGCCTTCCAAGGCGGAGGAGAATTCCCCAGTCATCTTGGGGCAAGGGAAAATAATCCCTAGCGGCTGTCTCCTCAGACTGACAGGTTCTCCCCCACGGTCAGACCCACCTCCCCCCCAGCCAAGGCCCAAGGCTGAGATCTAACTGGGGCCACTTGCAGGTGGTCAGTGGCAGTTTCATAATTGACAAACAAGCAAGTTACAAAGGCAGAACCAGCAGTTTTTGTTTTTAAACGAACTAGGACAAGGTCTAGGGGTGTCCTGGGAGTGGACTCACTTGTTGTCCCATCTCTATAGAGAATACAAAACACACACTAAAAACAAGTAACACTAAACAGAGACAGACAGAACCAGACAAACGCCGCCTGGCAGCTGAGCGACTACAGATGAGGAAGGAAACTACAGATGGGAGTGGCCGGTCGCCCCTTAACTCCCCAGTACAGAGAGACACTCAGGTCTCGTCCTTCCTCCAAACCACCTGAAAGTGGAACTCCATGGTGGGGACCAGGGGTTTCAGGGCACGTCTGCCTCCCCCACTGGCCCAAATTCAGAATACAGGTCCTGTACAGGCACTTTTGGATCCCAGAATGCAAAATGAAAGTGACAAACACAGAAGAGGAGAAACACAAGAGTTCTATCTTACCTCCTGCCGGTCCTGGAATTTGGGGTCTGGGGTCGCAGGTATCTCAGACGAGCGCCCACTGAAAGACCCTAGCCCCCTAGGATATTTCCGTCGACGGGAGGGTGCCCCAGAAACTCATACTCTACACCGGGAGACGCAACAAGCAAGAGGAGTTTATTTGACGTTTGTGCAAATGGACTCTCTGCCTTGGGAAGGGAGAGAGCCCTGAGCAGCGGTTACAGGGATTTTTAAAAGCAAAGACCACAAGATTAATACAAGGCGTCCCAGGATTGGCCCGTTTAAAGGTCACCGTATACCCCAGCAGTCATTCTTTTTTTACACGGGAAATTTTGTAACACTCTTTGTAAAAGGACTGGCGTGGGGGGACTCAAAGGGGGTTGGTTACTTTGGACAGTAAGGGTTAGGGGAGTTCACATAGTTACAGGCTTGTGATTGGTTGATATTTGGCCTAGTTTTCTGTTCCTGTTTCTGGTCCTTATCTCAAGGTCCCCTCTGAGGAATTTCTAAACAGGAACTGGAAAACACAAACTGTCTGTTCTTTATCTATGACCAGAGACCTTGTCCTGGGGCCTACATCTGGGCTCTGAGACTCTACCCAATTCCTTATTTCCAGGGAGGGGGTTGGTGTTAGCTCAAGCAAGTTTACAAAAGCAAAATCAGCAGTTAGCAATTGTAAAAAGTAACTCTAATTTTTAATCTTTCAAGTAGCAGGGATTCTGGACTGAACCCAGTTGCATAACAAAGAAACAGGGAAGGATAGGAATGGACTAGGACAGTGAAAAGAACTGGGGTTCTAGGCCCCTCACACCCAAGCCCTGTTGGTTCCTATCTTCGACTCCCCTCACAGAGTCTGTCCTGGTATAGGACAAGTGAGGAGGAATCCTGCTTGTCCAGAAGCTTGGGATGATGTGTTCACATCAGTGACTCTAGAATGGCATTTGAACCTAAAATTGCACTCTATCTGTCTGTCATCCACCTCCTTAACCTGCAACATCCCCAGTGCAGACCTGGTTCATTTTCCTGGTATTTCTTCTGTGAAATGTGGGCTCTGTCCCATTGAGGAAAGGGTGACACCTGGGACCCACTCCTGCAGCCAATGTATTGAGGTATAAGTGCATGTGACCCCGGGAACATGTCACCCATGTTTCAAGTTTCTTTCTTTAGACAGTCAGAGAGCTTGAACTTGAGACTTGCCCATGTTCCTTCCTCCCTTTTTGCTCAAGGCTAGGCCGCTACCACTTTGAGCCACAGATCTATTTTCGGGTCGCTGTAGCTTAACTGGAGAGAAGAGTCTCAGAGACTTTCCTTCTCTGGGCGGGCTTTGAATTGGGAATCCAAGGTCTCAGCCCCTGAGTAGCTAGGATTACAGTCTTGAGCCCCTAGGGCCTTGCTTGTTTAGAATCTTAGATCTGATTCTACAGAGGAGAAATGCAGCCGCCTTCACCTCAGAACCAGACTCACCTTCCCTTAATGCCATTTCTCCAGGTTCACCCATTTCCCTGAACATGCCATCTTCTTCTTCCTGATGGATGAATAGAATGGGATTTTTCCTAATATATGAGAGACAGTAGGAGAGTATTTCCAGTGGTCTGAATGATGGATGGAGAATGTTGAGTTCCCTTGGCACCATGCAGGCCTCAGTTTCCAATCCAGAGCCTCTGAATGAGACTCAAGGAACAGAGAGGATGGGAGATGCCCACGTGTTTATGGGGGTGATCCTCTTAGCCCAGACTGTGGTTGGGTTTCTGGGTAATTTGTCTCTTCTCTCCCATTATCTATTCCTTTCCTGCAAGGGGAACAGGATGAGAACCACAGACTTGATTCTTAGGCACTTAATTGTAGCCAACTTCCTAAGTCTTCTGTGTAGGGGTGTTCCCCAAACCATGTTTGCTTGGGGCTGGAGAAATTTCTTCAATGATGTGGGGTGCAAAATGGTCTTCTATCTTCACCGAGTGGGCAGGGGGGTGTTGATCAGTAGCACTTGCTCCCTGAGCATCTTCCTTGCTGTCAGTATCAGTCAGGGGGACTCCAGGTGTGCAGGGCTGAAGGTGAGAGCCCACAAGCACATTGTCTCCACTGTCTACCTCAGCTGGGGGGTTTTCCTCCTGGTGAGCATTGTTAATCTCAAGTTCACAATCGGACTCAAAGAACACGACAACATGACGAGCTTAAAGGCCTATGGATACTGTTCTTCCATGCATCAGGAGCCAGCTGCTGATGTGCTCTACGTAGTCATGGTCTCAGTGCCTGATGTTCTGTTTCTGGGGCTCATGCTCTGGGCCAGCATCTCCATGCTATTCGTCCTGTACAGACACAAGCAGAGAATGCGACACATCCAGATCAGCATCTCCACCAGAGCCTCTCTGGAGTCCAGAGCTACCATAATCATCCTCCTCCTGGCGAGCCCCTTTATCTCCTTTTATACAATGTCCTGCATTTGTCAGATTTGCTTGTCTGTGATTTACAACCCCAGCCCTGTACTGCACCATATGACGGTGTTTGTTATGGGCTGTTTCCCATCCCTCAGCCCTTTCCTGCTCATGAGTGGACACTCCACTCCCTGCAGCCTCCTCTTCACCTGCACAAAGAAGAAGAAAGCGGTCCTCCCCTGAGGACCACCACGCTTGCATCTCTGCTGAACTTTGCTTGGTCATTCAACAATCTCCACACCTAGATAAAAGTCATCTGCTGAGAGATAGAGGTGTGCATACATGTCCACACCTGTGCATTTGTGTTCTATATATCTGTGTTTGTGTCCATCTGTCTCTTTTGTGCTGGCCCACAAAATTATATGAATGTGGAAACGTGAGATTTTGAATAATGCTTATTAGGTCATGTCAACTTCCTCCAGAGAATCTGCCCCATTAATTGGTAATGGTGTCAAATTCAAGATAAACTGGTTAAACTCACTTAACATGTTTTCCTAATTCCATTTTGAGTCTTTTGATTTCTTTCTTTCTTTCTTTAATAGTTCCCTATGCAATGAAGCAAATCATTCTTAAAGCCCTTTCTGTTCTGGAGAAGAAAGTATTGGAAAGAAAATATCAGCTGGCAATTATTTCTAACATATTTATAAGATGATTTCTATGTTACTTTTATGTTCCTCACCCACGGTATAACCCATGCTTTCACTCTATTTGATGTTGGTATAATTTGTGGAGAGGAAGGGAAAAAACAAATCTTTTAACTAGGGATACAAGTGGACCCATTGCAACAATTAGACATACAAGTCGTTATGTCAAAAAATGTACTTTACAACTTTGGTGGGGGGGAATCGGGTCGGGGGAGGGCGGGAGTATGGGAAGGGATGGGGAGGGGAAACAAAGAGGAGGCAACAATGCTTGATAAGAAACGTACTCGTTATCTTGCCCATATAATTGTAACTCCTCTGTAGGGTATTCTCACAATAAAAAAAATAAAGAAAAGAAAATAGCAGCTGGGTGTGGTGGTTGATGCCTGTGTTCTGAGTTCAAGAGGAGGCGAGATCTAAGGATCACATTTCAAAGCCAGTCTAGGCAGAAAACTCTCTGAGACTCTCATCTCCAATAAACCACTAAAAAATACAAACAAACATGGAGGTGGTGCTGTGGCTGAAGTGGTAGAGCATTAGCCTTGAGCAAAATCTTCCCAGGGACAGAATGGAGGCCAGGATTTTAAGCTCCAGGCCTGGTACAAAGAAGGAAAGAGAGAATGAGGGACACAGACACAGACAGAGACAGACAGCGAAGAGAGAGGGCAAGCCAGTAAAGAAGGAAGGAAGGAATGAAGGAAGGAAGGAAGAAAAAAAGGGAGTCCTGCTGGTGTACTACTGACCACAAACATCCAGGCTTCTTCCTGACAGTTACTCCGTTAGTCTTGTCCATGCTTATTTCTTTCACATAATTTATTTTCACAACTCTTTCTTTTCCTTGGCAGTCTATGTTACATATCTCTAGACTCTCTGATAATTCAACAAGGACATTAAGTGAACTTTTGAAAAGCACCTTTTTTTTATATGAAGTTGTTTTAAATACCTGAAGGCTCCTTGAGAAAGTCTCTTGCTTGACTATTGTGACATTTCCTGCAGTGATCCTCATGTCCCTTGTTATGAGGTCACTTTACCACAGCCCCTGGGGTGCAGGTCAGGGCTGCTGTGGTGAATGTGAGGAGGGGCCTCCTGTCCAGGGCTCTCCACCTCCACCCTTTTCTTCTCCAGAATGAATTGCAGGTCAGCAAGCCAGAAGTAGCACTGATGTCCCAGGGACAGTCAACAGCCCTGAGCACAAAAGCTCAGGGACAGGACCCAAGCGCTCAGCAATGCTCCACGCGCTTTTCTTCTTTTATTTTTTGGTCAGCCTTGGGGCTTGAACTCTGGGCCTAGGTGCTGTCCCTCAGCTTGATCAAGGTTAGGCTCTGCACCCCACACACCCCTGCAGTACACTGGAAGCACAGACACCCATCATCATGCTGACATGCATCCCTGTCTGGACTCGTTACTTCTGGAGAGTTCCCACATTTAGGAGGTCTTTCTCCATCTCTGTCTCCTCCTTTTCTCCTGAGCACCCACAGTTCTGTGCCACCATCTTGTAGGAATCCCTTTCCTGTCCCCTGTGTCCTTGTCACACTGTGGCCGGACCCCTCGACTCCTGTTCCCCCACCGCACACCTGCTGGCAAGAGCTCACAGCCAGCTCCTGACTTGGCTTCATTCACAGCAGCCTCTCGTGACTATGCTCAATATGAAGGAGGGATGAGACACACTCACCTCTCACTCGTGGGGATGACTTGAAGCTCCTAACAAATCCTTCCAGGAAAAATGGGTTGTGACACAAAGGTGTGACTCAGCTCATGAACCGGCTGGGAGGTCAGCTCCCCCCCACACCCTGCATGCTTAGCTTGGGGGCTCCGGGCCCCAAACCTTGTGCACCTCCTGCTGGTAGAGCATGCCACACTGTGGTTGCCATCCTCGCAAAAGATCCAGCCTGGAGAAGCCCGGCCATTGGGATCAAAACAGGGGAATCCTGAAGGGTCAAGAAATTCCTGTCCTGGGGAAGTTTTGGGCAGAAGCTCTCATGCCCGGTTAGATCTGGGAGTACCTATTGACTGATGCCTAGGACAGTCGCCATCTGACTTCTGTTCCTGGGTCACACCGGAGTCCAGGCATGATGGTAGCCACTATTGCACACAGTACACACCTTGCCTCGTCATGTATCTACCAGACTGTATCTACCTTCCCATTGTTTCTACTTCATTAAATACCCTAACTACTCACTTCTTACAGCTGATAGTGCCTTGGCGGAGAAACCTTTAAAGCAGATGGATCCTTGTTATAATGTCTTTTTTGGGGGGAGGGAAGCAGCAGAAAATCAGTATTGGGGATTGAACTCAGAGCCTGGGTGCTGTCCCTGAGCTATTTTACTCATGGTTAGTGCTCTACCACTTGGAGCTTAGTGCCACTTCCAGTTTCTTGGGGCTCCTGCACCCTGGGATCCCAGCCCCAAGATGCACAAGCTAGCTGTCAGTACCCAGAGTTTTCCCATATGGCCAGCAAAGAGAAAAAGATACGAGCTGTGGGTGGGTGGGGGAGCACTGCGTGACAGGGCCACTCTACACCCCTCAGGGAGGGGAGACTGAGTCTCATCCTGTGCAACACAGTGGCATGCAGATTTCCTGCTCAGGTACAGCCTACACTCTCAGCACTGTCTTCTGCCAAAAATCCTTTTCTATCTGTTCAGACTCGGTTCAGCTACTGCCTCCTGGAGACATTGCAGGCTGTCCCTCCCCCAGCCTGCCCACAACCACTGGCCCCTTTGCCTGGCTCCCACCCAAAAACAGTGCCAAGCCCAGCCACAGCCTCAGGCCTCAGGGCTAGGCAGGACAAGCTGGGGCTCCGGCGATCTCAGGGATTCTTCCTTTCTGACCTAGGACTCACCACAGGAAGAGAAGCACCCAGGGCTCAGAGCACTGCATACAGAACCGAGACACTACACTGCTGTCCTTTAAGATGCCAGCCTGGCATTTTGCTCTAGCCCACAATCATGCTGCAGTAATCACTTAAAAAGCCAATCCTGCATTTTCTACAGGCGTGAGGCCGAGGCTTCTGCTTTTCTGTGTGGACAGCACTTCGTTTTCCCAAAGACACAGCACCTGCCACATGCGACTGGAGAGGCTCCCAGGCAACAAGTCCAGAGAAGAAGGAACATAACGCCCATTAGAACTCTGACCCCAAGTGTCAGGATCCCCCGGCGGCTCTTGGTCTGAAGCTCCCACGTTACCCCCAGCCCCCGCCCCAGTTCTTTCCATCCAGGCAGGCAGAATATTGTCTGATGAGACTGTCCTCACAGCCAACATTTAGGTGTTAAATGGACTGAATGCTCTCCATGTCTCTAGTAAGCGTCACATTACTGTTTCCACCTTGTAGAGCTCAAGGCAGGTCTCAGGCTGGGAGTCTCACTCCAGGACTGCGGCTGCCTTCCAGCAGACTTCCGAGAGGACATCCTGCCTCCACCTTCCTCTTCCTCAGCCTTCCCCTCAACACAGTCCTGCAGTACATAAAGCTTGTTTTCCTGCACCTCTGCCTCTGTACCTCATCATCTATGGCCCCTGCCGTGGGCTTCTCTCATTAAGCAGAAGCCATCTCCAGGCACCCCCACTGCACTGGGCCTCAAGAGTCCCCACCTTTAAGGAAGGAGAGGAGTTCACTTCGGGTCCTTTCCACTCCAAGGGCCAAGGCAGTGGTGGACAGCTTCTTGATCCTGTTCAGCCAAAGCTGAGGAGAAATAAGGAGGGAGAATGTCAGTAATCCCAGACTCAAGGGAGCTCCACAGTGCTGGGAGCAGATGTTCAGCACACTCACCATGCCCTCCTCTGACCTGGAGCTCACAGTTCAATATAAACAGCGCACTTTCTGAGTTCATGTAAGATCACACACGCTGCTTACCACTGGCTACTACGCCACATACTCCATTTAGCAGCAGCGGCTGCATAGCATGCATGCATGCATGCTCTGGGCCAGGACCTAGACAAGGCACACACACCTGCGACCTCACTGAACCCTCCAAGCAATCGTACTAGGTAGGAAGCTGGCTCAAAGCGTCAGTCCTGTGAGGCACAGCACAAGGCAGAAACTCTGGCCAGCTCACAGAGCTAAGAGGATGGCTGGCGGAGCAGACATTTAAACACAAGGCTTGTGGCTAATGGTGATGATGAGAGAACAAACAATAGGATACTATTACTACAAAAACAAAAGTCAGGTATGCTGATACAGACCTGTAATCCCTGTACTCAGCAGACTGATGTGGAAGAATAGTGACTTCAAACCCGCCTGGCTTACATAGTAAGAACTATTCTCAAAATAGCAATGAGCACATAGGGGCATCCACAGCTGTGCTGTGGGTAACACCATGGGTGAACGGGAACCCGAGACTGTACAGGTGGGTCTGGGTGCACAGTTTCTGGCTCATTAACTCCCTCTGGATTGCAGGCTATAGAACCTGAGCTTTGTTTCAGAAGAGGGCCATGATAACTACTGGACCCAGCGTTTCCATCTCAGAGCCATCACAGCAGAATCCTGACCATTGTCTGATGGTACATCCGAAGACCTGTCACGGGATGGGTCCAGCCCCATGTGCCAATAAGTGGTCCAAAGATTCCAGGCCGAGGCGCTGCTAGGCCCCCAGCCTGGCCATATCAGCACCCTGTCACACCCTTTCTTCTTGATTACACTTTGACACAGTCTTCCTCATCCAATGTAGTCTGGATAAAAAAAAAAAAAAGAACAAAATGAGAGGGTTTGGAGAGCTTCCAGATAGCTGAAGATGTGAGGGTTCGTGGAGCATAGGGAGTGTAGACAAGGCTCTTGGCTCCCGGGTCTTGCCATACAAATCTTTTCAGTAGCATCCTTTATGGTGAACCTGTGAGGATTTGTCCCTGGTCCTGATTCCTTTGAGCTGATCAGCTCCAGGTCGGGGCAGAGTCAGAAACACAGGCAAGCAACCTGGACCTTCACATCCGCAGCAGGGGAAGTTAGGGTAAGAAGTGAACCGAATTAGAGGGGCCGGGCTGTGTCTGCTGTTGCATAAGGAAATGCTCGGGGTGGGAGGTATGGCTCTGGTGGTAGAGCACCAGCCAATGAGCAAAAGAATCAGATACCCAGTTGAAATTCTAGTCTCAGATTAAAAAAAAAAAAAAAAAAAAAAGAAAATGCTTCCTTGCTAGTGTGGAGAAATGATCATGCTTTTCAGGGCCAAAGCTTTTCTGTTGACTGTGGTGGAAATGTGGAGAAAAATCAGGGAATTTTGTTTGTCTTTACACATGGGCTGTAAGCTATTTCCCAGTCCTGAGCCAGTGCTGGTGAACAGGAAAGTAGTGTCTGTGGATGAGTGTTTCAACATCCCATGATGAGTTCATGCTGAATTGAGAGTGAGTCCTAGAGCCAACTCCAGTGTCTTCCTAAGCACCCCAGCTGGAGAAAAAACAGTACACAAATCGGCACAGCAGGGGGAGGCTGAGGATACATCCATAAGCCCAAAAAAATCAAGAACCATAACTGGGCCTGAAGTGAGGACAGGAGTGCAGAGTGGATCCCCATAGAAGCTGTGAGTGTAAGCCCCTGGGTGAGGCTATTTTTCCCAGCAGAATCAGAGAACAGGTGTATCAAATACTCGAAGTGTGTTCACGTGAAGGGAAAAGCAGCAGCGAGATGCTCACTTCCTTATAGAAATCAGGATGGGAGCAACGGACACCCTCCTAAGCCAGCCTGCATAGATAGGGTCCTAACCCCAAAGCTCCGATTGCAACAACTGCAGTGGACTGCAAACTCTCCCCTTTGTGCTTCTACTGCCTAGCTCCAGTGCACGGAGCAGAATGATGTCACGTGTGTTGAGTGCAGTGACATCTATGAGATGAGCTAACCCTGGTGGGCACAGAGGCCTCCTCTCCCAGGGCATGGCAGACCAGGAAGCTGCACTGAGGTGAAGAATAGGCCCCACACCACAGGAAGGGGAAGAGTGACTGAGAGCTTCCCTGCAGATGATCCTCTCATCAAGGCATTTAAGCATCTCTTTGGGATCACAATGGAAGTAATGAACAGTTAGGTAAAAAATGCAGCTGGGCTTAATGACATGCACCTGAAATTCCAGCACTAAGGAGGCTGAGGCAAGAGGATACTAGGTTCAAGGCTATCTTGGACTACACAGTTGAGACCCTGTCTTAAAAAGCAGAAGAGGGGCTGGGGAGGTGGCTCGGTGCTAGACGGCTTGCCTTGCATGCAGGAGGCCCTGTGTTGGATTCCTCAGCACCACATAAGCAGCAAAGGCAGGAAGTGGCACGGTGGCTCAAATGGTAGAGCCATAGCCTTGAGTTGAAGAGCTCAGGGACAGTGTCCAGGCCGAGTCCAAGTCCCATTACTGACAATAAAAAAAAAAAAAGAATAGAAAATGAGGGGCTGGGAAAGTAGCTCAGTGGTAGACTGATTGCCTTGCATGAATGATGACCAGGGTTCAATTCCTCAGCATCACCTAAGCAGAAAAAGCGAGAAGTAGTGCTGTGGCTCAAGTTGTAGAGTATTAGCCTTGAGCTGAAGAGCTGAAGAACATCACCCTGGCCCAGAGTTTAGACCCCAAATCCGACAGAAAAAAAGCAATGGAAAATGAAATATGTAAGCATATTCTCAAGAATATGTAGGTTCTTGAACACAATATCTACTGTGGCATTATTCACCACAGCCAAGAAACAACCCAGAAACTCCATGGTGTCTGCCGAGAAATGTGTGAAACTGAACATGGTCATGTGGAGCAAAGTCAGCCAGGTTCAGTGCAGTGGAGTCACAGGCTCAACTGTGGATGAATGCATAAAGAAGATGTAGCCTGGTCAGTAGGTGCTGGAGTCCCTGGCCAGAGGCATGATCTTGAGATCCCCCTCCCCCCACCCCGTCCGGGTGCCTCTGAGGTCCTTTCATCAGGATTTTTCTGTCTGAGGCACAGTTCAGTGCCCAGGATGATGAACGTTGACATGGATGTTGATGCTGAAAATCAGGTGGAACTGGAGGAAAAAGAACGACATTAATTATGTGTTGGAACTCCAACACAGACTTGAAGATTTCTCAGCAAGATTAGATGCAGTTAAGGAAGAAAACTTGAAGCTAAAATCAGCAGACCAAGTTTTTGGACAATATATAGAAAACCTCATGTGTGCTTCTAGTGTTTTCCAAACAACTGACACGAAAAGCAAAAGAAAGTAAAGGAGTGAGTTCCCTCCTCATTTACAGAATTGTTGCTTCTCTCTCCCTCTCTCTCTCTCCCTTTCCTTCTCTCCATCCCTTCTCCCACCCTATCTCTCTCCCCCCTTTAAAACTTGGGAAGTTTCCAAACGTTACAGTACCTTTGTTTGTGGCTTCATTGAACGTTTATGAAAATAATTTCAAATCTAGGCAAAAGTAACTACTTAACAGGAGACTTCCATGAGTCTGTGTATTATGTTAATCTAAGAAAATGTGCAGATGTGTTGTAGAGACTTTATAATTAGAATTGCATATATTTATGAAACTTGAAAATGAATGTTTTATTGAATTTGCTTTGATATATAGGCTTAGTCTTTTACTACACACTTACTTAGTAAGATATACAAGAAAATAATCATGTTGTGAAAATGTGACCAAAATCATGTACTGAATGCACAGCTTTATGTATGTACCTGTTCACCATTGTGTGCCTCTCCTCCATCTGCCTCATCCTCCCCATTTACCTTCTCCTAAGTCAAGATGGTTTCACATTTGTAAAAGTACTTTGAGTAGTAATCACCTGACTGTAATCTGATCTGTAAGTCCTGTAGTTAACCAAAACCTTGCCTAAAGTTTGTCAGTTGTACTTTCTAATAATAAGATAGGACTGATGGTTTCTCTTCAATCATTTGAAAACAGATTTGGGCTATAAAGAGGATTTTAACTTGAAACTAAATTATCAAATTAAGATCTGTTTAATAACAAAAAAACAACTTGCTTCTGCACCAAATAAACCACTTGCTATCTGAAAAATTAAGAATTTTGGTTATGGGCTGTGAAGGTGGCTCAGTGGTAGAGTGCTTGCCTTGCATGTATGAGGCCCTGGGTTCGATTCCTCAGCACCACATAAGCAAAAAGAAAAAAGCTGGAAGTGGCCTTATGGCTCAAGTTGTAGAGCACTAGCCTTGAGCTGAGGAGCTGAGGGACAGTGCCCAGGCCTAGAGTTCAGGCCCCACGACTGGACCCCCCCCCTAAAAAAAAGAATTTTGGTTATGTGTCGATTAGAAGTAGAAAGTCTGGGAGGAATACATAGAAATAGGTAAAAAAAATGTGATAAAAGTAGCAACCAACTCTAAATGTTTTCACTCCAGATTTATATTATCTCTGGCACAGAACAAATCTTCCAGGGAAAATATGAAAATGGGTTAAGTTTGACTGATTTAACATACACCACATCCAGCTCTAGGGTTTGGTTGCAAGGTTTATTTGTTGTACCTAGTCAATTAACTGTTACCAAATTCCTTGAAAAGTGTACTAGTATTAGAATCATGAATGAGAGAATTTTACATGTATAATAATTGGTATGCTCAGTATTTTTATCTCACTCTGTAAATTCAACTAATTGGTTGGTAGAATTTTAGTCATTCTCATAACAATTTCTAAAAATTTAGTTCATAGATTCCATAAAGGAACCAATATCAGAGGTAATATTAAGATATAATGTGAGGAATTGATAGCAAGACCAGAAGAATCCAGCTGAGGAATGGAGTCACATGCACTGAGGTAGACCAGATACCCAGGGGGAGGAGTCACTGCTGATCCTCTCCTGAGCACAGTGACAAATTTCTGCTTCAAAATCACCACTGCTAATGATGAAAATGAGTAGGGAATTAGAGAATGAAGCTACCTCCTCAGAAACGACCAGGCATGAAAAAAGATCACCCTGCTTTCAGGAATATGCATGAAATGTTTACCTCTAATCTCCAAATGGGTTCTCTAGGGATGAAAACATTTTTAGAAAAAAATGGCCATTATTGCCAAAGAAATTCCTGTACAGAAATGTCTCATTTTATTCCTTTCTTTCTTCCTTTTGTGCCAGTCCAGGGCTTTGAACTCTGGGACTGGATGATGTTGCTGAGCTCTTTTATTCCAGACTGGACTCCACCACCAGAGAGTGTAGATAAGAATTGGAGATAAAAATCTCATGGGCTTTCTTCACCAGGCTGGCTTTGAACCTTGATTCTCTGATATCAGGCTCCTGAGATTGCATCAGTACAGGGTTCCATTTTTCTTTTCTAACAGCATATATGATGATAAAACAAAAGGAGACTGAGATGAGGAGGGCTGGGAAGGGGGCTCAGTGGTAGAGTGCTTGCCTAGCATGCAAGAAGCACTGGGTTCAATTCCTCAGCAGCACTTACATAGAAAATCCAGAAGTGGTTCTGTGGTGCCAATGGTAGAGTGCTACCCTTGAGCAAAAGCAGCTCAGAAATAGTGCCCAAGCCCTAAGTTCAAGTCTCAGAACTGGAAAAAAAAAAGAGAAGGGGCACTTTGGGTAAGAAACTTTGGGAGACACATGGCTTACACACTGCTGAGGCTGTTTACAGACAGTCATCTCAAGTTGGGCCTCAGTGTCTCCTGCTGGCCTACTGCCATCCAGGATAGGTAAGCGACTGCACCACTCCCTGGCCCCTGGAGATGCACCCACGAGAAAGTGAAAAGTGTCTTGATAATTGTCACATGGGGGGGAAGAAAAAGTTTACTGAGAACTTGGCTTGCCACCCCAGGTGAAGGGAAAATCACTGCTCCCGCGGAGACGACCTCAACTGCCGCTCTCCTGGACCCCTATCTAAGGAGACCTATGCAGCTCTGAAGTGCCCATGTGCATCTCAGAAATGACCCGCCCTGCCATGCACATCCTGAGAGAAGAGGCGAGCACTTGTGTTCACTGCCACTGAAGAGGTGCAGACTGCAGAAGAGACCCCAGGTTCCACCCTCTGGGTAAGGGATCACCTTAGAAGCAGGAATTCTGGATTGAGCCCGGATGCATGACAAAGCCACAGGGAAGGATAGGAATGGGCTAGGAAAGTGAAAAAACCTGCGGTTCTAGGCCCTCCACCCCCAAGCCCTGTTGGTTCCTCACTTCCTCTTCCTCACAGAGTCTGTCCTGGTTTATGACAAGTGAGGAGGAATCCTGATTGTCCCGGGGCTGGGAACAATGTGTTCACATCAGCACTCTAGAATGGCATTTGAACCTAAAATTGCCCCCTTTCTTTCTCTGTCATCCACCTCCTCCTTCACCCGCACCATGCCCATCGAGGACCTAGTTCATCTTCCTGGTATTTCTTCTGTGAAATGTGGGCTCCGTGTTAAGGAAAGGGGGACATTTGGGACCCACTCCCCAGCCAGCATATTGAGGAATAAGTGCATGTGATCCCGGGAATGTGTCAAATTTTTTTCTTTTTTCTTTTTAAATTTAATATTATTTTATTTGTGAACATACTGTACAGAGGGGTTACAATTACATGGGCAGGATAATGCATACATTTCTTACCAAGCATTGCAGCCTCCTCCTTTGTTTACCCTTCACCTCCCCTCCCAGCCTCCCCCCTCCCCCCCAATCCCAATCCTTCTCCTTCCATCCCTTCCCCCCCCCCAAACCGACGTTGTAAAGCTCCTTTTGGACATGACAACTAGTACTTCTCATTGTTGCAACAGGTCCACCTGTATCCTTAAACAACTGGTTTTTCCCCATCTCCTCCACAAGTTATACTGACATCAAACATAGTGAAAGCAGGGGTTATAATGTGGGGGAGGGACATACAAAGCAACAAAGAGATAATCTTATAAATGCATTAGAAACACATGCATGAAAGAAAAAAAACCTTAAAATACATATCTAAGGGTTCATTTTCCTGACATCACATTATCTGACCTTTTCAGCTTGACTCATACATATACTAGATATTGCAAATAAGGGAAACAATGGGACCTATGTTTCTATGGTCCTGGCTTACTTCACTTAATATAATTTTTTCCAATTTTTTACATTTCCTAACAAATGGGACAATGTCATTCTTTCTGATGGAGGCATAGAATTCCATTGTGTATATATACCACATTTTCTTGATCCATTCATTTACTGAGGGGCCTCTGGGTTGGTTCCATATCTTAGCTATGGTAAATAATGCTGCAATAAACATAGTTGTGCTGGTAGCTTTAGTGTGGTATTGTTTGTAAACATTTGGGTAAATGCCCAAAAGTGGGATTGCTGGGTCATAGGGGAGTTCTATGTGAAGTCTTTTGAGGAACCTCCATACTGCTTTCCAAAGTGGTTGAACAAGTTTACATTCCCACCAACAATGAAGTAAGGTTCCTTTCTGCCCACATCCCCTCCAGCATCTGTTGTTGTTAGAGTTCTTGATTTTTGCCGTTCTAACTGGAGTGAGGTAATATCTCAATGTTGTTTTGATTTGCATTTTTTTTATGGCTAGGAATGTTGAACATTTCTTCATGTGTCTACTGGCCATCCTTCTTTCTTCTTCAGAGAAGTTTCTCTTTAAGTCTTTTGCCCACTTATTTATTGGCAGTTGTTTCTTTGAGGATTTCTTGTTGGGGGATTTAATTTTTTGAGTTCCAAGTATATTTTAGATATGAGACCCTTGTCCGTTGTATGGCTAGTAAAGATCTTCTCCCAATCCGTGGGCTTTCTATTGATCTTGCTAGCTATGTCATTTGCCCTGCAGAAGCTCTGCAACTTTATGCAATCCCATTTGTCCAACCTTTCTTTGATTTGTTGTGTTTCCGGGTCTCTATTCAGAAAATTTCGGCCTGAGCCAAGGAGACCTAGGGTTTCTCCTATTCCATCCTGTAATGTTTTCAGAGTGTCTGCTTTGAGTTCAAGGTCTTTGATCCATTTGGAGTTGATTCTGGTGCAAGGTGATATATAAGGATCTAGCTTTAGTTTTCTACATGTAGTTAACCAATTTTGCCAGCACCATTTACTGAAGAGGTTGTGGTTCTTCCATTCTATTGTTTTAGCTCCCTTATCGAAGATTAGATGGCTATAGGTCTGTAGGTTCATTTCTGGGTTTTCAATTCTAATCCATTGGTCCTGAGGTCTGTTCTTATGCCAATACCTAGCTGTTTTGATTACTATGGCTTTATAGTAGAGTTTGAAATTTGGTATTGCTATACCTCCAGCAGTGTTCTTTCCGTTGAGGAGCGTTTTTGCTATTCGGGGTCTTTTATTGTTCCATATGAATTTTTGGATTGCCTCTTCTATTTCCTTGAAGAATGAGGTTGGAATTTTGATAGGTATTGCATTGAATTTGTAGATAGCCTTGGGAAGTATTGCCATTTTCACGAGGTTAATCTTTCCAATAAAGGAGCATGGGAGGTTTTTCCATTTTTTAAGTTCTGTGTTGATTTCCTTTTTCAAGATTTTAAAGTTTTCATCATAGAGGTCCTTCACTTCTTTGGTTAAGTTAATTCCTAGGTATTTTATTTTTTGTGGGGCTTTTACAAATGGAGTTGCTTTCCTAATTTCAGCTACACTTTTCTCATTGTTGGCATACAGAAAAGCCATTGATTTTTGGGGGTTAATTTTATAACCTGCTACTTTGTCAAAGTTTTGAATCAGCTTGAGTAATTTGGGAGTGGAGTCTATGGGATTCTTTAAATACAAGATCATGTCATCTGCAAAGAGGGAGAGTTTTATTTCTTCTTTCCCTATTTGGATCCCCTTTATGTCTGCATCTTGTCTTATTGCTGTAGCTAGGCATTCTAATACTAGATTGAAGAGAAGTGGAGAGAGTGGACATCCTTGTTTTGTTCCTGAGTTAAGAGGAAATGGCTTTGGTTTTTCACTATTGAGTATAATGCTGCCTATAGGTTTGTCATATACAGCCTTTATTTTATTGAGGAATGTTCCATGGATTCCTAATTTTTCCAAAACCTTCATCATAAAGAGGTGTTGGATCTTGTCGAATGCTTTTTCTGCATCTATTGAGATAACCATGTGGTTCTTATTCTTGCTCCTGTTGATGTGATGAATAATATTAATTGATTTGCATATATTGAACCAGCTTTGCATCCGTGAAATGAATCCTGTTTGATCGTGGTGTATGATTTTTTGGATGAATTGTTGAAGTCGATTGGCCAAAATTTTGTTGAGAAGTTTTGCATCAATGTTCATCAAAGAAATGGGTCTATAGTTCTCTTTCTTTGATGAGTCCCTGCCTGGTTTGAGGATGAGGGTTATGATGGCTTCATAGAATGTGTTCGGTAGTGAGCTTTCTCTTTCAATTTCATTGAAGAGTTGGAGGAGTATTGGTGTGTGCTCTGCTTTGAAGGCTTTGTAAAATTCCACTGTAAAACCATCTGGTCCTGGACTTTTCTTAGCTGGGAGGTCTCTTATTGCTGTTTCTATTTCAATGCTTGATATGGGCCTGTTAAGATGGTTTAACTCATCTTGGTTTAGTTTTGGCATGTCAATATTTGCTAAGAAAAGGTCCATTTCTGTCAAGTTCTTAAACTTATTAGCATAAAGTTTTGAGAAGTATTCCCTTATAATGTTCTGAATCTTGGTTGTTTCCGTGGTGATGTTTCCATTCTCATCTCTGAGTTTATTAATTTGGGTGTGTTCTCTTCTTTTTCTGATAAGATTTGCTAAGGGTCTGTCAATTTTGCTAAGTTTTTTGAAGAACCAACTCTTTGTTTTGTTGATTCTTTCTATAGTTTTTTTGGATTCTAATTCATTTAATTCTGATTTAATTTTAATTATTTGTTTCCATCTACTGGATTGGGGTTTATCTTGCTGCTCTTTTTCAAGGAGGTTTAGATGTGTCATTAAACTGTCAGTTTCAGATCTCTCCAATTTGTTGATGTAGGAGCTCAGAGCTCTAAACTTGCCTCTGAGTACTGCCTTTGTTGTGTCCCAGAGGACCTGGTAACTTGTGTGTTCATTTTTGTTAAATAGCATGAATATTTGAATTTCCTTTCTAATCTCTTCCATGACCCACTCATGATTCAGCAGTGTGTTGTTCAGCCTCCATGTGATACCGGACTTTTTTTGGTGGCTTTTGGTGTTGAGTTCTAATTTTATTCCCTAGTGGTCAGAGAGAATGCAAGGTATAACTTCAATGTTTCTGAATTTAGACAAGTTTGCTTTGTGGCCTAGAATGTAGTCTATTTTAGAAAACGTTCCATGTGCTGCTCAGAAAAACGTGTATTCTGATGCTGTTGGGTGAAATGTTCGGTAGATGTCTGTTAAGTCTAGTTGATCTATGCAGTTGTTTAGATCTGCGGTTTCTCTGTTGAGTTTTTGCCGAGTTGATCTATCTAGTGGGGAGAGTGGTGTGTGAAAATCCCCAACAATTAATGTCTTTGGATCTATATGGGATTTGAGGGAAAGTAGTGTTTCTTTGATAAATTTGGGTGCTCCATTGTTTGGCGAATAGATATTTAGAATTGTAATATCCTCCTGAAGAAGAGATCCTTTAATTAGTATGTAGCGACCTTCTTTATCTCTTCTCACGAATTTTAATTTGAAGTCTATTTTATCTGATATTAGATTGCAACTCCCGCCTGTCTATGGGGGCCGTTTGCTTGGCAGATTTTGTTCCAGGCTTTAACATTGAAAATATGTTTGTTTTTATGGTCAAGATGTGACTCCTGAAGGCAGCAGATAGAAGGGTCTTGTTTTTTAATCCAACTAGACAGTCTATGTCGCTTAATTGGAGAGTTCAGTCCGTTAACGTTAAGAGATAGGACTGAGAGGTATTTGGGAGTTCCTGCCATGTTATCCACCTTCTTGGGGGCTGCGAAAACTGGGTTCTTCCTATGGTTCTTGGATTCTCAGCTTGGGCGCAGTTTCTTGGCCTTTGTTGCGGTCTTGTTGTTTTTCTATGTGTAGGACATCTTTAAGAATCTTTTGTAGGGCTGGTTTGGTGGAGATGTATTGTTTCAATTTTTCTTTGCTATGGAAGGTTTTTATTTGACCTTCAGTTATGAAGGAGAGTTTAGCTGGGTACAGTATTCTTGGTTGATAGTTGTTTGTTTTTAGGGCATGGCATACATCATTCCAGGCTCTTCTTGCTTTGATTGTCTCTGCTGAGAAATCTGAGGTGATTCTAATTGGTTTCCCTTTATAGGTGATTAACCTTTTCTCCTTGACAGCTTTAAGGATCTTTTCCTTGGTCTGAGTTGATCATGTGTGGATTATAATGTGATGGTGGGGTGTCCTATTCTGGTCTGGTCTATTTGGGGTTCTACAAGCTTCTTGTATCTGAATATGCCTATCTTTTTGTATGTTTGGGAAGTTCTCTGCTAGGATCCTGTTAAACAAATTTCCTAGACCATTAACTTCTGTTTCTAGGTGCTCCTCTACACCCATTATCCTTAGATTAGGCCTTCTGATGTTGTCTTCCAGGTGTTGGATAGATCTATCATATTTATTGGACTTGTCTTGGATGGTTGTATGTTCTTTCTCTATAATATCTAGGCTGTCTTCAATCCCTGAGAATCGATCTTCTGCATGGTCTAACCCACTGTCAAGACTTTCTACTTTGTTTTTTATCTCTTTTTCTTCTATTTGGTCGGCTTTGATGGCTTCAAATTCTTTGTTGAAGCTCTGTTTTAGGTCTTGTATGAATTTCTTTACTTCCTTAATTTGGTGTTCAGTGTTTGTTCTCAAATCACTTAGTTGATTGGTTATGGTTTCTTTGGACTCCCATTCCTTCTTTTGGGTTCCATTCAGCATTCCCTTTGTGGTCTCCCTGACTTTCTTCAGCTCTTTGTTAATGGATTCCATGAATGTCTTTAGTGATCTTTGTGTATTCTCTATCTGCTCTCTCAATTCCTGTATTACTCTTTGATCAGCTTCCTCCCATTCGTGGGATTCCTGCAGTTCTCTTTGAGTGTTCTCAGCCTGCTCGCGCCATTCCTCCCTTTCTCTTTGAGTATTCTCAAGTTGTTCATGCAAATCCTGTATCAGTTTTTGAGTAGCTTCCTCATGCTTACGATATTCCTGTATAAACTTTTGGGATGCCTCCTCTCTCTCCCTATCACGCTCATACAGAGTCCTTTGTACGTTGTCAAACTTTTCATTCATCATGTTTGCCAGCAGTGTTTGTAGAGCTATTTGGGAACTCTCCTCTGGATTATTCGTTATCTGTTCTGTCCCTTGGTTATCAAGATTGGGAATTGAGATACCTGGATTTGCCATTTTTCTTGTGTTTTTCCGGCTTACTCTGCCTATTTGAGATGAAAATAGCACCAGTTTTGTGCTAGAACACTATCTTAAGGCAACCATCAACCAAAGTTTGCATTTGTACAGTCAATAGTCTACAGATACAATCTAGTTCAACAGATACATCTATTCAGCATCAAACAACTATATGTTAATGGGCTTCGAACCACAGAGAAGAATTTGGAAAACCAGAAATTTTTAGGGTTAGGGAGAGATGTGGGTAAAAAATAGGAATAGATTGGTGTGGGGAGGCACAGGGAGAGTTAACTATGTCCTAATCTCAATGCAGGAAATAGTTTGGGTATGATGCAAGTAGAGAGAGAGAGAGAGAAAAAGAAGAAAGGGAAAGGGAAATGGAAAGAAACCAGAAAAAAATAGAAACGTAAAAATTAATATTATTATGGAGATTAAAAGGCAATCTATTTAGAGAGGAATGTGAATATATTGGGAGAAGGGGAGGGTCATAGAAGAGATGTGAAAAACTTAAAAAAAATGCTTAAAATATTATATAGGTATAAAGAGGTAGTACTGCTATTAAGGAATTTAAGTCTCAGAGGTTTTGAATTGAGTAATAAATTTGTGGATTAAGTGTGTACACAATGAGGGATAGGGTCTACTAGTTAACTACAGGTTTATCTGAGGATGTGCAGGACAAGAGTTAAGTCACATAAAGAAGAACAAAAGAGAGGAAAAGGTGAAAAGGATAAGAAAGGGAGAAAAAAAGATCAGAAGTTCAGTAGAGCTAAACAAAAAACAAAAAG
Source organism: Dipodomys spectabilis (assembly GCF_019054845.1). Classification (NCBI taxonomy): domain Eukaryota; kingdom Metazoa; phylum Chordata; class Mammalia; order Rodentia; family Heteromyidae; genus Dipodomys; species Dipodomys spectabilis. The sequence goes on from NW_024870943.1 coordinate 1,226,227, forward strand.
ATAATTAAAAAAGAAAGGAAAAGAGAAAGAAGACAAGAAAAGAAAGGAAAACTCACGTTCACATATTCCTAAAATAAAAATTATAAGAGGAAAAAAAAAGTTACTGGAAAACAATTTTTTTTTCAAAAATGGCAAAAATTAAAGATTAATAGAAGTTTTAGAAAAGAAAAAAAATTTTATATATATAAGGTACCAAAAAAAAAAAAGAAGAAGAAGAAGAAGAAGAAGAAAAAGTTCTTTGACTTTTTTTTTGATTTTTTTGGGAGGGGTGGGAAGAATCCTGTATCTCCCTTGTGTCTGTAACCAGCCTCTTGTTGGAGTCTCTGGTCTGCTTGAGGTCCTGTGTCTTGATTGGTTTCTTAAGTCAGTTTGTTTGAACAGGCAGAAAAATGCTCTGCTTTACCCAAGATTTTGAGATCCCCCTCCCAGGTTAGTTTAATGGGAAGCAGATCTGCTTTGAGAATCACAAAGGAGGGGGATGCAGTGATGAGGCTAGGTTCTGGGTAGAGTTGAGGCCTTTCAACAAACAGTAGCTTTTCCCTGGGGTTTTTTGTGAAAAACTCACAGAGCCCAGCCTGGAGTCATTCTCAGGGTTTCTGTTTTTCAATTGATTGTGCAGGCTGCTAGAGGGAGGGGCAGACTCTGGTCTGGTTACCCAGTGGGGAAAGCCACTCCTATGGCTGGCGCCTGAGCTGGGTGACTTTTCCCTGGATGGAGCTGAGTCTGGCAAGTCACTTTGCCGTTAAGTTCTTGTGACCTGCTAAATGACTCGTTTTATTCCAAGGCCTGAGTTGGGGCTAGCAGCTCCTCCGAGCTTTGGAGGTATCCAAGATGGAGATCTCCAGAACTGGGGGGGGGGGGAGGGGTGGCCTTCCCTCCTCTGCTCCCTGAGAAGGAGTAAGGACGTCAGGCATCTACTCACGCCTAGTCTTGGTTCCTGGGTCGTCTCTGGTCTGCAAACTGCATGATGAAGATGTCTGCTCCTTGTTGGTTCTTGCTGGTGTTGAGTAGAATCTGCTCGCCCGCTGCGTCTGGCTCCTTCGTCCCGGACTCTCTGTGGCTTAGGTATGGCCGCGGCCGCCGCCACCGCAGCCACCCCTGCCGCCGCAGCGGTGGCTGCTGGCAAGTGCTCAGATGTGTCTCCTTGCCTTGGCTTCCCCTCTCTTGCCTAACTCTCTGTCCTGTGATGGCACACTTGCTGTAATTCTCTGGCTTAGGACTGTTCACTGGAACTCTAAAACTGCTTTCTATGCGAGAGCTTGTTCAGATTCCAGCTTCTCCTCCGCCATCTTCCCGGAACTTGTCTCAAATTTTTTTCTTTAGTCAGTCAGAGAGCTAGAACTGGAGGCTTGCCCGTGTTCTTTGAGCCCTTTTTGCTCAACGTAAGGCCTCTATCACTTTGAGCCACAGGTGTTTGTCCACTGTGCTGGTGCTTTAGTGGAGAATAGTCTCAGAGACTTTCCTTTTCTGGGCTTGCTTTGAATTGGGAATCCAAGGTCTCAGCACTGAGTAGCTGAGTCTTGAGCCACTAGGACCTTGCTTGTTTAGAATCTTAGATCTGATTCTACAGAGGAGAAATGCAGCCTCTTTCATCTCAGAACCTGACTCACCTTCCCTTAATGCCGTTTCTCCAGCTTCACCATTTCCCTGAATATGTTATCTTCCTCTTCCTGATGGATGAATAGAATTGGATGCCCATGTGTCTATTGGGGTGATCCTCTTAGCCCAGACTGTGGTTGAGTTTGGGGGTGATTTGTCTCTTCTCTCCCATTATCTATTCCTTTCCTGCATGGGGAACAGGATGAGAGCCACAGACTTGATTCTTAGGCACTTAATTGTGGCCTAATTCCTAAGTCTTCTGTGTAGGGGTGTTCGCGAAACCATGGTGCCTTGGGGCTGGAGAAATTTCTTCAATGATGTGGAGTGCTAAATGGTCTTCTCTTTTCACCGAGTGTGCAGGGGGATGTTGATCAGTAGCACTTGCTCCCTGAGCCTCTTCCTTGCTGTCAGCATCATCCAGGGGGACTCCATGTGGGCAGGGCTGAAGGGGAGAGCCCACAAGCACATTGTCTCCACCATCTACCTCAGCTGGTGGGTCTACCTCCTGGTGAGCATTGTTTGTCTCATGTTCGTGACCGGACCCAAAGCATAGGACAACATGACGAGCTTATAGGCCTATGGATACTGTTCTTCCATGTGTTAGGACCCAGCTGCTAATGTGCTGTACGTGTCCATGCTCTCGGTGCCTGATGTTCTGTGTCTGGGGCTCATGCTCTGTGCAGGCACCTCCGTGCTCTTCATAAACACACAAACAGAGTATGGGACACATCCAGAGGATCAGCGTCTCCACCAGAGCCTCTCTGGAGTCCAGAGCCACCATAATTCTCCTCGTCCTGATGAGTGCCTTTGTCTCTTTTTATACCGTGTCCTGCATCTGTCAGAATTGCTTGTCTGTGATTTACAACCCCAGCCCTGTGCTGCACCATATGGCGCCATTTGGTTTGGGCTATTCTCCAGCAGTCAGCCCTTTCCTGCTCATGAGCGGACACTCCACTCCCTGCAGCCTCCTCTTCACCTGCACAAAGAAGAAGTAAGTGGTCCTCCCCTGAGGACCACCAAGCTTGCATCTCTGCTGAACCTTGCTTGGCCATTCAGCAATCTCCACACCTAGATAAAAGTCATCTGCTGAGAGATAGAAGTGTGCACACACGTCCACACCTGCACATTTGTGTGCTATATATCTGTGTGTATATTCATCTGTCTCTATTGTGCTGGCCCACAAAATTATATGAAAGTGGAAATGTCCGATTTTGAAATAATGCTTATTAGGTCATGTCAACTTCCTCCAGAGAATCTGCCCCATGAAGTGGTAGTCCTGTCAAATTCAAGATAAACTCGTTAAATTCACTTAACATCTTTTCCTAATTCCAGTTAGAGTCTTTTGATTTTTTTTTCTTTCTTTCTTTAATAGTTCCCTATGCAATGAAGCAAATCATTCCTAAAACCCTTTCTGTTCTGTAGAAGAAAGTAGTTGAAAAGAAAATAGAAGCTGGCAATTGTTTCTAACATATTTGTAGGATGATGTCTATGTTGCTTTGTATGTCCCTCACCCACGGTATGACCCATGCTTTCACTTTATTTGATGTTGGTATAATTTGTGGAGGGGAAGGGAAAAAACAAATCTTTTAACTAGGGATACAAGTAGACCCATTGCAACAATTAGACATACAAGTCATTATGTTGAAAAATGAACTTTACAACTTTGGTGTGGGGGGGAATCGGGTTGGGGGAGGGCGGGAATATAGGATCAGATGGGGAGGGGAAACAAAGAGGAGGCAACAATGCTTGATAAGAAACGTACTCGATATCTTGCCATGTAATTATAACATCTCTGTAGGGTATTCTGACAATAAAAAAATAAAGAAAAGAAAATTGCAGTTGGGTGTAGTGGTTGATGCCTGTGATCTGAGTTCACAAGGAGGTGAGATCTAAGGATCACATTTCAAAGCCAGTCTAGACAGAAAACTCTCTGAGACTCTCATCTCCAATAAACAAGTAAAAAAAAAAAAAAAAAAAAACTATGGAGGTGGTGCTGTGGCTGAAATGGTAGAGCACTAGCCTTGAACAAAATTGTTCCAGGGACAGAATGGAGGCCCAGAGTTCAAGACCCAGGCCTGGCACAAAGAAGGAAAGAGATAATGAGGGACACAGACACACAGACAGCCAGAGACAGACAGAGAAGAGAGAGGACAAGCCAGCAAAGAAGGAAGGAAGGAAGAAGGAAGGAAAGAAGAAAGGAAGGAAGAGAGTCCTGCTGGTGTAGCTCTGACCACAAACATCAAGGCTCCTTTCTGACAGTTACTCCCTTAGTCTTGTCCGTGCTTATTTCTTCCACATAATTTATTTTCACAACTCTATATTTTCCTGGCGGTCTATGTTACGTATCTTTAGACTCTCTGATAATTCAACAAGGACATTAAGTGTACTTTTGAAAAGCACATTTTAAAATGTAAAGTTGTTTTTACAACACAAAGGCTCCTTGAGAAAGTTCCTTGCTTTGCTATTGTGATATTTCCTGCAGTGCTCCTCATGTCCCTTGTTATGAGGTCACTTTACCACAGCCTCTGGGGTGCAGGTCAGGGCTGCTGTGCTGAATGAAAGGCAGGGCCCTCCAGTCCAGGGCTCTCCACCGCCACCCTTTCCTTCTCAGGAATTAATTGCAGGGTGACAGTCAGCCAGAAGTAGCACTGATGTCCTGGGGACAGTCACCAGCCCTGAGCACAAAAGCTCAGGGGTAAGACCCAGGCCCTGAGTTCAAGTCCTGGGATCGGCACAGAAAAGGACAGGCCTGCATCCAGGAGCCATCCAGGGACTATGCCTGGTGTTGAGTGGACTGTGTGCTCTGAGCCAGGTGCCTCCTCCTGATCCTGAAGTTCCCACAGCCACCCCACCACAGAAAGGCTTGAACCACAAGCCCTGCTGTCCCTGTACTCCCTCCCCCCACATTTGCTTGAGTCAGATTCCCTCCACCCTTCACGCCCTTAATCCAGCCCAAAGTCATTCTACCCAGCATAAGCATGCACTGGGCTCCATGGGAAGCTGTCTGGTGTCATCATTAACCTCACACACACCTGGTCCTCTCTTGACCCCTGGTGTTCCCATCCTCAGAAGTCTTCCCTGTCTGTGTCTCCTTGGAGAGCATGGATATGGATTTATCCTCCAGACCTAGGAGCAGCGTGCGTCCTCCACCAGCTCCGTACCTTGTGAGGGGATGAAGGCTTTTCTTGCCCCCACCCCACCCGCTCTCAGCACCCGCTCCCCAAGGGCACCTCACCCTCCACCCACCTCACACTCTGTCTTGAGCATGACCCAAATCCAAGACAACCCACGCCCCGCACTTCCCTTCCCCCACAGCGCTCAGAAACGCTCCACGCGCTTCCTCTTTTATTTTTCGGTTGGCCTTGGGGCTTGCACTCTGGGCCTAGGCACTGTCCCTCAGCTCTTCAGCTCAAGGTGAGCCTCTCCACCCACGCACCCCTGCTGTCCGCTGGAAGCACAGCCACTCATCGTCATGCTGACATGCAGCCCTGCCTGGACTCGTTACTTCTGGAGAGTTCCCACATTCCGGACATCTCTCTCCATCTTGGTCTCCTTTCTTCCTGAGCAACGTCAGTTCTTCACCACCATCTTGTACGAATCCCATTCCTGTCCCCTGTGCCCTTTCCACGCGGTGGCCGGACCCCTGACTCCTGCTCCCCTGCCGCACACCTGCTGGCCAGAGCTCACAGCCAGCTCCAGACGTGGCTTCCTTCACAGCAGCACCTGGTGACTATGCTCAATATGAATGAGGGATGAGACATGCTCACCTCTCACTCGTGGGGATGACTTGAAGCTCCTGACAAAGCCTTTCAGTGAAAATGGGTTGTGACACAAAGGTGCGACTCAGCCTGTGAAGCAGCTGGGAGTTCACCTCCCCCCCAACCCTCCATCCTTAGCTTGGGGGCTCCGGGCCCACACCTTGTGCACCTCCTGCTGATAGAGCAGGCCACACTGTGGTCACCATCCTCACAAAACCACCAGCCTGGCGAATTATCTTCCATTGCAATCAAAACAGCAGATTCCGGAAGGGCCAAGAAAGTCCTGGGGAGGTTTTGGGGGGAAGCGCTCATGCCAGGTCAGATCTGGGAGTAACCATTGACTGAAGCCTAGGACAGGCACCATCTGACGTCTGTTCCTGGGTCACACCCAAGTTCTGGCATAATGGTGGCCACTATTGCACACTGCACACACCTTGCCTTGTCAGGTCCCAGCCGGACTGTATCTACCTTCCCATTGCTTCTACTTCATTAAAATCACTAACTACTCACTTCTTACAGCTGATAGTGCCTTGGTGGATAAACCTTTAAAGTAGATGGATCCTAGGTAAAATGACATTTTTGGGAGGGTAGGGAATCAGTATTGGGGCTTGAACTCAGGGCCTGGGTGCTGTCCCTAAGTTCTTTTCCTCATGGCTACCACTCTATCACTTGGAGCTTAGTGCCACTTCCAGTGTTCTGGTAGGGAATTGAAGCGTCTCCTGGACTTTTCTGCCCAGGCTGGCTTTGAACTGTGATCCTCAGATCTCAGCCTCAGTAGCTAGGATGACAGGTGCGAGCCACAGGTGTCCAGGGTCTTACTCTTCAAATTGTCCAGGACTTGTTGAGCTACACTTGCAATTATGGGTGGAATGCAACGTGGGCATGATGCATGATCTTTCAATGCATTGTTGATATTACCTGCAGGTATGTTATGAAATATTTTACATCTGTGCTCTTCAAGGAAATAGGTTTCTAATCTTGTCTCTAGTCTGTTCTCATTTTGGTATGAGAGGGAGTTTGGTAGCCTTCTTCTTTTGTTAGTTTTTGAACCTGTCTGAGGGGCTTTGGTGGTAATTCTGAACACCTGGTGTAACCCATCAGTGAATCGATATACTGCTTGATTACAGATGAAGTTAGGTGATTCAAGTCATCTTGGATCAAACCTGATGAGTTCAACATGCAGACTGAATCCATTCCTTTATGTTTTGTATAGTGTTGGACTAATTTTCTTTTCTTTTCTTTTCTTTTTTTTGGGGGGGGGTGTCCGGTGGTGGGGCCTGAACTCTGGGACTGGACTCTGTCCCTCAGCTCTTCAGGTCATGGCTAGCCCTCTATAACTTGAGCCACAGTGCCACTTCTGGCTTTTTTCTTTTTGCTTATGTGGTGCTGAGGAATTGAAACCAGGGCTTCAGGCATACAAGGCAAGCACTCTACCACTGAGATATGAGGATCACCGTTCAAAGCCAGCCATGGCAGGAAAGTCCATGAGATTCTTATCTCCAATAAACCACCAGAAAACCAGAAGTGAGGCTGTGGCTCAGGTGGTAGAGTGCTCGCCCTCAGCTGAAGGGTTGAGGCACAGCAGCCAGGACCAGAGTTCAGTCCACATGAGTAACCAAAAAAAAAAAAAAAACCAACAACAACAAAGATATAAAGGTGTAAAGGAGACTCACAGTGATGTCCTCTACCACAGAGTCCCTGGCTTGTATTCCTCAGCACCTCATAAGCAAAAAGAAAAAAAGCCAGAAGTGGTGCTGTGGCTCAAGTGGTAAAGCACGAGCCTGAGCTGAAGAGCTGAGGGACAGCGCCCAGGCCCAGAGTTCAGGCCCCATGACTGAACCCAAAAAACAAAACACAAATTTTCTGTTGGCTCCCAACATCTCCTCCGTCTTTGCTTAAAGAAACAAACCCACCTGTCTTAGGTTGGGTGTTGGATCACCTTGTCTGCATTACCCATCATCTGAAACTTCTTGTGAGTGAAGCTGAAGGCCCTGTCTTAGGTTGGTCAGGCTGGCACACCCTCTTACCCGTCTCTGGCAGCAGTTCCTCTCAGGGGCCGGGGGAGGATTCATTTATATGGAGCTTGATTTTATTTAGCTGGCTGGCTAAACTCATAAGAGCGTTTGGAGTGCACGTATAATACAAGGAAGGCATAGAAAAACCATCAGCAAAAGCATTCCCAGGCCAAGCAATGACATTAGCAATCCTTTAAAATAAGTTAAGGAAGGAATATAGCGTTGAAATTGTTTAAACAGTTTTTTAGCAGTTTTTGCCACTTCAGAGTCCAGAGGTAGGGCTTGTGTAGTATTATGAGCAAGCTGATTAAGATAATGGGCAGTTTGTACATTTTGTGTTAGCGCCACAGCAGCTGCTGCTGTGGAGGCAGCTAACAAAATAAAGAGCAAAACATCAGCTAAAGTAGCCCAACTAATCGACGAGGGAGCATTAGTTCTTTCAATTGTCTTTAACACCTGAATGCCAGAATCTTCATACCAAGTTTCAAAAATATTTACAGGAAGCATAACAAAAGATGATTGTCTAACAGTAAGTATGGATTCAATTATGCCGCTATACGAGCAATTAGTAAAAGAACAATTAGAGCAGGTGACATTAAAATAATTAGCTCCCACAGAAATATTAAACAGTCCATACATGATTATATGTGGTGGTGATACACAACTCACAATTATTTTTTTACAGGATGAATTGGGCCAGGTTATGTTGTTGAGTGCAGCCACCAGCATCCAAACATGATGTTGAGGATGCCCATTCATCAACCACAGTCCAAGATTGTACTTATTAGTAAGATTAGCTTCAGACCAGTCCATTACTTGAGAGTTAGTTCCAGAAATATTGGTAACAAATGGCTGTACATGCCTGCACCTTATTGGATGAGGCTCTCCTGTAGATACTACTATTTGTGAAGAATTAATAAAATGGTGTATCATATAGGATGGAGTAGAATTTGCATGAACTGGGTGTTCAGGTGGCAAAGATGTCATCTGCATAGTGTAGATCTGATTTTTGTCCAGTATCCAAATTTTATGAGTCATGGATAGCATTATAATACAGCCTGGAATGGAGCCTTAGATCTGGTGGTAAAGCATGAAGGAGCTCCAATGCCTGAAACTGAGATATTTCCCATCTTGGTGTGCTGGATGAAGAGATAGGGGTTTGTACTGTGTGCTGATCTATTGACGTGAATGAGTACTTCAACTCCCTCCCATGTTGTAGGGTGCACAAACGGAGGATCCTGCACGTAAGCGCAATGTGTCAGCATTTGTTTCATCTGAATGAGCCTTCACAATCCTATCGCAGGATTTACTTTCTTCCTGCGAAAAAACACAAACATGTCCTCAACCCCAAGTTAAAACCGGATCTGGGCCCGTGCCAAAGGATCCTTCCACTTAACTTGGGCAAAAGCTCTTTGCTCTCTATTTTTCCCAAAACCGCTGTGCTGCAGAAAGGCCATTACAATCTAAGCTTAAAAAATTTAGTACAAATAAAGTGTGAGAAGAATATTAACAGGAGATAAAGGGTGTAATTCCCCCATTTTAATTTAAAAATTGGGTGTTTTAACAGCCCATAGGCTTGTTTAACAATATCTTGTCCTTGAGGAATATAGGGAATATCTGTAGAGTGAAAAATCTGGTAAGATTTACAAAAAGTTTGAAAAGCTTGTCCGGCATATCCCGGACCATTATCAGTTTTAATATGTTAAGGAAGTCCCATAGTGGCAAAGCAGTGTAGGAAAGGTGCAATACAATGTTTGCTAGTCTCCCCGGCAAGAGGAGTAGCCATAATAAAATTAGAGTAGGTATATGGTAACATGGACAAAGTGAAGCCATCCAAAAAATGGGATCAGGCAGGAGTTTAGTCTATTTTTTCCATGGTGGAGGTGGTCAGTGTAACAATGTATATTTCCTCCAGGTGACTAACGGCTGTAGCAGCAGCAGCAGCAGGGTCTCTCAGTGACTCCAAGGGACTGTCACACCTCGTGCTGGGCTGTAAATTTCTACACAGACTGGTTAAGGATACAAGTAATACATAGACTTGGCAAGCTGTGGCCCCACTAGTTTTTAAGACTATTTTGACAATAGCCCAGGACAATCTACCAAGATGACAACTTTTTTAATTAGATAGTTCTTTTAATAGGGCTGATTTTCTAGGCAGAAATAGAGGGCTCAGGCCTGTACTACTATTTTCCATGCCTTTTGCCTCTGTCTATTTTGCCACATTTTTTTATGACTCTGGTCCCTTGTTCTAAAAAGGGGATTTAAACCATCCCCCACATTCTATAACTTTAGCTTTTTAGTACTATCACTTGCAGGTGGTCAGCGTCATTCTCATCCGGCTGCGAGTTCTCCCTGGCAGCCCTTTTAAGTTATTGTTAGATACTCCAGGTTTTTCACCCCACACCACCCCCTACTTCTCGATCTAGAGTGGGTGGAGGATGTTTCAATGAAGAGTAGAAAACAGGGGTTAGTTTAAAGTGTAAGTAAAAAAGGAGCTAGAGAGAAACAGATATTAAAAGGGGGTGTTAGCCAGTCTCCTCTGGGCTCTCGCACCAGGATGAATCTGAGAGAAGAAACATTCCAAGAATTCCAGAATACATACACACGAACATTGAGACAAAAAAACATTTAAGCATGTGCGTTGTAGACTGTCACACAGAAAGTGCCAGACTACAGATTCGTCCAAATTTCCCCACTAGTGGATAGTTTATCCTGATGGGGATCCGGGGGACATCTCCCACCAGCCCAGTTGCCTGTTTTATAGCACTTCTGCCAAGACCTCTTGCCAACCCCAATACAGAACCTGCAGGTACACAGATACCAGACAATTACAAAGCAGCAATGTTTTAACTTACAGGCCATTTGCATCATAGTGTTCTTGAATCCTTTTTTCCATTTTTTTTTTTTTTGCTAAGTTTCTAAACTAATGGTTCCTTCCTCCTGGAACCAGGGGCACACTTCCTCAACAAAGTGAAAGAAACATTCTAACGGACTCTGTGTAACTTTCACTCCTCGAGCGTGAAGCATACCCTTGAGAGCCTGCACACGCAGCATGAAGCTGTTACCTTGCCCCATAGTTTTTTACTCCCGACTATACTCTCTCCCACTCTCTATTTTATGTTTCTGGAGGTCCTCTTACCTTAGTGGGGTCCCCTGACTTGATCCCAGGTTTTCAGGTCCCTGTTCAGACGCCACTTGAGGGAGCCTGCTGGCAATGAAAAGGAATCCTGAATTAGGGGGTGAGGATGCGGAAAAATAAAGACATAAGACAAAGGATGGGGTTTGGAGGTCTGCAGCTCAAGACTGCAGTACCATTTATTTTTAACTATCCCTAACATATACTATTAGAAGTCAAGAGGTAATATAAGGTTACTTTAGTCAAGAAAAACAATGAAAATTTCAGTAAAAACAGAATGCAGTAAAAACAATACAAGGTCAACTGCTAGAAAGTAAAACAAATTGTACAGACATAGCAAAGCAATCACAAGCACCTGGTGTTTTGTACGTGCCTTCAAGTGAGCACCGGGGTCAAGATGACCTTTAAACATTGCTGTCGGCTCCCAACAAGTGACACTGGACATGGTCATGTGGAGCAAAGTTGGCCAGGTTGAGAGCAGTGGAATCACAGGCCCAACTGTGGATGAATGCATAAAAAAGATGTAGCCTATTTCCATCACAAATTATGACTAAGCCAGGAACAAGAAGGAAATCCTTGAGCAAAATCGTCCCAGAGATAGAAAGGATGCCCAGAGTTCAAGCCCCAGGACTGGCACAAAGAAGGAAAGAGAGAATGAGGGACACACACAGACAAATAGACAGAGACAGACAGAGGAGAGATAGGGAAAGCCAGCACAGCAGGAAGGAAGGAAAGAAGGAAGGAAGGAAGGAAGGAAGGAAGGAAGGAAGGAAGGAAGGAAGGAAGGAAGGAAGGAAGGAAGGAAGGAAGGAAGGAAGGAAGGAAGGAAGGGAAGGAAGGAAGGAAGGAAGGAAGGAAGGAAGGAAGGAAGGAAGGGAGGGAGGGAGGGAGGGAGGGAGGGAAGGAAGGAAGGAAGGAAGGAAAGGACGGAGGGAAGTGAGGAGTCCTGCTGGTGTAGCACTGACCACAAACATCAAGGCTCTTTACTGACAGTTACTCCCTTAGTCTGGTGCTTATTTCTTCCACATAATTTATTTTCACAACTCTTGATTTTCCTTGGTGGTCTATGTTACATATCTCTAGACTCTCTGCTAATTCAACAAGGACATTAAATGTACTTTTGAAAAGCACATTTTTTAATGTAAAGTTGTTTTTACAACACGATGGCTCCTTGAGAAAGCCCCTTGCTTGGCTATTGTGACATTTCCTGCAGTGCTCCTCATGTCCCTTGTTATGAGGTCACTTTACCACAGCCTCTGGGGTGCTGGTGAAGGCTGCTGTGCTGAATGACAGGCAGGACCCTCCGGTCCAGGGCTCTCCACCTCCACCCTTTTCTTCTTGGGAATGTATTGCAGGGTGTCAGCAAGCCAGAAGTAGCACTGATGCCAAGGGACAGTCACCAGCCCTGAGCACAAAAGCTTAGGGATAAGACCCAGGCCCTGATTTCAAGTCCTGGGACCGGCACAGAAAAGGAAAGCAAGCAGATGGCAGGCCTGCCTCCAGGAGCCATCCAGGGAGTATGCCAGGTGTTGAGTGGACTGTGGGTTCTGAGTCAGGCCTTGCGCTTCCCCTCCCTCACAGAGCTCAGCAACATGCGCTTTCCTCTTTTTTTTTTTTTTTTTTTGTCTGCCGTGGGGCTTGAATTTTGGGCCTAGGCACTGTCTCTCAGCTCTTCAGCTCAAGGTTAGGCTCTGCACGCCACGTACCCCTGCAGTCTGCTGGAAGCACAGCCTCCCGTCGTCATGCTGACATGCAGCCCTGCCTGGATTCGTTACTTCTGGAGAGTTCACACATTCAGGACGTCTCTCTCCATCTGTGTCTCCTCCTTTCTTCCTGAGCACCCTCAGTTCTGCACCACCATCTTGTTTCCTGTCCCCTGTGTCCTTGCCATGCAGTAGCCAGACTCCCGACTCCTGCTAACCCGCTGCACACCTGCCGGTCAGAGCTCACAGCCAGCTCCTGACTTGGCTTCTTTCACAGCATCACCTGGTGACTATGCTAAATATGAAGGAGGGATGAGACACGCTGGGCAGGACAAACTCGGAGCCAGGACAGATCAGAGAGGGTGGAACCTTGGGTTCCATGCTTGCTGCCCAGGGCATAAGAAGCTTCACACAGGATAAAAGGAAGAGGAGGGGGGCCTTCAGCCACGGCAGCTCAGGGGAGCAGCAGGTAGGGTTACTGTGCATTCACGCACCCGTGGGGGGGAGAGGGGACTGCCACTGAGGCCGAGCAGGTGAGCTGTCCCAAGGGGACAGGACAGGGGTGGTGGGGCAGGCGGTGGCATGGGAGCCCGGGATTCACTGGTGGAGCTCTGCCTTCACAGTGCTGGACACTCCCGGGTAGCAGATGGAGAGGAGGCCTCAGGCAGAGGTGTGGGAGGTGAACCAGTTGCCCCCAACCAGCCATTTCACCAGCAGCATGAAGTGGACTTCGCGGTCAGAGGGCTAGAGGTCGTGAGAGATGGCCCACAAGGTTTTGGGAGAAGACAGTAAAGTTTAAAGGTCATCTTGACCCTGGTGCTCACTTGAAGGCACATACAAGGAGCTGGCTTTCTTGAAAAACATCAGGTGCCTGGGATTGCTTTGCTATGTCTGCAGAGTTTGTTTTACTTTCTACCAGTTGACCTTGTCCTGTTTTTACTGCACTCTGTTTTTTACTGAAATTTTCCTTGTTTTTCTGGACTATTGTAACCTTATGTTACCTCTTGACTTCTAATAGTATATATTAGGGAAAGTTAAAAATAAACAACAGTCTTTAGTTGCAGACCTCAGACCCCATCTTTTGTCTTATATCTTTATTTTTCCTCATCCTTGTCCCCTAATTCAGGATTCCCTTTGGTTGCCGGCAGGCTCCAGCATGTAGCGCCTGAACTAGGACCTGAAAACCTGGGATCAAGACAGATGACCATGCTAAGGTAAGAGGACTCATCTGGAAAAAGAGAGCGGGTGATAGTATAATCAGGAGTAAGAAATTATGGGGCACGGTAACAGCTACACGTTATATGTGCAGGCTCTTAGGCTTCAAGCTCGAGGAGTGAATGTTGGACAGAGGCAGTTAGAGAGTTTCTTTCACTTTGTCAAGGAAGTATGCCCCTGGTTCCAGGAGGAAGGAACCATTAGTTTAGAAACATAGGAAAAAAAAAAAAAAGGATTCAGGGACACTATGTTGCAAATGGCCTGTAAGTTAAAATATTGCTGCTTTGTAATTGTCTGGTATCTGTGTAGCCTGCAGGTTCTGTATTGGGATTGGCAAGAGTCTTGACGGACGCGCTATAAGACAGCCAACTGGGCCAGTGGGAGATGTCCCCGGATCCCCATCAGGGTAAACTATCCACTAGTGTGGATATTTGGGCCCATCTCTAGTCCAGCACTTTCTGTCTGACAGTCTACAACGCAAATGCTGTAAATGTGTTTTGTCTCAATGTTTGTCTATATGTATTTTGGAATTCTTGGAATATTTCTTCTCTCAGATCCATCCTGATGCAAGATCCCAGAGGAGGCTGGCTAACACTCCCTCAATATCTGTTTCTCTCTGGATCCTTCTTTGTTACTTACACTTTAAACTGACCCCCGTTTCTACCTTTCACTGCCACCTCCTCCACCTTCTCTGGATCCAGAAGTAGGGGAATGGTGGGGGGTGAAAAACCTGGAGATTCTGACAATAACTTCAAAGGGCTGGCAGGTAGAACTTGCAGCCGGATGAAACTGCCACTGACCACCTGCAAGTGACACCAGCAAGATCTTAGCTGTGGGCCTTACTCCAGGGGGTCTGAGCATGGGGGTGTGGAAACCTGTCAGGCTAGGGGATGGCCGTTAGGGACTTCTTTCTCTTGCCCCAAGATGACTGGGAATTCTCTTCCACCTTGGAAGGACCCTGGGTCAACATTAGCAGGAATGTAAAAGAAAAATCCTCCGGAGGCGAGTAGAGGGGGTTCGAGTCCCCTGGTAAGTGGTTTTGAATCCCACTTGTGAATGGTGGTGAGATGTCGTACCATTCAGTGAGACTTGATTTTGTCTTTGTGGCCACTTGTCTGTCTTGTTTACTTCAGTGTGTTTTCTGCTATTTTTTCTGAGGTAGGGATAAACTGGGGGCCCATTAGTCCCCAACTCAGCCCTTGGTTGTTGTCTTGTCTAGTTCTGTTTTAGTTTTAAATGTATGTACAACTGATTTTGATTTTTGAGCGCTTTAAGATCTATGTGTGTTTTGTATGTGTTTGAGAACATGTTCAGGATAAAAATTATTAGCATGCTGTAAAAATTGGATAAGTTTAAGTTTAAAATTCAAAAGGTTATGAGGTTTGGACATTACCAAAAATTTTTAAGAATTTTCACATTGTTTTAAATGACTTTTTAAGGATTCTTTAACTTAGAAAATTTAAAATAGTCTTAAAAACTAGTGGGGCCACAGCCTGCCAAGCCTATGTATTACTTGTATCCTTAACAGTCTGTGTAGAAATTTACAGCACAGCAAGAGGTGTGACAGTCCCTTGGAGACACTGAGAGACCCTGCTGTTGCTACTGCTGCTACAGCCTGACAGTCACCTGGAGGAAATCTACATTGTTACCTTGACCACATCCACCATGGAAAAAGTAGACTAAACTCCTGCCTGATTCCATCTTTTGGATGGCTTTGCTTTGTCCTTGTTACCATATAACTACTATAATTTTATTATGGCTACTCCTCTTGCCGAGGAGACCAGCAAACATTGTATTGCTCCTTCCCTACACTGCTTTGCCACTACGGGACTTCCTAAACATATTAAAACTGATAATGGTCTGGGATATGTCGGACAAGCTTTTCAAACTTTTTGTAAATCTTACCAGATTTTTCACTCTACAGATATTCCCTATATTCCTCAAGAACAAGAAATTGTTAAACAAGCCAATGGGCTGTTAAAACACCCCATTTTAAAATTAAAATGTGGGAATTATACTCTTTCCCTCATGTTAATATGCTTCTTATGCTTTATTTGTGCTAAATTTTTTAAGCTTAGATTGTAATGGCCTTTCTGCAGCACAGCGGTTTTGGGACAAAAGAGAGCAAAGAGCTTTTGCCCAAGTTAAGTGGAAGGATCCTTTAACAGGTGATTGGCATGGGCCCCGATCTGGTTTTAACTTGGAGTTGAGGACATGTTTGTGTTTTTTCGCAGGAAGAACATAAATCCTGCTGGTTGCCTGAGCATTGTGTTAGGATTGTGGAGGCTCATTCAGATGACACAAATGCTGACACAAAGAGCTTACATGCCTGATCCCCTGATTGTGCACCCTACAACTTGGGAGGGAGTTGAAGTACTCATTCACATCAATAGATCAGCATACAGTACAACCCCCTATCCCTTCATCCAGCACACCAAGATGGGAGATATCTCAGCTTCCCCAATTCAGGATTCCATTTCATTGCTGCCAGGCTCTGGCAACAAGGACTCCACTTCCTTGGCCCGCACCACTGTCTCCTCCATCATGGCCAGCGACTCCAGTGGGGGCTGCAGGGGCGGGGCAGGGGGGTGGCACTGATGTTCTGCTCAGCCCTCCAGCCCTGAGGCCATCCCCCTGGACAGCACCGCGCCCACTTCCCAACATGGCTTCTTGGCTCCTGTCTTTGCCATGGAGTGGGAACAGGGACCCCTCAGGCAACTCACCAGCAGGCAATGCACATTCTCTGTGGCCCCACCAGGCCGGTGAAGGTTCCCAGCTGCTCAGCCAGGGCCAGAAGGACCTCATCCTCATCGTAGATGGTGTCTGTAGGGGCAGAGCATTCCCATCACACCTACTCTATGCCTCGGCATCCTGGGATCCCGGCCCCAAGATGCGCAAGCTTGCTGTCAGTACCGAGAGTTTTCCAATATGGCCAGCACAGAGAACAAGATATGAGCTGGGGGTGGGTGGGGGAGCGCTGCATGACAGGGCCACTCTGCACCCCTCAGGGAGGGGAGACTGTGTCCCATCCTGTGCAACACTATGGCAAGCAGATTTCCTGTTCAGGTACAGCTTATACTCTCAGCACTGTTCTCTGCCAAAAATCCTCTCTCTGTTCAGACTCGGTTCAGCTACTGCCTCCTGGAGGCTTTGCAGGCTGTAACCCCCCCAGCCTGACCCAACCACCGGCCCCTGTGCCAAAGACAGAGCCAAGCCCAACCACAGTCTCAGGCCTCAGGGCTGGGCAGGGCACCACCAATCTCTGGGATTCTTCCTTTCTGACATAGGACTTGCCACAGGAAGCGCAGCACTCAGTGCTCAGAGCACCACCTCCAGAAGTAGGACACTACACTGCTGTCCTTTAAGATGCCAGCCTGGCATTTTGCTCTATCCCACAATCATGCTTCAGTAACTGCTCACAAAACCAATACTGCATGTTCTCCAGGCGTGAGGCCGAGGCTTCTGCTTTGCTGTCTGGACAGCACTACCTTTCCCAAAAGACACAGCACCTGCCACATGCAACTGGAAAGGCTCCTGGTCAATGCAGTCAATTTGGCCTAGAAACCCCTCCAAGGAGAGAGCAAGATGAGCATTGGCTCGATTGAGCCACTCAAAGTCTGCCACCCGAAAAAGAAAAACAATTTAGTGAGGATCCAAGCCATATTGTCTTTAGGCTTGGGTCCTTCACTTGACAATGGCAAGTTGGTCTGCAAGTTGGTCTGCCTGAGAGTACACCCGAGGTGTGCCCCCCAGGGGATTGTGAACCCACTCTAATGGCTCCTCCCTTTGAGTTACAAGTGCAGAAATCAGTGTAATACCTGCAAACAACCAAAGTGAAATGGGCTCAAAAATAGAATACCTCCTCAGGGAAACTTCATCCCCCGCTTCTTGGAACTGCAAAAATATTGCCTGATCGCTGTCTGTAATTGTAATAACTTCATGGTGCATCCTGTCTTTTAGTAGAGAAAATAAGGGCACAAGACTATCTTTAGGGACAAGAACCTATGGCAACAGCCAATTGATTTCCCGAAAAAGGCTCTGAAGTTGGGTTAAGGTCAGAGAGGCTGGAATATCCAGCAAAGGCTTAAGGGCCTGGCCTGAGTCAAGGTAAGGTGGGGTCCAAGCACCTTAAAAGGAGGTACCTTTTGAATTTTATTGAGGGCTAGGGTAACCCCCCCTCTTTTAAAATATGGCGAGAACCTGGGCCAGAAGGCTCTCCACGCGGCCCGGGTCTTGGTGCCCCAGGATTATTTCATCTATGTAGGCATAGGCAAGGGAGGTATCTGAACCAAGGATAGGCCCTAGAGTGTGGCCAAGTATTGTTGGCAAAAGGCCGGGCTAGAAGGGATGGAGAAAGCAAGCTTCTTGCAGTCATCTGGATGCAGGTGGATATTTAAAAAAAAAATCTTGAATATCAATCACAACCAAGGAATATTCTGAAGGTATAGCAGGAGTCCAGGGCCTGCCCCTTAGGGGAGTTCCTACTAGCTCCATCCTTTCATTTACCTTACTTAGATCTTGGAGCATATGCAAAGCCCCAGAGACTTTTTGAATAACACATAGGGGTGTGTTCCAAAGACTCACAGAAGGGAGTATATGCCCAAGGTTTTTCTGTTCCTCCACCAGAAGGTGGAGGGCTACAAGTTTAGGGTTGGTCATTGGCCACTGCTCCACCCAGATAGGGCTTCCTGGCTTCCACCTAATGGGAGGTACTAGGGGTGAAGGAGTGGCCTTTAGGATTGGGGGTGCACCTGAGCGGGTCCACTATGTTCTTCTCTGTAATTATGAAAGTTAAAAAAAATCCTTTTCCTTAATTACCTATAGATTTTATTTAAACCATTGTGCTTCTATCCCATCCAAGATGTCATCATAGGATGCTCCATGGTCTGTAGTGACCACGACATCAATTTGTCTTAGCATGTTTTGCCCTAGTAAATTGGCAGTGAGGTTCTTTGCCACTAAAGGACATATCTTTCCCTGCTCTCCATCTGGGCTAGTCCATTTCACAAGGGTGACCATCTCTTTGGACTGGGAGTTGCCCTCTACCCCCAATATTGGGGGCCCAGGTGCAAGCTTCCAGTCCAAGGGTTTTTCCTCCTCCCTGGGCACGGTTCGATCTGCCTCCGTGTCAATTAAGCAGTGAAACTGCTTCCCACCTATGTTATGAGAATACTCATTATAAGGCCGAGTCCCTCCATCAAGGGGACGGTCCAATGGGCCTGGGTCATCCTGCCACGAGGCTGCCTGGGCCTTGCAGCAGAGGGGGTCCCTCCTTGAGTTAACAGGGCTAGAGAATGCCTCTACCCTAGTTTAAAGGCTTTCCATCTAAATCAAACTTGGATCGACAATCCTTTTTCCAATGGTATCCCTTCCTGCACCAGGGGCAAGGCATAGGGGGCGGTTTGCTCCCACCTCCCTCCGGTGGTTGGTGGGGGTTTGTTGTAAAGAGTCCCCCTTAAAGTGCCCCTCCTGCCCGCATTAAAACAAGTCCCTCTCCCCAATGGTATTGGGGTTCCTTGGCCCTGGGCTGCAGGTGATGGGTAATAGCCTCAGTCATTGCAGATGTCTGAGCCTGTAAGGCTAAAGCTAGTCATTGGGACTGGTGCTGTTGCGTTCCCACATCCCGCGAGGCCACCACCCATCTGCTCAGGGAACTCTCTCTCAATCCTTCACAGGCCATGCGGCAGTCTGCATTCATCCCTTTGCAGACCAGCAGCTTTACAAACTGATCTTGGAGGTTCCCTGCTGGCAGATTGCAGTTAATACTCTATTGGACTCAGTCTACAAACTCAGCTAGAGGCTCACCAGGTTTTTGTCTCACTCCTGCTCTGGGGAACTCAGTAGGCCCATCATCCAGTTTGTACCATGCGGCAAGTCCTGCCTGCCTCGCCTGGTCACAGTACGGACCAGGTATTGTGGCCTGTTGGACCCAGTGGAGTGCCCTTCCCGCGTCTCTGTTAACATGGCATAAATAATAGGTATCTCGGGTTGACCCTGCCGGTTATTCTCCGACTGCACTCTGCTTTCCTCCTTAAAGAAAGCACACCATTTAATAAACTGAGAACTGGGGAGAATGGCTTTGGCCACATCCAGCCAGTCCTCAGGGTCACACGGGTGATAAGCAATGTCCTGTAATAGGGTCCGGGCCCAAGGAGAGTTCGGACCATCCTCCACCACTGCCTTGCAGCACTCTTTAAGGTCCTTAGCTTCCCATTTATACCATTCCAAGGGCCTGTTAGCTCCTGGTGCCAGATTGACCGGATATGCTTGGGGAAGCAAATCCTATGGCCTAGGGTCCGGGCTCCCAGGTGGCCCTTCCTTTGCAGGGTAGGCCTCCGAGTAGGTTATTTCCCCAGCCCTCGGCCCCTCCATGGAAGGTTGGTAGGGTTCCAGGTCTTGCAGGTCCCTCTCACAGGTGGCGTAGGGTGATGTACCTCCCCTCCAATCAGGGGAATAGGGAGGGGGCCTACGACAGACAGTCAGGGACACGTGAGTCAGAGGGGGGAAATTTCACCCTTGTTTTGACTTCCACTGTGCATGTTTCATTGCATTCTCAGTCGAATTTGACCCATTCCTTTTCCTTCCCACTTCCCAAATCCTCCTTTACTCCCTAAGGCCTAACGTTGCCTCCTCCTCTTTCTTCTGTGAGATAGCATTACCCATACTAAGGGTTTCACTTACCCTGGGAGACTACTTAGGCTCGGCAGGCATCTTTTCCTTTCATGCTCCAAGTTGGGTTCCAGATGTAGGGTCTTTGTCTGTTCCTCGAAGTGGGACAGGATCTGAGGAAAGGTAAGTGCAGCAGCTTGCCCGTTCCCCAGCCTCCCTTTGCCTGGGAGACAATCAGACACAGTGGATGGTCAAGTCAAGCAGGAAAACTCGTTTATTAACACACAGCAAGCCCTTTTTAAAGAAAAAAGAGCGGGTGGCATGGCAGGGGAGGAAAAGGAACCAATCACTGTCAAGTTCACACCCTATCATGCACCTAAGCTTCCATAGCCTGGTTATGCAATAAACGTAAAGCAAATTGAGCTCTGCTTACTCAAATACCTCTCTCAGCACCATCTTTCCTGCCCATGTGCTCTACACACAGCCATGCTGTGGGCAAAATCATGGGTGAACGGGAACCCGAGACTGCACAGGTGGGACTGGACTGTACAGGTGGATCTGGGTGCTCAGTTTCTGGCTCATTAACTCCCTCTGGAATGCAAGCCATAGAACCTGAGCTTTGTTTCAGAGGACGGCCATGGTAACTACTGCACCCAGCTTTTCCATCTCAGAGCCATCACAGCAGAATCCTGACCAGTGTCTGACAGTACATCCCTTTACCAGTTTCAGGAAGGGTCCAGCCCCATGTGTCAACAGGAGGGCCACAGAGTGCAGGTGGAGGCTCTACTAGGCCCCCAGCCTGGCCCTGTCAGCACCCTGTCACACCCTTTCTGCTTTATCACACTTTGACACAGTCTTCCCCATCCAATGTAGTCTGTATATTAACAAAAACAAGAACAAATAGAGAGGGTTTGGAGAGCTTCCTGAGAGCTGAAAATGTTAGGGTTCATGGAGTGTAGGGTGTAGACAAGGCACTCAGCTCCC
Organism: Dipodomys spectabilis; assembly: GCF_019054845.1. NCBI lineage: Eukaryota > Metazoa > Chordata > Mammalia > Rodentia > Heteromyidae > Dipodomys > Dipodomys spectabilis. The sequence goes on from NW_024870943.1 coordinate 1,247,246, forward strand.
ATACAAATCTTTTCAGTGGCATCCTTTATGTTGAACCTGTGAGGATTTGTCCCCAGTCCTGATTCCTTTGAGCTGATCAGCCCCATGTGGGGTCAGCGTCAGAAACACAAGCAAGCAACCTGGACCTTCACATACACAGCAGGGTAAGTTAGGGTGAGAAGTGAACTGAATTAGAGGAGCGGGGCTGTGTCTGCTTTTCCATGAGGAAATGCTCAGGGTGGGAGGTATGACTCAGGTGGTAGAGCACCTGCCAATGAGCAAAATCATCACATACCTAGTTCAAGTCCTAGTCTCAGATTTAAAAAAAAAAAAAGGAAATGCTTGCTTGCTACTGGGGAGAAATGCTCAAATTTTCAGGGCCAAAGGTTTTCTGTTGACTGTGGTGGAAATCTGGAGAAAATCAGGGAATTCTGTTTTCTTTGCACATGGTCTGTGAGCTATTTCCCAGTCCCAAGCCAGTGCTGGTGAACAGGAAAGTAGTGTCTGTGGGTGAGTGTTTCAACATCCCATGATGAGTTTACTCTGAATTAAGGGTGGGTCCTAGAGCCAACCACCGTGTCCTCCTAAGCACCCCAGCTGGAGAAGACTCAGTACACAGAGGGCACCGTCTGGGAACAGAGGCAGGGGGAGGCTGAGGATACATCCATAAGCCCAAGAAAATCAAGAACCATAACTGGGCCTGAAGTGAGGAGAGGAGTGCAGAGCCGATCCCCATAGAAGTTTCGAATGTAAGCCACTGAGTGAGGCTATTTGTCTGAACAACCCCTGAGAACAGGTGCATCAAATTATCATAGTGTGTGCAGATGAAGGGAGAAAACAGCAGTGAGACACTCCCCTGCAGAAACCAGGCTGGCAGCAAGGGACACCAGCCTAGGCCAGCCTGGGAGGACAGTGTCTTAACCTCAAGGCTCTGATTGTGACCACAGCAGCGGACTGCACACCCCCTCCTGTGTCCTTCTCCTTTCTAGCTCCAGTCCATGGAGCACACTGACATCACGTGTGCTGAGTGCAGTGACATACTGAGACCAGCTAACCCTGGTGGGCACAGAAGGCCTCATTCCCCAGGGCCTGGCAGACCAGCAAGCTGCATTGAGGTGAAGAATGGTCCTATGCCCCAGGAAAGCTAAGAGTGACTGAGAACTTCCCTGCAGATGAGCCTCTCATCAAGGCATTATGCATCTCTTTGGAATCACAATGGAGCTGATGAACAGTTAGGTAAAAAATGCAGCTGGGCTTAGTGATGTGTACCTGAAATTCCAGCACTGAGGAGGCTGAGGCATACTAGGTTCAAGGCTAGCCTAGACCACACCGTGGAGACCAGGTCCTCAAAAGCCAAAGATGGTGTGGGAAGGTGGCTCAGTGATAGACTGCTTGCCTTGCATGCAGGAGGCCCTGAGTTTGATTCCTCAGCACCACATAAGCAGCAAAGGCTGGAAGTGGCACTGTGGCTCAAATGGTAGGGCACTAGCCTTGAGCTGAAGAGCTGAGGGACAGTGCCCAGGCTGCGTTTAAGCCCCATGACTGACCAAAGAAAGAATAGAAAATGAGGGGCTGGGAAGGTAGCTCAGTGGTAGACTGATTGCCTTGCATGCATGATGACCAGGGTTCAATTCCTCAGCATCACATAAGCAGAAAAAGCTTTGGTGCTGTGGCTCAAGTGGTAGAGTGTTAGCCTTGAGCTGAAGGGGTGAAGAACATTGCGCAGGCCCAGATTTCAGGCCCTACAACCGACCGAAAAAAAAAGACAATAGAAAATGAAATATTTAGGCATATTCTCAAGGATATATATAGGTCCTTGAACACCATATCCATTGTGGCACTACTTGCCATAGCCAAGAGGCAACCCAGAAGCTCCATGGTGTCTGCAGAGAAATGAGTGACACTGGACATGTTTGTGTGGAGCAAAGTCAGCCAGGTTCAGAGCAGTGGAGTCAAAGGCCCAATTGTGGATGAACGCATAAAGAAGATGGAGCCTGGTCAGTCAGTGCTGGAGTCCCCGGCCGGAGGCGTGATCTTGGGATCCCGCCCCTCCTGGTGCCTCTGACGACCCTTCATCAGGATTTTTCTGTCCGAGGCACAGTTCAGTGCCCAGGATGATGAACACTGACATTGATGTTGATGCTGAAAATCAGATGGAACTGGAGGAATAAACACGACTTATTAATCAAGTGCTGGAACTCCAACACACACTTGAAGATATCTCAGCAAGAGTTAATGCAGTTAAGGAAGAAAACCTGAAGCTAAAATCAGAAAACCAAGTTCTTGGACAATATATAGAAAACCTCATGTCTTCTTCTAGTGTTTTCCAAACACCTAATGCAAAAAGCAAAAGAAAGTAAGGGATTGAGTTCCCTTCTCGTTTACAGAATTGCTGCTTCTCTCTTTCCCTCTCTCTCTCCCTTTCCTTCTCTATGTCCCTTCCCCCTCCCTCCCTCTCTCCCCTCTTTAAAACTTGGATACATTCCAAATGTTATAGTACCTTTGTTTGTGGCTTCACTGAATGTTTATTAAAATAATTTCAAATCTAGGCAAAAGTAAGTACTTAACAGGAGACTTCCATGATTCTGTGTATTATGTTAGTCTAAGAAAATATGCAGATGTATTGTACAGACTTTATAATTAGAATTGCATATATTTATGAAACTTGAAGATGAATGTTTTGTTGAATTTGCTTTGATACATAAGCTTAGTCTTTTACTACACACTTACTTAGTAAGATATACAAGAAAATAACCATGCTGTGAAAATGTGACCAAAATCATGTACTGAATGCACAGCTTTATGTATGTACCTGTTTAGCATTGTGTGCCTCTCCTCCATCTGCCTCATCCTCCCCATTTACCTTCTCCTAAGTCCAGATAGTTTCACATTTGTAAAAGTACTTTGAGTAGTAATGACCTGACAGTAACCGAATCTGTAAGTCCTGAAGTTAACCAAAACCTTGCCTAAAGTTTGTCAGTTGTACTTCCTAATAATAAAATAGGACTGATGGTTTCTCTTTAACCATTTGAAAACAGATTTGGGCTATAAAGAGGATTTTTAAGTTGAAACTAAATTATCAAATTGAGATCGGTTAAAAACAAAGAACCAACTTGTTTTGCACGAAATAACCCACTTGGTATCTGAAAAGATAAGAATTTTGGTTATGGGCTGCGAAGGTGGCTCAGTGGTAGAGTGCTTACCTTGCATGTATGAGACCCTGGGTTCGATTCCTCAGCACCACATAAGAAAAAGAAAAGCGGGAAGTGGCGCTATGTCTCAAGTTGTAGAGGGCTAGCCTTGAGCTGAAAAGCTGAGGGACAGCACCCAGGCCTAGAGTTCAGGCCCCATAAACAGACCCCCCCAAAAAAAGAATTTTGGTTTTATATCCATTAAGAGTAGAAAGTCTGGGAGGAATAAATAGAAATAGGTAAAAAATGATATGATAAAAGTAGGTACAAACTCCAAACGTTTTCACTCCAGATTTGTATTATCTCTGGCAAAGAACAGATCTTCCAGTGAATACATATCTAAATATATGAAAATTGGTTAAGTTTGACTGATCTTACAAGCGCCACATGCTATGCTATTCCAGCTCTAGGGTTTGGTTGCAAGGTTTATTTGTTGTACCTAGTCAATTAACTGTTACCAAATTCTTTGAAGAGTGTACTGGTATTAGAATCATGAATGAGAGAATTTTATATGTATAATATTTGGTAAGCTCAGTATTTTTATCTCACTCTGTAAATTCAACTTATTGGTTTGTAGAAGTTTAGTCATTCTCATAACAATTTCTAAAAATTTAGTTCATAGATTCCATTTGGTAAAGTAATCAATATCGCCTCCCTTCTTTGTTTGAAGAAGCGAACCCGCCTGTCTTAGGGTGGGTGGATCACCTTGTCTGCCTTACCAGTCATTGGGCACTTTTTCAGAGCGAAGCTGAAGGCCCTATCTTAGGTTGGTCACACTCGCACCCCCTCTTACTCATCTCTGGCTGCAGTTCCTCTCAGGGGGAATTTATTTATATGGAGCTTGATCTTATGTAGCTGGCTGGCTAAACTCACAAGAGAGTTTTGCAGTGCACGTATAATACAAGGAAGGCATAGAAAAACCATCAGTAAAAACATTCCCAGGCCAAGGAATGACATTAGCAATCCTTTGACATAAGTCAGGGAAGGGATATAGCATTGAAATTGTTTAAACAGGTTTTTTTTTTAGCAGTTTTTGCCACTTTAGAGTCCAGAGGTAGGGCTTATGTAGCATTATGAGCAAGCTGATTAAGATAATGGGCTGTTTGTACATTTTGTGTCACAGCAGCTGCCGCTGCAGAGGCACCTAATGAAATAAAGCTCAAAACAACAGCTACAAGTAGCCCAACAAATCGACGAGGGCACATTAGTTCTTTCAATTGCCTTAACATCTGAATGCCAGAATTTTCATACCAAGTTTTAGAAATATTTACAGGAAGCATAACGAAAGATGCTTGCCTAACAATAAGTATGGATTTAGTTATGCCGCTATACAAGCAATTAGTAAAAGAACAATTAGAACAGGTGACATAAAAATAATTAGCTCCTACAGAGCTATTAAACAGTCCATACATAATCACATGGGGTGGTGATACACAACTCATAATATATTTTAAAAGGAATTAATTGGGCCAGGTTATGTTGTTGAGTGCAGCCACCAGCATCCAAACATGATGTTGAGGATGTCCATTCATCCACCACAGTCCAAGATTGTACTTATTAGTAAGATTAGCTCCAGACCAGTCCATTAATTGAGAGTTAGTTCCAGAAATATTGGTAACAAATTGCTGTACATGCCTGTACCTTATTGGATGAGGCTCTCCTGTAGATACTACTATTTGTGAAGAATTAATGCAACGGAGTATCATATAGAATGGAGAAGAATTTGCATGAACTGGGTGTTCAGTTGGTAAAGATGTCATCTGTCTATTGTACATTTGATTTTTGTCCGGGATTCAAATTTTATCAGTCATGGATAGCATTATAATACAGCTTGGAATGAAGCCTGTAGAGCTGGTGGTAAAGCAAAAAGGAATTCCAATATCTGAAGCTGAGATATTTCCCATCTTGCTGTGCTGGATGAAGGGATCCGGGGCTATATTGTATGCTGATCTATTGATGTGAATGAGTACTTCAACTCCCTCCCAAGTTGTAGGGTGCAAAATCGGGGTATCAGGCATGTAAGCCCAATGTGTCAGCGTTTGTGTCATCTGAATGAGCCTCCACAATCCTAATGCAATGCTCAGACAACCAGCGGGATTTATTTTCTTTCTGCAAAAAACCACAAACATGTCGTCGACCCCATGTTAAAACTGGATAGGGCTCGTGTTAATCACCTGTTAAAGGATCTTTACTTAACTTGGGCGAAAGCTCTTTCCTCTCTTTTTTTTTTCTTCCAAAAACTGCTGTGCTGCGGAAAGGCCATTACAGTCTAAGCTTAAAAAATTTAGTACAAATAAAGTGTGAGAAGAATATTAACAGGAGTGAGCGACTGGCACACTGCTAGGTTTGCATCTTTTAAAATCTGGAATCCGCCTGGGAAAAACATATTTACGTTTCTTGTCTGGCTTGTTTTCCTTCCCAAGATCTATGGTGAATTCCAGTTCTGTCCATTTTCCTGCAGGTGCCAGGCTTTGTTCTTCATGGAAAGTTGTTTTTTTTAGCAAAACAGACAAATATACAAGATAGAAAGGAGTAGACAGCAATAGATAGTATATTAAGAATTTGGAGTTATTTGGTGGTGGGGAATTGATATACAACATAGAGCTGACAGTATTTTCCGGATCTGTATACACCTGCCCGAACTGTAAAGCAGTGACCCGGATCTACCCTGTGCCTGTCAGCCAGGAGGGAGAGCTGGCCCAGCCCAGTTAAAAACCAACACTGCATAGAGATGACAGTTCACCAGCCAAGACTGAAAACTGAAAGTTCTGGGTGAAAACAGTCCCAAGCCTATGGGAACTGACCTGAAAGGGAGCCCCAGTTGCTTGTCCCACGAGAGCAGGGGAGACATCAAACCCAAGCTAGGTTGATGAGATAAAGACTGTCACCCTGTGCTGACTGACAGCGAGCCAGCCCATAGATGTCTACTGCTGCCCCAGTTACATGAACTAGTACTACTGGATGCCATGGACCTGTAAGTCCAGGCCAAGTTAGAATGTTGGCTTAACACCCCTCTCATCACGTGATAGGCTGTGGAGCCCAAAGTCAACCATAAGACTTAAGGATCAAATGAAGGAACAAGTTTACAAATTCAAGAATCAAAACCATACCACAACTTTCCAAAAACTCCGGAATGCAGCAAAAGCTTGTCAGGGAATTTACATCTATGCGGGCCTGGCATGAAAACAGTCAGGTGTCTCAAATGCAATCAACGATGAAGTACAGTCTAAAAGCAAACCCAGAACAGTGGATAGAAAGGTAATCATAAGGTCTGGGAATGTGGCTCAGTGGTAGAGCACTTGCCTTGCATGCTTGAGGCCCTGGGTTCAATTCCTCAGCACCACATAAGAAGGAAAAAAAAGCCGGAAGTGGCACTGTTCCTCAAGTGGCAGAGTGCTAGCCTTGAGCTGAAGAGCTGAGGGACAGTGTCCAGGCCCAGAGTACAGGCTCCACGACTAGACCGCCTCCCCCCAGAAAAGAAAGATAATCATAAAAATCAGCATAGAGCCAGCCAGGCACTGATGCTGCTCACCACTAATCAGAGCTACTACAGAAGTTCAGATGGTAGGATTGTGGTTCAAAGACAGCAGAAATGTCCATGAGGCTAATTATCAATAAACTATCCCCAGAATGTACAAAGCAGAGCTGTGGCTCAAGTGGTAGTGCACTAGCCTGGTGCTAAAGAAGCTTAGCAACAGTACCCAGGCCCTGAGTTCAAGCCCTAGGACAGGCACACACATAAACACACACACACACACACACACACACACACACATACAAATCAGGGTAAAATGAAAAAAATGGAGATTAAAAGAACAATGTAACAAAAATCAGTGAAAGAAGGTGAGCACTGGTGTCTCATGCCTGTATTCCTAGCTACTCAGGAGGCTGAGATCTGAGGATCATGGTTCAAAGCCAGCCGAGGCAGGAAAGTCCATGAGACTCATCTCCAATAAGCCACCAGAAAACTGGAAGTGGTGACTGTTTCTCAAGTGATAGAATATTCGCCTTGAGCTGACGAGCTGAGGGACAGTGTTCAGGCCCAGAGTTCAAGCCTCAGGACTGAAAAAAAATCAGGGAAGGTAAGAACTTTCCTTGGGAAGATAGCTAAGACTGACAAGCTTTCATCCAAGAACAGTGAAGACATCAATTAAGAAAACTAGAATATCATAACAGTTTTAAATTCAAGTTGTCACTGGTCAGTATGTTAGAAACTTAATCCAACACATTAAAAAACATAAAAGAAATGGATTCACTTCTTTGCATGTTGGACCCATCAGGATTGATCCAAGATGATTTTAGTCACCTAATTATATCTGTAATCAAGCAGTAAATAGATACACTGACTGGTTCTACCAGGTGTTCAGAGGTTACCACCAATGCCCCTCAGACAGGTTCAAAAATTAGGAAAGGAAGAATGCTACTAAACTCTCTCTTATACCAAAATGAAAACAGACTAGAGACAAGATTAGACACCTATTTCCATGAAGAGAACAGATGTAAAATATTTCATAACATACTTGCAACTAATTTCAACAATGCATTGAAAGATCATGCACCATGCCCATGTCACATTCCACCCAAAATTGCAAGTGTGTCTCAACCAGTCCTGGACAATTTGAAGAGTAAGACCCTGGACACCTGTGGCTTGGACCTGTCATCCTAACTACTGAGGCTAAGATCTGAGGATCATAGTTCAAAGCCAGCCTGGGCAGAAAAGTCCAGGAGACTCTTCAATTCCCTACCAGAAAACTGGAAGTGGCACTGAGCTCAAAATGGTAGAGTGCTAGCCATGCGGAAGAGCTCAGTGACAGCACCCAGGCTCTGAGTTCAAGCCCCACTACTGATTTCCTGCTGCCCCATCTCCCCCAAAATTCATTATAACAAGGATCCATCTGCTTTAAAGTTTTCTCTGCCAAGGCACTATCAGCTTTAAGAAGAAGTGAGTAGTTAGGGATTTTAATGAAGTAGAAACAATAGGAAGGTAGATACAGTCTGGCAGGGATCTGACAAGGCAAGGTGTGTGCAGTGTACAATAGTGGCCACCATCATGCCAGGACTCAGGTGTGACCCAGGAACAGAAGTCAGATGGCGCCTGTGCTAGGCATCAGTCAATGGTTACTCCCAGATCTGACCTGGCACGAGCGCTTCCTCCCAAAACCTCCCAGGACTTTCTTGGCCCTTCTGGATTCTGCTGTTTTGATCGCAATGGCAGCGATTCTCCTGACTGGTGGTTTTTTTTTGAGGATGGTGACCACAGTGTGGCCTGCTCTACCAGCAGGAGGTGCACAAGGGGTGGGGCTGGAGCCCCTAAACTTAGGATGCAGGGTGTGTTGGGGGGTAACTGACCTCCCAGCTGGTTCACAGGCTGAGTCGCACTTTTGTGTCACAACCCATTTTTCCTGGAAGGATTTGTCAGGAGCTTCAAGTCATCCCGAGGAGTGAGGGGTGAGCGTGTCTCATCCCTCCTTCATATTGAGCATAGTTACCAGGTGCTGCTGTGAATGAAGCCAAGTCAGGAGCTGGCTGTGAGCTCTGGCCAGCAGCTGTGTGGCGGGGGAGCTGGAGTTGGGGGGTCCGGCCACCGAGTGGAAAGGACACAGGAAACAGGAAAGGGATTGTACAAGATGGTGGCGCAGAACTGAGGGTGCTCAGGAAGAAAGGAGGAGACAGAGATGGAGAGAGACTTCCTGAATGTGTGAACTCTCCAGAAGTAATGAGTCCAAGCAGGGCTGCATGTCAGCATGACAATGGGAGGCTGTGCTTCCAGTGTACTGCAGGGGTACCTAACCTTGAGCTGAAGAGGTGAGGAAGAGACAGAGCCTAGGCCCAGAGTTCAAGCCCCATGGCCGAGCAAAGAAAAAAAAGAAAAGCGCGTGGAGCATTGCTGAGCACTGTAGGGGAGGGAAGCGCGGGGCATGGGTTGTCTTGGATTTGGATCAGGCTCAAGACAGAGTGTGAGGTGGGTGGAGGGTGTGGTGTTCCTGGGGAGCAGGTACTGAGAGAGGGCAGGGTGGGGGCAAGGAAAGCCTGCATCCCCTCAGAATGCATTGAGCTGGTGGAGGACGCGCGCTGCCCTTTAGGTCAGCAGACTAGGTCCACATCCTTGCTCTCCAAGGTGACACAGATGGGGAGGACCTCTGGGGATGGGAACACCAGGGGTCAGGAAAGGACCAGGGTGCGTGAGGTTAATGATGACACCAGACCGCTCTCCAAGGAGCCCAGAACACGTGTGTGCTGGGTGGAATGACTTTGGGTTGGATTAAGGTCGTGGGACCGGTAAGAAATCTGGCTAAAGCAAGAGTCGGGGGAGGGAGTGCAGGGATGGCAAGGCCTGTGATTAAAGCCTTTCTGTGGTGGGGTGGCTGTGGGAACTTCAGGATCAGGAGGAGGCACCTGGCTCTGAGCCCAGAGTCTGCTCAACACCCCGCATATTCCCTGGATGGCTCCTGGCGGCAGGCATACCAACTGCTTGTTTTCCTTTTCTGTGCTGGTCCAAGGACTTGAACTCAGGGCCTGGGTCCTATCCCTGAGCTTTTGTACTTAGGGCTGGTGACTGTCCCTGGGGTACCAGTGCTACTTCTCATTTGCTGTCACCCTGCAATTCATTCCTGAGAAGAAACGGGTGGAGATGGAGACCCCTGGACAGGAGGCCCTTCCTCTCATTCAGCACAGCAGCCCTGACCTGCACCCCAGAGGCTGTGGTAAAGTGACTTCATAACAAGGGACATGAGGAGCACTGCAGGAAATGTCACAATAGCCAAGCAAGGGACTTTCTCAAGGAGCCTTCATGTTGTAAAAACAACTTTATATTTAAAAAAAAATGTGCTTTTCAAAAATACACTTAATGTCCTTGATGAATTAGCAGAGAGTCTAGAGATATGTAACATAGATGGCCAAGTAAAAGAAAGAGTTGTGAAAATAAATTATGTGTAAGAAATAAGCACTGAGAAGACTAACGGAGTAACTGTCAGGAAGGAGCCCTGATGTTTGTGGTCCGTGCTACACCAGCAGGACTCCCTTCCTTCCTTCCTTCCTTCCTTCCTTCCTGTTAGGAGCCGACAGTAAAGTTCCAAGGTCATCTTGACCCTTGTGCTCACTTGAAGGCACATACAAGAAACTGGCTTTCATGAAAAGCACCAGGTGCCCGGGTTTGCTTTGCTATGTCTGTAGAGTTTGTTTTACTTTCTATCAGTTGACCTTGTCTTGTTTCAATCTGCACCTTGTTTTTATTAAAATTTTCCTTGCTTTTCTGCACTATGGTGACCTTAGGTTACCTCTTGACTTCTAATAGTATATAATAAGGAGAGTTAAAAATAAACGGTGCTGCAGTCTTGAGCTGCAGACCTCCCGACTTCATCCTTTGTCTTATGCCTTTATTTTTCCATCCTCGCCCCCGAATTCAGGATTCCCTTTCGTTGCCGGCAGGCTCCGGCAAGTGGCCCCCGAACAGGGACCCTGAAAACTAGGGATCAAGGCAGAGGACCCTGCTAAGGTAAGAGGACACGTCCAGAAAAAGAGCGGGTGATAGTATAGTCGGGAGTAAGAAATTATGGGGCAAGGAAACAGTCGCATGCTATATGTGCAGGCTCTCAAGGGTATGCTTCACGCTCAAGGAGTGAAAGTTAGACAGAGTCAGTTAGAATGTTTCTTTCACTTTGTTGAGGAAGTATACCCCTGGTTCCCGGAGGAAAGAACCATTAGTTTTAAAACTTAGAAGAAAAAAAAATTTGGAAAAAAGGATTCAGGGACACCATGATGCAAATGGCCTGTAAGTTAAAACATTGCTGCTTTGTGATTGTCTGGTATCTGGTAGCTTGCAGGTTCTGTATTGGGGTTGACAGGAGACTTGGCGGACTCAATATAAGACAGCCAACCGGGCCGGTGGGAGACGTCCCCCGGATCCCCATCAGGGTAAACTATACACTAGTGCGGACATTTGGGCCTACTGTAGTCCGGCACTTTCTGTCTGACAGACTACAACGCAAATGCTGTAAAGGTGTTTTTTCTCAATGTTTGTATGTATGTATTTTGGAATTCTTGGAATGTTTCTTCTCTCAGATTCATCCTGATGCAAGAGCCCGGAGGAAACTGGTTAACACCCCCTCAATATCTGGTTCTCTCTAGCTCCTTCTTTTTTACTTACCCTTTAAACTGACCCCCCCTTTCTACCCTTCACTGCCACCTCCTCCACCCTCTCTGGATCCAGAAGTAGGGGAGTGGGGGGGGATAAAAAACCTGGAGGATCTAACAATAACTTAAAAGGGCCAGCAGGGAGAACTCACAGCCAGATAAAACTGCCACTGAAGACCTGCAAATGACACCAGCATGATCCTAGCCTCGGGCCTTGGCCCAGGGGGTCTGAGTATGGGGGAGAACCTGTCAGTCTGAGGGGACGGCCGCTAGGGACTTCTTTCCCTTGCCCCAAGATGACTGGGAATTCTCCTCTACCTTGGAAGGTCCCTGGGTCAATATTTCAGGAATCTAAAAGAAAAATCCTCCAGAGGTGAGTAGAGGGGGTCTGAGTCCCCGGGTTCAAGTCCCCTGGTAAGTGGATTTGAGTCTCACTTGTGAATGGTGGTGAGATGTTGCCCCACTCACTGAGACCTGATTTTGTCTTTGTGGCCACATGTCTGTCTTGTCTACTTCAGTGTGTTTTCTGTTATGTTTTCTGAGGTAGGGGTAAACTGGGGGCCCATTAGCCCACAACTCAGCCTTTGGTTATTGTCTTGTCTAGTTCTGTTCTAGAATTGATACTTCCACTTCAGCCAGAGCACCACCTCCATGTTTGTTTGTTTGTTTGTTTTAGTGGTTTTTTGGAGATGAGAGTCTAAGAGAGTTTTCTGCCTAGACTGGCTTTGAAATGTGATCCTTAGATCTCGCCTCCTCATGAAATCAGAACAAAGGCATCAACCACCACACCAGCAGCTATTTTTTTTCTTTTTTTTATTTTTTATTTTTTGGGTCCAGTCGTGCTGCCTGAACTCTGGGCCTGGGCGCTGTCCATTAGCTCTTCAACTCAAGACTTGTGCTCAACCCCTTGAGCCACAGTGCCACTTCTGGCTTTTTTCTTTTTGCTTATGTGGTGCTGAGGAATCGAACCCAGGGCCTCAGGCATGCAAGACAAGCACTCTACCACTGAGCTACCTTCCCAGCTCCTTCTTTCTTTTTTTATTTTATTGTGAGAATATCCTACAGAGGAGTTACAATTATATGGGCAAGATAACGAGTACGTTTCTTATCAAGCATTGTTGCATCCTCTTTGTTTCCCCTTCCCATCCCTTCCCATAATCCCCCCCTCCCCGAACTCAATTCCCTCCCACACCAAAGTTGTAAAGTTCATTTTTCGACATAACGACTTGTATGTCTCATTGTTGCAATGGGTCCACCTGTATCCCTAGTTAAACGACTTGTTTTTTCCTTCCCCTCCACAAATTATACCAACATCAAATACAGTGAAAGCATGGGTTATACCATGGAGAAGGGACATACAAAGCAAAATAGAAATCATCTTATAAATATGTTAGAAACAATGGCGAGCTGCTATTTTCTTTCCAACTACTTTCTTCTCCAGAACAGAAAGGGCTTTAAGAATGATTTGCTTCATTGCATAGGGAACTATTAAGAAAGAAAGAAACAGTATAACCCCTGCTTTCACTATATTTGATGTCAGTATAACTTGTGGAGGAGATGGGGAAAAACCAGTTGTTTAAGGATACAGGTGGACCTGTTGCAACAATGAGAAGTACACGTTGTCATGTCCAAAACGAGCTTTACAACGTCGGTGCAGGGGGGGGAAGGGGGGGAAGGAGAAGGATTGGGATTGGGGGGATGGGGGAGGCTGGGAAGGGATGTGAAGGGTAAACCAAAGGAGGAGGCTGCAATGCTTGGTAAGAAATGTACGCATTATCCTGCCCATGTAATTGTAACCCTTCTGTACAGTATGTTCACAAATAAAATTAAATTAAATTAAAAAAAAAGAAAGAAAGAAAAAAAATCAAACGACTCAAAATGGAATTAGGAAAACATGTTAAGTGAGTTTAACAGTTTATCTTGAATTTGACAGGACTACCAATTAATGGGGCAGATTTTTGGAGGAAGTTGACATGACCTAATAAGCATTATTTCAAAATCTCACATTCCTACTTTCATATAATTTTGTGGGCAAGTACAATAGAGACAGATGAACACACACACAGATATATAGCACACAAATGCGCAGGTGTGGATGGGTGTGCACACCTCTATCTCTCAGCGGATGACTTTTATCTAGGTGTGGAGATTGTTGAATGGCCAAGCAAAGTTCAGCAAAGATGCAAGCATGGTGGTCCTCAGGGGAGGATCGCTTTCTTCTTCTTTGTGCAGGTGAAGAGGAGGTGGCAGGGTGTGGAGTTTCCACTCATGAGCAGGAAAGGGCTGAGGGCTGGGAAACAGTCCATAGCAAATGCCGCCATATGGTACAGCACAGGGCTGGGGTTGTAAATCACAGACAAGCAAATCTGACAGATGCAGGACACGGAATAAAAGGAGACAAAGGCGCTCAACAGAAGGAGGATGATTATGGTGGCTCTGAACTCCAGAGAGGCTCTTGTGGAGACATTGATCCTCTGGATGTGATGCATTCTCTGCTTGTGTCTGTACAGGACAAAGAGCATGGAGGTGCTGGCCCAGAGCATGAGTCCCAGACACAGAACTTCAGGTACTGAGAGCATGGCCATGTACAGCACATTAGCAGCTGGGTCCTGATGCATGGAAGAACAGTATCCATAGTCTTTTAAGCTTGTCATGTTGTCGTGTGCTTTGGGTCCGGTTATGAACATAAGACAAAAAATGCTCACCAGGAGGAAGACCCCCCAGCTGAGGTAGACGGTGGAGCAATGTGCTTGTGGGCTCTCACCTTCAGCCCTGCACACCTGGAGTCCCCCTGGCTGATGCTGACAGCAAGGAAGATGCTCAAGGAGCAAGTGCTACCGATTGACACCCCCCTGCCCACTCGGAAAAGATAGAAGAACATTTTACATTCCACATCATTGAAGAAATTTCTCCAGCCCCAAGCCACCATGGTTTGGGGAACACCCCTACACAGAAGACTTAGGAAGTTGCCCACAATTAAGTGCCTAAGAATCAAGTCTGTGGCTCTCATCCTGTTCCCCATGCAGGAAAGGAATAGATAATGGGAGAAAAGAGACAAATTACCTATAAACCCAACCACAGTCTGGCCTAAGAGGATCATCCCCATAGACACATGGGCATCTCCCATCCTCTCTGTTCCTTGAGTCTCATTCAGAGGCTCTGGCTTGGGAAACTGAGGCTTTCATGGTGCCAAGGGAACTCAACCTTCTCCATCCAGCATTCAGACCAACAGAAATACTGTCCTAATATATCTCATGTATTAGGAAAAATCCAATTCTATTCATCCATTGGGAACAGGAAGATGGCATTTTCAGGGAAATGGGTGAACCTGGAGAAATGGCATTAAGGGAAGGTGAGTCTGGTTCTGAGGTGAAGGCAGCTGCATTTCTCCTCCATAAAATCAGATCTAAGATTCTAAACAAGCAAGACCCTAGTGGCTCAAGACCGTAATCCTATCTACTCAGGGGCTGAGACCTTGGATTCCCAATTCAAAGCCAGACCAGAGAAGGAAAGTCTCTGAGACTCTTCTATGCAGTTAAGCACCAGCAAACCAAAAGTAGACCAGTGGCTCAAAGTGGTAGAGGCCTAGCCTTGAGCAAAAAGGGCTCAAGGAACATGGGAAAGCCGAGTTCAAGCTCTCTGTCTGACTAAAGAAAGAAACGTGAAATATTCGTGACATGTTCCCAGGGTCACATGCACTTATACTTCAATACACTGATGTGGGAGTGGGTCCCAAGTGTAACCCTTTTCTAAACATGGAGCCTACATTTCACAGAAGAAAAACCAGAAAGATGAACCAGGTCTGGGGTGGGGATGGTGGGGGTTAAGAAGGAGGTGGATGTTAGAGACAGAGAGGGGCAATTTTAGGGTCAAATGCCATTCTAGAGTCGCTGATGTGAACACATCTTCCCCAGCCCCTGGACAATCAGGGTTCCTCATCACTTGTCATAAACCAGGAGAGACAGTGAAGGGAGATGAAGTTAGGAACCAACAGGGCTTGGGGGTGAGGGGCCTAGAACCCCAGTTCTTTTAACTGTCCTAGCCCATTCCTATCCTTCCCTGTTTCTTTGTTATGGAACTGGGTTCAATCTGGAATCCTGGCTGCTAAGGTGATCCCTTACCCAGAGTGAGGAACCTGGGGTCTCTCCTGCAGGCTGCGCCTCTCCAGTGGCAGTGAACACAAGTGCTCGCCTCTTCTCTCAGGATGCGCATGGCAGGGGGGGTCGTTTCTGAAATGCACATGAGCACTTCAGAGCTGCAGAGGGCTCCTTAGATAGGGGTCCAGGAGGTCGGCAGCTGAGGTCGTCTCCTGCGGGAGCGGTGGTTTTCCCTTCACTTGGTGTGGCAAGCCAATTTCTCAGTGAACTTTTTCTTTTCCCCCATGTGACAATTATCAAGACACTTTTCACTTTCTTGTGGGTGCTTCTCCAGGGAGCAGGGGAGTGGTGCAGTCGCTTACGCATCCTGGATCCCAGTAGGACAGCAGGAGACACTGAGGCCCAACTTAAGATGACAGTAAACATCCTCAGCGATGTGTAAGCCATTTATCCCCAAAGTTTCTTACCAAAAGTGTCCCTTCTTTTTTTTTTCCAGTTCTGAGACTTGAACTCAGGGCTTGGGCACTGTTCCTGAGCTGCTTTTGCTCAAGGCTAGCACTCTACCATTGGCACCATAGCACCACTTCTGGCTTTTTCTATGTATGTGCTGCTGAGGAATTGAACCCAGGGCTTCGAGCATGCTAGGCAAGCACTCTACCACTGAGCCACCTTCCCAGACCTCCTCATCTCAGTCTCCTTTTGTTTTATCATCATATATGCTGTTAGAAAAAAAAATGGAAGCCTGTACTGATGCAAACTCAGGAGCCTGATATCAGAGAATCAAGCTTCAAAGCCAGCCTGGTGAAGAAAGAACATGAGATTCTTATCTCCAGTTCTTATCTCTCTCTGGTGGTAGAGTCCAGTCTGGAGTAAAAGAGCTCAGCAACAGCATACAGGCCAAGAGTTCAAAACCCTGGACTGGCACAAAAAAAAGAAACAAATAGAATGAGACATTCCTGTACAGGAGTTTCTTTGGCAATAATGGCCATTTTTTTTCTAAAAATGTTTTCATCCCTAGAGACCACATTTGGAGATTAGAGGTAAGCATTTCATGCATATTCCTGAAAGCAGGGTGATGAGTGATCTCTTTTCATGTCTGGTTGTTTCTGAGGAGGTAGCTTCATTCTCTAATTCCTTACTCATTTTCATCGTAATCAGTGGTGATTTTGAAGCAGAAAGTTGTCACTGTGCTCAGGAGAGGATCAGCAGTGACTCCTCACCCTGGGTTTCTGGTCTACCTCATTGCATGGACACCATTCCTCACCTGGATCCTTATGTTCTTGCTGACAATTCCGCTGCCTTGTTCTTGTCTGTTTCAAGAACATGCATTTGCCTTTCTGTGTCTGACTTCTTGCATTTTCCACAGCAATCTGTAGTTTTAGAGATGTGGCAGAAAATAACAGGATTTCCTTCTTGTTCCTGGCCTAGTTGTACTTTGTGATGGAAATAGGCTACATCTTCTTCTTATTTTTTTTTTTTGTGAAACATCTTTTTATTAAACAGCAAAGCAGAAATGCAACACAATTTTAAATATTTGTAAAATTAAGTCACAAAAGGGATTTAAAATGTTTGCAGTATGACTATTACATCTTCATATAGTTAAAGTCATTTATGAAATCATATACTAACACATAAGGTTATCCAATGATTAAAGTAGTTCAAATCTTATAACCGTAATGTATATTAGTTGATCTCGTTTCTTAGTATAATATCTTTTTTTTTAATTTAATTTAATTTTATTTGTGAACATACTGTACAGAGGAGTTACAGTTACTTGGGCAGGATAATGCGTACATTTCTTACTAAGCATTGCAGCCTCCTCCTTTGTTTACCCTACACATCCCTTCCCAGCCTCCCCCCTCCCCCCCAATCCCAATCCTTCTCCTTCCCCACCTTCCCCCCTTCCCCACCCCCCCGCACCAATTTTGTAAAGCTCGTTTTGGACATGACAACTTGTACTTCTCATTGTTGCAACAGGTCCACCTGTATCCTTAAACAACTGGTTTTTCCCCATCTCCTCCACAAGTTATACTGACATCAAATATAGTGAAAGCAGGGGTTATACTACGGGGGAGGGACATACCAAGCAACAAAGAGATAATCTTATAAATGTGTTAGAAACACATGCATGAAAGAAAAAAACATTAAAATACACATCTAAGGGTTCATTTTCCTGACATCACATTATCTGACCTTTTCCGCTTGACTCATACATATACTAGATATTACAAATAAGGGAAACCATGGGACCTATCTTTCTTTGGGCCTGGCTTACTTCACTTAATATAATTTTTTCCAAGTTTTTTAAATTTCCTAACAAATGGGGCAATGTCATTCTTTCTGATGGAGGCATAGAATTCCATTGTGTATATATACCACATTTTCTTGATCCATTCATCTACTGAGGGGCATCTGGGTTGGTTCCATATCTTAGCTATGGTAAATAATGCTGCAATAAACATAGTTGTGCTGGTAGCTTTAGTGCGGTCTTGTTTGTAAACATTTGGGTAAATGCCCAAAAGTGGGATTGCTGGGTCATAGGGGAGCTCTATGTGAAGTCTTTTGAGGAACCTCCATACTGCTTTCCAAAGTGGTTGAACAAGTTTACATTCCCACCAACAATGAAGTAAGGTTCCTTTCTGTCCACATCCCCTCCAGCATCTGTTGTTGTTAGAGTTCTTGATTTTTGCCGTTCTAACTGGAGTGAGGTGATATCTCAATGTTGTTTTGATTTGCATTTCTTTTATGGCTAGGGATGTTGAACATTTCTTCATGTGTCTATTGGCCATCCTTCTTTCTTCTTCAGAGAAGTTTCTCTTTAAGTCTTTCGCCCACTTATTTATTGGGCAGTTGTTTCTTTGAGGATTTCTTGTTGGGGGGTTTAATTTTTTGAGTTCCAAGTATATTTTAGATATGAGACCCTTGTCCGTTGTATGGCTAGTAAAGATCTTCTCCCAATCCGTGGGCTTTTTATTGATCTTGCTAGCTATGTCATTTGCCCTGCAGAAGCTCTGCAACTTTATGCAATCCCATTTGTCCAACCTTTCTTTGATTTGTTGTGTTTCCGGGTCTCTATTCAGAAAATTTCGGCCTGAGCCAAGGAGACCTAGGGTTTCTCCTATTCCATCCTGTAATGTTTTCAGAGTGTCTGCTTTGACTTCAAGGTCTTTGATCCATTTGGAGTTGATTCTGGTGCAGGGTGATATATAAGGATCTAGCTTCAGTTTTCTACATGTAGTTAACCAATTTTGCCAGCACCATATACTGAAGAGGTTTTCTTTCTTCCATTCTATTGTTTTAGCTCCCTTATCGAAGATTAGATGGCTATAGGTCTGTAGGTTCATTTCTGGGTTTTCAATTCTATTCCATTGGTCCTGAGGTCTGTTCTTATGCCAATACCAAGCTGTTTTGATTACTATGGCTTTATAGTAGAGTTTGAAGTTTGGTATTGATATTCCTCCAGCAGTGTTCTTTCCATTCAGGAGCATTTTTGCTATTCGGGGTCTTTTATTGTTCCATATGAATTTTTGGATTGCCTCTTCTATTTCCTTGAAGAATGAGGTTGGAATTTGGATAGGTATTGCGTTGAATTTGTAGATAGCCTTGGGAAGTATTGCCATTTTCACGATGTTAATCTTTCCAATCCAGGAGCATGGGAGGTTTTGCCATTTTTTTCCTAGTATAATATCTTAATATTACCTCTGATATTTGTTTGGAGCTGACAGTAAAGCTCTAAGGTCATCTTGACCCCTGTGCTCAGTTGATGGCACATACAAGAAGCTGGCTTACTTAAAAAACACCAGGTGCCTGGGATTGCTTTGCTATGTCTGCAGAGTTTGTTTTACTTTCTACCAGTTGACCTTGTCTTGTTTTACTGCACTTTGTTTTTACTGAATTTTTCCTTGTTTTTCTGGACTATTGTAACCTTATGTTACCTCTTGACTTCTAATACTATATATTAGGGAAAGTTAAAAATAAATGGTGCTGCAGTCTTGAGCTGCAGACGTCCCAACCCCATCCTTTGTCTTATGTGTTTATTTTTCTGGATCCTCGCCCCCTAATTCAGGATTGCCTTTCGTTGCCGGCAGGCTCCCGCAAGTGGAACCCGATCAGGGACCTGAAACCTGGGATCAAGGCAGAGGACCCCGCTAAGGTAAGAGGACGGGTCTGGAAAAAGAGAGTGGGTAAAAGTACAGTTGGGAATAAGAAATTATGGGGCAAAGTAAGAGCTGCACGTTATTTGCAGGCTCTTAAGGGCATGCTTCAAGCTCGAGACGTGAAAGTTGGACAGAGTCAGTTGGAGAATTTCTTTCACTTTGTCAAGGAAGTATGCCACTAGTTCCCGGAGTAAGGAAACATTAGTTTAGTAACTTAACAAAAAAAAAAAAAAAAGGAAAAAAGGATTCAGGGACACTATGATGCAAATGGCCTGTAAGTTAAAACTTTGCTGCTTTGTGATTGTCTGGTATCTATGTAGCCCACAGGTTCTGTATTGGGATTGGCAAAAGTCTTGGAAGACACGCTATGAGATAGCCAACTGGGCTGGTGGGAGACGTCCCCCTGATCCCCATCAGGGTAAACTATCTACTGGTGCGGACATTTGGGCCTGTCTATTGTTCGGCACTTTCTGTCTGACAGTCTACAATGCACATGTTGTAAATGTGTTTTGTCTCAATGTTTGTGTGTATGTATTTTGGAATTCTTGGAATGTTTCTTCTCTCAGATTCATTCTGATGCAAGAGTCTGGAGGAGGCTGGCTAACACCAACTTTTAATATCTGTCTCTGTCTAGCTCCTTCTTTTTTACTTACACTTTAAACTGAGCCCCCTTTCTACCCTTCACTGCCACCTCCTCCACCCTCTCTGGATCCAAAAATAGGGGAGCGGTGGGGGGTGAAAAACCTGGAGGAGCTAACAATAACTTAAAAGGGCCTGCAGGGAGAACTTGCAGCCGTATGAAAATGCCACTGACTACCAGCAAGTGACACCAGCAAGATCTTAGCCTCGGGCCTTGGCTCAGGGGATCTGAGAAATGGGGAGAACCTGTCAGTCTGAGCGGATGGCCACTAGGGACTTCTTTCCCTTGCCCTAAGATGACTGGGAATTCTCCACCTTGGAAGGCCCCTGGATCAATGTTTGCAGGAATCTGAAAGAAAAATCCTCTGGAGGTGTGGAGAGGAAGTTCGCATCCCCTAGTAAGTGGATTTGAGTCCCACTTGTAAATGGTGGTAAGATGTTGCCCCATTCACTGAGACCTGATTTTGTCTTTGTGGCCACTTGTTTGTCTTGTTTACTTCGGTGTGTTTTCTGTTCTATGTTTTCTGAGGTAGGGATAAACTGGGGGCCCATTAGCCCCCAACTCAGCCTTTGGTTGTTGTCTTGTCTAGTTCTGTTTTAGAATTGGTACCAGTTTTAAATGTATATACAACTGATTTTAATTTTTGCACGCTTTAAGATCTGTGTGTGGTTTGTATGTTTGTGAACATGTTCAAGATAGAAATTATCAATGTGCTGTAACAATTGGGTAAGTTTGTTTAAAATTTAAAAGGTTATGAAGTTTGGACATTACCAAAAATTTTAAAGAATTTTCACATTGTTTTAAATGACCTTTTATGGATTCTTTAACTTAAAAAATAAAAAAAAATCTGGTATGTTAAAATGCATAAAGCTGTTTACACTGTAATCAAGTTATCTTGCTTAACAAAAATGCATTGGCTGTTTGGAATATAGTTCTCTTGGCTAAAATTTGGGGATAAATATTAGAAGTTTAAATATAAAATTTTGTTTAACACTGTGAAAGACATTACCTGTTCTGTCTGTCTAAACTGTGTATTTTCATTAAAAAACCAAGAGATAAGAAAAGGAAAAAAACTTAAAAGCCAACAAATGACCTATCTTTAGGCACAAGGCTTAAACTCACAAAAGTGTAGTTCAGCTGGTCATACATGGTGGGACAGCCATGGAAGGAGTCCACGCATGGTGAAAGAGGACCAGCTGGCACAAACTCAGTTCATCTAACTCTGAAGAGTAAGATTAGGTGCGTGCCCATTCCATAGGATGGGCAAAGTGGCCCATCTTTGTTTTATCCTTTTTCTCTACAGATAAATACTAGAAACATGATAGTAAAAATTAGTGATGTGATGGTCTGATTAGTATTGCTAAAACTGCCCCTTGGACTTAAAAAGAGGGTTAAAAATGTATTTGTATAATGTGACTTGGTTTGATGTTCTACAATTAGGATATGTTTTTAAAAGTCATAAAGGTGTTAAGTCTAGCTGTTTGGTACAGGGATGGTGATTGTAATTCTTCAATTAAGGAAAAATTGTCATTTTAGTTTAAAAGTTTTAATATGTACTGGTTTTAAGACAAGCAGCCAAGGGACAATGAGTGACACTTGACCTTGAGATTTTAAGGGATTTTTTTAATGTAATTAAAAACGAAAATATAAAATAATAAAAGAGATTAATAGGAGGCTTAAAAACTTAGGAATGGATTTCTGGATATAAAGTTTAAAAGTATAATTGTTCTTAACATTTGCCTCAAAGTGGAAAAATTAGGATTACCAAAATAATTGCTTAATTGCTATTCCAGTTTGCTCTTATAGGTTTTTTAAGTTTCCAACAAGCCCAGAGCAAAACACAGAGGATTCTTACAGGTTTGTCAGATGTAACTTTGGCTCTTAATAAGTTTCAGGTAAGAGCATGCTTAAAAGCTACTTCTATGTTGACCACCTTGTTGCTTTTAATTGGAGTAAAGTGGCCTTTTATAAAACTCGTTGATCTGCAAACTGGTTCAAAGCCAGCCCGGGCAGAAAAAGGTCCTTGTGAGACTGTCACCTCTACTCATCCAGCAGAGTGCTGAAAGAGCAAGCAGAGTTGCTTTGGGACTCATAGTGGCAGAGTGCTAGCCTTGAGTTGTAGAGCTTAGAAACAGCACTCAGGCCCGAGTTCATGTCCAGCAACCAGCTAAGGAAAATACAGATAAAACATTTATCCCAGTGTAGAGAGGACATTCCAGGGACAAGAGCAATGGAAGAGCATCCAGAGACAGTAAGCCACTGCTTGGATGACAGTAATGTCAGATCCTAGAGTCATTTGTGCATGGCCCTTCAAAAATTGGTCAGAGCCAGGAGGTCATGGAAAGATAGTTTGTAAGCATGCCTAATATCCATGACTATCTACTTTGTAGGGACAGAAACTTGTGATAGTACTAAAAAGCTAAAGTTATAAAATGTGGAGGATGGTTTAAATCCCAACCGCCGTATGTACCAAAAGCCCTAATTGGAAATAACATTTGAGCTAACATCAGCTACATAAAATTCATCTGGTCAAGAAAAAGTTTGTAAAGCTAAGAGTGTGTTTCTATTAAAATCTGTCTAAGGCCTGCACAGGTGACTTAGGCATTGTTAGGGTCACTAGAGGTCACATTCCTAAAGATGCTTTTACAAACCAGAGTGCTAAACAAGCTACACTGCTGTAGCAGAAAAAAAAACTCTGTGCATTTGCCAAAATTTAAAATAATGTTCTTAATGACATCTAAAACTGGTAACCTCTTTGTAAAATAGACTAAGTTTGTAAGTTCCTGGGTAGGTAGGATCAACACTCCTGAGTGAGCTTGAAGAAGTTATAGAAGATGAATCTTCACCCATCATCCCCTTTTTTGAACAAGGGACAAAATTCATTAAAAAAATGTGACAAAATTGACAAAAAAAAGACGTGAAAAATAGTAGTACAGTCCTCAGCCCTCTATCTGCCTAAAAAGTCAGCCTTAGTCAGATTAGGTTACTGTCAGGTGATTACTACTCAAAGTACTTTTGCAAATGTGAAACTATCTGGATTTAGGAGAAGGTAAATGGGGAGGATGAAGCAGATGGAGGAGAGGCACACAATGCTGAACAGTACATACATAAAGCTGTGCATTCAGTACATGATTTTGGTTACATTTTAACAACATGGTTATTTTCTTGTATATCTTACTAAGTAAGTGTGTAGTAAAAGACTAAGCCTATATATCAAAGCAAATTTAATAAAACATTCATGTTCAAGTTTCATAAATATATGCAATTCTAATTACAAAGTCCTCACAATACAGCTGCACATTTTCTTAGACTAACATAATACACAGACTCATGGAAGTCTCCTGTTAAGTAGTTACTTTCGCCTAGATTTGAAGTTATTTTAATAAACATTCAGTGAAGCCACATACAAGGGTACTGTCACATTTGGAATGTACCCAAGTTTTAAAGGGGAGAGAGAGGGAGGGAGAGAGAAGCAGCAATTCCGTAAATGAGAAGGGAACTCAATCCCTTACTTTCTTTTGCTTTTTGCATCAGTTTTTTGGAAAAAACTAGAAGCAGACATGAGGTTTTCTATATATTGTCCAAGAACTTGGTTTTCTGATTTTAGCTTTAGGTTTTCTTCCTTAACTGTATCTACTCTTGCTGAGAGATCTTCAAGTGTGTGTTGGAGTTTCAGCACTTGATTAATAAGTCGTGATTTTTCCTCCAGTTCCATCTGATTTTCAGCATCAACATCAATGTCAGTGTTCATCATCCTGGGCACTGAACTGTGCCTCGGACAGAAAAATCCTGATGAAGGGTCGTCAGAGGCACCAGGAGGGGCGGGATCCCAAGATCACGCCTCTGGCCTGGGACTCCAGCACTGACTGACCAGGCTCCATCTTCTTTATGCATTCATCCACAGTTGGGCCTTTGACTCCACTGCTCTGAACCTGGCTGACTTTGCTCCACACGACCATGTCCAGTGTCACTCATTTCTCTGCTGATACTATGAAGCTTCTGGGTTGTTTCTTGGTTTTGGCGAATAGTGCCGCAATGGTTATGGTGTTCAAGGACCTATACATTCTTGAGAATATGCCTAAATATTTCATTTTCTATTGTCTTTTTTTTTTCCGGTCGGTTGTAGGGCCTGAAATCTGGGCCTGGGCGATGTTCTTCAGCCCTTCAGCTCAAGGCTAACACTCAACCACTTGAGCCACAGCACCACTTCTGGCTTTTTCTGCTTATGTGATGCTGAGGAATTGAACCCTGGTCATCATGCATGCAAGGCAATCAGTCTACCACTGAGCTACATTCCCAGCCCCTCATTTTCTATTCTTTTTTTTTTTTTTTGGTCAGTCATGGGGCTTAAACGCAGCCTGGGCACTGTCCCTCAGCTCTTCAGCTCAAGGCTAGTGCTCTACCATTTGAACCACATTGCCACTTCCAGCCTTTGCTGCTTATGTGGTGCTGAGGAATCAAACACAGGGCCTCCTGCATACAAGGCAAGCAGTCTATCACTGAGCTACCGTCCCAGACCATCTTTTGCTTTTGAGAAAAGGGTCTCCACTGTGTAGTCCAGGCTAGCCTTGAACCTAGTATGCCTCAGCCTCCTCAATGCTGGAATTTCAGGTGCACATCACTAAGCCCAGCTGCATTTTTTACCTTACTGTTCATCAGTCCCATTGTGATCCCAAAGAGATGCATAATGCCTTGATGAGAGGCTCATCTGCAGGGAAGTTCTCAGTCACTCTTAGCCTTCCTGGGGCATAGGACCATTCTTCACCTCAATGCAGCTTGCTGGTCTGCCAGGCCCTGGGGAATGAGGCCCTCTGTGCCCACCAGGGTTAGCTGGTCTCAGTGATGTCACTGCACTCAGCACACGTGACGTCATTGTGCTCCGTTCACTGGAGCTAGACAGGAGAAGCACACAGGGGAGGGTTTGCAGTCCAATGCTGTGGTCACAATCAGAGCCTTGAGGTTAGGACACTGTCCTACCAGGCTGGCATAGGCTGGTGTCCATTGCTCCCAGCCCGGTTTCTGCAGGGGAGGGAGGGTCTCACTGCTGTTTTCGCCCTTCCTGTGCACACACTACGAGAATTTGATGCACCTGTTCTTTGGGGTTGTTCAGACAAATAGCCTCACCCAGTGGCTTACATTTCCAGCTTCTATGGGGATAGGCTCTGCACTCCTCTCCTCACTTCAGGCCCAGTTATGGTTCTTGATTTTCTTGGGCTTATGGATGTATCCTCAGCCAACCCCTGCCTCTCTTCCTAAACTGTGCCCTCTGTGTACTGAGGTTCTCCAGATGGGGTGCTTAGGAGGACACTGTGGTTGGCTCTAGGACCCACCCTTAATTCAGAGTAAACTCATCATGGGATGTTGAAACACTCACCCACAGACACTACTTTCCTCTTCACCAACACTGGCTTGGGACTGGGAAATAGCTTACAGGCCATGTGCAAAGAAAACAAAATTCCCTGCCTTTTCTCCAGATTTCCACCACAGTCAACAGAAAACCTGTGGCCCTGAAAATCTGAGCATTTCTCCCCAGTAGCAAGCAAGCATTTCCTTTTTTTTTTTTTAAATCTGCGACTAGGACTTGCACTAGGTATGTGATGATTTTGCTCATTGGCCGGTGCTCTACCACCTGAGTCATACCTCCCACCCTGAGCATTTCCTCATTGAAAAGCAAACACAGCCGGCTCCGCTAATTCAGTTCACTTCTCACACTAACTTACCCTGCTGTGTATGTGAAGGTCCAGGTTGCTTGCCTGTGTTTCTGACTCTGACCCCACATGGGGCTGATCAGCTCAAAGGAATCAGGACCGGGGACAAATCCTCACAGGTTCAACATAAAGGATGGCACTGAAAAGATTTGTATGGCAAGGCCCATGGGAACTGAGTGCCTTGTCTCTACCCCCTATGCTCCACGAACTCTAACATTTTCAGCTCTCAGGAAGCTCTCCAAACACTCTATTTTTTTTTTTTTTGTTAATATACAGACTACATTGGATGGGGAAGACTGTGTCAAAGTGTGATCAAGCAGAAAAGGTGTGACAGGGTACTGACAGGGCCAGGCTGGGGGCTTAGCAGAGCCTCCACCTGCACTCTGTGGCCCTCCTGTTGGCTGAACCCTTCGTGAAACTGGCAAAGGGATGTACTGTCAGACACTGATCAGGATTCAGCTGTGATGGCTCTGAGATGGAAAAGCTGGGTGCAGTAGTTACCATGGCCGTCCTCTGAAACAAAGCTCAGGTTCTATGGCCTGCATTCCAGAGGGAGTTAATGAGCCAGAAACTGAGCACCCAGATCCACCTGTACAGTCCAGTCCCACCTGTACAGTCTTGGGTTCCCGTTAACCCATGATTTTGCCCACAGGACGTTTGTGTGTAGAGCACATGGGCAGGAAAGATGGCGCTGAGAGAGGTATTTGAGTAAGCAGAGCTCGATTTGCTTTACATTTATTGCATAACCAGACTGTGGAAGCTTAGGTGCATGATAGGGTGTGAACTTGACAGTGATTGGTTCCTTTTCCTCCCCTGCCATGCCACCTGCTCTTTTTTGCTTTAAAAAGGGCTTGCTGTGTGTTAATAAATGAGTTTTCCTGCTTGACTTGACTCTCCACTGTGTCTGATTATCTCCCAGGCAAGGGGAGATTGGGGAATAGATGAGCTGCTGCACTTACCTTTCCTCGGATCCTGTCCGACTTCAAGGAGCAGACAAAGACCCTACATCTGGCACCCAACTTGGGGCATGAAAGGAAAAGATGCCTGCCGAGGCTAAGTAGTCTCTCAGGGGAAGTGAAACTCTTAGTATGGGTAATGCTATCTCACAGAAGAAGGAGGAGGAGGCAACGTTAGGCCTTAGGGAGTAAAGGAGGATTTGGGAAGTGGGAAGGAAAAGGAATGGGTCAAATTTGACCAAGAATGCACTGAAACATGCACAGTGGAAGTCAAAACAAGGGTGAAATTTTCCCCCCTCTGACTCACGTGTCCCTGACAGTCATAGGGCCCCTCCCTATTCCCCTGATTGGAGGGGAGGTACATCACCCTACGCCACCTGTGAGAGGGACCTGCAAGACCTGGAACCCTACCAACCTTCCATGGAGGGGCCGAGGGCTGGGGAAATAACCTACTCGGAGACCTACCCTGCAAAGGAAGGGCCACCTGGGAGCCCGGACCCTAGGCCATAGGATTTGCTTCCCCAAGCATATCCGGTCAATCTGGCACCAGGAGCTAACAGGCCCTTGGAATGGTATCCATGGGAAGCTAAGGACCTTAAAGAGCGCTGCAAGGCAGTGGTGGAGGATGGCCCGAACTCTCCTTGGGCCCGGACCCTATTACAGGACATTGCTTATCACCCATGTGACCCTGAGGACTGTCTGGATGTGGCCAAAGCCATCCTCCCCAGTTCTCAGTTTATTAAATGGTGTGCTTTCTTTAAGGAGGAAAGCAGAGTGCAGTCAGAGAATAACCGGCAGGGTCAACCCAAGATACCTATTATTTATGCCATGTTAACAGAGACGCGGGAAGGGCACTCCACTGGGTCCAACAGGCCACAATACCTGGTCCGTACTGTGACCAGGCGAGGCAGGCAGGACTTGCCGCATGGTACAAACTGGATGATGGGCCTACTGAGTTCCCCAGAGCAGGAGTGAGACAAAAACCTGGTGAGCCTCTAGCTGAGTTTGTAGACTGAGTCCAATAGAGTATTAACTGCAATCTGCCAGCAGGGAACCTCCAAGATCAGTTTGTAAAGCTGCTGGTCTGGGAAGGGATGAATGCAGACCGCCGCATGGCCTGTGCAGGATTGAGAGAGAGTTCCCTGAGCAGATGGGTGGTGGCCTCGCAGGATGTGGGAATGCAGCAGCACCAGTCCCAATGACTAGCTTTAGCCTTACAGGCTCAGACATCTGCAATGACTGAGGCTATTACCCATCACCTGCAGCCCAAGGCCAAGGAACCCCAATACCATTGGGGAGAGGGACTTGTTTTAAATGCGGGCAGGAGGGGCACTTTAAGGGGGACTTACAACAAACCCCCACCAACCACCAGTGGGATGGGGGGGCAAACCGCCCCCTATGCCTTGCCCCTGGTGCACGAAGGGATACCATTGGAAAAAGGATTGTCGATCCAAGTTTGATTTAGATGGAAAGCCTTTAAACTAGGGTAGAGGCATTCTCTATCCCTGTTAACTCAAGGAGGGACCCCATCTGCTGCAAGACCCAGGCAGCCTCCTGGCAGGATGACCCAAGCCCATTGGACCATCCCCTTGATGGAGGGACTCTGCTCTATAATGAGTATTCTCATAACATAGGCGGGAAGCAGTTTCACTGCTTAATTGACACGGAGGCAGATCAAACCATACTCAGGGAGGAGGAAATGCCCTTGGACTGGAAGCTTGCACCTGGGCCCCCAATATTGGGGGTAGGGGGCAACTCCCAGTCCAAAGAGATGGTCACCCTTATGAAATGGACTAGCCCAGATGGAGAACAGGGAAAGATACGTCCTTTAGTGGCAAAGAACCTCACTGCCAATTTACTAGGGCAAAACATGCTAAGACAAATGGATGCCGTGGTCACTACAGACCATGGAGCATCCTATGATGATATCCTGGATGGGATAGAAGCACAATGGTTTAAATAAAATCTATAGGTAATTAAGGAAAAGGATTTTTTAACTTTCATAATTACAGAGAAGAACATAGGGGACCCGCTCAGGTGCACCCCCAATCCTAAAGGCCACTCCCCCACCCCTAGTACCTCCCATTAGGTTGAAGCCAGTAAGCCCTACCTGGGTGGAGCTGTGGCCATTGACCAACCCTAAACTTGTAGCCCTCCACCTTCTGGTGGAGGAACAGAAAAACCTTGGGCACATACTCCCTTCTGTGAGTCCTTGGAACACACCCCTATTTGTTATTCAAAAAGCCTCTGGGGTTGGCATATGCTCCAAGATCTAAGTAAGGTAAATAAAAGGATGGAGCTAGTAGGACCTCCTCTAAGAGCCAGGCCCTGAACTCTTGCTATACCTTCAGAATATACCTTGGTTGTGATTGGTATTCAATATATATTTTTTAATATCCCCCTGCATTCAGATGTCTGCAAGAAGTTTGCTTTCTCCATCCCTTCTAGCCCGGCCTTTTGCCAACAATACTTGGCTACACTTTTAGGTCCTATGCTTGGTTCAGATACCTCCCTTGCCTATGCCTACATGGATGAAATAATCCTGGGGCACCAAGACCCAGGCCGCCTGGGGGGGCCTTCTGGCCCAGGTTCTTGCCTTATTTAAAAGTGGGGGGGTTACCATCGCCCTCAATAAAATTCAAAAAGTACCTCCTTTTAAGGTGATTGGAACCCACTTTACCTTGACTCAGGCCAGGCCCTTAAGCCTTTGCTGGATATTCCAGCCTCTCTGACCTTAACCCAACTTCAGAGCTTTTTAGGGGAAATCAATTGGCTGTTGCCATGGGTTCCTGTCCCTAAAGATAGTCCTGTGCCCTTATTTAACCTGCTAAGACAGGATGACCCATGAAGTTATTACAATTACACACAGCCATTGGGCAATATTTTTGCAGTTCCAAGAAGCACTGCATGAAGTTTCCCTGAGGAGGTATTCTATTTTTGAGCCCATTTCCCTTTGGTTGTTTGCAGGTGGTTTACTAATTTCTGCTGTTTTAACTCAAATGGGGGAGCCATTAGAGTGGATTCACAATCCCCTGGGGGGCATACCTTGGGTGTACTCTCAGGCAGACTAACTTGCAGACCAACTTGCTATTGTCCAGTGAAGGACCCAAGCCCAAAGGCATTATGGCTTGGATCCTCACTAAATTGTTTTTCTCCTTCGGGGGCAGACGTTGAGTGGCTCACTTGAGCCAATGCTCATCTTGCACTCTGCTTGGAGTGGTTTCTAGGCCAAATTGACTGCATTGACCGGGAGCCTTTCCAGTTGCATGTGGCAGGTGCCGTGTCTTTTGGGAAAGGTAGTGCTGTCCAGACAGCAAAGCAGAAGCCTCGGCCTCAAGCCTGGAGAACATGCAGGATTGGTTTTGTGAGCAATTACTGAAGCATGATTGTGGGATAGAGCAAAATGCCAGGCTGGCATCTTAAAGGACAGCAGTGTAGTGTCGCTGTTCTGGAGGTAGTGCTCTGAGCACCGGGTGCTGCGCTTCCTGTGGCAAGTCCTATGTCAGAAAGGAAGAATCCCAGAGATCGGTGGTGCCCTGACCTGCCCTGCCCAGCCCTGAGGCCTGAGACTGTGGCTGGGCTTGGCGCTGTCTTCGGGTGGGAACCAGGCACAGGGGCCAGTGGTTGGGGGCAGGCTGGGGGGGTATAGCCAACAAAGCCTCCAGGAGGCAGTAGCTGAACGAGTCTGAACAGAGAGAAAGGATTTTTGGCAGAGAACAGTGCTGAGAGTATAAGCTGTACCTGAACAGGAAATCTGCTTGCCACAGTGTTGCACAGGATGGGACTCAGTCTCCCCTGCCTGAGGGGTGCAGAGTGGCCCTGTCATGCAGCACTCCCCCACCCACCCCCAGCTTGTATCTTGTTCTCTGTGCTGGCCATATGGGAAAACTGTGGGTACTGACAGCTAGCTTGGGTATCTTGGGGCTGTGATCCCAGGGTGCTGGGGCCCAAAGTAGGTATAATGGAAATGCCCTGCCCCTACAGACACAATCTACGATGAGGATGAGGTCCTTCTGGCCCTGGCTGGGCAGCTGGGAACCTTCACCGGCCTGGTGGGGCCACAGAGAATGTGCACTGCCTGCTGGTTAGTGGCATGTGGGGTCCCTGTACCATCCCCATGGCAAAGACAGGAGCCATGGAGCCATGTTGGGGGAGGGGCGGGTTGCTATCCAGGGGGATGGCTTCAGGGCTAGAGGGTTGAGCAGAATATCAGTGCCACCCACCCCTCGCCCACCCCTGCAGCCCCCACTGGAGTCGCTGGCCACGGTGGAGGAGACAGTGGTGCGGGCCCAGGCGGTGGAGTCCTTGTTGCCGGAGCCTGCTGGCAACGAAATGGAATCCTGGATTAGGAAAGCTGAGATATCTCCCATCTTGGTGTTCTGAATGAAGGGATAGGGGGTTGTCCTGTATGCTGTTCTAGTGACGTGAATGAGTACTTCAACTCCCTCCCAATTTGTAGGGTGCACAATCGGGGGATCTGGCATGTAAACTCTTTGTGTCAGCATTTGTGTCATCTGAATGAGTCTCCACAGTCGTAACGCAATGCTCAGGCAACCAGCGGGATTTATTATCTTCCTGGGATAAAACACACATATGTCCACAACTCCAAGTTAAAACCAGATCGGGCCTGTGCCAATCACCTGTTAAAGGATCCTTCCACTTAACTTGGGCAAAAGCTCTTTGCTCTCTTTTGTCCCAAAACCGCTGTGCTGCAGAAAGGCCATTACAATCTAAGCTTAAAAAATTTAGCACAAATAAAGCATAAGAAGCATATTAACAGTAGAGAAAGGATATAATTCCCACATTTTAATTTAAAAATTGGGTGCTTTAACAGCCCATTGGCTTGTCTAACAATTTCTTGTTCTTGAGGAACATAGGGAATATCTGTAGAGTGAAAAATCTGGTAAGATTTACAAAAAGTTTGAAAAGCTTGTCCGACATATCCCAGACCATTATCAGTTTTAATATGTTTAGGGAGTCCCATAGTGGCAAAGCAGTGTAGGGAAGGAGCAATACAATGTTTGCTGGTCTCCCTGGCAAGATGAGTAGCCATAATAAAATTCGAGTAGTTGTATGGTAACATGGACAAAGCAAAGCCATCCAAAAGATGGAATCAGGCAGGAGTTTAGTCTACTTTTTCCACAGTGGAGGTGGTCAGGGTAACAATGTGGATTTCCTCCAGGTGACTGTCAGGCTGTAGCAGCAGTAGCAACAGCAGGGTCTCTCAGTGTCTCCAAGGGACTGTCACACCTCTTGCTGTGCTGTAAATGTCTACACAGACTGTTAAGGATACAAGTAATACATAGGCTTGGCAGGCTGTGGCCCCACTAGTTTTTAAGACTATTTTAAATTTTCTAAGTTAAAGAATCGTTAAAAAGTCATTTAAAACAACGTGAAAATTCTTAAAAATTTTTGGTAATGTCCAAACCTCATAACCTTTTAAATTTTAAACTTAAACTTAACCAATTTTTACAGCATGCTGATAACTTTTATCTTGAACATGTTCACAAACACATACAAAACACACACAGATCTTAAAGCGCATAAAAACATCAAAATCAGTTGTAGGTACATTTAAAACTGGTATCAATTCTAAAACAGAACTAGACAACAACCAAAGGCTGAGTTGGGAGCTAATGGGCCCCCAGTTTATCCCTACCTCAGAAAACATAGCAGAAAACACACTGAAGTAAACAAGACAGACAAGTGGCCACAAAGACAAAATCAAGTCTCATTGAATGGCATGACATCTCACCACCATTCACAAGTGGGACTCAAATCACTTACCAGGGGACTCGAACCCCCTCTACTCTTTTGGATTCTTGCTAACTTTGACCCAGGGGCATTCCAAGGTGGAGGAGAATTCCCAGTCATCTTGGGGCAAGAGAAAGAAGTCCTTAACGGCCATCCCCTCAGCCGGACAGGTTCCACCCCATACTCAGACCCTCTGGACTAAGGCCCGAATCTAAGATCTTGCTGGTGTCACTTGTAGGTTGTCAGTGGCAGTTTCATAGGGCTGCAAATTCTCCCTACCAGCCCTTAGAAGTTATTGTTAGGTCCTCCAGGTTTTTCACCCCCCACCACTCCCCTACTTCTGGATCCAGAGATGGTGGAGGAGGTGGCAGTGAAAGGTAGAAACGTGCTTCAGTTTAAAGTGTAAGTAACAAAGAAGGTGCTAAAGAGAAACAGATATTGAGGGGGTGTTAACCAGCCTCCTCGGAGCTCTCGCGACAGGAAGAATCTGAGAGAAGTAACATTCCAAGAATTCCAAAATACATGCACACAAACATTGAGACAAAACATTTACAGCATGCACGTTGTAGACTGTCAGACAGAAAGTGCTGGACTAGAGATGGGCCCAACTATCCACACTCGTGAATAGTTTACCCTGATGCGGATCCAGGGGATGTCTCCCACCGGCCCAGTTGCTGTCTTATAGTGCATCCCCCAAGTTTCTTATAAACCACAATACAGAAACTGCAGGCTACACAGATACCAGACAATTACAAAGCAGCAATGTTTTAACTTACAGGCCATTTGCATCATAGTGTCCCTAAATCCTTGTTGTTGTTTTTTTTGCTAAGTTTCTAAACTAATGGTTCCTTCCTCCAGGAATCAGGGGCATACTTAATTGACAAAGTAAAAGAAACTCTCTAACTGCCTCTGTCTAACTTTCACTACTCGATCTTGAAGCATGCCCTAAGAGCCTGCATATATAATGTGCATTTGTTACCTTGCCCCAGACTTTCTTACTCCTGATTATATTATCACCCGCTCTCTTTCCAGATGTGTCCTCTTACCTTAGCAGGGTCCTCTGCCTTGATCCCTAGTTTTCAGGTCCCTGTTCAGGGGCCACATGCCGGAACCTGTAGGCAACAAAAGGTAATACTGAATTAGGGGGCAAGTATGTGGAAAAATGAAGGCATAAGACAAAGGATGGGGTCGGGAGGTCTGCAGCTCAAGACTGCAACACCATTTATTTTTAACTTTCCCTAATATATACTATTAGAAGTCAAGAGGTAACATAAGGTTACAATAGTCCAGAAAAACAAGGAAAATTTCAGTAAAAACAGAGTGCAGTAAAAACAAGACAAGGTCAACTGGTAGAAAGTAAAACAAACTCTGCAGACATAGCAAAGCAATCCCGGGCACCTGGTGTTTTTCAAGAAAGCCAGCTCCTTGTATGTGCCTTCAAGTGAGCACCAGGGTCAAGATGACCTTTAAACTTTACTCTCCTCTCCCAACACCTTGTGGGCCATCTCTCAAGAGCTCTCGCCCTTTGACCTCGAAGTCCACTTCATGCTGCTGGTGAAATGGCTGGCGGGGGGGCAACTGGTTCACCTCCCGCATCTCTGCCTGAGGCCTCCCCCCGTTTGCTACCCCGGAGTGTCCAGCCCTGTGAAGGCAGAGCTCCTTCATTGAGTCTTGGGCTCCCCTGCCACCACCTGCACCACCACCCCTGTCCTGTCCCCTCGGGACAGCTCACCTGCTCGGCCTCAGTGGCAGCCCCTCCCCCCCTCCACAGGTGCGTGAATGCACAGTAAGCCTACTTCCTGCTCCCTTGAGCTGCCGTGGCTGAAGGCCCCCCTCCTCCTCTTCCTCCTATCCTGGGTGAAGCCTCCTATGCCCTTGGCAGCAATCATGGAGCCCAAGGATCCACCCCCTCTGATCTCTCCTGACTCTGAGTTCATCCTGCCAAGGGTATCTCATCTCTCCTTCATATTGAGCATAGTAACTAGGTGCTGCTGTGAATGAAGTCAAGTCAGGAGCTGGCTGTGAGCTCTGACCAGCAGGTGTGCAGCGGGTTAGCAGGAGTCGGGAGTCTGGCCACCACATGGCAAGGACACAGGGGACAGGAAACAAGACGGTGGCATAGAACTGAGGGTGCTCAGGAAGAAAGGAGGAGACACAGATGGAGAGAGATGTCCTGAATGTGTGAACTCTCCAGAAGTAACGAGTCCAGGCAAGGCTGCATGTCAGCATGACAATGGGAGGGTGTGCTTCCAGCAGACTGCAGGGGTCTAAGGGTGCAGAGCCTAACCTTGAGCTGAAGAGCTGAGGGACAGCGCCTAGGCCCAGAGTTGAAGCCCCTCGGCAGACCAAAAAAAAAAAAAAGATGAAAAGCGCGTGGAGCATTCCCGAGTGCTGTGGGGGAGGGGAAGCGCAGGGTGTGGCTCAGAACCCACAGTCCACTCAACACCTGGCCTACTCCCTGGATGGCTCCTGGAGGCAGGTCTGTCATTTGCTTGCTTTCCTTTTCTGTGCCAGTCCCAGGACTTGAAATCAGGGCCTGGGTCCTATCTCTAAGCTTTTGTGCTCAGGGCTGGTGACTGTACCTGGGGCATCAGTGCTACTTCTGGCTTGCTGACACCCTGCAATTCATTCCCAAGAAGAAAAGGGTGGAGGTGGAGAGCCCTGGACCAGAGGGCCCTGCCTGTCATTCAGCACAGCAGCATTCACCAGCACGCCAGAGGCTGTGGTAAAGTGACCTCAAAACAAGCAACATGAGGAGCACTGCAGGAAATGTCACAATAGCCAAGCAAGGGGCTTTCTCAAGGAGCCATCGTGTTGTAAAAACAACTTTACATTAAAACATGTACTTTTCAAAATACACTTAATGTCCTTGTTGAATTAGCAGAGAGTCTAGAGATATGTAACATAGACCACCAAGGAAAATCAAGAGTTGTGAAAATAAATTATGTGGAAGAAATAAGCACCAGACTAAGGGAGTAACTGTCAGTAAAGAGCCTTGATGTTTGTGGTCAGTGCTACACCAGCAGGACTCCTCACTTCCCTCCGTCCTTTCCTTCCTTCCTTCCTTCCTTCTTTCCTTCCTTCCTTCCTTCCTTCCTTCCTTCCTTCCTTCCTTCCTTCCTTCCTTCCTTCCTTCCTTCCTTCCTTCTTTCCTTCCTGCTGTGCTGGCTTTCCCTATCTCTCCTCTGTCTGTCTCTGTCTATTTGTGTGTCTGTGTGTGTCCCTCATTCTCTTTCCTTCTTTGTGCCAGTCCTGGGGCTTGAACTCTGAGCCTCCATTCTATCCCTGGGTCGATTTTGCTCAAGGTTAGCGCTCTACAACTTCAGCAACAGCACCATTTCCATGTGTTTTTTTTTTAGTGGTTTTTTGGAGATGAGAGGTTCAGAGAGTTTTCTGCCTAGACTGGCTTTGAACTGTGATCCTTAGATCCCGCCTCTTCAGGAAATCAGAACACAGCTATCAACAATCAATACCCAGCTACTATTTTCTTTCCAACTACTTTCTTCCCCAGAACAGAAAGGGCTTTAAGAATGATTTGCTTCATTGCATAGTGAACTATTAAAGACAGAAGAACAAAAAAAATCAAAGACTCAAAATAGAATTAGGAAAACATTTTAGGTGAGTTTAACCAGTTTATCTTGAACTTGACACTACCACCCCTTAATGGAGCAGATTATCTGGAGGAAGTTGACATGATGTTAGAAGCATTATTTCAAAATCTAACATTTTCACTTTCATATAGTTTTGTAGGCCAGCACAATAGAGACAGATGAACACACACACACACAGATATATAGCACACAAATGTGCAGGTGTGGTCGTGTATGCACACCTCTATCTCTCAGCAGATACTTTTATCTAGTTGTGGAAATTGTTGAATGTCCAAGCAAAGTTCAGCAGAGATGTAAGCTTGGTTGGCCTCAGGGGAGGACCACTTTCTTCTTCTTTGTGCAGGTGAAGAGGAGGCTGCAGGAAGTGGAGTGTCCACTCATGAGCAGGAAAGGGCTGAGGGTTGGGAAACAGCCCATAACAAACACCCCCATATGGTAAAACACAGGGCTAGGATTGTAAATCACAAACAAGCAAATCCAAAAGATGCAGGATGCGGAGTAAAAGAAGACAAAGGAGCTCACCAGGAGGAGGATGCTTATGGTAGCTCTGGACTCAAGAAAGGCTCTGGTGGAGACACTGGTCTCTGGATGTGTTGCATTGTCTGCTTGTGTCTGTACAGGCCCAAGAGCGTGGAGCTGCTGGCCCAGAGCATGAGCGCCAGAAACAGAGCATCACGAACCGAGAGCATGGCCAAGTACAGCACATCAGCAGTTGGTATGTGACGCACGGAGGAACAGTATCCATAGGCCTTTAAGCTCCTCATGTTGTCCTGTGCTTTGGGTCCGGTCATGAACATGAGAAAAACAATACTCACCAGGAGGAAGACTCCCCCAGCTAAAGTAGACAGTGGAGACAATATGTTTGTGGGCGCTACCCTTCAGCCCTGCCCACTTGGAGTCCCCCTGACTGATGCTGACAGCAAGGAAGATGCTCAGGGAGCAAGTGCTACCATTCGACACCCCCCTGCCCACTCAGAAAAGATAGATCATTTTGCACTCCACATCACTGAAGAAATTTCTCCAGCCCCAAGCCACCATCGTTTGGGGAATACCCCTACACAGAAGACATAGGAAGCTGGCCACAATTAAGTGCCTAAGAATCAAGTCTGTGGCTCTCATCTTGTTCCCAATGCAGGAAAGGAATAGATAATGGGAGATAAGAGACAAATTATCCACAAACCCAACCACAGTCTGGGCTAAGAGGATCACCCCCATAGACACATGGGCATCTGCCATCTTCTCTGTTCCTTGAGTCTCATCCAGAGGTTCTGGCTTGGGAAACTGAGTCCTGCACAGTGGCAAGGGAACTCAACATTCTCCATCCAGCATTCAGACCATTCGAAATACTGTCCTACTGTCTCTCATGTATTAGGAAAAATCCATTCTATTCATCCATTGGGAAGAGGAAGATGGCATTTCCAGGAAAATTGGTGAACCTGGAGAAATGGCAGTAAGGGAAGGTGAGTCAGGTTCTGAGATGAAGGCAGCTACATTTCTCCTCTGTAGAATCAGATATAAGATTCTAAACAAGCGAGGCCCTAGTGGCTCAAGCCTGTAATTCTAGCTACTCAGGGGCTGAGACCTTGGATTCCCAATACAACGCCAGCCAGAGAAAGAAAGCCTATGAGACTCTCCTCTCCAGTTAAGCACCAGCAAACCAGAAGTACACCTGTGGTTCAAAGTGGTAGAGGCCTAGCCTTGAATAAAAAGGGCTGAAGTATAATGTGCAAGCCCCAAGTTCAAGCTCTCTGACTGACTAAAAAAAAAAAATTAGAAACATGCGTGACACATTCCCTGGGAGACATGCACCTATACCTCAGTACGCTGGCTGCAGGAGTGGGTCCCAGGTGTCACACGTTCCTCAATACGGAGCCCACATTTCACAGAAGAAAGACCAGGAAGATGAACCAGGTCTGCAGTGGAGATGGTTCAGGTGAAGGAGGAGGTGGATGACAGAGACCAAGAGCGGCAATTTTAGGTTCAAATGCCATTCTAGAGTCGCTGATGTGAACACAGGTTCCCCAGCCCCCGGTCAATCAGGATTCCTCCTCACTTGTCATAATCCAGGACAGACTCTGTGAGGGAGAGGAAGTTAGGAACCAACAGGGCTTGGGGCTGGGGAACCGAGAATCCCAGTTCTTTTCACTGTCCTAGCCAATTCCTATCTTTCCCTGTTTCATTATCATGCCACCTGATTCAATCCCAAATCCCTGCTCCTAAGGTGATCCCTTACCCAGAGTGTAGAACCTGGGGTCTCTCCTGCAGGCTGCGCCTCTCCAGTGGCAGTGAACACAAGTGCTTGCCTCTTCTCTCAGGATGTGCGTGGCAAGGCGACCCATGAGATGCACAAGGGAACTTCAGATATTCAGAGGGCTCCTTAGATAGGGGTTCAGGAGGGCGGCAGTTGAGGTCGTCTCCTGCAGGAGCGGTATTTTTCCCTTCACCTGGTGTGGCAAGCCAAGTTCTCAGTAAACTTTTTC
Organism: Dipodomys spectabilis; assembly: GCF_019054845.1. NCBI lineage: Eukaryota > Metazoa > Chordata > Mammalia > Rodentia > Heteromyidae > Dipodomys > Dipodomys spectabilis. The sequence goes on from NW_024870943.1 coordinate 1,285,952, forward strand.
TTTTCCCCCATGTGACAATTATCAAGACACTTTTCACTTTCTCGTGGGTGCTTCTCCAGGGGGCAAGGGAGTGGTGCAGTCGCTTACCTCTCCTGGATCCCAGTAGGCCAGCAGGAGACACTGAGGCCCAACTTGAGATGACTGTCTGTAAACAACCTCAGCGGTGTGTACGTCATTTATCCCCAAAATGTCTTACCAAAGTGTGGATTGAATTCTGGTCCTGGCTGCTGTGCCTCAAGTCTTCAGCTGAGGGCGAGCACTCTACCACCTGAGCCACAGCCTCATTTCTGGTTTTCTGGTGGTTTATTGGAGATAAGAGTCTCATGGACTTTCCTGCCCTGGCTGGCTTTGAACCATGAGCCTCAGATCTTAGCCTTCTGAGTAGCTAGGATGACAGGAATGAGCCACTGGCACGTGGCTAGGTTTGTGTCTTTTAAAGTCTAAATTGTTCCTCAGTAAAACTTATTTACATTTCTTGTCTGGCTTGTTTTCCTTCCCAAGACACATGATGAATACCAGTTCCATCCATTTTCCTGCAGGTGCCAGGCTTTGTTCTTTATTGAACAGACAAATATATGAGATAGAAAGGAGTACATGACAATAGATAGTATATTAAAAATTTGGAGCTATTTGGTGGTGGGGAATTGATATACAATGTAAAGCTGACAGTATTTTCCAGATCTGTATACACCTCCCCGAACTGTAAAGCAGTGACCCGGCTCTACCCTGTGCCTGTCAGCAAGAAGGGAGAGCTGGCCCGAGCCAACACTGCATAGAGATGACACTTCACCAGCCAAGACTGAAAACTGAAAGTTCCAGATGGAAAACTGTCCCAAGCAAATGTGAACTGACCTGAACAGAATTCCCAGTTGCTTGTCCCACAAGAGCAGGGGAGACATAAGAAGCCTCACCCTCTGCTGACAGCAAGCCAGCACACAGATGCGTACTGCTGCCCTGGTTTCATGAACTAGTACTACTTGATGCCATGGAGCCATAAGTCCAGACCAAGTTAGAATGTTGGCTTAAGACCCTCCCTCATCAAGTGGTAGGCTGTAGAGCCCAAAGTCAGCCATAAGACTTAAGGATAGAAAGAGAATCATAAAAATCAAGATAGAGCCAGCCAGACACAGATGGTTGCTCACCACTAATCAGAGCTACTCCAGAAGCTCAGATCTGAGGATTATGGTTCAAAGTCAGCAGAAAAGTCCACGAGGCTCGTTTTCTTTTATTTTTTTATTTTTGGGTCCTGTTGTGGGGCCTGGGCACTGTCCCTCAGCTCTTCCACTCAAGGCTAGTGCTCTACCCCTTGAGCCACAGTGCCACTTCCGGTTTTTATCTTTTTGCTTATGTGGTTCTGTGGAATCGAACCCAGGGCCTCTGGCATGCAAGGCCACATGCAAACCACTGAGCCACGTTTCCAGCCCCACAAAGGCTCATTTTCAATAAACTATCACCAGAATGTACAAAGCAGAGCTGTGGCTCAAGTGGTAGCACAATAGCCTGGAGCTAAAGAAACTTAGCAATACTGTCCAGGCCCTGAGTTCAAGCCTTATGACAGACACATACATAAACACACACACACACACACACACACACACACACACATAAATAAGGGTAAAAATGAAAAAAAAATGGAGATTAAATGAACAATGTAAAAATAAATCAGTGAAAGAAGCTGAGGCCTGGTGGCTCACGCCTGTAATCCTAGCTAATCTGGAGGCTAAGATCTGAGGATCATGGTTCAAAGCCAGCCAAGGCAGGAAAGTCCATGACACTCATCTCAACAGAAAACTGGAAGTGGCAATTATGGCTCAAGTGATAGTGTGCCTGCCTTGAGCTGAAGAGCTGAGGGACAGTGCCAAGGCCCAGAGTTCAAGCTTCAGGACAGACAAAAAAAAAAATCAGTGAAGGTAAGAAGTTTCCTTGATAGCTAAGACTGACAAGCCTTCATCCAAGAACAGTGAAGACATCAACTAAGAAAACTAGAATATCATAACAGTTTAAATTCAAATTGTCACTGGGGAATATATTAGAAAATTAGTCCAGGGGCTAGGAAGGTAGCTCAGTGGTAGAGTGCTTGCCTTGCATGCCTGAGGCTCTGGGTTCGATTCCTCAACACCACATAAGCAAAAAGAAAAAAGCCGGAAGTGGCACTGTGGCTCAAGTGGTAGAGCACTAGCCTTGAGCTGAAGAGCTGAGGGACAGCGCCCAGTCCCAGAGTTCAGGCCCCATGACTGGACCCCCCCCAAAAAAAAAGAAAAGAAAAGAAAATTAATCCAACACTATACAAAACATACAAGGAATGGATTCAGTCTTTGCATGTTGGACCCATCAGGTTTGATCCAAGATGACTTTAATCACCTAACTTCATCTGTAATCAAGCAGTATATCGATTCATTGATGGGTTACACCAGGTGTTCAGAATTACCACCAATGCTCCTCAGAGAGGTTCAGAAACTAGGAAAGGAAGAAGGCTACCAAACTCTCTCTCATACCAAAATGAGAACAGACTAGAGACAAGATTAGACACCTATTTCCTTGAAGAACACAGATATAAAATATTTCATAACACACATGCAAGTAATATCAATCATGCATTGAAAGATCATGCACCATGCCCACATTGCATTTCACCCATAATTGCAAGTGTGGCTCAACAAGTCCTGGACAATTTGAAGAGTAAGACCCTGGACACCTGTGACTCACACCTGTCATCCTAGCTACTGAGGCTGAGATCTGAGTATCACAATTCAAAGCGAGCCTGGGCAGAAAAGTCCAGGAGACTCTTCAATTCCCTACCAGAACACTGGCAGTGGCACTAAGCTCCAAGTGGTAGAGCACTAACCATGAGGAAAAGAGCTTAGGGACAGCACCCAGGCCCTGAGTTCAAGCCCCACCCCACTACTGATTCCCCACCCTTCCAAAAAAATCATTATACCAAGGATTCATCTGCTTTAAAGGTTTGTCCGCCAATGCACTATCAGCTTTCAGAAATGAGTAGTTACGGATTTTAATGAAGTAGAAGCAATGGGAAGGAAGATACAGTACAGCTGGGATCTGACAAGGCAAGGTGTGTGCAGTGTGCAATAGTGGCCACCATCATGCCAGGACATGGGTGTGACCCAGGAACAGAAGTCAGATGTTGCCTGTCCTAAGCGTCAGTCAATGGTTATTCCCAGATCAGACCTGGCATGAGTGCTTCCCCCCAAAACCTCCTCAGGACGTCCTTGGCCCTTCTGGATTCTGCTGTTTTGATTGCAATGGAAGATGATTTGCCAGGCTGGTGGTTTTGTGAGGATGGTGACCACAGTGTGGCCTGCTCTACCAGTAGGAGGTGCACAAGGTGTGGGCCCGGAGCCCCCAAGCTAAGGATGCAGGGTGTGGGGGGGGGGCTGACTTCCCAGCTGCTTCACAGGCTGAGTCACACCTTTCTGTCACAACCCATTTTTTCTGAAAAGCTTTGTCAGGAGCTTCAAGTCATCCTCATGAGTGAGAGGTGAGCGTGTCTCATCCCTACTTCATATTGAGCATAGTCACCAGGTGCTACGTGAATAAAGCCTAGTCAGGAGCTGGCTGTGAGCTCTGGCCGGCAGGTGTATGGCAGCGGAGCAGGAGTCAAGGGTCTGGCCACCGCGTGGCAAGGACACAGGGGACAGGAAAGGGATTCATACAAGATGGTGGTGAAGAACTGAGGTTGCTCAGGAAGAAAGGAGACAGAGATGGAGAGAAACATCCTGAAAGTGCGAACTCTCCAGAAGTAACGAGTCCAGGCAGGGCTGCATGTCAGCATGATGATGGGTGTCTGTGCTTCCAGCGGACTGTAGGGGTGCGTGGGGTGCAGAGCTTAACCTTGAGCTGAGGAGCTGAGGGACAGTGCCTAGGCCCAGAGTGCAAGCCCAAGGCCAACCAAAAAATAAAAGAGGAAAAGCATGTGGAGCGTTGCTGAGCGCTGTGGGGGAGGGGAAGCACGGGGTGTGGGTTGTCTTGGATTGGGATCCTGCTCAAGACAGAGTGTGAGGTGGGTGGAAGGTGGGGTGCTCCTGGGGAGCAGGTCCTGAGAGGGGATGGGGTGGGGGCAGGGAAAGCCTTCATCCCCTCTGAAGGCAGGGAGCTGGTGGAGGAAACACGCTGCCCCTAGGTCAGGAGGATAAGTCCACATCCATGTTCTCCAAGGTGACACAAACAGGGGGGACCTCTGAGGACCGGAACACCAGGGGTCAGGAGAGGACCAGGTGTGTGTGAGGTTAATGATGACACCAGACAGCTCCCCAAGGAGACCAGAGCTCGAGTGTGCTGGGTGGAATGACTTTGGGCTGGATTAAGGGTGTTGGGCAGGTACGGAATCTGGCTAAAGAGAGTGTGGGGGGAGGGAGTACAGGGATAGTGGGGCCTGTGGTTCAAGCCTTTCTGTGGTGGGGTGGCTGTGGGAACTTCAGGATCAGGAGGAGGCACCTGGCTCAGAGCACACAGTCCACTCAACACCAGACATAGTCCCTGGACGCCCCTGGATGCAGGCCTGCCATCTGCTTGCTTTCCTTTTCTGTGCTGGCCCCAGCACTTGAACTCATGGTCTGGGTCCTATCCCTGAGCTTATGTGCTCAGGGCTGGTGACTGTCCCCGGGACATCAGTGCTACTTCTGGCTTACTGTCACCCTGCAATTCATTCCTGAGTAGAAAAAGGTGGAGGTAGAGAGCCTTGGACGGGAGGGCCCTGCCTGTCATTCAGCACAGCAGCCCTGACCTGCACCCCAGAGGCTGTGGTAAAGTGACCTCATAATAAGGAACATGAGGAGCACTGCAGGAAATGACACAATATCCAAGCAAAGGACTTTCTCAAGGAGACTTCGTGTTGTAAAAATAACTTTACATTTAAAAATGTGCTTTTCAAAAGTAAACTTAATGTCCTTGTTGATTTAGCAGAGAGTCTAGAGATATGTAACATAGATTGCCAATGAAAATAAAGAGTTGTGAAAATAAATTATGTGGAAGAAATAAGCACGGACAAGACTAAGGGAGTAACTGTCAGGAAGGAGCCTTGATGTTTGTGGTCAGAGCTACACCAGCAAGACTCTCTTCCTTCCTTTCTTCTGTCCTTCCTTCTGTCCTTCCTTATTCCTTCCTTCCTTCTTTGCTGGCTTGCCCTCTCTTTTCTCTGTCTGACTCTGTCTGTCTGTGTGTCTGTGTCCCTCATTCTCTCTTTCCTTCTTTGTACCCGGCCTGAGTCATGAACTCTGGGCCTCCATTCTGTCCCTGGGACGATTTTCCTCAAGGTTAGTTCTGTACCACTTCAGCCACAGCACCACCTCCATGGTTTTCTTTTTTTTAGTTGTTTATTGGAGATGAGAGTCTCAGAGAGTTTTCTACGTAGGCTGGCTTTGAAATGTGATCCTTAGAGTTCACCTCCTCATGAACTCAGAACACAGGCATCAACCACCATACCAGCTGCTATTTCCTTTTCTTTATTTTTTTTATTGTGAGAATACCCTACAGAGGCATTATAATTACATGGCAAAATATCGAGTACGATTCCTATTAAGCATTGTTGCCTCCTCTTTGTTTCCCCTCCCATCCGTTCCCATACTTCCGCCCTTCCCCAACCTGATACCTTCCCACACCAAAGTTGTAAAGTTCATTTTTTGACATAAGGCCTTGTACGTCTCATTGTTGCAATGGGTCCACCTGTATCCCTAGTTAAAAGATTTGTTTTTTCCCTTCCCCTCCACAAATTATACCAACATCAAATAAAGTGAAAGTATGGGTTATACCGTGGGCAAGGGACATACAAAGCAACATTGAAATCATCTTATAAATATGTTAGAAACAATTGCCAGGGAAGATGGCGGAGGAGAAGGTGGAGTCTAAACAAGCTCTAGCATAGAAAGCAGTTTTAGAGTTCCAGTGAACAGTCCTAAGCCAGAGAATCACACCAAGTGTGCCATCACAGGACAGAGAGGCCAGAGAGGGAAAATCCAGGCAAGGAAACACATCTGAGCTCTTGCCAGCAGCTACTGTGGCGGCGGCCGTGGTGGCGGCGGCGACGATCGCAGGCGCCATACCTGAGCCACAGAGAGTCTGAGACGAAGGAGCCAGACGCAGCAGGCGAGTGGATTCTACTCAACACCAGCAAGATCCGACAAGGAGTAGACATCTTCATCCTGCAGTTCGCAGACCAGAGACGACCCAGGAACCAAGACTCGGCGTGAATAGAAGCCTGACGTCCTCACTCCTTCTCAGGGAGCAGAGGAGGGAAGGCCATCCTTCCTCCCCTCAGTACTTGAGATCTCCATCTTGGATACCGACAAAGCTCAGCGGAGCTGCTAGTTCCAACTCAAGCCTTGGAATAAAACGAGTCATTTAGCAGGTCACAAGAACTTAACGGCGGCATGACCTGCCAGACTCAGCTCCACCCAGGGAAAAGTAACCCAGCTCAGGTACCAGCCCTAGGAGTGGCTTTCTTCACTGGGTAATCAGAGCCAGAGGCTGCCCCTCCCTCTAGCAGCCTCTACAATCAATTGAAATTCAGTAAAGAGAAACCCTGAGAATGGCTCTAGGCTGGGCTCTGTGAATTTTTCACAAACTAGCCCCTGGGAAAAGCTACTGTTTGTTGAAAGGCCTCAACTCTACCCAGAATCTAGCCTCATCACTGCATCCCCCTCTTTTGTGATACTCAAAGCAGATCTGCCTCCCATTGAACTAGCCTGGGTAAAGCAGAGCATTTTTCTGCCTGTTCAAACAAACTGATTTAAGAAACGAACCAAGCCACAGGACCACAAGCAGACCAGAGACTCCAACAAGAGGCTAGTTATGGACACAAGGGAGATACAGGATTTATCCCACCTCTCCCAAAAAAATCAAAAGAACTTTTCCTTCTTCTTCTTCTTCTTCTTCTTCTTCTTCTTCTTCTTCTTCTTCTTCTTCTTCTTCTTCTTCTTCTTCTTCTTCTTCTTCTTCTTCTTCTTCTTCTTCTTCTTCTTCTTCTTCTTCTTCTTCTTCTTCTTCTTTCTTCTTCTTCTTCTTCTTCTTCTTCTTCTTCTTCTTCTTCTTCTTCTTCTTCTTCTTCTTCTTCTTCTTCTTCTTCTTCTTCTTCTTCTTCTTCTTCTTCTTCTTCTTCTTCTTCTTCCTCTTCCTCTTCCTCTTGTTCTTCCTCTTCTTCTTCCTCGTCTTCTTCCTCTTCTTCTTCCTCTTCTTCTTCCTCTTCTTCTTCCTCTTCTTCTTCCTCCTCTTCTTCCTCCTCTTCTTCCTCCTCTTCCTCTTCCTCTTCCTCTTCTTCTTCCTCTTCTTCTTCCTCTTCTTCTTCCTCTTCTTCTTCCTCTTCTTCTTCTTCTTCTTCTTCTTCTTCTTCTTCCTCTTCTTCTTCCTCTTCTTCTTCTTCTTCTTCTTCTTCTTCTTCTTCTTCTTCTTCTTCTTCTTCTTCTTCTTCTTCTTTCTTCCTCTTCTTCCTCTTCTTCTTCTTCCTCTTCTTCTTCTTCTTCTTCTTCTTCTTCTTCTTCTTCTTCTTCTTCTTCTTCTTCTTCTTCTTCTTCTTCTTCTTCTTCGTGTACCTTATATAAAATTTTTTTTCTTTTCTAAAACTTTCTTTAATCTTTAATTTTTGCCATTTTTGAAAAACAATTTGTTCTCCACAAACTTTTTTTTCCTCTTATAATTTTTATTTTAGGGATACGTGAGTGTACATTTATTTCTTTTTTTGTTTTCTTTCTCTTTTTTCTTTTTTAATTATTTTTTTGTTTTTTGTTTAGTTCTACTGAACTTCTGATCTTTTTTCTTCCTTTCTTATCCTTTTCACCTTTTCCTCTCTTTCGTTGTTCTTTATGTGACTTAATTCTTGTCCTGCACATCCTCAGATAAACCCGTAGTTAATTAGTAGACTCTATCCCCCATTGTGTACACACTTAATCCACAAATTTATTACTCAGTTGAAAACCTCTGAGACTTAAATTCCTTAATAGCAGTACTACCTCTTTATACCTATATAATATTTTAAGCATTCTTATTTTTAAGTTTTTCACATCTCCTTTATATCCCTCCCCTTCTCTCAATATATTCACGTTCTTCTCTAAATAGATTGTGTTCGTCTGCATAATATTATTGACTTTTACTTTTCTATTTTTTCTGGTCTCTTTTCTTTTCCCTTTCCCTTTCTTCTTTTTTTCTCTCTCTCTACTTTCATCCTACCCAACCTATTTCCTGCCTTGAGATTAGGACTTAGTTAACTCTCCCTGTGCCTCCCCACATCAATCTATTCCTATTTTTCCCCACATCTCTCCCTAACCCTAATAATTTCTGGTTTTCCAAATTCTTCTTTGCAGTTTGTAGCCCACTAACATATAGTTGTTTGATGTTGAATAGATGTATCTGTTGAACTAGATTGTATCTATAGTCTATTGACTGTGCAAAATTCAGACTTTGGTTGATGCTTGCCTTAAGATAGTGTTCTAGCACAAAACTGGTTCTATTTTCATTTCAAATGGGCAGAGTAAGCCGGAAAAACAGAAGAAAAATGGCAAATCCGGGTATCTCAATTCCCAATCTTGATAATCAGGGGACAGAACAGATAATGAATAATCCAGAGCAGAGTTCCCAAATAGCTCTACAAACACTACTGGCAAACATGATAAATGAAAAGATTGAAAACATACAAAGGACTCTGTATGAGCGTGATAGAGAGATAGAGGAGGCAATCCAAAACTTTATACAGGAATATCATAAGCGTGAGGAAGCTACTCAAAAACTGATACAGGATTTGCGTGAGCAACTTGAGAATACTCAAAGAGAAAGGCAGGAATGGCATGAGCAGGCTGAGAACACTCAAAGAGAACTACAGGAATCCCACGAACAGGAGGAAGCTAATCAAAGAGTAATACAGGAATTGAGAGAGCTGGAAGAGAATACACAAAGATCACTAAAGGCATTCATGGAATCCATTAACAAAGAGCTGAAGGAAGTCAGGGAGACCACAAAGGGAATGCTGAATGGAACCCAACAGAAGGAATGGGAGTCCAAGGAAACCATAACCAATCAACTAAGTGATTTGAGAATAAACACTGAACACCAAATTAAGGAAGTAAAGAAGTTCATACAAGATCTAAAACAAAGCTTCAACAAAGAATTTGAAGCCATCAAAGCTGACCAATTAGAAGGAAAAGAGACAAACAACAAAGTAGAAAGTCTTGACAACAGGTTAGACCATGCAGAAGATCAAATCTCTGGGATTGAAGACAGCCTAGATATTATAGAGAAAGAACATACAACCATCCAAGACAAGTCCAAGAAATATGATAGATCTATCCAACACTTGGAAGACACCATCAGAAGGCCTAATCTAAGGATAATGGGTGTAGAGGAGCACCTAGAAACAGAAGTTAATGGTCTAGGAAATTTGTTTAACATGATCCTAGCAGAGAACTTCCCAAACATGCAAAAAGATAGGCCTATTCAGATACAAGAAGCTTTTAGAACCCCAAAGAGACCAGACCAGAATAGGACATCCCACCATCACATTATAATCCACACAGGATCAACTCAGACCAAGGAAAAGATCCTTAAAGCTGTCAAGGAGAAAAGATTAATCACCAATAAAGGGAAACCAATTAGAATCACCTCAGATTTCTCAGCAGAGACAATCAAAGCAAGAAGAGCCTGGAATGATGTATGCCATGCCCTAAAAACAAACAACTATCAACCAAGAATACTGTACCCAGCTAAACTCTCCTTCATAACTGAAGGTCAAATAAAAACCTTCCATAGCAAAGAAAAATTGAAACAATACATCTCCACCAAACCAGCCCTACAAAAGATTCTTAAAGATGTCCTACGCATAGAAAACCAACAAGACCACAATAAAGGCCAAGAAACTGCGCCCAAACTGAGAATCCAAGAACCATAGGAAGAACCCAGTTTTAGCAGCCCCCAAAAAGGTGAATAACATGGCAGGAACTCCCAAATACCTCTCAGTCCTATCTCTTAACGTTAACGGACTGAACTCTCCAATTAAGCGACATAGATTGTCTAGTTGGATTAAAACACAAGACCCTTCTATCTGCTGCCTTCAGGAGTCACATCTTGCCCATAAAAACAAACACATTTTCAATGTTAAAGGCTGGAACAAAATCTACCAAGCAAATGGCCCCTATAAACAGGCAGGAGTTGCAATCCTAATATCAGATAAAATAGACTTCAAATTAAAATTTGTGAAAAGAAATAAAGAAGGTCGCTAAATACTAATTAAGGGATCTCTCCTTCAGGAGGATATTACAATTCTAAATATCTATTCGCCAAACAATGGAGCACCCAAATTTATCCAAGAAACACTACTTTCCCTCAAATCCCATATAGATCCAAAGACATTAATTGTTGGGGATTTTAACACAACACTCTCCCCACTAGATAGATCAACTCGGCAAAAACTCAATAGAGAAACCGCAGAATTAAACAGCTGCATAGATCAACTAGATTTAACAGACATCTACCGAACATTACACCCAGCAGCATCAGAATACACGTTTTTCTCAGCAGCACATAGAACATTTTCTAAAATAGACCACATTTTAGGCCACAAAGCAAACTTGTCTAAATTCAGAAACATTGAAGTTATACCTTGCATTCTCTCTGACCACAAGGGAATAAAATTAGAACTCAACACCAAGAGCCACCAAAGAAAGTCCGGTATCACATGGAGGCTGAATAACACACTGCTGAATCGTGAGTGGGTCATGGAAGAGATTAGAAAGGAAATTCAAATTTTCATGCTATTTAACAAAAATGAGCACACAAATTACCAGCTCCTCTGGGACACAGCAAAGGCAGTACTCAGAGGCAAGTTTATAGCTCTGAGTTCCTACATCTACAAATTGGAGAGATCTGAAAACAACAATTTAATGAGACATCTAAACCTCCTTGAAAAAGAGCAGCAAGATAAACCCCAATCCAGTAGATGGAAAGAAATAATCAAAATTAAATCAGAATTAAATGAATTAGAATCCAAAAAATCTATAGAATGAATCAACAAAACAAAGAGTTGGTTCTTCGAAAAAATTAATAAAATTGACAGACCCTTAGCAAATCTTATCAGAAAAAGAAGAGAACACACCCAAATAAATAAACTCAGACATGAGAATGGAAACACCACCACGGAAACAAACAAGATTCAGAACATTATAAGGGAATACTTCTCAAAACTTTATGCTAATAAGTTTGAGAACTTGACAGTAATGGACCTTTTCCTAGCAAATATTGACATGCCAAAACTAAACCAAGATGAGTTAAACCATCTTAACAGGCCCATATCAAGCATTGAAATAGAAACAGCAATAAGAGACCTCCCAGCTAAGAAAAGTCCAGGACCAGACGGTTTTACAGAGGAATTTTACAAGGCCCTCAAAGCAGAGCTCACACCAATACTCCTCCAACTCTTCAATGAAATTGAAAGAGAGAGTTCACTACCGAACACATTCTATGAAGCCATCATAACCCTCATCCCAAAACAGGCAGGGACTCATCAAAGAAAGAGAACTATAGACCCATTTCTTTGATGAACATTGATGCAAAACTTCTGAACAAAAGTTTGGCCAATCGACTTCAACAATTCATCCAAAAAATCATACACCACCATCAAACAGGATTCATTTCAGGGATGCAAAGCTGGTTCAATATACGCAAATCAATTAATATTATTCATCACATCACCAGGAGCAAGAATAAGAACCACATGGTGATCTCAATAGATGCAGAAAAAGCATTCAACAAGATGCAACACCCCTTTATGATGAAGGTTTTGGAAAAATTAGGAATCCATGGAACATTCCTCATTACAATAAAGGCTGTATATGACAAACCTACAGCCAGCATTATACTTAATGGTGAAAAACTAAAGCCATTTCCTCTTAACTCAGGACCAAGACAAGGAATGCCTACTCTCTCCACTTCTCTTCAATCTAGTATTAGAATCCCTAGCTACAGCAATAAGACAAGATGCAGACATAAAGCGGATCCAAATAGGGAAAGAAGAAATAAAACAATACCTCTTTTCAGATTATATGATCTTGTATTTGAAGAATCCCATAGACTCCACTCCCAAATTACTCAAGCTGATTCAAAAGTTTGACAAAGTAGCAGGGTATAAAATTAACCCCCCAAAATCAATGCCTTTTCTGTATGCCAACAATGAGAAAAGTGTGGCTGAAATTAGGAAAGCAACTCAATTTGTAATAGCCCCACAAAAAAAATATCTAGGAATTAACTTAACTAAAGAAGTGAAGGACCTCTATGATGAAAACTTTAAAATCTTGAAAAAGGAAATCAACACAGAACTTAAAAAATGGCAAAACCTTCCATGCTCCTGGATTGGAAAGATTAACATCGTGAAAATGGCAATACTTCCCAAGGCTACCTACAAATTCAACTCGATACCTATCAAAATTCCAACCTCATTCTTCAAGGAAATAGAAGAGGCAATCCAAAAATTCATATGGAACAATAAAAGACCCTGAATAGCAAAAATGCTCCTCAATGGAAAGAACACTGCTGGAGGAATATCAATACCAATTTCAAACTCTACTGTAAAGCCATAGTAATCAAAACAGCTTGGTATTGGCATAAGAACAGACCTCAGGACCAATGGATTAGAATTGAAAACCCAGAAATGAACCTACAGACCTATAGCCATCTAATCTTCAATAAGGGAGCTAAAACAATAGAATGGAAGAAAGACAACCTCTTCAGTAAATGGTGCTGGCAAAATTGGTTAACTACTTGTAGAAAACTAAAGCTAGATCCTTATAAATCACCCTGCACCAGAATCAACTCCAAATGGATCAAAGACCTCAGAGTCAAAGCAGATACTCTGAAAATATTACAGGATGGAATAGAAGAAACCCTCGGTCTCCTTGGCTCAGTCGCGAAATTTTCTTAATAGAGACCTGGAAACACAACAAATCAAAGAAAGGTTGGACAAATGGGATTGCATGAAGTTGCAGAGCTTCTGCATGGCAAAGGACATAGTTAGCAAGATCAATAGAAAGCCCACGGATTGGGAGAAGATCTTCACTAGCCATACAACAGACAAGGGTCTCATGTCTAAAATATACTTGGAACTCAAAAAATTAAATCCCCCAACAACAAATCCTCAAAGAAACAACTGCCCATAAATAAGTGGGCTAAAGACTTAAAGAGAAACTTCTCTGAAGAAGAAAGAAGGATGGCCAATAGACACATGAAGAAATGTTCAACATCCCTAGCCATAAAAGAAATGCAAATCAAAACAACATTGAGATACCACCTCACTCCAGTTAGATTGGCAAAAATCAAGAACTCTAACAATAACAGATACTGGAGGGGATGTGGACAGAAGGGAACCTTACTTCATTGTTGGTGGGAATGTAAACTTGTTCAACCACTTTGGAACGCAGTATGGAGGTTCCTCAAAAGACTTCACATAGAGCTCCCCTATGACCCAGCAATCCCACTTTTGGGCATTTACCCAAATGTTTACAAACCAGACCACACTAAAGCTACCAGCACAACTATGTTTATTGCAGCATTATTTACCATAGCTAAGATATGGAACCAACCCAGATGCTCCTCAGTAGATGAATATATCAAGAAAATGTGGTATATATACACAATGGAATTCTATGCCTCCATCAGAAAGAATGACATTGTCCCATTTGTTAGGAAATGGAAAGACTTGGAAAATATTATATTAAGTGAAGTAAGCCAGGCCCAAAGAAAGATAGGTCCCATGGTTTCCCTTATTTGCAATATCTAGTATATGTATGAGTCAAGCGGAAAAGGTCAGATAATGTTATGTTAGGAAAATGAACCCGTAGATATGTATTGAAATGTTTTTTTGTTGTTTTTTTTTTTTTTTTTTACTTTCAGGCAATGTTTCTAACGCATTTATAAGATTATCTCTTTGTTGCTTTGTAAGTCCCTCCCCCACAGCATAACCCCTGCTTTCACTATATTTGATGTCAGTATAACTTGTGGAGGAGATGGGGAAAAACAAGTCGTTTAAGGATACAGGTGGACCTGTTGCAACAATGAGAAGTACAAGTTGTCATGTCGAAAAGGAGCTTTACAACGTTATTGCAGGGGTGGGGCGCGCGAGGGGGAAGGATTGGGTGGGGGGTTAGGGGAGGCTGGGAAGGGATGGGAAGGGTAAACAAAGGAGGGAGCTGCAATGCTTGATAAGAAATGTACACATTATCCTGTCCATGTAATTGTAACACCTCTGTACAGTATGTTCACAAAAAAAAAGAAAAGAAAAGGAAAGAAAAAAAAAAAGAAACAATTGCCAGGTTCTATTTTCTTTTCAACTATTTTCTTCTCCAGAACAGAAAAGGATTTAAGAATGATTTCTTCATTGCATAGGGAACTTTTAAAGAAAGAAAGAAAAACAATCAAAAGACTCTAACTGGAATTAGGAAAACATGTTAAGTGAATTTAATGAGTTTATCTTGAATTTGACACGACTACCACTTCATGGGGCAGATTCTCTGGAGGAAGTTGACATGATCTAATAAGCATTATTTCAAAATCTCACATTTCCACATTCATATAATTTTGTGGGCCAGCACAATAGAGACAGATGAACACACACACAGATATATAGCACACAAATGCACAGGTGTGGACGTGTGTGCACACCTCTATCTCTCAGCAGATGATTTTTATCTAGGTTTGGAGATTGTTGAATGGCCAAGCAAAGTTCAGCAGAGAAGCAAGCTTGGTGATCCTCAGGGGAGGACCATTTTCTTCTTCTTTGTGCAGGTGAAGAGGAGGCTGGAGGCAGTGGAGTTTCCACTCATGAGCAGGAAAGGGCTGAGGGCTGGGAAACAGCCCAAAGCAAACGCCGCCATATGGTGCAGCACAGGGGTGGTGTTGTAAATCACAGACAAGCAATTCTGACAGATGCAGGACACGGTATAAAAAGAGACAAAGGTGCTCATCAGGAGGAGGATGATTATGGTGGCTCTGGACTGGAGAGAGCCTCTGGTGGAGACGCTGATCCTCTGGGTGTGTCGCATACTCTGTTTGTGTCTGTACAGGACACAGACCATGAGCCCCATGGCTCAAGTGGTAGAGCGCTAGCCTTTAGCACAAAGAGGCTCAGGATAGCAGCAGCCAGGCCCTGAGTTCAAGCCCCAGGACCGGCCAAACCATTAATTAATTAATCAAATATAAAAATACTGACAGTTTGCCAAAAACTATATATGTTTTCCTCAAGAATAACTAAGAAGGGACTCTCAGATCAAGGCAGGACAGCTGTGTTGGCAGGCACAGTAGTAATTGTTTGCATGGGGCCGGGCCAGGCTGTATATTTTTTTTTGTTTTTTATTTTTATTTTTGTCAGTCATGGGGCTTGAACTCAAGGCCTGGACACTGTCCCTGAACCCTTTTTGCTCAAGGCAAGCGCTCTACCGCTTTTAGCCACAGCTCCACTTCCTGTTTTCTGGTGGTTCATTGGAGATAAGAGACTCACGGACTTTCCTGCTTGGGGTGGCTTTGAACTGCGATCCTCAGACCTCAGCCTCCTGAATAGCTAGGATGACAGGCATGAGTCACAGGCATCGGGCTCACATATTGTAATGGAGAGGGTTGGCTGGATCCACACTTGAGACCCTCATGTTCTGTTCTGTTCCAGCAGTGACCCTCAGGGTCTCGATCTTAGGAAGAGGCTTTGTGGTGAAATCAAATTCCAGCAGGGTTGGAAATGTAGGGGGATTGCGTCAAATTGTGGGGAATGCCATGTGGGAGCCCCGAGGGGCTGGAGAGGGGAGGGCCTGGACTCAGGGAGGAGGAAGCCATCCAGCTCCGGAAGGGAGGGGCACGGTGGGGAAACAAGGAGGAGCAGGGGGTGATGGCCAGCCTGGGAGTGGAATTGAGGCCAGGCCTGTAGTGTGGGAGCTGTTCGGAGACGATGTGACATGTACAGGGGGGAAGGATGGGAGGCAAAGTGGGTCTCACTTTTGTCGAAATGATAAGAAAATTGGGTCAGAACTGTGGGGGAGAAGGCTTGAGAATTGGGTCAAGCCTTTGGATAGAGGGGAAAGTGAGTCAAATGTGAATGTACGTGGAGAAAGGGGAGGAAGGGGGCGCTGGGGACAGCAGGCTGCTCCCCCAGATCAGAAGGGAGGGCCCAGGCAGAAGCAGCCATTCCCTCCCCACTCTGTTGGCCTGCTGGCTTGCCCTCGCATTGACTTAGACTCACATGATCGACTACCCCAAATCACATGACCTAAAGCACAGCCAGGACAGGGGATCATTCACCCTTTACTGTGCTTTGCAAACCTATCTTGGCGTTTGTGGTGGTGACGATTCCCCAGGACATTAGGCCACTGTGGGCTATGTCTCCCTCTCTCTAGCCCACACACCAACCCATCCACAATTCTCTCTTCTCTCTGACCCCTAGCATCATGATTTCGGAGCGTCAAAAATATAGTTGGTAAATAAAAGCTGAGTGATGAGTTCCTTGTAGCAGCTTCCAAGCTGGCCGTGTTCAAGTCGGTGCAACAGCAGGGCAGGCAGGCTACACCGTGTTTCCAAACTACACTGAAAAGGGACATCTGCCCTCCCTCTCATCAGCTCGATGCCTATTGGCCGCTGGACTGAGGAGAGACATTCTCAAAGCACAAACGGGACACACAGTTCACAGCTCTGTCTGCCAGGGCCTTGCACAGCCAAATCACTGGCATCCAAAGAACATGCTTATGACAGAAAGGGCCAGCACATGCCAGTGTGCTGCTCTGGTAGCTTTAGCTCTACTTACACCCAGGGTGGGTTAAATGTCCACTCAAGACCTACCATCTCTTCTGGGTACCTAGATATGGAGTTCTAATAAACTGGATTCGCTTAAGCCATGTTGATCCATCTCCATTTGGGTTCTGAGGATGCCCTTTCCATGGCATGAGTCAACGTCACCCATGAGATGGGCTTCTGGAATCTTCTGGGATCTTCTATCTACCTGTCTTGGCAAGACAGGGATAGGTTGACTAGGGAATAGCCTCCTTGTAGGAGAAAAGAAGGATGGAGACATCACTTACAGGGATGTGTGCTTGTTCAGATGAACTTTTAGATCAAGTCACTGGGCTCTGGTATTTCTTGCCTGTGAACCGTTGGCTGTAGAGGGGCCTTGCTGGTTCCGACCACCTCCAGGAAATTCAGGGAGGGGTGGGGGTGGGGGGGTACCAGTCCCTCTGCGATTCAAAACAAGGCTTCATTTTTCTTTGGCAGAATTATTTTGAGTCATTCATTATGATTTTTGCCCCCTCTAGAGTAGAGGCTGTTTGATGCTCTAAGACTTAAGAAGCACAAGGAGGAATGTGATCCCCAAGTATTGTCGTTGCTTCCGTTGCAGAAAAAGTTGGTGCTGACAAAAGATGTTTTAGCGCACAAACACACTTCAGCAGACCGAGAGAGAGAGAGAGAGAGAGAGAGAGAGAGAGAGAGAGAGAGAGAGAGAGAGAGAGAGAGAATGCACAAGCTCCATTAGGCAGCTCAGGGAAATTAGGTCCCTGCCTCTTTTCCAGGTCATTGGGAGGTTGCTCCAGCAGCTGCTCCCAGGCAGTGAGGTACAGACACCCCACACTGGATGTGGAGGAGGAGAAGCTGGGCTAAGAGCTTTCTGTCTCTTCCACTTCTGAGAGTTGTGACCTTGGCCAAGGCTCTTAACCTCTCTGAGCCTCCACATCCTCCCCCTGTGCAGGAGGAAAGGCAGATGGTGCCTGCCTCAACCGTGAGCCACAGCTTACAAAGCCCCATCCTACCTGTTCTCCGCGTGCATGCGTGGGGAAGACGCTTAATGTGGACTTGAAGCCCTGAGACCTGAGTTCCACAGAATAGTTCTGGCAGTCATATGAGTTAAAATAGGAATCCCAGGCTGGGTGTGGTAGTGCATGCCTGTGAACCCCAGCTACTCAGGAGGCAGAAAGTAAGAGGATTGGGATTTGAAGCCAACGTGGCAAAAACACAAGACCCTATCTGAAAAGTAAACTAAAGCAAAAAGGGGGGGGCGGTGCTCCGGTGGTCTAATACTTGCAACATGAGCTTCTGAGTTCAAACCCCAATGCTTAAAACAATTTTATTTTGTTTTTGGTCCGCCATGGGCCTTGAACTCAGAGCCTAGGTGGGCACTGTCCCTGAGCTTTTTGCTCGAGGCTAATGCTCCACCACTTTGAGTCACAGCGCCACTTCTGGTTTATGAGTGATTAATTGGAGATAAGAGTCTCCAACTTTTCTGCCCAGGCTGGCTTGGAACCATGATCCTCAGACCTCAGCCTCCTTAGTAGCTAGGAATACAGGCAGGAGCCACCAGTGCCTGGCTTAAAACAAATATTTTAAATTATGTTTTAAAATCTAGGAGTTCACTGGTCACCTTGAGTTAGTGGTTTAGCCTCTCTGAGCCTCAAGTTTCTCATTTGCAAAATGAGTGATCCTGTTGCCTGGGAGGGTGGCAGTTTGCATGGATCCCTGGTGGCAAATAGGACTCTCTGACAGAGAGGGCCGTGACCCCAACTGCAAAAGATCTGTCTGCCACCAAGATTCAGGTTAATCCCAGGAGTAACGAAGGAAAGGCCAACGTTGTATGGTCTGAAGCTCGGGGAGGGCTGTAGCAATGTGTGTAGGGGCAACGAATATCCTGTAACTAGCTTTCTTGGGGGAAAAGGAGAGAAGCTATTCTTTCAGATTGGAGAGGATGCCACTGTGGGCATTGGCATCACCCAGATAAGAAGAACCACCATAAGTGCTGTGCCCTTGGCCCTCTTCCTCCTCTCCGTGCCCCACAGTGAGGCAGGGGCCTTGTGGACCTCCAGAAGTGCACATGGGGCTGGATGCAAGTGTGCAGGCAGAGCGAAGCCCTCAAAGTCCAGGCCAGAAGTGCAGGCCTTTGTTCTCCTCTAGCTGTCATTCACTAGGCTGTGTTTGTGGGGCAGAAGAGTCAAACCAGCCTTTCATTCCCTCCTCTTCCCTCCTTCTCAAGTATCTCCCTACAGAAAGGGAAGAAAAGGAATCTTCTGATAACAGGAGGCAGGAGAGAGAGGCAGAGCTTAGGGACCATGCTGGCAGGCAACCAAGGTGGCAGGTTATGTCTTTCCCTGCCAGGGAGACTTTGGAATTCATTGCAACCCATTGGCCTGGAAGTATTCCATGAGACATCATCCCTATGAGACCCGCCATCTTGGATATGTGCCCCCCAGCACTTCCCAGGATGACTCTGAGGATCATAGGAATGGAATTCACCTCCCAGGCCTTTAAAACCTGATCAAAGCCTCCCTTTTGGGTGAAGGAAAAAGAGAAGACAGGACCGATGGGCTTCTTCCTTTGAAGCGTCACTTACCTCTAAGCGACTTTACCTTCTCGCCAATCTCATGAGTAATAAGAGCCAGGGGGCCTAGAATACTACCTATAGTCCAGGCACTGTTCTAAATGCCCTGTTTCAGTTGCCTCTCTTTGACTCTCACAACAGTCCTCCCATTTGTTTTACAGATGAGGAAACTGAGGCTCAGGGAGATCAAGTCACTTATTCAAGGCCACATCTCTAATTCGCTGAGATCAAGATCAGTCTCAGTGCCAGATCTGCCTCATTCTTCCCCGTGGTATATATAACACAGTGTATAGATAGACAGTCCTGGACTCGGGCTGTCTGCTTTCAATGCAGCTATCACAATGGACTGCAGTGGACTTCCATATCTTCACCTGTGAAATTGGTTTTGAAGTGGCTTAAGAATTACCATTGACTTTTGGGTCATGTATTGAGGCTCGACCATGATCCTAGCTATTTGGTGGAGATAGGGAGACAGAGGCTGGAGGCCAGCCTGAGGGTGTGAGCTCATGAAACTCCATGTCAAGCCCAGACTAAGTTTAGCACCACCTGTCTGTGGTCCCAGCAGTGGGGGAAGCACCATGGCTCAAGTGGTAGGGCACATGCCTAAGAAGTGTGAGACCCTACAATCAAACCCCAGTACTGCCAAGTAATAGTAATAATAATCATCTTTTTTCTTTGTCGTTTGTGGGGCTTGAACTCAAGGCCTAGGTGCTGTCCCTGAGCTCTTTTGCTCAAGACTAGTACTCTTCCACTATGAGTCAGAACACCATGTCTGGTTTATGAGTAGTTAATTGGAGATAAGAATCTCACAGGAACTTTTCTGCCCAGACAGGCTTTGAACCAGGATCCTCAGATCACAGCCTCCTGAGTAGCTAGGACTATAGGTGTGAGCAACTGATGCCCAGCATTAATAAATAATAATAATAATAGTTATTGTTATTAGCAATAATAGTTATTATTATTATTAAACACATTTGCAGTCCATGCTGAGAAATGGGCACCAGAAGCCCACCCATCCTTCATGTTGCACTCTTCCCTTGAGGGCCACAGAGCAAGTTGGCAGCATAGATTGAGATCACTCCATGGGGTTATTAGCCTGGGCCAATGTCAGCTTCCAGGGCCCAGCCTCAGGGCAGGAGTTCAAGTATGCTTTCGCCCGTGTCTTATGTGATCCGAGGGAGGGGAATCTGACAAATCGGTGCCCACTAGCAGTTTTGTGCAATCGCCTGAAATTCACTCAGGCTCTGGAAGCAGATCACTGTAGGCCCGTCCCTCCCCCTCCGGCTCCGGTCATTCCCCACCCTCACTGCGGCCTCTCCTGCCTGCCTGGAGAGAGGAGTCGATTGCTTTGTGAACCGTAAAGCGCTTTGTTCGTGGAAGGTCTTCCTCTTCAGGCCGGAGCCCTTGGATAAAGTGGTGAAACAGTGCTGGACACTGTAATCCTTGCTTCTCAGATCTAAGGATTTGCTGTTCAAAGCCAGCCTGGGCAGAAAAGGCCATGAGACTCTTATCTCCAGCAAAAAGCCAGAGGTGGAGCTACGGTTCAAGTGGTAGAATACCAGCCTTGAGTGAAAAAGCTAAAGACAGCACCCCAGGCTCTGGGTGTTCAAGACCCAGTAATAGGACAAAAGAAACAAACAAAAAAGGCTAAATGTTGAATAAACCATGATTGGGGCAGGAAAGAGGGCAGCTGTCACTTGCTGTCTCCCTGACACGAGGCCCCGCCCTCCTTGCCTTCTATACACCAGCCTCCCACCTGACCAGAGTGGCCCCCATGGCTTCTTCAGCCAGCACAGCCCCTCCACGGAGACCCTGGTGCGGCTTGCGCTAGTGACGCCTTCCTAGGCAGTCTGCTGTCCATGCTAAGCATTTACCGATCGTTCTGACATTTTTAAGAGTTCAGAGAATTCGATTTCTAGTCTCTTCCATCTTTTCTTAATCCTTGCTGCCTACCCAGATGGATTAATCACCTTCTTTCCCTTCGTGGGATCCCTTCCATTTCCCTCCAGCCTGTGCCTTGCCCCTTGTCTCTCTGTTTTCTGGAAGATTCATTAAGTCACTCCCTCACCCACCTCTGAAGTCAGTGCATGGGCACTAGCCACCCTCCTCACCCACCAAGCTCTGGCCCCAAGCTTTCTTCTTAAACACTTGATGTCCAGTGGAGACACGGGGTGGGGTTGGGTCAGTGTGGGGCAGGACGTGGCTGTGAGGAGAGACAGTAACCCCACTGGAACCCAGATGAGGACGGAAAGACTGACAAGCTGAGCACTAAAACTGCTCCCAGGTTCAAGGTCATCCCACAGTCAGGGGCAGGGAGATTGACACATCCCAAGACCCAGATTATTAGTAGAGTCCCCCCTCTCTGCAGAAGCCCCCTGAAGCCAGCCTGGTGGGAGGCACCATTGCCTGGGGTCTTTCCACCTCTACTCACTTCTTGCCTTCCATGCACTCCTATTTGAACTGTACCACCTGCAGCCTTTACCTGTTGTTTGTTGTGCTTGTTTGTTTTTTGTTTTAACATGTGTTGCTTTGGCAACCTGAGGTCTCTCTCGTGCTCTGCATCTGAGGAGATGCTTTTCCCTGTCTGAGAATGGGCCTGTCTGCACCTCCCATCATTCCTGTCATTTCTCTTCTGTGTTGCCCTTGGTTAATTCCTATCTGTCTTGCTCATTCTCATCCCTGCTTCTCTCTTCTTTCCACAAGGGCTGGCCACTCTGCCCACTAGCAGAGGCCTCGAAACACCAGGCACACCTCTTCGAATGTAGACTGTCAGAACCCCCATGGGCCTGTGAAGGGAGGGAAGGGGTACGGGAAGCAGAGGCTCCAAGCAGGCCCTTGGAGCCTGCAGCATTGGGCCAGGCCTGTAACTCAGATCTCAGTGCAGCCAGGTGCCCGTAGCTCATGCCTATAATTCTAGCTACTCGGAGACTGAGATCTGAGAACCTCAATTCAAAGTCAGCCTGAGCAGGAAAGTCCATGAGAATCTTACCTCCAATTAGCCACCAGAAAGCCTGAAGTGGAGCTGTGGCACAAATGGTAGAGTGCCAGGCATGAGCAAAAAATCTAAGGGACAGTTCCCAGACTTTGAGTTCAAACCCCAGTACAGACACACACACACACACACACACACACACACACACACACACACATGTGCGTGTGCATGTGCGCATGCACATGCATGCACACACAAATCTGACGTGCCTTCACATACCCCAGGAAGTGTGACTAGCCTTCTTCCTTCCATCAACAGGAAGGCTGGAAATTCACGGAGGTTGTGAGCACCTCAAAACGTGCGCACCTGATGAGTCAGTGTCTTGCAGAGCCCTAGCTCCTAACCCACAGCCTCGCTGTTAGCCGGCAGAACAGTCAGTGTGTAATCACCCGTCTCTCACAGCCCTAATCACGCAAATGCCAGTGGGAAGGCACAGGCCTTGCACAGGGGCATGAATTATTTAAACCAATCAGCTGTCAATGAGAGGGACACTTTTGGGGGTCAAATCCAAGGGGAGCTCTCAGCAGCATTTTTTCAGTCTGCTTGGAGACTGTCAGATTAATTTTTACTTATTTATTTCTAACTTTACAGAAAATGTATTACCACAAGGTCACAGCATTTTCCTCTCCCCCCTTTCTGTGTGTGTGTGTATGTATAATTAGGATTTCAGAAATAGAGAGACACTAGTTGAGTCAAGAACATCAGTGTGGACACAGCCTGCAGTTCTGACTGTCCTACCCTTTGAACAAATGATTTGAACATTCCAGATTCAGGAGTTAACACATTTCTGTTTGGGGGATGCAAGTGTAAAGAGGCATCTTGAAGAGGGTGTTCTGGGCATGGAACAAATTGTAAGCAAAGTCTAGGATGAAGCTCCATTATTTGGCTACCATGATAACCAATACTTGCACAGTAGTCCAGTAAGATTGTCCCACCAGCCAATGAGAAACTAAGCTATGCTCTATATTCATATTTTTTATTCAATTTTTTTTTGTAATTGGCTTCAGGATTTCTTAGGCCAAAACCTTGGCAATGGGGAGCTTTGAGTCTCACAAGATGAGCTAACTGGCCCTGTTCTGCTGGCTTCTCCTTAATTCTCTTCTCAAGTCAATCAAGAGTCAATCATTCTCCAGCCCAGCACCTCATGCTGGCCACGGGCTCTGGTGTCTAATCAATGTTTGCTGTCAATGCTTGGAATGAATGAAGCTCATATAAGGTGAAATCTTAAGGTTATGTCAATGTCCCACAGAAACTCAAGAGTCAGAAAAGGGGAAAGAGAGAAACTGAATCCTTATATTTAAACAGCTTATCATCTAAGTATGGGAAGAAAGCAACCCTGAGAACACACAACATATGTACACACCACACACACACACACACACACACACACACACACACACACACACACACACACACATGCATATTCCTGCGCGCACAATCTCTAGGCAGACAAATGCTAAAGCAGGTGGTTCAGACTCCAAGGACAACAGGCATTCAGAGCCCAGACTCAAGTCATGCCTTTAACGATGTGCAAGAATTATTGACCTAAGGTAGGCATATAGGCATTTAAGGGTGAGTGGTCTGATGAGGAATTTATGTGTCAACTTGGCTGGCTTATCCAATGCCCAGGAGCTGGTAAACATTCTTTCTGGGAGTATCTGTGAGAGTGTTTGTAGAAGAGATTAGCATTTGAGTCAATAGACTTGAGTAAAGAATATGGATAGGCTCCATACGACTCACTGAGGGCCCAAACAAAGCAAAACTGAACTGCTTCTTCTTTCCTGGGTGGCCGAGGTATCCATCTGCTCTTGCTCATGGTTGTGGGAATCGTAGGTACTGAAGTTCCTGGATTAAAACCAAGACTTCTACCTTCATTTCCCTTGGTTCCCAAGCCTTTGAACTCAGACTGGGTTCTACTACTGACTTAACAAATCGTTTTTATTTTTTATTTACTACTGACAACAAATCGTTTGATTTTTAAGCTGGCCCTTTTCAATTCCATATAGTAAGATTTGACTGAAATCTGAAAATCAGATTCTGCCACTACCCCAAAGGTCCTGGCTGGCGTTAGTCAGGAGCTGCAATGGAACTTTGAGGAAGAGGAAGAGGAGGAGTCTTACGGGAGGTTTTTAGGTCAATGGGGGGGAGTGTTCCATGGAGTTCTATTAAACCTTGATTTCTTCCTCTTCCTCTCTCTTTGCTTTTTGGCCATGAGGTTAGCAGTTTTCTTTACTCTGGGTCCCCTGCTGACTGCCCAGTTCTTGCACCACAGAGGCCCAAAGTGATAGGTCCACTCAGTCTTGGACTAGAGGAATCTCCAAAACCATAAACCGAAATAAACTTTTCATCTCTGTAAGTGTATTACATCAGGTACCTTGTTCTAACAACATGAAGCTGAATAGAGTCACTGCCATTGTATTCGCTTTAAGATTGTGCTGTTTGCTGGGGGCTGGTGGCTCATGCCTATCATCCTAACTACTCAGAAAGCTGAGATCTGAAGATTGTGGTTCAAATCCAACTTGGGCAGGAAAATCCATGAAATTCTTATCTCCACTTAGCCACCGGAAAACTGGAAGCAGAGCTGTGGTTCAAAGTGGTAGAGTGCTAGCCTTGAGGAAAAGAGCTCAAAGACAGTGTCCAGTTCTTGGGTTCAAGCCCCACAATCACAAACAACTATATGTATATACTGTTTACAGAGTGGATCAATCTTAACACATTTCCTCTTTCCATGGTCTCTATGTATCTTAGTAGCTCCGTTTCTCTGTGGACCCTGACTAATTTGTGGGGGTGAGTGCACAGGAGGGGGGGGGGGCCTGGGACCACCGTGGAGTGCTGGCTGGTCCTGAGAATCTTCAGTTGAACATACCAGAACTACAAGGTGGGAATGAGGGGCCTGGTGAAGGGGAGAGGGGTGCCGGGGGAAAGCAGTGAGCCCTGTGAACTGGGGTGACAGGATGACCCGCCTGGGAGCCCCTGGGAAGATCTAAGGAGCCTGTGTGGGCTAGACTGTTGCAGTGCCAGAGACTGAGGTGGCCTTGCTGTTTGATAGTGGTTAATATTATCACGAGCGAGCTGGAGCTGAGAAGTAACAGCACAGATGAACTGTTTTAGGAAGCCAAGACTAGCAAAGCAAAAAAAAAAAAAAATAGAAGAAGAAGAAAAAAAAAGAACTAAGATAACTACCAGATATTTAGGCCAGAAGAGAAGTGATTAGCATGGCTCTGTAAGGCACACTTAACGACACCCAGTGACCTAATTTCTCGAAGGAGAAACACGAACCCTGGCTTTATCCCTCTTGCTTTAAAGGCAGAGTGGAGCCTCCTGCCTCTGGCCTGCTGTTCCCATGTGTTTTCGCTGAGGACAAAAACAATCTTCCAGGCTTCTGTGTGAAGTTAATGGAGCCTCGTTACCCAGGGGCTTATAGCATGCTTTATAATAATAATAGCGGGTAATAAATGCCCTTCTGGCCAGTGCATTCTCCATTTCTTTCATTGTTTTTATTATTTACTTAATGGGTAGAGTCTTACTGTGTTGCCCAGGCTGGCCTTGAACTCCTAGGCTCAAGTGATCCTCCTGTCTCAGCCTCCCAAGGAGCTGGGACAACAGTCATGTACTACAGCACTTGAATAGCCAGGTGGCTATATCCACTTGGCAGCCATTGGCTGAGGCACAGTGCTAAGCACTGGGCCAGCCTGAGAGGTCATGGGCTGAGGAGTGGACTCTTGCTGTCAAGTGAGCAGAGCATGATAGGGGAACTGGACCAAAATCCAGCTAGGGACCCTGTGGCTGATGAAAGTTCTCCCTAAGGTAGGCACCGAGTCTTCCATCTGATGCCCCGTTGCAGGAGGCCTGAGCAGGGAGAAGCTAGGCTGGGAGAGGAGAGAAAGCAGAGCCCAGAGGGCAAGGTGTTGAGGTACACTGGGTATACTGGGAGCGGAGATGAAACAACCAGCCTGCATTCCTCTGAAAGCAGCAGAGTCTTCACAGGTATTCTGAGGGTGTTTTCCCACCGTTTTTTTTTTTTATTGTGTCAAAATTATCTATAAATGTTACTATTGTTCAGCCGGCTGTGGTGGCTCACGCCTGTAATCCTAGCTACTCAGGAGGCTGTCATGGTTCAAAGCTAGCCTAGACAGAAAAGTCCTCATGGGACTCTTATCTCCAATTAACCACTAAAAACCAAAAGTGGCACTGTGGCTCAAGAGTGGTAGAGCCCTAGCCTTGAGCAAAGGAGCTCAAGGATAGCATGCCCAGGCCCCAAGTTCAAGTTCCACAACTGACAAAACAAAAACAAAAACAAAAATCTATCGCTGTATGTATAGCTCAGTAGTATTAAACCCAATCCTGTAGCCACCTCCAACACCTGTCTCCAGACTCTCTGTATCTTATAGATCTTTAGCACTGGGCCCTGGGAACCACAGGTCCCCATTCATCCACCCCCTCCAGGCCCTGGCACCACCCTCTACCATATATCTACAACACACATAAACCACAGTCCCTTGAGCTGCCTCTGGGTGTTTACAATTATAATGTTGCAAACATACAAACGTCTCTTTAAGAACTCTTCTGTAGGCTGGGAATGTGGCTTAGTGGTAGAGTGCTTGCCTAGTATGCATGAAGCTCTGGGCTCGAGTCCTCAGTACCACACAAATAGAAAAATCCACAAGTGGTGCTTTAGCTCAAGTGCTGGAGTACTAGCTTTGAGCAAAAGAAACTCAGGGACAGTGCCCAGGCCCTGAATTCAAGCCCCAGGACTGGCACAAAAACAAAGCAAAATAAAACTCTTCTGTTCTTTTGGACATATACTCAGGAGTGGGACTTCTAGGTCATATGCTAATTCTGTTTTTAATTGTTGGAGGCCCTCTCCCCGTATGCTGTTTATTAGAGTGACTGGAGCATTTCAAGGTGCCACCAACCGCATTCAGGGCATAGTGCCTGCACCTTCTCAGCATCATTTAGTACTTTCTGTTTTTCAGAGTACCCTAGTGAAAAGTGGGATTCTTCTGACCCACACAGCCGGGCCTGCATTTCCTTAGAGAGTAAGACGATGAGGACATTTTCATGCACTTATTGGCTACTTAAAATGTCATTTGAGTCATTTGTTTGTCCCCCCTCCTTTTCTTTTTTTTGGGGGGGCCAGTCCTGAGGCTTGAACTCTGGACTTCTTTGGCTCAAGGCTAGTGCTCTACCTCTTGAGTCACAGCTCCACTTCTGGCTTTTTCTGTGACTAACTGGAGATAAGAGTCTCAAGGACTTTCCTCCCTGGGCTGGCTTCCAACTGTGATACTCAGATCTCAGCTTCCTGAGTAGCTAGGATTACAGGCGTGAGCCACCGGCACCCAGCCACTTGCTGATTTTTTTAATGGAGGCTTTATTTCTGTTTGATTTTTTTAACCCATGGAATTTTTAAAGGGAGTAATATAAGGCAATTTAAAAATGCTGATTGGGGCTGGGAAGGTGGCTCAGTGGTAGAGCGCTTGCCTTGCATGCCTGAGGCCCTGGGTTCAATTCCTCAGCACCACATAAGCAAAAAGAAAAAAGCCGGAAGTGGCACTGTGGCTCCAGTGGTAGAGTGCTAGCCTTGAGCTGAAGAGCTGAGGGACAGCGCCCAGACCCAGAGTTCAGGCCCCACGACCGGACCAAAACAAAAAAAAACAGGGGCTGGGGAGGTGGCTCAGTGGTAGAGCACTTGCCTTGCATGCATAAGGCCCTGGGTTTGATTCCCCCCAGCACCACATAAGCAAAAAGAAAAAAGCCAGAAGTGGTGCTATGGCTCAAGTGGTAGAGCACTATCCTTGAGCTAAAAGAGCTGAGGGACAGCGCTCAGGCCCAGAGTTCAGGCCCCACGACCGGACCCAAAAAAAAATAAAAATAAATAAAAATAAAAATGCTGATAGTTGGAAGCACAGTTTAGTGGCAGAGTGCTTGCCTAGCATGTGCAAGGTCCTGAGTCTGATCTTAAGCACTAAAAATTTAAAGATAACAAACAACAATGATGATAACTCTCATTAACTGAGCACTTATATGGTGCTGAAAAGTTCTTTTTGGGTGCCAGTAGGTCACTCACTTAACAGATGAGGAACTAGGAATACAGAATGGTCAAGTGACCTGCACAGAGCCACTGAGCATAGAAATTTTTGGACTGGGCTTCAAGGCCACACAGCTTGGCTCCAAGGCCTAAACACTAATCACCAGGCTTGGTTTGACTAGAAAAGTCCCTGTGCCTACATGTGAAGGTAGGCACTGAGAAGAGAAGCTGGAGTCTTAGAGGAACTAGAAATAAATCTTGAGTCCACTCAGGTCTTCCCTTCCCCTGCCTTCATGAACTATCCTTCCTTCTTCTTTCCATTGACCTCTCCCATCTGCGGCCCCCTGGGACTTCCTTCCACCTCCCCTGGCTCCCTGGACATCCGTCTGGCCTTTTGAGAAACCCCACTTCCCAGGGTACCAGGCCTCCACTATCCCAGCTGAATTATAAAAGCAAGAACTTAATTCTTCTGGGTCTATTCTCTTTATATTTCAGCCTGAAACACATGCTTTTCCCCCTGGAGCTTCCGGTCCTAATTTCTCTTTGCTGCTCTATAAACATTAGGCGCTGATGCTCATAAGAGAGAAGTCCCTTTATCACTCTGCAGTCTAGCGAATGGAATGGAATTAGGCAATGCCTCTTTGCACATACTTCTACTTCAACCCATTTTTCCTTCCAGGTGGTTCCAGCTTTCCTAGCTTGAGCAAGGGAAGACAGTCAGCTTTAGAGCTCGGTTCAGGTGGGTGGGGCCTTGGGTGATTGCCATGCTTGGGTGTGTCTTAGGCTCAGTAAGAGCCCTCCCCTAGGAGGGTCGGCTACTGGGCTCTCTCTGCCTCACAATTCCTCTGCATCCTAATACGGCCTTGGTGATTAACTGTGATAAGGGATCAGTAAGCAGTTAGGAATGATGGATGGACAGATGGATGAGTGTTAACATAGGCCTTTCCAGTTCCAGCCTCTTGAATCTGGGTATGGGCATGTGTTAAGTGACCCTGAATGTCCTTGGCTCTTCCATCCATGGTAAACTTTCCCTGTGCAACTAAACTTCCTTTTCTTGTAAGGCTTGACACACTAAGTTAGTGGAATGAAATATTCGTGACATCAAGTTCTACATTTTTTCTGGCCATCACACAATGCCCAGCCCTGGGGAGGAAACAGGGGAAAGAGGGCTTCAGCTGTGTGGGGCAGAACAGAGCTGTGAATGCCTGGAAATGCGGGTGTCGGTGATTGGCTGCGATCCTTAATGAACTCAGGTGTGACCCTCCTAGGCATGAACTGTGCTTGTTCCTGCTACCATCAGCCTGGCTCCTTCTGAGCCTCTTCAGGGCATCTGTGCCCTTGCTTAGAAACGGGCCCATGTGACAAGGCCTGTGTCCTGAATTTCCCTGTCTTCCAGTCTCCCACAGATGGGAGCTGAGTTAGGACTGCCTTGTTCTGGCCCTGGACACAGCGGGACCTCATGACGCGGCCCTGTCCGACTCTGAACAGTATCAGGTAGCGATCTGAGGCTCCTGGGGATGCTGGACTGGAGAGATGCAAGCACTTTGGATGTCTGCCTCCCACCACTCGCAGGAGAGGCCCCCGTGAGACGCATTAATAAAGATTAAAGGTCTCTCTAGTCCCTGTGATCTTCGCCATGTCAAAGGGAAAGAGTCATTTTCTCAAGCCTTCTCTATGTCATTTGCTAATATTACTGGGCTTGCTGTAAAAAGGAATAGCAGAGGGGGCCTGGTTTGAGACGCGCTTTAACTTCAGGATCGCTTTGCCATTTCGTTTTGTGCTTAGGCACACAGCGGTCATCAAAAATCCAATTTCCCCAGAGTTTAGGGAGACATAGATGGCTCTTTCCTCTAGGGTACCCCTTAGTATAAACCAAAGACCATTTAACTTGGGAGCCTGAAAGTTGTCTTGGTTCACAAAGAACAGGTATCTAAGTCACCAAGGGGAAAAGCACCTACTTGTCTGCTCTGTGTCCCTCTATGCCAGGCAGTGATCAGGCAAGTGTTGGCTACCACACTGGGGTGGGGCCTGTGTTGACTGACAGCTTTGGACAGGTCTTATGCTCCCAGTGAGAAGCTGAAGCTTCCAGCTCAGAGGAGGAAGGGAACCTGGGATGCTTCGTGCAGCGCTGTTGTGCCTTTACTTTTTCAGTGGCTATTATTCTAGCAACCCACATCAGTGCTCAGATTCACCCTTGTTTGCCTCCCTACATGTCACAGGACACTGGAGACACAGAGATAAATAACTTAAAGTTCAGGGAAAAAAATTGTAACCATGTGCCCCATGGAGAATGAAGTGCGTTGTGATGGAGTTCAAATCCTGGCTCCTTGACCGTGAGGGGGAACTAATGGCAAAAGTGTCTGCAAAAGAGTCCGAAGTGCCGAATCAACCAACTGTGTGTCATTGTCTAGGATGTATGCAAGGCGCCGAGGTGCTTGGCGCCAGGGTACCCCCACCTCCCAGGCTTCCTGGAGGATGGGGACCCTGAGTCTTAAAGGACACATGTGACTGAGTCAAACAGAGACCACCAAGTTTGGGGAGACCTGTGCAATTCAGCCCTGATTCTATGCACACGTGAGTGGGAGATGAGATGAACAGGGGATGAGGCGTGCGAGGGAATGAGTGAATGAATGAATGAATGAATGAGGGAGTAGATTACAGGTCTTTCAGTGCCTCCACTTCCCCACTTGCTCAGTGAGGATATGACCACTGGGGCCACCTCTGAGGGTGACTTGGAGTGGCACTCAGCTTGTAGGAAGTGGCAACAGTTGTTCTCCGGCTTCCTGGGGTCCGCCTGCAAGAAGATATCATTGTGTCCATTCTTCAGGTGAAGAAGCAGAGGGTGGCAATGTTCTGGCATGTATGCAAGGCCCCAAGGGAGCAGGGTCCCAATCCATTCAGTCTTCAGTCCAGGTCCAGTGATCTATCTCCTCTAGAGGTTTGGCACTGTGACAAGTCCTGGACCGGATTCCTCCCACCCCAAGCTAAAGGACTGTCTGTCTCAGGGTCCCTGTTATTGGGTGACATGCAGTGGTGTTCATTACCAACGCTCTGCCTCCTACCACGATGCCACGACCTTCTACAAAGCTGACCTGTGACAAGACCTTGGAGGTGGAGGAAGACCAGAGTGGGCACCATGGCAGCTGCTCTTGAGAACAGAGCTGCCTTCCTTAGGCCATGTGGCCCCTTGTGGCCACCCCATGTCCTCCTGACACCCCTGGGGGAGACACAGGGATCAGCCACTTAGAGGCTGATTTGTCCCATGTTGTGACCAATATGGGAAGCCAACTCCATGCCGCTCGCTCTTCTCTGGCTGAATAGGGAAACAGGTCTTCATTCTCAGGAATGTAGCATTTCCATGTAGCTCAATACCCCTCATGAGAGACAGAAGAGCAGTAATACCTTGAGACCCCTGTGGACCTCTGTCTTTCTCCCCCATGCCATTTTCTGAGCCGGTAGAAGTGGGCAAGGGACATGATCCATGTCGGCTCCCGAGCTGTGCCCTGTCAGGGGCAGAGCACCCAGCAATTGATTTCACCACGGGGAGCTGGCAATAGAATCTGCTGTCCAGGAAGGAAGGTCCAAGCCCTGAGAAGGAGTTCCAGTACAGACACAGTCCTGAGCTTCGCAGTCAGCAGTCAGCAGACATTCACTGGGCACTACATCCCAAGCCAGGCAATTGGACTCTGTCTCGTTGAATCTTCATGATGGCCCTATGCTAAAGTCACCTCCATTTTCCAGATGAGGAAACTGAGGCCAGAGAGAGTAAGTTGTTTACCCCCCAGACACAGGGTTAATTAGAAGACTGGAAAGAGACAGGTGCCTGTGGCTCATGCTTGTAAACCTGGTTACTCAGGAGACTGAGATCTGAGGATTATGATCTGAAGCCAGACTGGGCAGGGAAGTCTATGAATCTCTTTTCTCCAATTAATTACCAAAAAAAAAAGCTAGAAGTGGAGCTATGGCTCAAGTGGTAGAGCAGCAGCCTTGAGCAAAACAAACTCAGGTATGGCACTCAGGCCCCATGACAGGCTCAAATAAGTGGAAAATAAACTGGGAAGAGGCCAAGATTTAGAAAACCACAGGTGAACAGGGGTCAACTGGGCTTAACAACAGGCCAGTGGAGCTTCCGTCTATTCACAGGCCCATGTCACCTAATCCTGATGCACCTGCCTTGTGGGGGAGCCCTGGCCATGCCCGCCAGTCTTGTGATGCCCATGCGAGGCTGGCCAAACACCCATGCCACCCCCTCTCACCTGGGAAAGTTGGGGACCCAGGCTGGCAGGAGGAAGGAGGCCACCGAACCGAAAGTAGCAACATCTTTGTTTGTGTTGGAAACCAAAGGCCATGTGCTCGATTCTTCTTGAGTCACGGCAGGAATTCCAGGAGCAGCGTGGAGTGTCCTTGTGATTTTCCAAGACAGAAAGTGAGAATGGGCTGGAATTATCCCAGCAATCAAAAGCATCAGGAGGAAAACCAATGCTGAAATGTGACAGAGGCCTTGGCCTGCTTCAAACCCGAGGGGTGGTGAAGCTGGGGTTAAGCTCAGCCCTGGGAAGCCAGTGCCATGGACCGTCCACCTGGCTGGTCCCTGGGCAGGGGTGGGGTGAGCCCCTGCACTGGGCCCAGTTTTGTCATGAGCCCTGGAGACAGGCATGACCCAGGCTTTCCCTGTCACCTGGGAGCTCACAACCCTGTGAAGGCCAATGACACTTAAACAGGTAAATGACACGCAAGACAGTGGGCCCATCTCTGGGCTGGGGAGGGAGAATCCCCAAAGCCAAGCCTTTGCGGATATTGCACACCGAGTGGTGATGGAAAAGGCTGGGCAGTCAGCTACTGGGCCTCTGCCCCCTCCCCCACCCCAGCCCGCAGCCCCAATGATGGGAGCCAAGGCAGAGGAGGCAGCTCTTTTCGGTGGGGGGGGGGGAGGCTAATCACGCAGCCCTAGGAAGGAGGTGCTAGGGCTCTTCTGCTGAGGTGGTCTATGGGGTGGGCGGACAGCATGGATGGGGATGGACAGTGTGTTCTTCCTGCTGCTGAGCCTAGCAGTTGGCACAAGCTGGCACCTGAGCCCATCTCTTTCTGATCCCCCCAAAGTGAAGCCCATCTCAGCACCCCAATCTTCCGCCCGTCACTTTGTCATCTTGGGGGGTCTCACCTGGGTGCCATCAGCCCCATCCCCAGCTCCTGCTTCTTGGGCCCCAGATCTTTCCCTGGTCAGATGACCCCTTCTGCCACTCAGCCAGGCAGATCCACAGCAAGAGACTCACATTGGGGAATCAGCCCCTTGAGGCCTGAGCGCTGTGGGCTCCTCCATATTCTAGAAATCAGAATCTCCTCCTCTGTGGGTGAGGGTGGAGGAGAAATACAGACCTCACCACCGCCCCGCCACAGGCCATGTTCCTGGGCCTGGTGAAAAAGAATCATAGGGTTTAGAAGAATTAAAGTCTCTGCCCAGACTTTACAAAAATCATCAGCACAGTGTTTAAGTCCGGCATCCAGCCCTCTCCAATTTAGGAAATGAAATCTTAAGCTAAACTCCTGATCTAGCGGACTCTTATGCAAATAAGCTGCTCAGAGCCCTGGCTTCCTTCCCGCCCACCTGGGGCAGAGCTCCGCCTCCCAGGTCTGATGTGCCAAGTGTCTTCTGGGTAGCAGCTCTCTCCCTTTGTGACTAGAATCTGCACCTCCACCACCCCTGCACCCCAAGGCTGCCCACCAGACATCACTCCCTCTGCCTTCTCCATTGCAAAGTCTCTCCCCCACCCCCCACTGGCTTTCTGTGTTCAACGCCCCTTGACCTCTCCTGAAGACAGCAAAAAGGCACGATGCCACACGGCTGCTCAACCACTAGGCCTCAGAAGCCTTCACACACACAGACACACACACAGACACAGACATACACAGACACACAGACACACAGACACACACACACACACACACACACGCACAGCAGCTCAGCACAGCAAACAGCAGGAACTGGGTCACATGCCCCGTGGATGGTCCCACCCAGTGCCAGGGAAAGTACTGAGGCTATGAATCACTACAAGGCCTGGGGCTCTGGCTCTGAGCACAGGGGAGGACCATGGGAGGATGTGAAGAACGGGCCATGATCTGGCCACTGGATAGGTGGGAGCTGGGAGGCTGCTGGGCCAGATCTGGGCAGAGGATGTGGCTTAGATTTGGGGGTGCAGAGCAGATGAGAAGGGGCTGGAGTTGGGGTGTGGTGAAGCAGGGTGAAGGCGTCTATAGATTTGCATGTGGGTCAAGGGAAAGGACAGACATCAAAGCGGAGTTCAGGTCCAGGGGGGCCAGCTTAGAACAGGTCATCTGCCTTTCCCTTCCCTAAAGCATGTATAAGAGTGAAATGCCAAGGAAAGGGGGTGAGGGTGGGCAGGAATAGCCGTCGCTTTGGTCCCCGCCTCCCATCCAAACCTGAAATTGTGCCTGGTGTATGGGAGCTGACCGAGGAGTAACTCCTCCCATCCTCCACCTCAACACAAGGCCCAGCCCAAAGTCTGGGCACCCCTCCACCCTTGGAGCCCCCCATTCAAGTTCCATCTGCTTTGTTTCTTCATAGGTCTTGAATCTATGCACCTCTGTCCTCATTCATCACTGCCGATTCGTACTGGGAGAATCTTACAGGAAAGACACTGGGGTGGTTCTGACTGTGAGTGTGGAAAGATGTCATTCAGGGGCTCAGAAAGGGGCTGGGGTCTGAGGGGAAGCGAGTGAGAGGGGAGGAAGGGCAGCCTGGAACTAAGGGAAAGACGGATTCCAACACACACAGCAGAACACACATTTGCAGGTCAGATCAGAAGGAGGCCAGAGAGACAGCGCTGCTGAGGAGGGCAGGTGGCAGAGGGCGGGGCCGGCTGGCTGGCAGGGCCTCCAGGCCATGCTGAAGGCACTGACCTTCTCCCTGGGCTCTAGAAGGCGGGAACTATGGGGAGGGGTTGGGGGGGCAGAAGAGGAGGTCACTCAGGAAATGGGTTACAAGGAGGCATCAGGGTCACCTGGCAGAGGGTGATGCAAAGCTATGCTTGTTCCTGCCTGCACAGGCTATGCTCCAACAGGAACAAAGTAGGTGAAATTCAGAACTCTTGCTAAGAGCAGTGGACACAATTTGTTGGGCCCAGTGTGTCAACTGATGGAGACAGAGAGGGGGGAGGGAGGGAGGAAAGGGAGAGAGAGGAGAGAGCACAAAGAGAACAGAGACAAGAGAAAACTCTCAGTCTCTGCCTATAGATCACATCATATAATACATATGGTATGTGTGTGCGCTTCTGAAATCATACGAAATATACTGAAATTATATGGTAAGCCAAGTACAAGGCTCTTCTAGACACAAGGTCTGTGGGATGGCATGGTCCAGCCACTACTGAAGACAGCCCCCATGTGCTACACAGCAACACATGTTAAAGAGAGAAGAAAGCCTGCCTTTTATTTCGTGGAAAGGAAGTTGGCAATTTTATGTAAGGGCAAACAAGGAAGACCTCGGTGAGAAGACTTGACTCACATTTGAGTGACTATGTTGGAAGGAGACGAGGGAGTAAATAACTAAAATGTTATAATAAATAGAGTATTATCTGGGAAAAAGTGTTCTGGGGTGGGGATGGAGCATAGCTGGTGCAAAGGTCCTGAGGCAGGAATACACCTGCTGTGTTTTTAGACCAGCAAGAAAGGCCAGTGAGGCCCGAGTGAAGCAAGCAAAGCAGGAGAGGCTGGGTGCTGAGATGACGGAAAGCAGGGTAAAGAGGACAGTGGTGCGGCCCTGAAGACCACTGCAAGGAGGCTGGCTTTGAGTCATTGGGAGGAGAGAGGCGTGAGAGCCGAAGGCTGGGCTGTTGTGGTGTTACCATTCCTTGCGTTGAGTGGGAAGTGAGTGAAGGGCCAGGTGGCCATAGGGAGGGGACGGGTACAGAAATGGACAAGCAGGCTCCTGCCCCCATCCCAGCAGGACTCAGCAGCTTAGACAGGTGGCCCAGGCAGCGTGGCGGTGGAAGCAGCCACAGGCTGTGCAGGCTGGCTGGACCCTGGGTGTGAATCACGTACAGAGGTGCTGGGGCCCAGCTGGGAGGATGGAGATGCTGGTTTGGTCCTGAGAGGCAGGGCACAGTCAGGCAGCCAGCTGCAACCCAGCCACAGATCTTGAACCCATCACACTTGGCTGAGGTCACCCAGCAAAGAGGTCACGGTGAGGGAGGGAGAGGAGCAGGAGTGAGTCACAGGGCTTGGCACTCCTCACAAGGGAAGGGGGCCATTTTCCTTGGTGAAGAGTGTCCAGGACTTGCATACCTGACCATATTTCCTTCCCAGGCTACTGTGAAATGGACTCTGTTGGAATGGCTCTTCATCTGGGGCCTTGGAGAGAGGCCTAGAGGGAGGTGGGAAATAGGGGATCAAAGACAGAGAGAAGCAGGTGGAGGGGTCGTGGGGCAGATGTGTCAGGCCGCTCTCATTAAGATGATACTGGAAAGCTGAGCCCTGGCGGCTCACGCCTGTCATCCTAGCTACTCAGAAGGCTGAGATCTGAGGATTGTGGTTCAAACCCAGCCGGAGCAGGAAAGTTTGTGAGACTCTTATCTCCAATAAATCACCAGAAAACCAGAAATGGAACTGCAGTTTCAAGTGGTAGAGAAGGAAGGAAGGAAGGAAGAAGAAAGAAAGAAAGGAAGGAAGGAAGGAAGGAAGGAAGGAAGGAAGGAAGGAAGGAAGGAAGGAAGGAAGGAAGGAAGGAAGGAAGGAAGGAAGGAAGGAAGGAAGGAAGAAAGGAAGGAAGGAAAAAGAAAGAAAGGAGGAAGGGAGGGAGGGAGAAAGAGGGAGGGAGGGAGGGAAGGAAGGAAGGAAGGAAGGAGAGAGAGAAAGAGAAAAAGAAAGAAAGAAAAGAGAGAAAGAAAGAAAGGAGAGAAAGAAGGAAGGAGAGAAAGAGAGATAAAGAAAAGAGAGGGAGGGAAAGAAAGATAGTGCTAGCGAGTGAGACCTGGGAGGGTGGGGGGAAGGATTGGACACCTCCCCCTCTGCAGGACCTGGGCAAGGGTCAGCCATCACGTTGCCCAGTGTTTGCAGCCCAGCGCCTACCCCCTGGGGGGTCAACTCTGCATTCCTCCTTCCCCCATCCAGACCCGACAGGATGTGGTGTTTGTTCTTCTCTTGCTTGATTTGGAAATCAGATCATCTTTGTACATTTTTTATTTGCATTTCATTCCGGGCTCGTGGATGTCTCCTCAAGTTGGTGGAGTTATTTGGCAAAGGGCGGTGCTTACCCAGGGGAACAGTTGCACAATTGCCTCCAGTGGAGGCCCAGGACTTGACCGCAACAGAGCGGGGCACTGTGGTAACTGCCTGGTGTGCTGGACAGAAGCTCTCCTCTGGCTCCTGCTTCGATCCTTCTCTTACCCTAGGGTCATTTGTTCATATATGTATAGATATATGAGGTAGGGTTAGTAGGCTGTTGCTCTACCAGTGAGCTATCCTTCCACCCCCTTTCTCTCTGGGTTACTTTCAAGAGAGGGTCTCACTTTAGGCCCCAGCAAAGGGCGCTGTTAGTCTCCTATGAGTGCGTCTCTGCTGCTGGGGTGACAGGCATAGGCCACCAACAGCCAGCCAGACATCAGCTGGGATCGAATTTTGAGAACTGTTAAAAAGTTTTAATTTGGGCTTGCCTCGAGCCTTGAAACTCCATCACTAGAGAAGATGATCAGTAGCTAGGACACTGCAAATATATCTCTATCTATATATCTCTATCTCTATCTATCTATCTATCTATTTATATCTATCTATCTATCTATCTATCTATCTATCTATCTATCTATCTATCTATCTATCTATGTTGACCATGGGACTTGAACTAAGGCCTGGGCACTGTCCCTGAGCTCTTCAGCTCAAGGCTAACACCTCTACCACTTTGAGCCATAACACCGCTTCAGATTTTCTGGTGGTTTATTGGAGATAAGAGTCTCATGGATTTTCCTGCCCAGGCTGGCTTTGAACTGTGACCCTCAGATCTCAGCCTCCTGAGTAGCTAGGATGACAGGCTAGTGCAGCCAGCTAACAATATTTTTTTGAATCCTCCATTTTTTTTTTAACTGGGATGCCTAAGTTCTGGGGGTAGAGTGGGAAGCAACAAGTACAGTCCCTGTACTCATGGAATTTAACACAAACACACAAAAACACACACACGTACACACATACAACTACCAACCACACCAAGTGTGGAAGGCAACATCCAGGAATCTAGGAGACAGTGTAACTCAAGGTTTAAGTCCCTAGAAGGAGAGGGCTGGTATGGCAACTGGGAGACAGATGAGTAAGGAAAGAATGGTCCAGACTAAGATTACTTTATGGGCAAAGGTCCTGCGGCAGAAAACAAATCATGATCATTAAGGACCAAGAAAGCAGGCAAAGTGGCTAAGGAAGAAATCTGGAATTGATGTAATCAGATTTGCATTTTACATAACCCCTGTGACGGTAGAGCAGATAACAAGCTGGAAAGGAACTGGGGTGACCCAGGCTGGGCCTTTGAGGAGGCCACTGCCACTGCCCTGCTGAGAAGTGAAGGTGGCCTGGGCCAGGCTGCTGAGTGGAGAGGGAAAGAAATAACTTTGAGTGCTAGATCAATAGCCAAGAAAGCAATGTAATCCCTAAGCCCTTAGATGAGCCAGAATCCTGGACTCATTGATTGTTCACCACCTGGCTCAGCCCTGCAGAACTGCTGTGAGCTGACAGCAGCCTGGTTGTTTGAATGAAGGGTACTCCTGGCTGAGCACAGGTGGCGCATATCTGTAATCCTAGCTACTAAGAGGCTGAGGTCTGAGGATCACGGTTTAAAACCAGCCTTGTCAAGAAAGTCCGTGAGACTCTTATCTTCCCTTAACCACCAAAGGGCTGGAAATGGAGCTGTGGTTCAAGTGGTAGAACACTAGCCTTGAGTTCAAGCCCCAGGACCAGCACATAAAGAAGGAAGGAAAAAAGGAAGGAAGGAAGGAAGGAAGGAAGGAAGGAAGGAAGGAAGGAAGGAAGGAAGGAAGGAAGGAAGGAAGGAGGGAAGGAGGGAAGGAGGGAAGGAGGGAAGGGGGGAAGGAGGGAAGGAGGGAAGGAGGGAGAGAGGGAGAGAGGAAGAAAATGAGAGAAAAAGAGGAAAAGGAAAAGAAGCAAATCTCTGTTCAACTTCACAGATTGGAGTAGGCTCTTTGGAATTCGATGGGACTTATTTAAATACCTTTTTTTGTTTTGTCGGTGGTGGGGCTTGAACTCTGGGCCTGGGCGTTTTCAAGATGAGCACTCTACCACTTGAGCTGCAGAGCCACTTCGATGGGACTTATTTAAAAAAAAAAACAAAAACAAATATAACTGATTACAAATCAATTTTGTGCTGTGACAGCTAAAACTTGGCTGAGGAGCTGCTGATGGCAGCAATGATGGCACTGGCATCTAACCCAGACCCATCCCCCCATGCCTGCTCCAACAGCTTGCACATGCTCCTGGCGTCTGCCTCCAGGTGCTGCTCACTGCTCATTCCAGCAGACCTGGTTTGCAGAATCAAGCCAAACTTGTCGATTGCATTTTAGGTCAACATATACTTTTAATGGCTGGTGTCTGCTTCTGTTCCTACCTTCTTTCATTTCTACCCCAAGCTCTGATTTCAACCTAATCTTTCTAAAACTTTAGCCCTGATGGATGAGAAATGATTAATAAGAAATCCCTCCCCCCAAACTCCACTCTACATCAGAAATTTTACATTAAAATAGATATTGAGGCTGGGAATGTGGCTTAGTGGTAGAATGCTTGCCTAGCATGCATGAAGCCCTGAGTTAAATTTCTCAGTACCACATGATTTTTTTGGGGGGGGGGGGCGGGGTGGAGTCCGGTCATGGGCCTGAACTCTAGGCCTGGGCGCTGTTCCTCAGCTCTTCAGCTCAAGGCTAGCGCTCTACCACTTGAGCTACCACGCCACTGCCGGCTTTTTTCTTTTTGCTTATGTGGTGCTGAGGAATCGAACCCAGGGCCTCATGCATGCAAGGCAAGCGCTCTACCACTGAGCCACCTTCCCAGCCCACCACATAATTTTTTTTTAAAAAAAGAGTTCTTAAAAGAATTAAAAATAAAATATGGATTGAGGGTTTTTTCCCCTGGTGCTGGAGCTTGAACTCAGGGCGTGG
This sequence comes from Dipodomys spectabilis, assembly GCF_019054845.1. Lineage (NCBI taxonomy): Eukaryota > Metazoa > Chordata > Mammalia > Rodentia > Heteromyidae > Dipodomys > Dipodomys spectabilis. Next base: position 1,326,460 of record NW_024870943.1, read on the forward strand.
GCTCTGTCCTTGAGCCTCTTTGTGCTCAAGGCTAGCGCTAAACCACTTGAGCCACAGTGCCACTTCCTGCCTTTTTGGAGAAGTTTGTTGGAGACAGGAGTCTCACAGACTTACCAGCCCAAACCTTGATCCTCAGATCTCAGCCTCCTGAGTAGCTAGGATTACAGGCATGAGTCACTGGTACCCAGCCCTGTATTGAGGTTGTGTGTGTGTGTGTGTGTGTGTGTGTGTGTGTGTGTGTGTGTGCTGGTGTTGGCTTTGAACTCTGAGCATGCCTATTTCTTGTCCCTTACCTTTTTTGATCAAGGTTGGCACTTGACCCTTGAACCATATCTCCACTTTTAGCTGTTTGCTGGTTACTTGGAAATAAGAGTCTTGTAGACTTTCCTGCCCAGGCTGGCTTCAAACCATGATCCTATTGGTAGCAACAGGTAAGAAGAACCCTTAATATTTCACTGTTCGACTGCAATGATTCACTGTCCATAAATGCCCACCTCCAGGCATTACCCACCACTGTGGAGGAAGGAAATTCTCTCTCTTTTCCTGCCCATTAAGCAAACGTGGGAAGCAATTACAAACACATGCAATCATCAGACATCAGCTTCCATTTCTATGGCAACTTTCACTAGAGGATTTTTCAAGCTGCTTTGCAAATGTTAATGAATGAGACCCTCTAGCGTGCCTGTGATGGAGCTAGGCATGCAGGGACACCAGCTCTCTGTCACCTCTAGGGTCAATGCACAGCTGTCGTTTAAAAATCTGTTTCATTGGGGGGAAAAACAGTATTGCACACAGAATTCAAAATTTTAGAACTAAGTTGAAGGAATTACAATCAAAGCTGCAGCTGAAGACTGGAGGAGGTAGAGGCTCTATCTTGGCATATCAGTGTGGTTGGCAGGGATGGGAGTGAGGGTGGCTCCTAGGCCACCAGGGCCACCACACCCCAGGGCCCCAGCAGTCCATGTTCCCACATCATGGCATCACTGCTCCAGGCTTGCCACCAGACATGACCTCATGGCCAAGATTTTGTTGGTGGTGGTGTTGGTGGTGGTGGTCATGGTGCTTGAACTCAGGATCTGGGCATTGTCCCTGAGCTCTTTCGATCAAGGCTAGTGCTCTACCACTTGGAGCCACAGTGTCATTTCTGGTTTTCTGATGGTCATTGGAGGCAAGAGTCTCGCAGACTTTCCTGCTCAGGCTGCCTTCTAACCTCAGATCCTCAGATCTCAGCCTCCTCTGTCACTAGGACTACAAGCATGAGGCACCAGCACCCCGCTGACCAAGAAATTTTACAGTAAAGAATGTAAGCAAGTCTTTTTTTTTCTTTTTGGTTGGTCGTGGGGCCTGAACTCTGGGCCTGGGCGCTGTCCCTCAGCTCTTCAGCTCAAGGCTAGGGCTCTATCACTTGAGCCACAGCGCCACTTCTGGCTTTTGTCTTTTTGCTTATGTGGTGCTGAGGAATCGAACCCAGGGCCTCATGAATGCAAGGCAAGCACTCTACCACTGAGCCACCTTCCTAGCCCCGAGTAAGCAAGTCTTTTAAGGAACACATATATGCATATGCAGGAATTACATTTTCTCAGGCACTATTAAGTGCCCCATAAATAGTAACTTATCAGATCTTTGCAGCAATTCCTTTTGGGATCAATCTAAGAAAACAGAAAAAGAAATTTGCCCAGTCATTGAGCTACCTCTCAGGGCTGGCCCTCTCTGTCAACAAACTTCAATGCTTACAAGCTGGCTGTGTCTCCTTTTTCAGCCTGCTAGCATGTGGAGTAGTCTGGTCTCCAGGAATGCTGAGCCAAAGCCATATCTGTAAAGAAAGGACAGAAAGTGCTGCTCACTTTCAGCACCGTGGAGAGCAACTTCCCCTCTCCTCTCAGGCCCCAGCCTGTACAGCGGCTGCCTGTCACCTCAAAGGGGTCGGAAGACAAGGTGGAAGCCCAGCCTTCTCTTACTAACATGGTGTCTTTGTGACCAAGAAGTAGAGGAGAGTTTTCTGGCCAGTGTAGCTCAGGTCTGCCCCAGCCTTGGGCCTGATGATTCTGCTCTTCCCATTCTTGGACCATTAGGTTCTTGGGCCTTAAAGCATACCTTTATATGTGGTATTGTTTCCCTATGTCTGTACCTCATTCTGTGAAGATTTTCCCCAGGCTCTCTTCTGGGCTGTGACAATTAGGATTTCACACAGGGAGTGCTGTGTACCTTCTCAGTTTGCCCCATACAGTAGAGTGAAGAATGGAGAAAGAGGAAGGCTCTGGAGTTCAGACTGCCTCTTAACTATGCCTGCGTCAAGTTGTGACCTCAAGCAAGGGACTTAATTGATTTTTATTTTGTTTTGATTTGTTTTTCAGTCAGGGCCTGGGTACTGTCTCTGAGCTTTTGTGTCAGTGCTCTACTACTTTGAGACACAGCTCCACTTCCAGTTTTTGAATGATTAATTGGTAATAAGAGTCTTACAGACTTTCCTGCCTGTGCTGGCTTTGAACCATGGCCCTCATATCTCAGCCTCCTGAGTAACTAGGATTACAAGCATGAGCCACCAGAGCCCAGCTCTTTCTTTCTTTCTTTTTTTGGTAGACTCAGTTTTTAAATCTGTCAAATGAGGCTGGCAATGTGCATGAGATTATCCTAAAACTTACATAAGGCAATATAATTAGACAGCACATTTCAATATGGACAGAAATAGAGTACATGATGAAGATCTTCCCACTGCAGGATCCTGTACCTCACCATAGTCCCCTGCTTTGGCTGCCAGAGAGCTTAGACCAAAGTTCCTACTTGGCTAAAGCAACGCTGGGGGACACGGAGGCTGGTTGCTGGTGTTTCTTTGCTTCTCCTCTGTTCTCAGCCTTTTCTTCTGATTAATGCAGATAATCTTTGATCCTGTCTCTGTCATTTTTATTGTCTGAGTGATTTAGGACACTACATGAGGAAGATAGATAGACAGATAGATAGACAGACAGATAGATAGATAGATAGTTGGATAGATAGATAGTTGGATAGATAGATAGATAGATAGATAGATAGATAGATAGATAGATAGATAGATAGACAGACAGACAGACAGACAGACAGACAGACAGACAGACAGACAGACAGACAGACAGACAGACAGATAGATAGATAGATAGATAGATGATAGATAGATAGATAGATAGATAGATAGAATACAGAAACAAGTGAGCAAAGAGTTGCCTTGCTGTACTCTCCCCCCAAAAAAACACCACAAAGACAGTACAAGCATATTGTAAAAGCTTAGGAGATATTTATATTCAAGTCTGAAAGATGTATGCGTGTGCCAGGCTGCTGGTGGCTACAATCCTGTAATGCTAGCTATCCGGGTGGATAAGAACTGATGACCTTGGCTTGAAACCAGTCCAGATAGGGAAATTTCTGAAACTCACATCTCCAATTAACCAGTAAAAAGCCAGAAGTAGACTTGTGCCTTAAGTGAGAGAATGTCAGTGAGTCTTGAGTAAAAATGCTAAGGGACAGGACTCAGGCCCTGAGTTCAAGCTCCAGCTGGGTGGACAGATGATTGATAGTTGGGTAGATGATAGATGAATAGCTTGATTGACAGATAACAAATGTAAGAAGAGAAAGGAGGGGAAGGATGGAAGGTAGGGAGGATGAGAGGAAGGAAGAGGAAGAGTACAGGAAGGAAAAATGGAGGAAAGAAGAAAGAAGGAAGGATGGAAGGAAGGAAGGAAGGAAAGAAAGAAGGATGGAAGGAAGGAAGGAAGGAAGGAAGGAAGGAAGGAAGGAAGGAAGGAAGGAAGGAAGGAAGGGCTGCAGGGAGGGAGGGAGAGTAGAAAGGTCTCCCTTGCCAACTCCTCCCTGTCTCCTAACCATGCTGCTGTCTCACAGCTTGCTTTGAAAATGTCACTGGCCAGCCACCTTCACGTGTCATGTCTGCCCACATGGCACTCAGACGCATCCCTCGGTTGGCCACACAGCACTCTAACCAGCAGGTTTGCACTGGAGGCACATTAATCAGCTGCTGCCCTTTCACTAACCACAGGGTCTACAGGAGCCCTCACCAGTCCTAAGGCCCTCACCAGGGCCTGAGCAGACATCACTGGTCATCCCTTCTCACAGGGCTGGCTGCTGTCTTTCAGCTGGTGTCTGAGGATAGAGGGTGAGCAGGGCAGGAGGCCACAGGAGAGCCTTCGACGTCATCAGGATGAGGCATCTGGAGATCTCAGCTCATGCGGGCCCCCTCCCTAAAATGCTACCAGGCTTCTTACCAGTGGGATCTCTCATGTAAACAGCAGTAGTAAAATTAGGCTGGGCTAAAGCATGACCTCCTGACTCAGAGCCCCACTGCGTGGACAGAGCTGGGCTAGGCTCCCTCCATCAGAGAGGCCCTACCCCACCCCCGAGAGGCTGCATCCTTCCGTGTCACAACCAATGCTTCCACACTGCTGGTCATTGTGACAAATTATCAGGCAAAAAGAGGAGCTTGATCCGATCTTCATCTAGAGCACAACAATAAGGTAGCTACTGAATTCATAAGCCAGCTAAATTCATCTCCCATACCACCTGCATCTCTTGAGCACTTCCTGTATTCCTGGGCCACAGAACTGTTAGATGCATCTAGCCCCCAGGTGTCTGAGTTCAGACAGAACTGGAAATGATGTTTCCTCTCTCCTCATCTGTATCCCTTCACCCCACCCACCCCACCCATGTCTGTCAGCCTTTTAATACCCTCCCATGAAGGAGCTTTCCTTCTCGTTTCTGGAAGGATGCAGCTGCCCTCTTCCATCGCTCAGCAGGACTCCCACAAATAGCAATTGCAGCCAGGTGGGGAGCACTTGCCTTTCTCTCCCTTTAGGAAACCTTCCAGATCTGTCTTGTTAGAAGAATCTTGCATTTGAAATCTCCCTGGGAATAAGCACACATTTCTGATACCTCTAAAGATTAAGCCGATGAAATAAAAAATAATTTTTCAGACATAAACTGTGAATGGCCAGGATTTTGCAGGCACACACCGGCACTCTGGGGGAGGCACAGCAGCCCTCTGGTTGACAGTAATTCTCCACAGTGAGCCAGGCAGGCCACAAGACATGATCAAACACCACATCTGAATTCTGTTCATATTATTACAGTGAAAAGGGAAATGTGACATCCAATTGCCTGGAGAATCTCACACACACACACACACACACACACACACACACACACACACACACACACACACACACATACACAGCTGGCCAGAGAGAAAACTGCTTAGTGAGTGAAATTTGTCTCCAGGGCCCCTGGCTTGCCTGGTTTTGGCCTCCTAACTGAGGCCTCTCCTTTATAGGAATCTGCTATGAATTTAAATCAACCTGTTTCCCCCTCCCAAAGGGATTTACTTTCTTTTTTGTCATTCATGGGGTTTGAACTCTGGACCTGAGCACTGCCCCTCAGTTCTTCAGCTCAAGGTGAGCAGTCTATCACATGAGCCCACAGCACCACTTCCAGGTTTTCTAGTGGTTTATTGAAAATTAGAGTCTCATGGACTTTCCTGCCCAAGCTGGCTGTGAGCCATGATCCTCAGATCTCAGCCTCCTGAGTAGCTAGGACAGCAGGTGTGAGCCACAGCACCCTGCTGAAGGGGATTTACTTTTTTTTTTTTTGAGTCCGGTCATGGGGCCTGAACTCTGGGCCTGGGCGCTGTCCCTCAGCTCTTCAGCTCAAGGCTAGCACTCTACCACTTGAGCCACAGAGCCACTTCCAGCTTTTTTCTCTTTGCTTATGTGATGCTGAGGAATGGAACCCAGGGCCTCAGGCATGTAAGGCAAGCACTCTACTACTGAGCCACCTTCCCAGCCCCAGGGATTTACTTTTTAAATGCATGCTATAGTTTGATAATGAAGGGGACTAGACACCCAACTTAGACACCTAACACGAGACAGATTTGTTTTCCCGAACTCTGTTAGTCCTTACCAGAGCAGTGAACTCTTCATTCATTCAGAAGTATTTGTTGATTGTCCACACTGGGGCAGGCCAAGTGCTAGGTTCTAGAACCCAGTAGAGATCAAACACACAAAAACAGCAGGGTACTGGTGGCTCACACCTGTAATCCCAGCTTCTCACTAGGCTGAGATCTGAGGATCAAGGGTCTAAGCCAGTTCAGTCAAGAAAGTCCATGAGATGCTCCAATTCGCCACCAAAAAGCCAGTTGAGCTGTGGCTCAAGGGGTAGAGCACTATTGATAGAAAAAGCTAAGGGACAAGGCTCAAGCCCTGAGTTGAAGCCCCAGTTCTAGCAAATTTAGAAACAAAAATAAGCAAAGAAAAAATCTTCCTCTCTTGGCTCTATAGACTGACTGGCAGGAAGGCAATTCAATAACCAAATATATCTATGATTGTTAAAGGTGGTGAGATGTACTTTGAAGACAGACAAAGCCCAGATGAAGGGACAGACAGCAACAGCAAGGAAATGATGTGTAAGATAGGATAGCCAGGGCGGGCCTCTCAGAGGGGACCTGGTTGAGCAGAGTCCCTAGAGAAGGTAATACATAGCTCACATACCTTGTGGGAATAACTCTCATTCCAGGTAGAATTAACAGCAGTACAAAGGCCCTGTGGATGCATGGAGTATATCATGGAGGCAAGTGAGTAAGAGTAGAGATGCTGGGGGAAGCAATGGAGGACAAGAGCAGAAAGCTGACTGACACAAGTGCTGGGCAGGCACTCTGGAGAACACACGAAGCAAAGAAGGGAACACTCATCAGTTTGGGTCTGAGAAGCGTGTTCTGGCGAGGTCGTTAACAACTCAGATGCCACTGGATCTGGAGTGGTGTTCTGACCCCATGCTGAGGGTAAGGAAAACCAAGGCCCGGCAGAGAACATGTTCTCCCAAGCCAGTCAAATTCCCCAGGCTGCCCCGATGCAGGACCTGGCTCTCTCTTGCTGCTCTCTGTCACTGGGTTATAAAAAGGGCCTTCTCCTGAGCAAAAGAACTTTGTTCCTTTTGAGGGCAGGAGCAAGGGTTCCTGGGTGGCTGGGGAGTTTTCTGGGCTGAGTCTTACTCGATCCTTCCATCAGAAGGGATCTTCCCATGGAGCCCTTTTCATAACAGCTGTGACTCTGCCCATCACTGGCCACGCAGGAGGTCACAGGTGACAGAACCAGGGCGTGGCGCCTGGAAGCTGAGCTCTTAGAACCCCTCCTTCCTCTTAGACACCCCGTTAGCCCTTCCCTGAACAGCTGTGGTCTTTGGAGATTGCTGAGTTTGAGGCTTAAAGACTATAGCTCACATGCTTATTTAGAATGTCCATGGCCATGAACTTAGGGACACTGCAGAGTGGTGCAGAGAGCAGTGATCCTCCTCAAAAAGGTGCCAGGGTGCTTTCTGCTGAGGAAGGCAGCTGAGACGGCCCAGGGTCTCCCATCCATCTCTAAGCAGCTGACAAGTATACTGGCCTGTCCATCCCGGGGCCAGAGTTGCCCATTCAGGGGGAGAGATTGAAGAGTCAGTAATAAAGCCCCACTGACAACTCTCAATTGCATTTGATGGATGACAGAGACGTCCCCAGCCCTTGGTGCATCCCAGGCTTCCACTGGGAAGACAAAGATGGAACAGGCAGGAGAGTGGAAGAGGAGGAGAGGATGCAGGGAGCAGATCACCCAACGATGAACAGAACTGTTCTGGGGTAAGACAGGCCGTTGCATGCTGGTCAAGGGACAGGAAAACGAGGGATACACATTGTCAAAAGACCATGGCTCAAGTCCCTAGTTTCCTCTCCCTTCTCAGCACCCCTCCCATTCGATCTGCTTCTGTGTCTTTTAGGAGGAGCTGCCTGAGCTCCCCTCCTCAGTAGAACTGGCCTCGCTTCGCTTTATCCCTCCCACCGGAATTAAAAACAAGCAACAACATCCTCTCTGTAGTCCAAACCTACAGCCTCCTGACCCAGGCATGTGCACTTGTGCCCTTAGTAAATTCCATACCAGTCCCTCCCCGCCCCCCACCTGAGCCGCTGGAGGGCTGGCTCATTCTCACACCCACATCTGCATCCTCGGCACCCAGTTTGTGCTTAGTAAATATTGATGGTAATGACTCATGGATGAATAAGTGGATGAAAGCCGCATGATCAAGAACTGTTTGTAGGCACAGACATGCTCACATGCGCCTTTGATGTCGGGGCCAATGACAGTGGTTCTTAAGAGCTTTGGTAGGACACAGTTCAAAAGTGCATTGGGCAGGATTGTGAGGGTTATGGGGGGAGGGGGAAGGGAGCAGAGCCACCCCAGCCACTAGCCTTGAAGAGTTGATAAAAAGAAGAAGAGTCCAGAAGAAAGGCCAAAGCACACAGCCAGGGAGGTCACTAGGGAAGAGACAGGGCAAATTATTGTAAAAAGTGATGGGAGAGCAGGGGGTGTGGGTGAGCTGTGGAGTACATGCTCAGCCTGTGGACCACCCTGGCCCCATTGCTGGTACGCTCCCTAAAAAAGCGACAGAGACAGAACACAGGGTACCAGGGAGAAAAGTATGGTTGGACATGAAGGCCAAGAGTAACAGGTATATAAGGTTGGATAGAGGTCATCCGAGTGAAAATGGGGGGGCAGTATTGCATACGGAAGAAATGGCATATGCTAAGGCTTTGGGGCTGGACTAAGAGCTTAGAGCCTTCCAGAAAACCCTAGAAACTCAGCTATGGTTAGAGCCAAGAGTTGGGGAAGATGGAAGGAAAGGAGCTAAAGAAGAAGGCAGGGGCCCAAAGAAATAGAGCATTCTGGGCTTCCTTAAGTAATTTGGGTTCTAGCCTACCACACAGGTGACCTATGAGGGGCAGGAAGCAGGGACGAGGCCCATTGGGCTGTGCCTGCTTTGCCGGCAGCATGCGGAAAGCCGGAGAAAGCGGAGAGACTGGTTAGGAGGCTCTTGTGTCCATCCAGATGGACTCCACTGGGACAGGGGCTGGGGATGAGAAGCAGGGCTGAGATCGCCTGTAGAAGCAGAATGTTGAGCAGAGAGGTGATAGTGACATAGCTCAGCCACATCCACAAATGGACCCGTGGATAAAGCAAAGGCCATGAGGATATGGCAAATAAAACTGCTAATTCCACATCTGTCCTATGTGGGGAAGTGGTTTCAGGCTGGCACCCGCCTCTCCCTACCCCCAACTTGGTTTCCTCATTTGAAAAGTAAGTCTAAGAGCTCTGGCCTTTCAGAAGAAATGTGGGGGCGTGGCCACGGTGTGCCAATGTCTCCTTTTGCCTACCAGACCACCAAACCTGCTACCTTAGGAAGTACCCCAAAAAACAATGCGCTTGCTGGGCACCAGCAGCTCATACCTATAATCCTAGCTACTCAGGAGGCTTAGATCTGAGGATCACGTTCAAAGCCAGCTGGGGCAGAAAGACCATGAGATTCTTATCTCCAATTAATTACCACAAGTCCAGAAATGGACCTGTGGCTCAAGTGGTAGAGGGCCAGCCATGAACACAAAACCTCAGGGACAGTACCCAGGCCCTGAGTTCAAACTCTAGGACCAGCACATACACACACACTCAAACACACACACACACACACACACACACACACACACACACACACACAAAGACAATGCCAAAGAGAAACGGCAGGTCAGCCTGCAACAGCCTGCCACATCGTGTCACTAACACATGTCACTGACCACATTCTCTGGTCACTTCGGCCGTAACTCAATTACCAGTCCCTGGGCACCCTTCAGGCACACAGCCGAATCTCCTTGGGGTCCCCATTGTTTTCCTGAGAGGCTCAGGACACACGTCAATTTCTTGGCCCTAATGAAAGCTTTTCATCACTTGAACAGTCGCGGTGGGGCAGGTGCTAAGTGCAGCCTGAAGGCCACCAGACTGTCTCCCAAAACAGAGCCCAGCCAGGCAGGAAGTGCTATGTGGGCCCTGGCACCAGCATCTCCCACAGCAGATGTTGCTGCCTTCCACGCTGGCCCAATTATGATGTTAACACCCTGGACCTTAATCCCTGGGCCCCTGCCAGCCAGGATCTGCTCTGCTCTCTGCTTTAATATCCTGAGTCTTTGAAGGGATCTGGGAAGGGTCTTGGGAATGCCAGGCTTTTAACTGCTCAGGTTCAAAGCCGAGCTCTCTGGCCGGACCCACAGTCCATGCAGAGTATTTCAGCAGTGTGGAGGCCACGCGAGTCACCACAGGGCAGTCAGGAAGGACTGTGATTGCCACAGAGACCCAGAAAATTAAATGTCTTACTCAAGGAGCTAAAGCACAGTTGCGGAAGAGGCTTGAATACAAATGTGCTTTGCTGGTAGCTGGGGCTTTGAAACTTGTTAAGTAAGTGCTAAGCTCTGTGAGACTGGGGAACATCATGCCGAGTCTGGCACAGACGAGGAGGACTAGCTGTGCCTGATTCAGATTCAGTATTGCATCTATGATCTGCAGTCCAGCAACCCACCTCGGAAGGTGCGAGATACAATTCTGTATCATCAGCAACAAAGGTTTTCATGACTAAGCCTGGCTCCTAGCTGCCCAGAATACCCTGGACTGCCTTTGTTCCTGTCCAGACAGGAATCAGATTGTGGCAAAGGAGCCTGGGCCTGTGTGGAAATCATGGAAGATTTCCTTGCAGTGGCTGAGTAGTTGAGAGACGGAAGAGGTGTGAGGCCGGCCCTGGTGCATTTGGGGTGGGCATGGGAGCAGGATTGGAAAGTACATTCTGAGCAGGGGAAGCAGCTTGGCTATGTCCTATGGATGGTAGGGAAGGAGGGAGGTGGAGACAAAAGAGAAAGAGAGAGAGCAGAGAGAGGCGGGGCTCAGGGCTCCGTGGCATCTGAAGAATCAGTCTTTCTTTTTTTTTTTTTTGTCGGTAGTGGAGCTTGAACTCTGGGCCTGGGCGCTGTCCCTCAGCTCTTCAGCTCAAGGCGAGCGCTCTACCACTTGAGCTACAGCGCCACTTCTCAGTCTTTCTTTTATCAACGCAGTGGGAAACCATTGGAGAGTTCTGGAGGTGAGGAGCAGCAGGGGTGCCTTGAGCAGATTTGATCTTGCACAAACTACAGAACAGCCTGGAACTCGTGCAGGAAGCCCAGTTGGGAAGCTAAAGCCACTGTCTCAGTAAATGGAGAGGGCAGCCTGGACCAAGGGGATAGCAGCCCAGATGAAGAGGGTGGAGTTAAAAGACATCTAGGGCCTCATGGAAAGGATGTGGGGTAGGAAGGAAAGGGGCATCAAGGAGAGTTCTAGAATGTCATGCCTCTCCCAACTGGGATGTTGAGGCAGAAATTTCCAGAAGAGGACAATGTGAGGCGGTGGGAGAGCACATGGGAAGCATGAGAGTCTTACTTTTAGGAAGAATGCTTGAGTCTGAGATACCTTAGAGACAGTCAGGAGGCAGCATCCTATAGGTGTTGCAACTCACCGGGACCGGGGACAAGGCAGTAACAGAGACCATACCATGGAATTGAGGTTTGGGGTACCAGGTGACCTGTAGCCTCACGTCAGCTTAAGGTCCCCAAGGTCCTCTTTTACAAGGTATTTACTGAGTAGGGTACAAGAGCATACGTGCAGAAAATGAGGTATCCATATTCTTGAAGTCACACACACCAATCATGTGATAAATCGTCGTCAATATCCTTGAAGTCACAAGCACCAATCATGTGATACAATCTTATTCCAGTGATAAATGACTTCCTTATCCTAGGAAGTAGACGTAAGCAGTAAACGACTTACGATTTGCATAGGCTTTTGTCTAACCCCAAGCTCTCAGAAAGTTTGGGGTCCAATTCGCCTACACTCAGGATAGAAATCTGAATTCCAGTCCAGCCAAGACTGCTGGACCTTTTCAGGAAACTCTCAGCGTTCTGAGACTACGTTGGGAGAAGACCTTCCGAGCTCCTAATCCTTTCGGGTCTCACATCTCAGCTTTTGGGGCTCTCACGTGTAGGGAGCTGGAGGACATGGGGAACTTGGAGCCACTGCTCTTACTATGGCGATCACTGACAAAGAGAGAGAGCTGATGCTGGGGGGGGCAGCATGGGAGCCCCCATGGGATTTCCTGGGGACAAGCTTCATCTAAGGGAGGTACTAGGATTTACTTAGCATTCTCCTGGTATTGGCCACTGAGTTCTTTCTGCCTTTTGACATTATACCATCACTCAATAATGGGCATCTTAGTCTTAATTTATAGCATTTTCCAGATATTAGGTTCATTTTCTAAGCTGTTTACGTGACTAACATGGTTAGCAACAAATATCTACTAGGAGAATGAATAGAGTGCGTTCATTCTCCTGAAAGTGAAATTGAAATTCTCTTTTTGATTGTCTGTTATGTGTGGTACTCTCTTGGAACTGCTGTCTTTTAAGATCTGGGTGATTGAATTCAAATCTTTCCTAACTAGCCAAAGAGACGTCTTTCCTCTGAACTCTAATGGAAATGCCTGGGGACACTCTCTCTGACCTCATCCTTTGGTATTTTAGCATAAATACACACATGAAGGACAGTCATATTCCCATGGTAACAACCTGGAAGTTGCAATCCAGAACCATGTTTTAAGTTTCTTGAGTCTCATTTAGAATGTAGAAAAACCCAAGAAAGGTCTACCTGTACCAAACATTACAGATTAACCAAGCTAGTATCTATGAGACCACCACCACACACCTCCCCTGTCCCCTGCAAACCAAGTATACAAAGCACATTTATACCTAAACCTTCAAAAAAATGTAGCCCTATTGTGCAAAGGTATGAGGCTCATAATCTCTGCTACAACAACTAACCCCTGCCCCCAAACCCAGTGGCCCCATACCAACAAGTTGGTTTCTTGCTCACTTCAAATCTACCACCAGCAGCCCTCCTCCAAGCATCAGGAACATGTGCCTTTCAGTCTCGTGGCTGCACACGGCCTCTGAAGTCCACATGATCCACAGGCCTCAACCTGAAGGGAAAACAGCAGAGAGGGTCAACCGGAAGAGGTTGTTAGGGGTCTGGGTTTTGGCATGGCACACAATTCATTCGTTGCATCCCAGTGGGCAGAATTGGGTCACATGGTACTACATCCCTGCAAGGGGAAAATGAGAAAAGCAAGTCAGGCTGAGCAAGAGACTTCGGTAACTCCTCCACTTGAAAGTAAAAGCCAAAGCCAAGATGCAAAGTCACAAACCTGCTGGCGTTCAGCCAAAACACAGAAAAGTTAGGACTCACCCCCTAGTCCAGATAACCCAGCGTGGGCCTCATCTACTATACCCTAGTAACTGGCAGCCATCCCTGGGGCTCTCGCCTTCTGACATGGGCCTATCTGAATCACCTTGTTCAATTTCACATTATCCAAATTCAGGCAGCATCCACCCTGCAGCAGTTGTTTTATTTCACATATAACCCAACAACCCAACTTCAGGCTGTGGGAACTTGAGAGACTGCCTCCAAACTGAGCTTGAAATGGGCTTTGCAGATCCATCCTCTTCCTTCCAACTGTGCTTCAGGCGGGCTTCTCCAACAAGTCAGTCCACTCACTGACATGCCCTTGTGCTAGGTAGGAGCATACCTCTGTTCTAAAGTCTATCCTTATAAACCTGACATATTCAGATGCTCCGGCTTTTATCGTGAGTAAATTAAAGTTCTTAAAATGTCAAAATATTTTTGTTTCATTTGACATTCTCACCATAGGTCAAACTGCCTCCAAAGCAGACGTGTCTAAAGGGCTGTCTAGCCAGATCGCTCAGAACAGCATTTTAGAGTTCGAGGATGTGTAGGATAAACAGGAGCAGCTCTGAACACCAGCCCCTCAGTGGGACTCATTCCCATACAAGCCCTGTGGGCTTCTTCCCTGTGTTATGGATTCAGGACTTGAAAAGTGCAAAGAGCTCTTGGGAAGGCATTGGCACTGCCTCTTGCTGTGTAAGCACAGACTCTAGAATCTTGTAGAGGTGAAAAAAATAATGACCTTAGTAATGACAGTAGCAGCCAGAGCTCTCAATGAGTGCATTCACTCAATAGCTATCTACAAAGATCCTGCTCAGTGCCCCATGTGGCTACAGAAGCTAAGGTCACAACAATACAAGGTGCTGGCCTATTAACAGAGAAGAGCAAATGCACACACACACACACACACACACACACACACACACACACAACCTGGTGGTTGTGAGTGCTATGAAAATGGAAGGAAGGTAAAAGGACTTGGAACTATGCAAGCAGGAGTCATTGGGTCAGCAGGACCTAGGGATGAGCAAAGACTGGAAGAAAGTTGCTGGTGAGACTCCAGGTAGAATAGTTCACAAAGAGAATTGAGAGGAGATCATGCTTTTCACCTTCCAGAAGAGCAAGTGGACCAGGTAAGCTGGCAGGGAGAGGGGGGAAGGGATACAGGGTGGACTGGCACTGGGGACAGACTGGGCAAGGTCCCCAAACTTCTCAACAGCATCTGTATCACTCCAATGAGGTGCAGGTTTCCTTTGGATGTTTACTTACAGAGGTTCCATTACCTAACATGTACAGCACCACACTGTGTCTTTGTGTTCTACAGGGGAAGTCTTCCTCCCCATTCCATTTCCTTTCTTATTAAAAAAAAAAAAAGGAAGATAGGAAGGAAGGAAGGAAAGGAAAATTGATGGATAGATGGATGGATGGATAGAGCTCTCAATGAGTAAATTCATTCATAGATAGTAAAAGGATCCACTTTCTCATTTGAAAAAATTAATTTGTGTAAGAGGTAGAGCCTACTAACACCAACTCTCACAGGAGTATGAGCAGCAGAGCTCTTTCTTGGTCTCAGCCCACGGGGAGCTTCAGCCCCTTTGGAAGGCTCTTGCAGTAGTACAAATGTTCACTTTGGATGATACTTGTTAAGATGCTTGGAGCTGCAAGCAAAAAACAACAACAACAAAAAGCAGCTCAGCCTGGCTCTGCAGTAGGAAGTGGGCCACTCGCGGAACTGAGCAGCTGCAGCTGGGTGACCTGTTTCTTTCACTCTCCCCAGGCCGGTAGCAGGACAGGTGCAGGACTTTGTGGCTTCATGTTTGCAAGGACAACACCCAAAGAACAGGACAGGGCTTCTTCTAGATGTTCTTAGATAGAAGCAAGAAAGCTGCTCTCCTAGAAGCCACAGAAAGCCTTTCCTCCTGTCTTATTGGCCCACGTTGGTCATGTGACCACTCATGCTATTCATTGGCTGAGGTTAGGTTGCCTGGTAGGCAGGAAGAGCATCCAAGAGGACATGGGCTACACTGAGGAAGGGGCAGTAAACAATCATAGAACAAAATGACAGCTAAAGCAGGAGAAGATGACAAATAGCATTTAAGAAGTGGCACACCACATCTATTACGTCTGACATCATAGGCCCTGTCCTGCTCCAAGCAGGAGCCCATACAGCTGGGAAACAGGAGTCCATGGTCTCCTGCCTCTCTCATGTACTGACTCAGTGTCCCACACCTCCCAATTGTGAAGTTCCTGCCTTCCTGCCAGCTTCCACCAATCTGCCTGGACTGGCAAAACCGCATCTTCATCCATTGCTCTGCATTCTACTGCCCCATCCAGACATCCATACTGGAAACTCCATTGTCTCCAGAAATAAAAGCAGGCAGTGTTGCTCTACCCTGGAAAGGCTGTGGCTTTGTGTGTGTGTTTGTGTGTGTGTGTGTGTGTGTGTGTGTGTGTGTAAGGTCTAATAAGGTGTAATGGATCCTTCCTCACCCATGCGAGCCCCTCTGGACATTTCCTGCCCTGTTCCTCTACTTGAGTTGGTGTCATGCTGTAGACTCTCAAATGATTGTCTCCTCACTCCATATAAACAGCTTACCTCTGTGTGTGGCTACCATCTATCTGCAGTATGAGCAAAACTCTTAAGACTTATCCTTGATTCCTTTCTTTACTTCTCCAGGCCCATCTAATCTTTCTATGGATAATGTTGACTCTTCCTGAAGAATATAATTTCAAAGTGCCCTCCTCTATCCATAGCCATAGCTACTACTACAACCTAGACCACATGCTTCCCTATTGGGTCTTCAACAATATCTGGTCAACTGGTCTACCCACCACTCCTGAGTCTTATCAGTAAGTCTTAAAATCCTCACCAAGTCCTACTAGCATTATTTGGTCTGAGCTCACCTGTCCGACTTGGGCTACAGCAGTCCTCTGAGATAGCTCCCTGCCTCCTGCACATCCACCATACCCTCAGTTCTGCAAGCCCTTGCCCTGCTGAATTGTTTGCCCCATTGTCCCAGTCTGTTCCTTGGAACACAGTAGGAAATTGGTGATGGGTTGAGTGAGTGTGGCTCGTATACTTCTAATATTCTGTCCCCTTTCCCTGCCTACCTCCTTCAGGGCCCTCATACTCAGCTCTTCCTGTTCTCAGATGACACATATTCATGGGCCTGGGCACAGGTAGTAGTCTACACTCCACTACATCCAGCATTTCTTTCTGTCACCGATGTGACACTGCGCTTTAGTGCCACGGGCCATCCCCCATGCTCTGGGCACCTTGAGGAAAGGGCTAAACCCTTCTAGCTGGCATCTCCCTTGATAACCCAAGGCCAGACCAGGACACCGAGGGGTCACACTGAATGAGCAAACAAATGTGTTCTTCGCTGACATCAAAGGTTAGTCCTCTTAAGGACTAACAGAAGACCTGTGTCACTCAGGTCTCTCAATGGGTCTGCAGGCTTGAGCAGGGTGTCCTCATTTGCTCCTTCTTCCTGTGTTCCTGACTACTATCTCTCTAAATGCCTTTAGAACCACGGCCTCCCTTGATGTGGTATTCAGGATTGGTTGCAATTTATTTTGACAATTGTTGGAATTTTTTTTTAATTTATGCCAAGCTCTCCCTGGGATTTGGTTACTGGATTCTTTCACTCGAACACCTAGAAAGAAGAGAAAATGACTTACTTGTAAATCTTTTTATTGAAGGTACACCATAAAACAGACCTGCTTTCTCTCTCTGCTCTCCCCTGAGATTGAAAGGATTCTTGAGATTTTAATAGCTGTCTTTTACCACTCGTTTAAGAAGGATGGAGAAACCGGGGGCTGGGGGACTTGTTTGCTCTGTGTGGGAAGATTCCAGGAGTCATGTATGCCTACCAATGGACCCAAACCATGGGGAAAATCGAGGGAGGAGGGGCTCTTGACAGTTTCCTATCAGAAGCCAAGGACATTTATTTTATGATGCCCATCCATCCAGTTGAAACAGCGGGCTGTTTTCTCCTACCTGTCCCTTCTGTTTGATTTCTGGCAGATGTCAATAGATAAAGCCAGCAAATTCCACTGAGAAAGTACAATCCTAAGTATAAATAAGAGAGGACTTCTGAGGCTCCTACTGAGAGAAGCTGTTCTTTGCTCATTTTAACTGGTGTTCCCACCCTTCTAGAAGGGCTGGGGCAGAGCTGGGAAATGAAGGTTTCAGAAATGCAAAGAAACCATCTCCCTTCCTGTCACCAACACCTCCTTTCTAACATCCATTCAAGCTAGAGTGTTGATTAAGGTCAACAGGAAATTGCTTACTGCTCATCTTTCTTTGGCTCCTGTGCATACCAGTCACTGTGTACCTTTCAAAAACATCTCGTCCTCAAATACCTATCCTTTCTTATAAATAGCACGGATTCTTTTATCTCTGATTGTATAAGCAAAACCTGCTCATTATAAAAACTGTAGTAAATATAGAAACGTATAAAGAAGACAGTTAAAATAGCTCATGACATTCTCACTGAGACATAAGTACTGATAACATTTTAGTAGAAATACATTAAGTCCTTTGTGCTTTTACCGTGGCTATAGATTCACATCTTCAGATGTGAGCTGGTAGCTTCACACTTGTAATACTAGCTACTCAGAGGGCTGAAATCTGAGGATCTTGGTTCAAAGCCAGCCCAGTCAGATGAATCTGTGAGAGTTTAGCTCTAATTTACCAGGAATAAGCTGGAAGTGGAGGTATGGATCAAATTGTAGAATGCCAGCCTTGAGTGGAAAAAGCTAAGTAGAGGGCAAGGCCTTGTTCAAGCTCCAAAAGAAAAGACTTCACTGATACTGGATACATAACTTTGATTCTTTTCCTTCACTTTACATCAAAGTTTTCCAGGTCCTTAGTCTGGAAGGGAAAAAGATGACTTTGAAACACTAATCATATTTTGGTAACCCCGAGACCCAACTTAGATACAATAAACCCCAGAAAAGCTATCAGATGTCAACCCAGCTACCTCAAAGTGACAAGTGAGCCCCAAATTCACAGAAAGCAACTCCTGTTTACTACTTTCTGCTTGTCTCCATGGCAACTGTGGCCAGGCAAGCAGAGGTTACATTTCAGGGAGCTGGAACTGAGAATGAACTCACATCCTAGATCTGGTCACCTTTCCTTTCCCGGGGGGGGGGGGGGGGGAGGGAGGTGGTGGGGACTCTAGACATTTTTACTGGCTTTGTTTTTCCTTTCCATGCAGTTAAATGCCTCACCCTAAACATGCCTGGTTTATCTGAAATAAAACATCAGGTCATTTTCATTTGGGAAGCAAACAACACTTCATTCTGTGGTTACTCTGATGGTTCCTTGCCCTACACTTACACACACACACACACACACACACACACACACACACACACACTCAAACCTTGAATCGACTTCCCACATTTCTCTACACCAGTCCCACTGCCTCCCAGGTCCTCGGCCAGTAGGATGGGATTCAGGGACTTCCTCTGACTCTCAGTCTCTTCCTGTTCAGCTTCAGTCCATTTGGTCTCAAGCCAGGTGTCAGGAGGACACATTGCTCAGCAGAAAGGAGGCACACCTAGATGGAAACAGGCTTTGATGTCACATGAGCTGTGTCACTTCCGATCTGTGTGGCTCTGGCCAAGTTACCTAGCTTCTCTGGACCTCAGTTTCCCCATCTGTGAAAGGGGATACAGAGGCCCCCCGTGTTCAGGATGATATCATGGTTAAACTGAGTGGGTATGTCCCAAATACAAGCTGTCACCCTATATCCACTGATCTGTTGAGGACCCCTGTGTACCCTGAAATGGCCAGTCCTCTCTCTGGCTCATTCACTTTTGCTATAGCTACAAACTCCTGATCAGCAGGCCAGGTGCTTAGATAAAGTGCTGCTTTGCATATAAGAGCCAGAAACCCTGGCAAAGGGCTGGGAATCCAGTTTCAAAAGCAAACCACTGAATAGACAAGAAGTAAAATATTACTCAGCTCTTAAGAAAGCGCTACCTGATTATGTGAGGCCCTCATCTTCCTTCCCAGCGCCAGACACAAAGATCTTCCAGAAAGAATGTCTCCCCTGAGAAAGATGCAAACAGCCAGTGAAAACCCCGACAGCTTCCATTTTCTGAACCCATGTTTAAACCAAGTAATAATAATAATAGGAGAGAGGACAAGGAGGATAGGAATGGGAAAAGATGGTGTGGCTCACATTATAAGCAAGAGAAAGAAGGAAAAGAAAAGAGAGAGGAAAGAAGGAGGGAAGAGCAAGAGCACTTGTCCAGAATGAATTAGGTCGCTGCTGTCACCTTTGGCCAGAGACTCCAGCACAAAGTGACTCCTTCAGTGACTAAAGTAAGTCGGCATGAGAAATAGGGTTGGAATTAGGAGGTCACCGCAAGTCTGCCACTGAGTTAAAGGGATCATGGCACATTTCTAAGCAGGTATTAAGAGCTCACTGCTGTCTTCTTCACACCTGTGTCTTTAAATTTTCAGGCAGCATCTCCTGTTGCCTATTGTTGAAGTTCACTTGCTCTCATTTTTTTCCCCCCAAGAAAATGACTAGAGGCAGGGGAAAAAAAACCCATACAGTCAAATTACTGTCGGAAGGTTTTACTAAAAATTATTTTTTAACTGCAGTTAAAGATAAACACAGTTTCTTCCAAGCTGAGCTCTTTTATCAATTCAGACAAAATGTAATACCGTTCCTTTTTTAAGGTTCAGATTAGGAAACTACTGCTGGTGATTATCTGGATGGAAGATGTTACAGTGTGCAGAACCCGGCTGCCTACGGCAGGCTTGGAAGACTGGTTCATTCATCCCTCAGAACCTCGCGTTTTTGAAAGACACAAAGTCAGGCGATTCGGAGGTGCCAGGTCCTGCCTGGCAGGAAGGGGAACAGACAGATCCACGCACAACCTCCAAACCGAACGTGATCCCCACATTAGAGAGCCAAGAGTGTATCCCCCAACCTCATCTGAAAGGAGGCCCAGAGGAGGGCAGGACTAACCTGAAGTCACAGGGCGAGTTCATAGAAAAGGCAGGATGCATTTTCAGTCTCCATGTCCAGTGTGCTTTCCCCTGCATAAATGGATGCTAGTGGTGCATGCCTGTAATCCTAGCCATTCAAGAGGCTGAGATCTGAGGATAAAGGTTTGAAGCCAGCCAGGATAGGAAAGTCTGAGACACTTGTCTCCAATGAATGCAGCAGAAAGCCAAAAGTGGAACTGTGGCTCAAGAGGTAGAGTACAGCCTGAGTGGAAAAGCTAAGGGACAGTGCCAGGGTCATGAATTCAAGCCATAGGATTAGCACAAAACTAAGACTCAACCTGGGCTTCATTGCTGAACTATGCTACTGTCCCATGCCTGGGAATAATGACAGCGCTGTGGCACTACAGGGTCCCTTTTAACACATTCTAGACCTTGGTGTCAAACCCACTACATCTGGCCACTTGCTCAGACGCTGCTGTTCACCCCAGGTCTGCAGATGAGTATCTGACTCCGGGCTGTGGTGAGCTTTTGAACTTAAGGCCTGGGTGCTGTCCCTGAGCTCTTTTGTTCAAGGCTAGTGCTCTACCACTTTGAGCTACAGCTCCATTTCTGGTTTTCTGGTGGTTAATTGGAGGTAAAAAAATCTCACAGATTTTCTTGCCTGGGCTGGCTTTGAACCACAATCCTCAGATCCCAGCCTCCTGAGTAACCAGGATTACAGGCGTGAGCTCCTAGTGCCTGGCCTCTCAGATCCTATGAAGGTATTCTTTAGACCAAAGACATCACTGGGCTGCAGGAGGGGAAGAGGTGTGGCAGAGGTGGTTAACGGTGGGGTTCTCTAGCAGGCCCTGGTTTGGCTTCTCCCACTGGGTGACGGTGATCAGGGCAGCCTGAGGTCCCTGGCTTTCCTCATCCTCAGAGCTCAGGCAGTTCAGAGTCATGGCGATGGCTGGCACACAATCAGGGCTAGGCAAAAGGAAGCGTCGTGGCTCCCACCAGGGCTGGGGAGAGGAGGGATGAGCTGTCCCTCCTGGCTCATGACTCCACCTCCAGCATCTTCTCCACCTCCCACACGGACTTCCCACTTCATTTGGTGCTAACTTGGTTTGGGAATTACTCTAGATATTCCTGGAATTCCAAGGTATGAATTCCAGGAGCCTGGTGCCTTGTGACCTGAAGGTCAAGGGTGAGATGTTTCGCACATAACTCTAAAGACTAGCTGTCTTTATTGTGTGGGGTGGGGTGGAGCAGAGAGACCCTTGCAGGACTTGGAGACCAAGCCCATCTTGAAGACCCAGAGAAAGAGGTCAAGTGACTTGCCCCAGGCCATACAGGGCATTCTCTGGACTTCATGGGATAGAGCCTCTGTCTCCCCATCCAGCAGGAAAGGATTAGAGAGGAGTCAGGGATGTCTGTCAATAGAACATTTTGTGCCATGTCTGGCCTACAAATGCTGCACTAAACAATACTAATCATTTTTACCATCATCCATCTCATCAGCATTCATTCCTGAGCAAATCCCAGACCTTTCCGTGCTTGAACCTCACACTTCCAGACCAGGTCAGCGTGAGTTAGCAGTGAATGAGGTGATTGAAGACAGGCTCCAGTCAGCACTGTGTTCCAGCCTAGTCTGTTCTCACAGTGAAGGCTACCACAGACAGATATTGCTGCTAGCCCGCTTCCCAGAGAAGGGGACTGAGGCTGAGTGACCACCGTCAGGCCCAGCACAGCCCCAGAGTTCCAGGCCAACCTGGATCCCGGTCCCTCCCATCAATGGTGTGTGTCCATATTAGAAGGTCTCCAAGCCCTGGCTCCAGACCGCCTGCACTTAGACACCAGTGAGACTTCTCTAGCTTCACCCCAAACCCACTGAATCAGGAACTTTGGGGGTATAGCCCAGCCACCTGGTTTTCAACAAACTCCCACCCCACCTCCCGCTGAAAACTTCAATGAGCACTCACACCTAGTGTGTGCCCAGCACACAGTAGGCGTCAGGAAATGTCCGTTGCGACAACAGCCAGCTCTGAATCCTGACCCATCACTGCCTGCCTGACTGAGCAACCTCGGGCAGGTCACTTAACCTCTCTGGGCTCCAGCCTCCTCCTCTGAAGAGCAAGAGTACATGGAAAGTTGAATAAGATCACCAGAGTGCAGAGTGAACAGCAGACAGTGAGCACTCAGGAAATGTCACCTGCTGTCTAACTGTTGTTAGACTACAGCTCGAGCAAATACAAGGACCGTTGCGCATGCCTGATGGGGCATACAAAGCAAGCCAGGCTTGAACAGTGCCGGTTTGCCTCAAGAGGCTGGAGATCAGAAAGTCTTTTGAATTCAGCTCTACTCAAGAAATAGTTAGCAAACATGTTTGGTTGTCACCTCTGTCACTCTGTGACTCTGATGCTGGAGGAATAAGACACGGTCCCAGAAGACAGATGTCATCCTGAATGGGCAGGATGGGGAGAGGGGTGGGCCTTGGCCTGCCTGTGCACAGAGCAGAAAGGAAGGCTTTGAGAGTGTGTGTGTGTGTGTGTGTGTGTGTGTGTGTGTGTGTGTGCGCTCAGACACTTGATCTAGTCTTTCCATGTGTTAACAAAAACCATACTGAGTCCTGAGAGATGGAGTGGAACTCATCACTCTGTTTTCTCAGTGTCGTTTTGTTCTCTCTGCTCTGTGGGTCTCCGGCCTGGCCTCAGTCCCTAGCGACCATGTCTAGTTCACATCCCAATCATCTGCATTCTCCTGAGATGTACGCTTCCTAGAGACAAAATCTAGGACCAGCAGACGGCCTGGGTGCAGGCCATCCCCGGCACCCTTCAGACACAGGGAAGGTTTCCTAGTGGAGGTTTACCCAGAGGACCAGGCTGGACTAATGAGTGGACCTTCCCACCTGAGCTTCTGCCGTCCTCGGGTCAAACACCAGAGGGGAGCTGGTGAATGAGGCAAATGCAGCCCAGCTCTGAGTACTAATATGCATCTCTCCTACCAGCTCCCTCACAAAACCCACAGCCTGCTCACACAATTAACATCTGTGCCATTTGACAGGTAAGCCAACACAGGCACAGAGAGGTTGGATAACTTGCCCATGGCCACACAGCCAGTGAGTGCAATTGCTGAGATTCATCCGAGGAGCTTTCCTCTTGAGTCTGTGCTCTTCAGCACTCTGCTGTGTCATCGAACAAGTGAACTGACAGCGGGATCAGAAGTGATTTTTTTTTCTATGTGGTGACCGTGCTTTGGAAGGAAAAGGAAAAAAGCCCTGGCATCCTCTTTCTGTGGAGGCCACCGTGTTCCCCGTCCTTGCCCTGCAGTAATCTTCGCTCCGGAGCGCAGGCTTCGCAGTCACTTACATGAGTCATTCAGTTGCATCCCAGAGGACAGCCGGCTTTAAGTTCTCATGCCAGTAAAAGAAAGGTTCTGGGGCTTCCTTCCTCTGCCAGTAGATTGGGGAGATTGGTACTGAAAGGTGAGGATCCAATTACTTGTCTGGGCTAGCCTGTTTTGTTTTCATCTGAGCTAAGGCACAGGCTAGGATTCCCCAGTCTGTGAGGCCTCCCTAGTCCTGGTGGTCCAGGTGCCTTGTGCACACACACACACACACATGCATTTTCCAGTTGATGATAATCTCTTTAAATCCACTTAAGCATAACTAGCTTAGAAGGCCCTGCAGAGGCACCATCCAACCCAGCTCTGTCTGTACCATCTCTGCTCTCGAGTTTGACTTTGTGTAGACATGAGCCAGCCACCCCAAGAGACAGCATTTAACTTTCCACAGATGGATAAACTCATCCAGGCTGCCACGCAGATAGGCATGCACCTTCAACTTGCAAATGGCAATTAGTTTTCAGATGGGAATTGTCTGTCTCAGCAAGGCCAAATTCTGTCTTCCAATCCGTGTCAATGGAAAGCCAGAATCAGATGGCAGCACTTAGACTTTGGAAGTTGTTTGATGAACTGAGATGCTGGTTGTAAGTCACAAAATCAGGATCCTTGTTTCAGGAAGAGGGGACCTGCCTGCTCTTCATCAGCCAATGAGAAAAGAACATGAGGGAATGTGAATGGTGGATGAGTCAGTGGAGGGCAAATCATTTTGCAGTGATCTTTACATATGAAGTGTGTGTGTGTGTGTGTGTGTGTGTGTGTGTGTGTGTGTGTGTGTGCACGTGCGCGTATACTAGGGCTTGAACTCAGGGCCTCATACTCTCATTTGGCTTTTTTCACTCAAGGCTAAAGCTTGAGCCATAGCTCCACTTCTTCTTTTGGATGATTAATCAGAAATAAAGATTCTCACCAACTTTTCTGCCTATACTGGCTTCAAACCACGATCCTCAGATCTTCAGCCTCCTGAGTAGCTAGGATTACAGAGAAACATGTGAGGGTCTTTAGACATCTTAGTCAAGAACAGAGTTTGTGCTTGCCACATACTGGCTGAAATAAAGGAATCCAGAAAAAAAAAATTTTTTTAAAGCTTTTGGCAAACGGACCTAACCAATGGGCTCAATTGACGCTGTTTATTTGCATTCTGGTAGTGCTGTAACTCTGAATCTCCAGAGCAATTTTGCTGTTATTGTACACTTGTGTGAGAGCTATAAGCGTACGCATAAGAAATTTGCACCTGGTGATATGTTGTTGGCTTTTTTTTTTTCTTCATTGTAAATACCAGTATTTCTTCTTAAAAACCTGTCATTCTGCAGTGGCAGGAGGATTTGTTTCTTGTGACATGCCTGCACTGCTAGGTAGAAAGAACTAATGCAGCTGAAGGAGTGTGGAACAGGGGCCTGATGGCTCCCAGGGAAAGCCCACCTCTGCCGCATAGACACTGATGCTTTTCTAGCATTCAGTGTCCTCATCCAAATGAAAATAAGAATGCTGGCCTCACAAAGATTTTTTTTGTCAGTTGTGGGGCTAGAACTCAGGGCCAGAGTACTGTTGCTGAGCTCTTTTGCTCAAGGCTAGCGTTCTACCACTTTGAGCGACAGTTCCACTTCCAGATTTTGAATAGTTAATTGGAGATAGGAGTCTCATGGGGACTTTTCTGCCTGGGTTTGCTTCAAACTATGGTCCTCAAATCTCAGCTTCCTGACTAGCTAGGATTACAGGAGTGAGCCACCAGTGTCCTGCTCATGAATATTTTTATTTTTTGTCAGTCATGGGGCTTGAACTCTGGGCCTGAACACTGTCCCTCAGCTCTTCAGCTCAAGGCTAGCGCTCTACCACTTGAGCCACTGTGCCATTTGTGGTTTTCTGGTGGTTTGTTGGAGATAAGAGTCTCACAGACTTTCCTGCCTGGGCGATCCTCAGATCTCAGCCTTCTAAGTAGCTAGGATTACAGGCATGAGCCACTGGTGTCTGGTTTCTCATAACGATTTTTAAATGGGAAGGGCCAACTGTACAGTAGACATTGCTAGAAATCTGATCACCGCAGTGTTGTTACCCCACTGTCTGCACCCCACTGCCGTCCCCTCCTTCCTGCCCCAGGTAGAGGACAGGCAGGGTGGAAAGCCAGGTCTGGAATCAATGAACTCACACTTGGTCATGTCCATTTGGATCTTTCTGGCTTGCCCAGGAAGATGGGTGGCCAGCAGGAAGGTAATGGGTGAGGCAAGGCACTTGGTACCTTCAGCTGCCACCTGTCTCCCCAGGAAGCACAGAGCCAGCCACTTGTGAGAGATTAGCAAGAGGATCTGGCAGCCTGTGCAGCAGGGTGGTGACAGAGGAACAGCTGCCTCCCAGGGCCCCCGCAGACACACTTGGCTGCTTTCTTCTGGGCTTCACCCAGTTCCAGCCCAGCTGAAGATAGGGCCATATGGCAGAAGCTCCTTATTGGAGGAAAGAAGGGGATGTTGGTCCTACCAAGCTCAGGGGACAGTGTCCTGGGCCTGGGATTCCTGGAACCCATTCAAAAGCAACCAGATGTCACCAGCGCCCAACTCACAATGCACTGCCATTCCTCTCTCCCCCTGCTCACCCTCACCCCCACCTAGGATGGAGCGTAGCCATACAAAATCAGAGCAGTTCAGCGCATGTTTATCGATCAGCTACTATGGCCAGGTAGACATCACGTGGCCCTTGTTTACACTCTCAGCAAGCAGCTGAAATGTTCTGAGCTTCTCAGGTTTAGATGGATGGCTAACAGTTACCAGCTCCTAGAATATGGCAGATGCTCAACACAAATTATCTCAGTGAATCCTCAAAAGCAGGAACCATCACCCCTCTCCGCAGGTGAGCCAACAGGCTGAGAGATGAAGGGTAGAGCTAATCATGTTTGACTTTGGCCTTTGGACTGTCTGACTCCAAAGCCTTTAGCTTTGGAGTGTCTTGATGGGAAAAGCAAACCAGGGTTTTAATGAACACCTACAAGTTTGCCAGAGATGGAGACTTTTATGTCATGTCTTCCTCCTATCTTCATAATAAGCCCACGAGGTAGATATGACTGTATATTCATTTCAGATGAGGAAACGGAGCCTCAGAAAGCTTGGGTAACTGGCTCAATGTGAAATAGCTGAAATTTGACATCGATGAAATGACACCAGGCCTGTTTCCAGAAGCCAGCATGCCTTCTCTCCCCCTGAGCCAATGGCCAGGTGTAGCATTTCCAGCATGATTGGAAAAGATATTACATCACCAATTCTCCTCGCCATCACCTATCATCAACTAATATGCATAGCTCACTTTCCCTGCCTCTAGCTCTGTAGTAGTAGTTATGAAGACTAGCATCTGTTCCTAGCCTCACAGGACCGTCCCGCCACATAGGTAGATAAGCCATGAAAACACAAAGAGTATCGCATGTCCCAGTGTTCTGAGCATTTAGAAGATGGAGAAATGCTAACGTCCCCAGCTCAGGTCCTCTGCTGATCAGTGTCCCTCACCACTCCTGGGGAGTCCAGCTGCATGTGGATTCCTCTGGGCAGACTTTGCTGGCATGAACTGGGTTATATCCTTGTTATATATCCCCAGGAGTCATAGACTTCCCCTTCCTCAGACCAGTCACGTACACTGTACACTACTGTGACCCTGACCAGCCTATCCCCTTCTGGAGAGCAGAGGTGATCTCCAACTCATTCACCAGTCTCCCAGGTGCCTGGAAAACCCCAAAAGCCAGTAAAACTACCTGACATAAACTAGAAAATAGTAAACCATGATGGAAGAAATAATCAGGAAATGCCTCATGAAGGAGGGACTTTATTTTTATTTATTTACTTATTTATTTATTTTTGTCAGCCATGGGTCTTGAACTCTGGGCCTGGGCACTGTCCCTGAGCTCTTCAGTTCAAGGCAAGCTACCACTTGAGCCATAGTGCCACTTCTGGTTTTCAGGTGGTTAACTGGAGATCAGAGTCTCACGGACTTTCCTGCCAAGGCTGGCTTTGAACCATGATCCTCAGATCTCAGCTTTCTGAGTAGCTAGGATTACAGGTGTAAACCACCAGTGCCCTGTTGAAAGAGTGGCTTTGTTGTGCCTTAAAGTACAGGAACAACTTGTATCCAGAGAAAGGCCTGGTAGTCAAAGCAGGGAAAAATTTCTGGGCCAAACTACAAGGCAAACTGGTATTGGGCCAATTGAATTTCCACATAGGGAACAAAATGTATCTCAATCCCTACCTCACACTGTATAGAAAGAACAATCAGTTCTGGATGAATTAAGGATCTAAACAAGAAAGGAGAAACCATAAGACTATATCTGGATCTCAACTAGAAAATTACTTTCTAATCTCCAGGATCTTACACTCTCATGAACAGACTTGAGATTCTACAATTCAAAGCACATGTTTTCCCTCAGATGAGGAAAGTAAATCTAAATTACAAACATATATGATAACATTTATTGAGATACATATATATATATAGAGAGAGAGAGAGAGAGAGAGAGAGAAATAGATATAGATACATCATCTAAAAGTATGTTTGCACAGGAAAGGTTTGCAATGGTGTAATCCTTTCCACAACCAAGTCATGGTTTAACTAAATGAGCGCCAGGAAGCTGGGAATATTGTTTTCAGGAGGGAGCAAGGTGAATTGTGGGAGGCAGATGAATGGAAGGAGAAAGGATGGGCAAATAATGTCATAATATTCAGTGTGTATATCTGAAAACAGAACCAGGTAATGGGACGTGATAGGTGGGGTTGAGAGAGATGAGGGAGAGGGTTGCAAGGGGTGAGCCTGATCAAGATGCATTGTTCTCATAAACTGATATGTTGGATTGAAACCTTTTTGTACAACAACTTGAAGACAATTTCTATTCTTTGGTGAGTGCCAATCCTGGGACATGAACCCAGAGCCTGGGTGCTCTCCCGGAATTGTTTTGCTCAAGGCTAGTGCTCTACCTCTTGAGCTACAACTCCACTTCTAGCTTTTTGGTGGTTAACAATAAGGTCTCATGGATTTTCCAGCTTGTGCTGGCTTTGAACTGCAATCCTCAGATGTCAGCCTCCTGAATAGCTAGGAAGACAGGTATGAGCCATCGACACCTGACTAATTTCTATTTAAAAAAGAAAATAAACTAAGCTAAGGGAGCAGAGATTGACAGTCAGGTGATTCTTTTTATTTTAAATATTGTCTTTTATTGGATTAACTAGTTCAAGTGGGGGTCCAACCACATGGACACAGCCCTATTTGGCATATTGAAGGAAGTAGAAAGCCAGTGTGGTTGGAACAGAGTGGAGTGGGGAGGGGTACAGTGCTGGGCAGGGTGCAGTGGCGGCTGGGCCTGTCAATCATTGCAGACTAAAATAGACAGGGCTCTATCATCGTGGTACCAACAAGATACACAAGACATTACACTGGGCAGCAATTCATGCAGTTTGCTCACAGGTCTTCTCTGTGTAAGAGTCCAGCCAGTCGCTGCAAACCCTATACATATATGATCTTTCCTGATCAATCAGATATAGCCTTATTTGCTACAGTTGGCCTGTGCACTCATACTCATCCAATGCATTCATTTCCCAGATATTTACTGAGCACCTTAGTGTAAGACAGGAACCTAAATCAGTGATGGAGATACATTGTGAATGAAATACACAAAGTCCTTGATTCTAAGCCATGCATATCCTCCAGAGAGGGAGACATGAAGTAAACTGAGTTACTATACCTGATACAGAGGCTCTTGTCCATGACTCAAGAGGAGAGACAAGGACAAGAGATGCTGGGAGAAGAGAAACAAGCTCTGCCTCCAGACTTCAAAGCACCTTCTTCCCTGTGCAGCTGGCCCAGGCCAGGAGTCCCAGTGGACGAGTAGACGGTTATAAACACAGAAAAGACTGTGTCTCCTTTTCCTCAACAGGTGTGGGCCCTTCCACCTCAAGCATTTCACTGGCTACCCTCTGCCCAACAGAACGGACAATAACACCACATGCCCAGCACTTGTGGCCCCCACCTAGCCCACACTCTGTAGATGTGCTAATGAGGGTGAAGCTGGAAACAGAAGATCAGCAGACAGCCTTCTACTTAAGGTCTCCCTTAACACAGCAGCTCCTCAAGGGGCTCACATTCTCATGAGGAACAGGTCAGGGAACCAGGGCAACCGGGCCTCATAGTGCACCATGGGAACCAGGCCAAGAGAGCCTCGCAGTGCACCATAGGAACCAGGACAACAGGGTCTTGCAGTGTACCATGGGAACCAGGCCAACAGGACCTCGCACCATGGGAACCAGGCCAAGAAGGCCTTGCAGTGCACCATGGGAACCAGGCCAACAGGGCCTCGCAGTACACCACGGGAACCAGGCCAACAGGGCCTCGCAGTGCACCACGGGAACCGCCAACAGGGCCTCGCAGTGCACCACGGGAACCAGGCCAACAGGGCCTCGCAGTGCACCATGGGAACCAGGCCAACAGGGCCTCGCAGTGCACATGGGAACCAGGCCAACAGGGCCTCGCAGTGCACCATGGGAACCAGGCCAACAGGGCCTCGCAGTGCACCATGGGAACCAGGCCAACAGGGCCTCGCAGTGCACCATGGGAACCAGGCCAACAGGGCCTCGCAGTGCACCATGGGAAGTGTCACTAGTGGTAGGGAGGTACTAGAGGAAACAGCAGGGCCAGTCTTTGGGATGATGAGGGACAAGCAGTATTTGAGGGAACCTCTCTAGAGGTGCCCTGTGTAATGGAAAGTTAAGGTACCAGTTGGAGGACCCAGGGGATTGGCCGAGAGGAGACATGGAATAAAGAGGAAGGGATGGACAGGCAGGAGGCATGTGGAAAAGCCCAGAGATAGGAGAGAAAATAATAGACCCTGGGGCTTACAGCAGCTTGTAGCTTCTGAAGAACAAAGCATCAAACAAATGATTTGTCCCATCCTGTAGGGGCAGGAAGGCATCCAGGGAGCAGCAGCTGAGGGCAAGAGGGAAGCTGGCTAGCGCTTGGAGGGTGCTCTTTTAATACAGAGAAACTTGATAATGGTCTGGATTAAAGCATGTGTGATTCAGAACAGGTTAGAGAATTGGAAAGCAGCCAAGTGTGGCAGTTCATACCTATAATGCCAGTTACTCAGGAGGCAGAGGCAGGAAGATTGGCAAAGTTAGGAGATCCTGTCTCAGAAACAAAAGACAAAAATGAAATGGCTAGAGGGTGTGTGACACTAGAGTGCTTGCCCAGTGTGCACAAGGCCCTGGGTTCAGTCCCCAGGGTTGCAAAAGCAAAGAAAAAAGTGAGGGGAGTATTTGAGAGCAGGTGAGAATAGAGATAGAGGTAGGCATCAAGGACGATGCCCAGGCTTGCAGCTTGAGGCACAGGCTGGATAAAGTAATAGTTTGTTCAGAAAGCCAATAAGGAGGAGGATGTGTGGGGGAGACAGACATCAAATCCATGTTGAGGTGAGGTTCAGACATCCCAATCTCATGCTCGAGCTGTGTTCTCCTTCTCTCCTCAGACTGATGTCATTTTACAAGTTGGAGTTAGGGTGAGAGTCAACAATTTCACAACTGTTGAGGCCTCAACACA
This sequence comes from Dipodomys spectabilis, assembly GCF_019054845.1. Classification (NCBI taxonomy): domain Eukaryota; kingdom Metazoa; phylum Chordata; class Mammalia; order Rodentia; family Heteromyidae; genus Dipodomys; species Dipodomys spectabilis. Next base: position 1,357,510 of record NW_024870943.1, read on the forward strand.
CAAATGGGCTCTGGCCATGGTGCTAAAACCAAATCTGGGTAACACCTCCGGGATGCAAGCTCCAGCCCTGGCTGCTGGAAACATCTCAGCGATTCCAGGGCAGTGGGGAGAAGGGGAGCTGAAAGCTACTTGGACAAGAGGCATTTTATCAGCCTGCATTTGGCTGCAGTGTCTGTCCTGTCTGGGGTCACAGGCCTGGTTGTTTACCAGTTTCTAGCAGCCTTAGCCTTCAGTGGCCCTGGACTAAGGGCCAAGTGTACTTGAAGACAGTTTCCCTGTCCAAGGCTGGTCTCTGAAGAGTCTTTGCCTGGTCCAGGGTCATGGTCTTAAGCCTCAAGTCAGTCAGATTCCTTTGCATCATTCTCCAGTAACAAGCTGTAGCTCCACTGCTAGCAAGTACAGATTTTGCAGGCACAGAATCCGCCAGGACCCTCCATTCAGACTGTCAGAAAAAAAAGCAGTGCCTTTGAGCCAGAATCTTCAGCAGGCAGGCCTTCCAACCCCCACAGCCCCTGGGCGGCCCTGCTGATTCCCCACACGCAGGACCCTTAAGTAGCTCTTAATTGAAGGGCTGGCTGAGCCCTCTGTGCATTGTGGATCTAATTAAGTTCCGACATCATATCAAATTGAATTGTTTTATTAAACATTTATCTGCAGATTCCAGAGTGTCACAACACCACATTGTTTTAAATGACAGAAATGCAAACAGCATTTGCCTTCTCACCAGCACCCAAAGCAGCCAAGCAAGACCAGAAGCAGAGGCAGGTCTTTCCAGAGGGCTCTCCCTCCATCCCCCACCCCACTGCCAGCAAGACAGAAGACTGAGTGAGCATATGTGCATGTGTGCACATGCACTCTGCACTCTCTCTCTGTCTCTGTCTCTATCTCTCTCAACACACACACACACACACACACACACACACACACACACACACACACACACACACACACACAGCAGAACCTGTGCCATCTCTTCCACACATATTCAGTGGCTGGGCAAACAGCTCACTGTCCCTGTCTAGCACTCCAGATCAGTTACAACTTTCCAAATAATTCTTCTCATCCCTTGGGAACCCCTTTCCTCTTGGGGAACCATGATGGACAGGTAGAAGGTGACTAGCCATCTTACCCACTCCTATCTCTTACCCACTGCTCTGTCCCTTCCACACCCTTCAGGCAAGGAAGCTTCCAGAACAAAGATTCTGATTTTCTCATCTTAACTGCCTCCCTAGCCTGGAGCCTGGCACAGAGGAGGCTGCTAAAGTGCACTTCATCAATGCATCCATCGCCAGTTAAACACTTGATCTTGCTGGGTTCTAGGGACTTTGGCCTGGAATCCTAGCTACTTAGGAGGCTGAGATCTAAGGATCAAGGTTTGAAGCCAGTCTGGGCAGACAAAGCCTTAAGACTCTTATCTCTAACTAACCAGCAAAAAGCCAGAAATGGAGGTATGCCTCAAGTGATAGAGTGCCAGCTTTGAGAGAAAAAGCTAGCAAAAGTGTAAGACCCTGAGTTCAAGCCCCAGTACTGTGTGTGTGTGTACATGTGCGTGCGCACACACACACACACACACACACACACACACACACACACACACACAACCCAGTCTTGCCCTTTATAGATTCTTGGACTTGCTCAAAAAAGGCCAAGCCCCAGAAATGGTAATGCCTGCCACTTAGACCCATAAAGAAACACACATACCTATTGTGATTAAACAAATGGTGGCTGAAGCAGAATGCTTGCTCCTAGGGGCTCAGGGACAGGAATGAGGACAACAGAACTCTGCAAGGAAGGCAGTCTTCCTTACTCCTGGTTGGTCAATCTGGATCTTAGTAAACATCTGGAAATGCTATAACTTGCATCTATCCATTCTATTATCTAGGTTGAACAAGGCCTGCTAGTCTTGTCATATCACAGTGATGAGAATACTGGCTCACATAAACCCAGAGCTTGTTGCATACTTCACTCTAAGAGCTCTATATGTATACTAACACACTGTGAAACAGGCCATGCTATTATCCCATTTTAATGAGGATGATTGAGGCTCCAAGACATGAATCAGCTTATGTAAGACTCCACACAGCCAGGTAGTCTGACAGCCTCCATCCTGAGTCTAGCAGCCAGGTGCTGGTGGCTCACACCTGTAATCCTACCTACTTGGGAAGCTGAGATCTCAGGATCAAGGTTTGAAGCCAGCCTAGGCAGGAAAGTCCATGAGACTCTTATCTCTAATTAACAACCAAAAAGCTGGAAGTTGGAACTGTGACTCAAGTGATAGAGTGCTAGCTTTGAGCAGAAAAACTGAGGTTAGTATCCAGGCTCTGAAATCAAGTCTTAGGACTAGCACACACACACACACACACACACACACACACACACACACATACACACACAAGCTAGCATCTATCTGGCAGACTCTGCAAACTTCTAGTCTCTCTTCTGTAGAATTGGTTCATCAGCAGAGCCTCCATCCGGGGATTAATATGGTCATTAAATCAGATGAGACATGGAATCCTGGCACACTAGTCTCGCAACACACTGAGAGAAAGAGAGAGGGGGGAAAGAGAGAGAGAGAGAGAGAGGGAGAGAGAGAGAGAGAGAGAGAGAGAGAGAGAGAGAGAGAGAGAGAGAACAGAGTATGAAATGTAACTCCTGTCCTCGACACAATTCTATTAGGAAAATGACACATGAACTTTGAAATAACAAGACAAGACAGCGACACAAGAACTGTCACAAGGTTGCCTGTGGTTAACTGCTGCTGAGAGATCTTGGAGGTAAAAGCAGAGAAGAAAGGAGGGAGAGGCGGCTGTGGACCGCAAGAATGAGGGAAGGCTTCTTAGAATCCTGGCTCTGAACACGAGCAAGGAACTCATTGTTCTTTCATTTCTTTCATTTTTACCCTGATTAGTGTGTGTGTGTGTGTGTGTGTGTGTGTGTGTGTGTGTGTGTGTGGGTTTATGTGTGTGCCTGTCCTAGGGCTTGAACTCAGGGCCTGGGCTCTGTTGCTAATCTTCTTTCGCTCCAGGCTAGTGCGCTACCACTTGAGCCACAGCTCTGCTTTGTACAGAATTGGGGATAGTTTATTGAAAATGAGCCTCATTGACTTTTCTGATGCCTTTGAACCACAGTCCTCAGATCTGAGCTTCTTATGTAGCTCTGATTAGTGGTGAGCAGTCATCAGTTCCTGGCTGGCTCTATCCTGATTTTTATGATTCTCTTTGTATCCACTGTTCTGGGTTTGTTTTTAGACTGTGCTTCATCATTGATTGCATTTGAGACACCTGACTTTTTTCCTGGCAGGCCCGCACAGCGGTAAATTCCCTCAGAGAAGCTTTTGCTTCATCCAAGAGGTTCTGGAAAGTTGTGGTATGGTTTTGATTCTTGAATTTGTAAACTTGTTCCTTCATTTGATCCTTAAGTCTTATGGCTGACTTTGGGCTCGACAGCCTATCTCTTGATGAGAGGGTGTCTTAAGCCAACATTCTAACTTGGTCTGGACTTACAGGTTCACGGCATCCAGTAGTACTAGTTCATGAAACCAGTAGGCATCTGTGGGCTGGCTCGCTGTTTGTCAGCAGAAGTTAACGGTCTTTATCTCATCAACCTAACTTGGGTTTGATGTCTCCCCTGCTCTCATGGGACAAGCAACTGGGGCTCCATTTCAGGTCTGTTCCCATTTGCTTGCGACAGTTTTCCACTCGGAACTTGCAGTTTTCAGTCTTGGCTGGTGAAGTGTGTCATCTCTATGCAGTGTTGGTTTATAACTAGGCCGGGCCAGCTCTCCCTCCTGGCTGACAGGCACAGGGTAGAGCCAGGACACTGCTTTACAGTTCAGACAGGTGTATACAGATCTGGAAAATACTGTCAGTTTTATGTTGTATATCAATTAGCTTTGAGACAATGCTATGTGCTCATCAAAAACATGGATGATTTTCCCAGGGCAGGGGTGTGGCTCAGTGAACAGTAAGAGGACTTGAGCAGTAGGAGGATGTGAATAATAGGAGGATGGGAACAGTAGAGCCTCCACAGGCAGCCTGGGTCCTTGGCCAGCTCTGCCACAGCAGGCAGCATGCCTAGGGGTCAGGACACCCAGTGTGAGTGTTTAGGACTAAGTCTCCTCACAGAAAAGGGCAGAGACCAAGCCCCCAGGACCCTCCCCCCAACACCCACTAAGACCTGAAGGCCGACTGTTTCTACACCTTTATTTCTTTTTGAAAAGAGGGAAAAAAGGAATAAAATATAAACAGTACAGTTGACACAAATAAACCACCGGGGTGGGGGTGCGGGGGAGGTAAGCGGAGGGAGGTGGAAGGCAGGTGGGGATGGGGTTCCCATCTCAGCAGCAAGAGGCAGTGACCCGGATGCTCACGTCTCTCTCTACAGGGCAGGAGTGGCGCCTTCCTCCTGGCTGCTGTCCATCCCACCGTGTGTCCCTCAGCCTTTGGGGGGGGGCGGGCGATGTCTCCCCAGGCTGCTCAGGGAACGTGAGTGGGTCCAGGTCTGGGATCAGGCCATGCACAGGGAGGGCTGTCAGCAACTCACTGGCTACATGAAGGAGGAGTTCAGGGAGGGCTGAGCCGAGGGTGGGCTGAAGGCTGGGCACTGGAGGCCCAAGCAATGGCTCTTCTTCCAGCATCAGGCAAGAGACAAAACTGAAGGAACAGGAATGGGATGGCACAGAAGTCCAGCCTGGCCCTCTTGCGCCCCTGCCCAGGCCCCACCACCCTCTCCCCATCCACCAGCATGTCTGGCCCCCTAGCCCCTGCCTGGGCACTGCCACCCTCTGTCCCTCCCGTTGCCTGCCTGGGCACCACCAACCCTCCCACCTGCCACCGCCCCCCACCCCCAACCTGCACCAGCCAAGGCCTCCTGGGCACCGTACTTGACGTCCACATCCTGGTCATGGGTCAGCTTCTCTAGGACCGGCTTGTCCTCGTTCTGCAGTGTGCTGGAAGCACAGGGGAAAGGGCTGAAGCATGAGGCAGATGGGGCCCACAGCTGGGAACTCAGTTCAGGCCTGGCCACTCCCTTGCATCTCCAGATGGCTAGCATTGCTGAGCCACCCCTCACTTCCCTTCCCTTCACACCCCTCCCCATAAGGCTTGCCACCGCCACTGCCGACTCCTCAGTCTACAGTGAAGCTGACACTGGGAGGAAGCAGCAGGGAGCAGTGGCAGCTGAACACAGTGGTGCACATCTGGAATCCCAGCCACTGAGGAAGCTCTAGCAATAGCTGGGCGTGGTGGCACCCGTTATCCTAGCGGTGTGAGCAGCATGCACAGACCAGGCAGCCTGGGCCACACATTCACTCTGTGAAATATAACCAAGGCAAAAAACGCTGGGGCATGGCTCAAGTGGGAGAATGCTTGCCTAGCGAGGTCAACCCTCAGTATCACCACAAAGGAAGAAACAGTGTAGCTGGAGAGGAGCATAAGAACAGCGAGTCCCAGCTCACCTGTTGTGGAGGATGGGCCTGATCTTCTGCAGGGACTAGGCCACATTGAAGGGGACCTTGGCAACGGGGTCCACTCCCATGCGCATGACAGTGGGCAGCATGTACTTGGTAGTGATATCCTGCCCGCACACCTCCGGCAGAACCTGGCAAGCACGTGTACACAATCAGTACAGTCAGTGACTGGCACCTGGGCCTGGGTGGTGAGGCTGAGCAAAACCTCTCTGGCATCCAAAGGTTGCACACAACTGACACCACCTCCCCGAGACTATGATTTACAATGAGCTCAACTCTGAACATGCAGCCAATGGTGTATCTCACACCAGCTCACCCACGCCCAGGCCAAGGGTGTCAGATGCCAGGAGTCCGCCCAGCTCCAGATGTGTACCACTGGCCTTGGCCTCGGGCCTCTCCACTCCCAAGCTTGGTGTCACAGCAGGGTTGTGCATGCCCCTCCCCTGGTAAGCCGGCTCCTGGGTACAGTTGGCACGTGGGCCGCACTCATGTTTATTCAGAAGATGGTGGTCATGCGGTGCAGGTAGTTGGGGTCTCCAGACATATCCAGCACCTTGGGGATGATGGTGGCATGTGCTGACTCCTTCCTGAACCTCTCCACCAGCTTCTTGAGGTTGCTGGTGGCTGCCTCATGAATGGCATAGACTGCACAGGGGAAAGTAAGGCCATAGGGGAGTTTTAGAGTGGGTCATGGCTCAAAGCCAGCCTTTCCCAGGGTTCAAACATCAGGGGGTAGGGCACAGACAGAACAGTGGCGTGGCCCCGCCCACTGGCTGCCAGCTTCTTCTGGCAGGACTCACCATGGTCCACCAGCATGCCATGCATAACAAGTTGAGTTTCTCATCAAAGAATTCCACTCCCTGCCAGAGGAGAGAGGTGGTGAGGGCTCCAAGGGTGAGGGAGGCCAGCCACCCTCCTCTCCCCTCCCCACCGTACCTGGCATGCCCTGGATCACACACCAGCTGCCCAGCCAGCAGGGGCATGTACTCGATGATGGCCAGCTGCACCCACCACTTGGCATCCTCGGCTAGCTCCACGATGGTGGGCAGCAGCGACTGGATGCTGGATGCCTATCACCTCCTTCACACAGTCCAGGTTGGAGATGATGTTCAGCTGCACCTCCGGGCACTGTAGAGGATGGGGCTCCAGTGATGCCTGGCCCAAGGCGGCCCAGAATGTGTGGAGGGGTGTGCCACCCCACAGTAACACCTTACAGAGTTGCCATCTCCCCAGGGCCATTGCCCCAGCCCCGGGCTGGCCATGGGGATATCCAATGGACTCCAGGATGGCGTTTGATCACCTGGTTGGGAGACTGGGGGAGAGGAGATTCACCTTGTCCTTCAGCTGGGCCAGGAAGAGGGGCAGGAGGTGCTCGATGGTGTTGTCTTTGACGAGGATGGGAGAGAGGCCCATGATGATGAAGGCCAAGGGGGACTTCACTTGCTGGTTGGCATATGACACCAGTTCCTGGGAGGGAGAAGGGAGGGAGGCCCCAGGTGACCTGCTTCAGCCTTCTCTGCACATGATTGATAGGGGGCATGAATGTGGGCTGCAGGGTATATGCCTCCATCTCCTTGGCTGCAGCCTGTGACCCAGGTGCCTGGGGCATTTCCACAGCCTATTCTGTGCCCTCTTTCCTGCCCAGCTGAATCCCTCCAGCAAACCTGTTACCTTGATGCATGGCAAGATCTGGGTCATGATCACGATCTCCCGACAGTCTGCGGAGAGGTTCTCGCAGAACTCTGCAGGCCAGGGTGGGGGATGAGATGGAGCTGGCTGCACCTCCACCCTGACTCCCCCTCCTTAAGCATGGGCCATGGGCACCCACCTTTCACCTTGTGGGAGGCCGCAGCCCTCAACTCGGCCTTGCAGTTCTTCATCAGGTTCTGGAAGGCGGGCACCAGGTCTGTCTTGGTGATCTCAGGCCCCACTGCTTTCTGGAGCTGTAAACCTGGAACCAGGAAGAGGCGGGGTGTGTGGAGTGAAAGAGGGTCTGGCAGCCTCTCTCCTCAGCTATAGAGGCCAAAACCCAGGCAGAAGCGGTGCAGAGGTTTGGAGACTGGGCAGGCTGTTCTCCCCAGAGCCGGGCCTCATCCCCAGCAGCATGTGCTGAAGCCACATACCTTAGTTCACATTATCCCAAGTGGGGCTTTCTGCGACTGGATCCAAAATTATGCCAGAAATGCACAGTTTGCCGCTTTTACATTTATACTAAAATATAGTGGGCTGAGTCACTAAATGGGCAGGGGAGCTAAGGAGATACATCTCCGAAGAGGGAAGAATGGCAAAGAAACACACGAGCAAATGCTCATCATCTCTGTGCATGAAGGAAGTACAAATCACAACAACCCTGAGATTCCATCTTAATCCAGTTAGATTAGCCAGCATTGTGAATTCGAACAAATGCTGGTGGGGATGTGGAGAAAAGGAGCCCTACTGTGCACCTGGTGGGAATGTGAACGAATGCAGCCACCCAGCACATCAGTCTGCAGGTTCCTCCAAATACTGAACACAGACCTTCCCTCCCACCCACTCCTGGGCATCTACACTGAGTATCATGACAAGGACACCTGCACACCCATGTTCACTGCCACAGTACTCACAATAGCCAAGATATGCAAACAGCCCAGATGCCCCACAGTAGATGAGTGGACCCACAAAATGTGGACAATGGAACTTTACACAGTCATTAGGAAGCATAAAATAATGTCATTTGCAAGGAAATGGATGGAACTAGAACAAATCATGAGAAGTGAGGTAAGTCAAGATTGGAGATTAATGGTGCATGTTCTCTGATATAAGGAAGTTAGATCTAAAATGCACTGGGATATGACAAACGCCACAGGATTCCAGAGACTCACACACAGTGAGACCAAAGGAGAGTAGTCTTAGGAGAGAATCACAAAGGCCCAATGCCTAAGCGTCTCTTCATATTTATATAAAATATTACACATACTGAAACAAATCCCAAGATGTGGAAACAAGATATATGTATATATATTTTGGTTTTAGCTTTTGATACTTCTGTGTTCTTTATCTGATAAAGAGTCTGTTCTCGGGTTATCTCCAGGAGGGTCCAGTAGGGAAAAAGGATGGAAAAAAAAGTGCATCCATGGAGCTCACAGGACACTGATGAAAGTGAACTGCACAACTTGTGAGTAAAGATGGGAGGCAGGGGCTGGGAGGGAATGAGAGAACAGCGGACACTCACACTGTACAAAAGGAAATGTCCTCATTCTCTGACTCATGCATGCCATGGTAATCCCTCTGTACATCCCCTGCATAATAACAGTACACATGTATAAAATGGGCTGGGCACAGCAGCTCACACCTACAATCTAGCTAGCTATACAGGAGGCAGAGTTAGGAGATTTGGAGTCCAAGGTTAGCCTAGGTAAAGGTCGAGATCCTAGCTGAACAATAAATCCAAAGGCCTCAAGAAGGGGGGCACCTGCCCAGGGAGCACAAGGCCCCAGTTCACAGCCCCAGTTGCCAGTATGAACACACGTCTGGATGAATGTGTGCCTAGTGACTCTGCCTTTTTCTTGGTTGCCAGAGATGCCTTACTCTTGCTCCTGACCACCACTTGCTCCTGACCATCACCAGAGCCGATGGGTCCACACTAAGGGCACACACAAGGGTAGCCCACCAAGGACCTCATGCTCTTTTACCAGTGTAACTGGTATGGAGTGCGGGTGGGCAGCCCTGTTTCTACCTCAGCTCTTTGTCTGTCTGCAGCTTCCACTCCTGGGCAGGACAAAAGTCTCCCTTGGAGCCCAGGACAGAGAGCTTCACTTTCCCACCTTTCCAGGTCCTTGCCGTGTACAAAGCAGGGCAAGTGACAGCTTCCCAGTGTGAATGTGCCCCCCTGACCCTGCCAAGATCCAGCCCTGGCTTCTCTGCCCATGAAGGTCAGGCTGCCTGTTCCCATGCAGGACATACTTGCGTCCCTCTTCCCTTCACCCTTGGCCCTGCCTGTCCATTACAGGCCTCACCCACCTCAGTGAACTTGTCAGCCACCATGTAGCACCAGGACTTGTTCTTGGCCACCTGGTGCAGTGTGGTCATCACCAGGGCCTACAAAGCCTCCTGGGGCAGGAGCTGGGCAATGTTCACACATGCCTCTACCGCTAGCAACCGCACGGAGTCTTGGGGAGCAGAAGGGGTGCTGAGTGCCCACGGGGCATAAGGGCAGAGGGCACAGTGGCAGGATGGGGGAAGGTCCAAGGGGGGGGAGGACGAAGGGCGGAGCAGAGACCCACCTGCTCATCAGAGGCTAGGTTGGAGAACATGGGGATGATCTCACTCTTGACATTGTCCAGCTCCAGGACCTTGGCCAACTCCCCCAGCTTGGAAGCTGCGGCCCGCTGCATCATGGGGTTGTCATCTGAGCAGAGGTTCTGGAAGTACCTGGGGATCCAGAGTGGCACTAGGCAGGAGGAACTCAAGGAATCCAGAGCGATCAGAGGGCGTGGACCATTGAGCTCCATGGTTGCCGCCCAGGGTATTGGATGCCTCACGCAGGATAGGAGGAAGAGGGGGGTGGCCTTCGGCTTGGGCAGCTCAACGGAGCAGCAGGTAGGTTTACTACACATTCACGCACCCATGGAGGGGAGGGTACTGCCACTGAGGCCCAGCAGGTGAGCTGATCCGAGGATACAGCCAGGGGCAATTGGGCAGGCGGTGGCAAGGGATCCCGGGATTCACTGGTGGAGCTCTGCCTTCACAGCACCAGACACTCATGGGTAGCAGATGGAGAAGAGGCAGCAGGCTGAGGTGTGGGAGGCGAACCAGTCACCCCCCTCTAGCCATTTCACCAGGGGCACGAAGTGGGCTACGAGGTCAGAGGGCTAGTGCTTGTGGGAGATGGCCCACAAGGACTCCACTACCTTTTCCCGCACCACTGTCTCCTCCAAGGTGGACAGAGACTCTAGTGGGGGCTGCAGGGGTGGGGGAGGGGTGTGTGGCACTGATGCTCTGCTCAGCCCTCCAGCCCTGAGGCCATCCCCCTGGACAGCAGCCCACCCCTCTACCATCCCAGCTCCATGGCTCCTGTCTCTGCCCCGGGGATGGGAGCAAGGACCACGCATGCCACTCACCAGCAGGCAGTGAACATACTCTGGACCCCCCACCAGGCCCGTGAAGGGTCCCAGCTGCTCAGCCAGGGCCAGAAAGACCTCATCCTCAGTGTAGATGGTATCTGTAGGGGCAGGGCATTCCCATCACAGCACACTCAGGGGCCCCGGTACCATGGTATCCTGGCCCCAAGATCCCTAGCTTGCTGTCAGAACCCAGAGTTTTCCCATATAGCCAGCACAGAGAACAAGATACGAGCTTGGGTTGGGTGGGGGCGCACTGCATGACAGGGCCACTCTACACCCCATAGGGTAGGGAGACAGAGTCCCATCCTGTGCAACACTGTGGCAAGCAGATTTCCTGTTCAGGTACAGCTTACACTCTCAGCACTGTTCTCTGCCAAAAATCCTTTTCTATCTGTTCAGACTCATTCAGCTACTGCCTCCTGGAGCCTTTGCAGGCTGCCCCTCCCCCAGACTGCCCCAACCACCGTCCTCTGTGCCTGGCTTCTACCTGAAGACAGTGCCAAGCCCAGCCACAGTCTCAGGCCTCAGGGCTGGGCAGGGCAGGCCAGGGCAAAGGTGATCTCTGGGATTCTTCCATTCAGACCTAGGACTTACCAATGGAAGTGCAGCACCCAGTGCTCAGAGCACCACCTCCAGAACCGCGACACTACACTGCTATACTTTAAGATGCCAGCTTGGCATTTTGCTCTACCCCACGATCATGCTGCAGTAATCGCTAACAAAACCAATCCTGTATGTTCTGCTGGCGTGAGACTGAGGCTTCTGCTTTTCTGTCTGGACAGCACCACCTTTTCCCAAAGGACACGGCACCTGCCACATGCAACTGGAGATGCTCCCAGGCAGCAAGTCCAAAGAAGGGACCTAAAGTCCCTTGGGGCTCTGAGCCCATTGTGTCTGGATACCCGGCAGCTCTTGGTTTGAAGCTCCCACATTCCCCCCATCCCAAGCCCCAGTTCTTTCCATCCAGGCAGGCAGAACATTGATGAGACTGTCCTCCCAGCCGACACTTAGGTGTTAAACAGACTGAACGCTCTCCATATCTCTAATACGAGTAACACGACTGTGTCCTCCTGGCAGAGCCCAAGGCAGGTCTCAGGTTGGGAGTCTCACTCTGGTCTGCGGCTGCCTTCCAGCAGACTTTCGAGAGGACATTCTGCCTCCACCTTTCTCTTCCTCAGCCTTCCCCTCAACACAGTCCTGCAGTACATAAAGCTTGTCTATCTGCCCCTCAGCCTCTGTACCCCATCATCCAGGGCCCCCGCCATGGGCTTCTCTTATTAAGCAGAAGCCATCTCCAGGCACCCCCACAGCACAGGGCCCCAAGAGTGCCCACCTGTAAGGAAGGAGAGGAGTATACTTTGGGTCCTTTCTGCTCCAAGGGCCAAGGCGATGGTGGACAGCTTCTTGATGCTGTTGAGGTGAAGCTGAGGAGAGAATAAGGAGGGAGAATGTCAGTAATCCCAGACTCAAAGGAGCTCCACAGTGCTGGGAGCAGACGTTCAACACACCCACCATGCCCTCCTCTGACCTGGAGGGCAAAGTTCAATAGAAACAGCGCACTTTCCGAGTTCATGTACGATCACACACGCTGCCCACCACTGGCTACTACACCTCATACTCCACTTAGTAGCAGCCGCTGCATAGCATGCATGCATGCATACTCTGGGCCAGGCCCTAGACAAGGCACATACACCTGCGACCTCACTGAACCCTCAAAGCCATCGTATAATGTGTGAAGTGGCTCACAGCGTTAATCCTGTGAGGCTCAGCACAAAGCAGAAACTGGCCAGCTCACAGACCTAAGAGGACGGCTGGTGGAACAGACATTTAAACACAAGACTTGTGGCTAACGGTGATGGTAAGAGAACAAACAATAGGATACTATTACTACAAAAACAAAAGTCAGGTATGCTGATGCACACCTGTAATCCCAGTACTCAGCAGACTGATGTGGAAGAATCATGACTTCAATCCAGCTTGGCGTACATAGTAAGATCTTTTCTCAAAATAGCAATGACCACATAGGGGCATCCACAGCTGTGCTGTGCATAACACCATGGGTGAATGGGAACCCGAGACTGTAAAGGTGGGTCTGGGTGCACAGTTTCTGACTCATTAACTCCCTCTGGAATGCAGGCCATAGAACCTGAGGTTTGTTTCAGAAGAGGGCCATGATAACTACTGGACCCAGAGTTTCCATCTCAGAGCCATTGCAGCAGAATCCTGACCAGTGTCTGACGGTAAATCCCAAGACTAATTACGGGACGGGTCCAGCCCCACGTGCCAACAGGAGGGCCAAAGAATGCAGACGGAGGTGCTGCTAGGCCCCGAGCCTGGCCCTGTCAGCACCCTGTCACACCCTTTCTGCTTGATCACACTTTGACACAGTCTTCCCCATCCAATGAAGTCTGTATATATATATATATATATATATATATATATATATATATATATATATATATATATATATATATATATATATAGGACAAAACCAGAGGATTTGGAGAGCTTCCAGAAAGCTGAAGATGTGAGGGTTCATGGAGCGTAGGGGGTGTAGACAAAGCACTCGGCTCCGGGGGCCTTGCCATACACTTCTTTTCAGTGGCATCCTTATGGTAAACCCGTGAGGATTTGTCCCCGCTCCTGATTCCTTTGAGCTGATCATCCCCACGTGGGGGCAGAGTAAGAAACACAGGCAAGCAACCTGGGACTTCACATCCGCAGCAGGGGAAGTTAGGGTGAGAAGTGAACCGAATTAGAGGTGCCAGACTGTGTCTGCTGTTGCATAAGGAAATACTCGGGGAGGGAGTTATGACTCTGGTGGTAGAGCACCAGCCAATGAACAAAAGCATCAGATACCCAGTTGAAGTTCTAGTCTCAGATAAAGAAAAAGAAAGAAAAAAAAAAGGAAATGCTTGCTTTCTACTGGGGAGAAATGATCCCACTTTTCAGGGCCACAGCTTTTCTGTTGACTGTGCTGGAAATGTGGAGAAAAATCAGGGAATTTTGTTTGTCTTTACACATGGGCTGTAAGCTATTTCCAAGTCCTGAGCCAGTGCTGGTGAATAGGAAAGTAGTGTCTGTGGGTGAGTGTTTCAACATCCCATGATAAGTTCACTCTGAATTGAGGGTGGGTCCTTAAGCAAAAAGAAAAAAGCCAGAAGTGGCGCTGTGGCTCAAGTGTTAAAGTGCTAGCCTGAGCTGAAGAGCTGAGGGAAAGTGCCCAGGCCCAGAGTTCAGGCCCCAGGACAAGATCCATACAAACAAACAAACAAACAAACTTTACTGTCAGCTCCCAATCTCTCCCCTGTCTTTGTTTAAAGAAGTGAACCCTCCTGTCTCAGGTTGGGTGGATCATCATGTCTGCCTTACATGTCATTGGGAACTTCTGAGTGAAGCTGAAGGCCTTGTCTTAGGTTGGTCAGACTGGCACCCCCTCTTACCCATCTGTGGCAGCAGTTCCTCTCAGTGTGGGGGGAATTCATTTATATGTAGCTTGATCTTATGTAGCTGGCCACCTCCAGCCCGCCCAGCGGGGGCTACTGGAGTCCCAGAGACTCAGGTAGCTGCCTGCAGATAGCTCAGAAGCCTCCTGAGGTACCCCTGTCAGACCTGCCAATTGCAACGACCCAGCAGGGGCCGCCGGGGTCCCAGAGACACAGGGGGCTGCCTGCAGATAACCCGTGCAGAAGCCTCCTGAGGTATTGATGTCAGACCTGCCAACTGCGATAAATGGAGAAACCCCCGAACCCGGAACTCAGCCCCATGACAAGAGCTCCCAGAGCTACATGGGACGCCCATGGAACAGCAAAGCAAAGGACCTACAAGGAAGTGCTGCTGATATGGAGAGTGTAAACTTCAGCACTCAGAACCTGTAAGGAGGCCCAGCCCCCACCCCTCGCTCCACTAGTTTTTAAGACTATTTTGACAATAGCCCAGGACAATTTACCAAGATGACAACCTTTTTCACTAGATAGTTCTTTTAATACGGCTCATTTTCTAGGCAGATTTAGAGGGCTCAGGCCTGTACTACTATTTTCCATGCCTTTTGCTTCTGTCTATTTTGCCAAAATTATTTTTATGACTCTGGTCCCTTGTTCTAAAAAGGGGATGATGGGTGAAGATTCATCTTCTGTAATTTCTTCAAGCTTACTCAGGGTGTTGCTCCTACCCAGCCAGGAACCTATAAGCTTAGTCTATTTTAAAAAGTGTTACCAGGGTTAGATGTCATTAAGAACAATATTTTAACTTTTGACAAATGCACAGACTTTTTTTTTTGGCTACAGCAGTGTAGTTTGTTTAGCACTCTGGTTTGTAATAGCATCTTTAGGAATGTGACCGCTAGTGACCCTAACAATGCCTATGTCACCTGTGCAGGCCTTTAGACAGATATTAATAGAAACACACTCTTAGGTTTACAAACTTTTTTCTTGAACAGATAAATTTCATGTAGCTGGTGTTAGCTCAAAAGTTACTGTCAATTAGGGCTTTTGGCACATACAGGGGTTGGGATTTAAACCATCCTCCACATTTTATAACTTTAGCTTTTTAGTACTATCACAGACTACTAACAAGTTTCTGTCCCTACAATGTAGTTAGTCATGGACATGAGGCATGCTTACAACCTATCTTCCCATGACCTCCTGGCTCTGACCAATTTTTGAAGGGCCATGCACAAAAGACTCTAGGATCTGACATTTCTACCATCCAAGCAGTGGCTTACTCCTCTGGATGCTCCTCCATTGCTCTTGTCCCAGGAGTGTCTTCTCTAAACTGGGATAAATGCCTGATTTGCATTCTCTTAGCTGGTTGCTGGACTTGAACTCGGGGTCTGAGTGCTGTCCCTCAGCTTTAAAGCTCAAGGCTAGCACTCTGCCACTTTGAGTCCCAAAGCAACTCTTCTGAGTAGCAGTGACATTCTCACAGGGACCTTTTTCTGCAGGGGCTGGCTTTGAACCATTTTGCAGATCAATGAGTCTTATAAAAGACCACTTTACTCCAATTAAAAGCAACAAGGTGGCCAACATAGAAGTAGCGTTTAAGCATGCTCTTACCTAAAACTTATTAAGAGCCAAAGTTACATCTGACAAACTTGTAAGAATCCTCTGTGCTTTACTCTGGGCTTGTTGGAAACTTTAAAAATCTATAAGAGCAAACTGGAATAGCAATTAAGCAATTATTTTGGTAATCTTAATATTTCCACTTTGAGGCAAATATTAAGAACAATTTTACTTTTAAACTTTATATCCAGAAATCCATTAGTAATTTTTTAAGCCTCCTATTAATCTCTTTTATTCCTTTATATTTTAGTTTTCAGTTACATTAAAAAAATCCCTTAAAATCTTGAGGGCAAGTGTCACTCATTGTCTCTTGACTGCTTGTTTTAAAACAGGTACACATTAAAACTTTTAAACTCAAATGACAATTTTTCCTTAATGCAAGAATTACAATCACCATCCCTGTACCAAGAAGCTAGACTTAACACCTTTATGACTTTTAAAAACATATCCTAATTGTAGAACATCATTGAAAGCAAGTCACATTATACAAATACATTTTTTAACCCTCTTTTTAAGTCCAAGGGCCAGTTTTAGCAATACTAATCAGACCATCAAATCACTAATTTTTACTATCATGTTTCTAGTATTTATCTGTAGAGAAAAAGGACAGAACAAAGCTGGGCCACTTGGCCCCTCCTATGGAATGGGCACGCACCTAGTCTCACTCTTTAGGGTAAGATGAACTGCCAGCTTGTCCTCTTTTACCATGTGTGGACTCCTCCCATGGCCCGTCCCACCATGTTTGACCAGCTGAACTGCACTTTTGCCTGTGCACCCTTTACCCCTAAAGATAGGTCTTTTGTTGGCTTTTAAGTTTTTTCCTTTTCTTATCTCTTGGTTTTTGAGTGAAAATACACAGTATTAGACAGATACAACAGGTAGTGTATTTGACAGTGTTAAACAAACTTTTATATTTAAACTTCTAATATTTATCCCCAAATTTTAGCCAAGGGAAAGAAATTCCAAACAGCCAAGGCATTTGTGTTAAGCCAGATAACTTGATTACAGTGTAAACAGCCTTATGCATTTTAAAATATCAGATTTTTTAATTTTTTAAGTTAAAGAATCCTTTAAAAGTCATTTAAATACAATATGAAAATTCTTTAAAATTTTTGGTGATGTCTAAACCTCATAACCTTTTAAATTTTAAACTTAAACTCACCCAATTGTTACAGCATGCTGATAATCCTTATATTAAACATGTTCACAAACACATACAAAACTCACACAGACGTTAAAGTGCGCCAAAAATCAAAATCAGTTGTACATACATTTAAAACTGGTACCAATTCTAAAACAGAGCTAGACAAGACAACAACCAAAGGCTGAGTTGGGGGTTAATGGGCCCCCAGTTTATCCCTACCTCAGAAAACATAGAACAGAAAACACACCGAAGTAAACAAGACAAACAAGTGGCCACAAAGACAAAATCAGGTCTCAGTGAATGGGGCAACATCTCACCACCATTCACAAGTGGGACTCAAATCCACTGACCAGGGGACTCGAATCCCCTTTACTCACCTGCGGAGGATTTTTCTTTTAGATTCCTGCAAACATTGACCCGGTGCCTTCCAAGGTGGAGAATTCCCAGTCATCTTGGAGAAAGGGAAAGAAGTCCCTAGTGGCCGTCCCCTCAGACTGACAGGTTCTCCCCCATACTCAGACCACCTGGGCCAAGACCTGAGGCTAAGATCTTGCTGGTGTCACTTGCAAGTGGTCAGTGGCATTTTCATCAGGCTGCAAGTTCTCCTTGCCAGCCCTTTTAAGTTATTGTTAAATCCTCCAGGTTTTTCACCCTCCACCACTTCTCTACTTCTGGATCCAGAGAGTGTGGAGGAGGTGGCAGTGAAGGGTAGAAAGGGGGGGTCAGTTTAAAGCGTAAGTAACATAGAAGGAGCTAGAGAGAAACAGATATTAAAAGGGGGTGTTAGCAAGTCTCCTCCAGGCTCTCGCATCAGGATGAATCTGAGAAAAGAAACATTCCAAGAATTCCAAAATACATACACACAAACATTGAGACAAAACACATTTACAACATGCGCTTTGTAGAATGTCAGACAGAAAGTGCCGGACTACAGACAGGCCCAAATATCCACACTACTGGATAATTTACCCTGATGAGGATCCGGGGACGTCTCCCCTGGGCGCAGTTGGCTGTTTTATAGTGCATCCACCAAGACCCTTGCCAACTCCAATACAGAACCTGCAAGCTACACAGATACCAGACAATCACAAAGCAGCAATGTTTTAACTTACAGGCCATTTGCATCATAGTGTCACTGAATCCTTTTATCCATTTTTTTTGTTAAGTTTCTAAACTAATGGTTCCTTCCTCTGGGAACCAGGGGCATACTTCCTTGACAAAGTGAATGAAACTCTCTAACTGCCTCTGTCCAACTTTCACTCCTTGAGGTTGAAGCCTGCGCTTAAGAGCCTGTATATATAATGTGCAGCTCTTACCGTGCCCCATAATTTCTTACTCCCAACTATACTTTCACCCACTCTCTTTTTCCAGGCGCGTCCTCTTACCTTAGTGGGGTCCTCTGCCTTGAACGCAGGTTTTCAGGTCCCTAATTGGGCGCCACTTGCCGGAGCCTGCCGGCAACCAAAGGGAATCCTGAATTAGGGGGTAAGGAGGAGAAAAATAAAGGCATAAGACAAAGCTTGGGGTCGGGAGGTCTGCAATTCAAGAGTGCAGCAGACACCCAGGGTGAGGAGTCACTGCTGATCCTCTCCTGAGCGCAGTGACAAATTTCTGCTTCAAAATCACCACTGATAATGATGAAAATGACTAGGGAATTAGAGAATGTAGTTACACCTCCGGAATGACCAGGCATGAAAAGAGATCACTCATCACCCTGCTTTCAGGAATATGCAGGAAATGCTTACCTCTAATCTCCAAATGGGGTCTCTAGGGATGAAAACATTTTTAGAAAAAAATGGCCATTATTGCCAAAGAAACTCCTGTACAGGTATGTCTCATTCTATTTTCTTTCTTTTTTTGTGCCAGTTCCAGGGTTTAAACTTTGGGCCTGGAAGCTGATGATGAGTTCTTTTATTCCAGACTGGCAGTCTACCACCAGAGAGTGGAGATAAGAATGGGAGATAAAAATCTTATGGGCCTTCTTCACCAGGCTGGCTTTGAACCTTCATTCTCTGATATCAGGCTCCAGAGATTGCATCAGTACAGGGTTCCATTTTTCTTTTCTAACAGCATATATGATATAAAAGAAAAGGAGACTGAGATGAGGAGGGCTGGGAAGGTGACTCAGTGGTAGAGTGCTTGCTTAGCATGCATGAAGCCCTGGGTTCAATTCCGCAGCAGCACCTACATAGAAAAAGCCAGAAGTGGTGCTGTGGCGCCAATGGTAGAGTGCTAGCCTTGAGCAAAAGCAGCTCAGGAACAGTGCCCAAGCCCTGAGTTCAAGTCTCAGACCTGAAAAAAATAAAAGGGAAGGGATACTTTGGGTAAGAAACTTTGGGGACACATGGCTTACACACCGCTGAGGTTGTTTACAGACAGTCATCTCAAGTTGGGCCTCAGTGTCTCCTGCTGGCCTACTGGGATCCAGGAGAGGTAAGTGACTACACCACTCCTCTGCCCCCTGGAGAATCACCCATGAGAAAGTGAAAAGTGTCTTGATAATTGTCACATGGGGGAAAAGAAAAAGTTTACTGGGAACTTGGCTTGCTACACCAGGTGAAGGGAAAATCACTGCTCTCGAGGGAGACGACCTCACCTGCCACCCTCCTGGACCCCTATCTAAGTAGCCCTCTGAAGCTCTGAAGTGCCCATGTGCATCTCAGAAATGACCCACCCTGCCATGCACATCCTGAGAGAAGAGGCGAGCACTTGTGTTCACTGCCATTGGAGAGGCGCAGCCTACAGGAGAGACCCCAGGTTCCACACTCTGGGTAAGGTATCACCTTAGGTGCAGGGATTCTTGATTGAACCCGGTTGCATAATAAAGAAACAGAGAAGGATAGGAATGGGCTAGACAGTGAAAAGAACAGGGATTCCAGGCCCCTCACCCCCAAGTCCTGTTGGTTCCTAACTTCGACTCCCCTCACAGAGTCTGTCCTGGTTTATGACAAGTTAGGAGGAATCCTGATTGTCTAGGGGCTTGGGATGATGTGTTCACATCAGCAACTCTAGCATGTCATTTGACCCTAATATTGCCCCCTCTCTGTCTCTGTGATCCACCTCCTTCTTAACCTGCAACATCCCCAATGCAGACCTGGTTCATCTTCCTGGTATTTCTTCTGTGAAATGTGGGCTCCATGTTCAGGAAAGGATGACACCTGGGACCCACTCCTGCAGCCAGAGTATTGAAGTATAAGTGCATGTGACCCCGGGAATATGTCAGGCATGTTTCATGTTTCTTTCTTTAGTCAGTCAGAGAGCTTGAACTTGAGTCTTGCCCATGTTCCTTGAGCCCTTTTTGCTCAAGGCTAGGCCTCTACCACTTTGAGCCACATATCAACTTTCGGTTTGCTGGTGCTTAACATGAGAGAAGAGTCTCAGAGACTTTCCTTCTCTGGGTGGCTTTGAATTGGGAATCCAAGGTCTCAGCCCCTGAGTAGCTAGGATTACAGTCTTGAAACACTAGGACCTTGCTTGTTTAGAATCTTAGATCTGATTCTACAGAGGAGAAATGCAGCTGCCTTCACCTCAGAACCTGACTCACCTTCCCTTAATGCTATTTCTCCAGGTTCACCCATTTCCCTGAACATGCCATCTTCCACTTCCCGATGGATGAATAGAATTGGATTTTTCCTAATACATGAGAGACAGTAGGAGAGTATTTCCAGTGGTTTGAAGGCTGGATGGAGAATGTTGTGTTCCCTTGGCACCATGCAGGCCTCAGTTTCCCAAGCCAGGGCCTCTGAATGAGACTCAAGGAACAGAGAGGATGGGAGATGCTCATGTGTGTATGGAGGTGATCCTCTTAGGCCAGACTGTGGTTGGGTTTGTGGGTAATTTGTCTCTTCTCTCCCATTGTCTATTCCTTTCCTGCATGGGGAACAGGATGAGAGCCACAGACTTGATTCTTAGGCACTTAATTGTGGCCAACTTCCTATGTCTTCTGTGTAGGAGTGTTCCCCAAACCATGGTGGCTTGGGGCTGGAGAATTTTCTTCAATGATGTGGAGTGCAAAATGGTCTTCTATCTTCACCGAGTGGGCAGGGGGGTGTCGATTGTTAGCACTTCCTCCCCGAGCATCTTCCTTACTCTCAGCATCAGCCAGGGGCATTCTAGGTGGGCAGGGCTGAAGGGGAGAGCCCACAAGCCCATTGTTTCCACTGTCTACCTCAGCTGGGGGGTTTTCCTCCTGGTGAGCATTGTTAATCTCAAGTTCATGACCAGACCCAAAGCATACCACAACATGACAAGCTTTAAGGCCTATGGATACTGTTCTTCCGTACGTCAAGACCCAGCTGCTGATGTGCTGTATTTTTTGGCCATGCTCTTGTTGCCTGATGTTCTATGTCTGGGGCTCATGCTCTGGGCCAGCACCTCCATGCTTTTTATCCTGTACAGACACAAGCGGAGAATGCGATACATCCAGAGGATCAGCGTCTCCACTAGAGCCTCTCTGGAGTCCAGAGCTACTATAATCATCCTCCTCCTGTTGAGTGCCTTTGTCTCCTTTTATACCGTGTCCTGCATCTGTCAGATTTGCTTGTCTGTGATTTACAACCCCAGCCTTGTGCTGCACCATATCTCGGTGTTTACTATGGGCTGTTTCCCATCCCTCTGCCCTTTCCTTCTCACGAGCGGACACTCCACTCCCTGCAGCCTCCTCTTCACCTGCACAAAGAAGAAGAAAATGGTCCTCCCCTGAGGACCACAAAGCTTGCATCTCTGCTGAACTTTGCTTGTCCATTCAACAATCTCCATACCTAGATAAAAGTCATCGGCTGAGAGATAGAAGTGTGTACACAGGTCCACATCTGTACATTTGTGTGCTATATATCTGTTTGTGTATTCATCTTTCTCTATTGTGCTGGCCCACAAAATTTTATGAAAGTGGAAATGTTAGATTTTTTAATAATGCTTATTAGGTCATGTCAACTTCTTCCAGAGAATCTGCCCCATTAATTGGTAGTTGTGTCAAATTCAAGATAAACTGGTTCAACTCACCT
Source organism: Dipodomys spectabilis (assembly GCF_019054845.1). Classification (NCBI taxonomy): domain Eukaryota; kingdom Metazoa; phylum Chordata; class Mammalia; order Rodentia; family Heteromyidae; genus Dipodomys; species Dipodomys spectabilis. The sequence continues at coordinate 1,379,286 of NW_024870943.1, forward strand.
AACATGTGTTCCTAATTCCATTTTGAGTTTTTTTATTTTTTTTCATTCTTTCTTAATAGTTCCCTATGCAATGAAACAAATAATTCTTAAAGCCCTTTCTGTTCTGGAGAAGAAAGTAGTTGGAAAGAAAATAGCAGGTGGCAATTGTTTCTATCATATTTATAAGATGATTTCTATGTTGCTTTGTATGTCCCTCCCCCACAGTATAACCCATGCTTTCACTGTATTTGATGTTGATATATTTTGTGGAGGGGAAGGGAAAATACAAATCATTTAACTAGGGATACAGGTGGACCCATTGCAACAATGAGATGTACAGTCGTTATGTGGAAAAATGAACTTTACAACTTTGGTGTGGGGGGGAATCAGGTTGGGGGAAGGCGGGAGTATGGGAACGGATAGGAATGAGAAACAAAGAGGAGGCAACGATACTTGATAAGAAACGTACTCGTTATCTTTCCCATATAATTGTAACTCCTCTGTAGGGTATTCTCACAATAAAAAAAAAAAAGAAAAGAAAATAGCAGCTGGGTGTGGTGATTAATGCCTGTGATCTGAGTTCATGAGGAGGCCAGATTAAAGGATCATATTTCTTTTTTTTTAATTTAATTTTATTTGTGAACACACTGTACAGAGGAGTTACAGTTACATGGGCAGGATAATGCGTACATTTCTTACCAAGCATTGCAGCCTCCTCCTTTGTTTACCCTTCACCTCCCTTCCCAGCCTCCCCCCTCCCCCCCTAATCCCAATCCTTCTCTTTCCCCCCCCAACTCCCCCCCCCCCCGCACCAACGTTGTAAAGCTCATTTTGGACATGACAACTTGTACTTCTCATTGTTGCAACAGGTCCACCTGTATCCTTAAACAACTGGTTTTTCCCCATCTCCTCCACAAGTTATACTGACATCAAATATAGTGAAAGCAGGGGTTATACTGTGGGGGAGGGACATACAAAGCAACAAAGAGATAATCTTATAAATGTGTTAGAAACACATGCATGAAAGAAAAAAACATTAAAATACACATCTAAGGGTTCATTTTCCTGACATCACATTATCTGACCTTTTCCGCTTGACTCATACATATACTAGATATTACAAATAAGGGAAACCATGGGACCTACGTTTCTTTGGGCCTGGCTTACTTCACTTAATATAATTTTTTCCAAGTTTTTCCATTTCCTAACAAATGGGGCAATGTCATTCTTTCTGATGGAGGCATAGAATTCCATTGTGTATATATACCACATTTTCTTGATCCATTCATCTACTGAGGGGCATCTGGGTTGGTTCCATATCTTAGCTATGGTAAATAATGCTGCAATAAACATAGTTGTGCTGGTAGCTTTAGTGTGGTCTTGTTTGTAAACATTAGGGTAAATGCCCAAAAGTGGGATTGCTGGGTCATAGGGGAGCTCTATGTGAAGTCTTTTGAGGAACCTCCATACTGCTTTCCAAAGTGGTGGAACAAGTTTACATTCCCACCAACAATGAAGTAAGGTTCTAAAGGATCACATTTCAAAGCCAGTCTAGGCAGAAAACTCTCTGAGACTCTCACCTCCAATAAACCACCAAAAAAAACCCCAAAGAAACATGGAAGTGGTGCTGTGGCTGAAGTGGTAGAGCACTAGCCTTGAGTCAAATTTCCCAGGGACAGATTGTAGGCCCAGATTTCAAGCCCCAGGCCTGACACAAAGAAGGAAAGAGAGAATGAGGGACACAGACACACAGACAGAGACAGACAGAGAAGAGAGAGGGCAAGCCAGCAAAGAAGGAAGGAAGGAAAGAAGGAAGGAAAGAAGGAAGGAAGGAAGGAAGGAAGGAAGGAAGGAAGGAAGGAAGGAAGGAAGGAAGGAAGGAAGGAAGGAAGGAAGGAAGGATGGAAGGAAGGAAGTCCTGCTGCTGTAGCACTAACCACAAACATCAAGACTCCTTCCTGACAGTTACTCCGTTAGTCTTGTCCTTGCTTATTTCTTACACATAATTTATTTTCACAACTCTTTCTTTTCCTTGGCAGTCTATGTTACATATATCTAGACTCTGCTAATTCAACAAGCACATTAATTGTACTTCTAAAAAGCACCTTTGTTAATATAAAGTTGTTTTTAAAACACGAAGGCTCCTTGAGAATGTCCCTTGCTTGGCTATTGTGACATTTCCTGCAGTGCTCCTCATGTCCCTTGTTATGAGGTCACTTTACCACAGCCTCTGGGGTGCAGGTTAGGCCTGCTGTGCTGAATGACAGGAGGGGCCTCCTGTCCAGGGATCTCCACCTCCACCCTTTTCTTCTCAAGCATGAATTGAAAGGTGACAGCAAGCCAGAAGTAGCACTGATGCCACGGGGACAGTCATCAGCCCTGAGAACAAAAGCTCAGGGATAGGACACAGTCCCTGAGTTCAAATCCTGGGACCAGCACAGAAAAGGAAAGCAAGCAGATGGCAGGCCTGCCACCAGGAGTCAGCCAGAGACTATGCCCGGTGCTGAGTGGACTCTGGGCTCTGAGCCAGGCACCTCCTCCTGATCCTGTAGTTCCCACAGCCACCCCACCACAGAAAGGCTTGAACCACAGGCCCTGCCGTCCCTGCACTCCCTCTCCCCACACTCGCTTTAGCCAGATTCCATACCTGCCCCATGCCCTTAATCCAGGCCAAAGTCATTCCACCCAGCACAGGCAAGCTCTGGTCTCCTTGGGGAGCTGTGTGGTGTCATCATTAACCTCACACACACCTGTTCCTCTCCTGAACCTGGTGTTCACGTCCCCAGAGGTCTTCCCCGTCTGTGTCACCTTGGAGAGTGTGGATGTGGACTTAGCCTCCTGACCTAGGGGCAGCGTGTGTCCTCCACCAGCTCCCTGCCTTGTGAGGGGACACAGGCTTTCCCTGTCCCCACTCTACCCCCTGTCAGCACTCGCTCCCCAGGAGCACCCCACCCTCTACTGATCTTACCCTCTGTCTTGAGCAGGATCCAAATCCAAGACAACCCACGCCCTGTGCTTCCCCTACCCCACAGCTCTCAGCAATGCTCCTCCCACTTTTCCTTTTTTTTTGGTCGGCCCTGCGGCTTTAACTCTGGCCCTAGGCACTGTCCCTGAGCTCTTCAGCTCAAGGTTAGGCTCTGCATCCCATGCATCCCTGCAGTCCGCTGGAAGCACACCTGCCCATCGTCATGCTGACATGCAGCCCTGCCTGGACTTGTTACTTCTGGAGAGTTCCCACATTCAGGTTGCCTCTCTCCATCTCTTTCTCCATTCTTCCTGAGCACCCTCGGTTTTACGCCACTATCTTGTATGAATCCCTTTCCTGTTCCCTGTGTCCTTGCCACGCAGTGGCTGGCCACCCTACTCCTGCTCCCCTGCTGCACACCTGCCAGCCAGAGCTCACAGCCAGCTCCTGACTTGGCTTCATTCACAGCAGCACCTGGTGACTATGCTCAATATCCAGGAGGGATGAGACATGCTCACCTCTCCCTCCTGGAGATGAGTTGAAGCTCCTGACAAAGCCTTCCAGGAGAAATGGGTCAGCCTGTGAACCAGCTGGGAGGTCAGCTCTCCCTCACTCCCTGCACCCTTAGCTTGGGGGCTCTGGCCCCATCCCTTGTGCACCTCCTGCTGGTAGAGCAGGCCACACTGTTTGCCATCCTCACAAAACAACCACCCTGGCCAATCGCTGCCATTGTGATGAAAACAGTGGAATTCAGAAGGGCCAAGAAAGTCCTGGGGAGGTTTTGAGGGGAAGTGCTCATGTTAGTTCAGATATGGGAGTAACCATTGACTGACCCCTAGGACAGGCGCCATCTGACTTCTGTTCCTGGGTCACACCTGAGGCCTGGCATGATGGTGGCCACTATTGCACACTGCACACATCTTGCCTTGTCAGGTCCCTGTCAGACTGTATCTACCTTCCCATTGTTTCTACTTCATTAAAATCCCTAACTACTCACTTCTTACAGCTGATAGTGCTTGGCAGAGAAAGCTTTAAAGCAGATGGATCCTTGTTATAATGAATTTTTGGTGGGTGTGGGTGGGAAATCAGTAGTGGGGCTTGAACTCAGGGCCTGGGAGCTGTCCCTGGGCTCTTTTCCTCATGGCTAGCACTCTATCACTTGGAGCTTAGTGTCACTTCCAATGTTCTGGTAGGGAATTGAAGAATCTCCTATACTTTTCTGCCCAGGCTGGCTTTGAACTGTGATCCTCAGATCTCAGCCTCAGTAGCTAGGATGACAGGTGCGAGCCACAGGTGTCCAGGGACTTACTCTTCAAATTATCCAGGACTGGTTGAGCCACACTTGCAGTTTTGGGTGGAATGCAATGTGGGCATGGTGCATGATCTTTAAATGCATTGTTGAAATTTCTTGCAGGTATGTTATATTAAATATTTTACATCTGTGCTCTTCATGGAAATAGGTGTCTAATTCTGTCTCTAGTCTGTTCTCATTTTGATATGAGAGGGATTTTATTAGCATTCTTCCTTTCCTAGGTTTTGAACCTGTCTGAGAGGCATTGGTGGTAACTCTGAACACCTGGTGTAACCCATCAGCGACTCTATTTACTGCTTGATTAAAGATGAAGTTAGGTGACTAAAGTCATTTTGGATCAAACCTGATGGGTCAAACGTGCAAAGAGGTGAATCCATTTCTTGTATGTTTACTAATGTGTTGGATTAATTTTTCTAATATATTTCAGTGACAACTTGAATTTTAACTGTTATGATATTGTAGTTTTTTTAGTTGATGTCTTCACTGTTCTTGGTTGAAGGCTTGTCAGTCTTAGCTATCTTCCCAAAGAAAGTTCTTACCTTCACTTTTTTTTTTTTTTTTTTTTTGTCAGTCCTGAGGCTTGAATTTTGGTCCTGGGCACTGTCCCTCAGCTCTTCAGCTTAAGGTGTGCACTCTATCACTTGAGCCACAGTCGCCACTTCCAGTTTTCTGCTGGTTTATTGGAGATGAGTCTCATGGACTTTGCTGAATCAGCTGGCTTTGAACCATGATCCTCAGATCTCAGCCTTCTGAGTAGCTAGGAATACAGGCGTGAGCCACCAGAGCTCAGCTTCTTTCACTGATTTTTTTTCATTGTTCTTTTAATCTCCATTTCTTTCATTTTTACCCTGATTTGTGTGTGTGTGTATGTGTGTGTGTGTGTGTGTGTTTATGTATGTGCCTGTCCTTTGGCTTAAACTCAGGGCCTGGGCACTGTTGCTAATCTTCTTTCGCTCCAGGCTAGTGCGCTACCACTTGAGCCACAGCTCTGCTTTGTACATTCTGGGGATAGTTTATTGAAAATGAGCCTCATGGACATTTCTGATGCCTTTGAACCACAATCCTCAGATCTGAGCTTCTTAAGTAGCTCTGATTAGTGGTGAGCAGTCATCAGTTCCTGGCTGGCTCTATCCTGATTATTATGATTCTCTTTGTATCCACTGTTCTGGGTTTGTTTTTAGACTGTGCTTCATCATTGATTGCATTTGAGACACCTGACCTTTTTCCTGGCAGGCCTGCACAGCTGTAAATTCCCTCAGAGAAGCTTTTGCTGCATCCAAGAGGTTCTGGAAAGTTGTGGTATGGTTTTGATTCTTGAATTTGTAAACTTGTTCCTTCATTTGATCCTTAAGTCTTATGGCTGACTTTGGGCTCGAAAGCCTATCTCTTGATGAGAGGGTGTCTTAAGCCAACATTCTAACTTGGTCTGGACTTACGGGTCCATGGCATCCAGTAGTACTAGTTCATGAAACCGGGGCAGCAATAGGCATCTGTGTGCTGGCTCGCTGTTTGTCAGCAGAAGTTAACGGTCTTTATCTCATCAACCTAACTTGGGTTTGATGTCTCCCCTGCTCTCATGGGACAAGCAACTGGTGCTCCATTTCAGGTATGTTCCCATTTGCTTGGGACAATTTTCGACCCTGAATTTTCAGTTTTCAGTCTTGGCTAGTGAAGTGTCATCTCTATGCAGTGTTGGTTTATAACTGGGCCAGGCCAGCTCTCCCTTCTGGCTGACAGGCATAGGGTAGAGCCAGGACACTGCTTTACAGTTCAGCAGGTGTATACAGATCTGGAAAATATTGTCAGTTTTATGTTGTATATCAATTGGCTTTGAGACAATGCTTGTGCTCAACAATAAAATGGATGATTTCCCAGGGCAGTGGTGTGGCTCAGTGAACAGTAAGAGGACTTGAGCAGTAGGAGGATGTGAATAATAGGAGGATGTGAACAGTAGGGCCTCCACAGGCAGCCTGGGTCCTTGGCCAGCTCTGCCACAGTAGGCAGCATGCCTAGGGGTCAGGACACTCAGTGTGAGAGTCTCCCCACAGGAAAAGGCAGAGACCAAGGCCCCAGGACACCCCCCCCAACACCCACTAAGACCTGAGGGCCAACTGTTTCTACACCTTTATTTCTTTGTGAAAAGAGGGAAAAAAAGGAATAAAATATAAACAGTACAATTGACACAAATAAACCACCGGGGTGGGGGTGGGGGGAAGGAAGGGGAGGAAGGTGGGAGGCAAGTGGGGATGGGGTTCCCATCTCAGCAGCAAGAGGCAGTGACCCGGATGCTCGCGTCTCTCCCTGCAGGGCAGGAGTGGCGTCTTCCTCCTGGCTGCTGTCCATCCCACTGCGTCTCCCTCAGCCTTTGGGAGGGGGCCGGGCGACGTCTCCCCAGGCTGTTCAGGGAACGTGAGTGGGTCCAGGTCTGGGAACAGGCCATGCACAGGGAGGGCTGTCAGCGACTCACTGGCTCCATGAGGGAGGAGCTCAGGGAGGGCTGAGCTGAGGGTGGGCCGAAGGCCAGGCACTAGAGGCCCAAGCACTGGCTCTTCTTCCAGCATCAGGCAAGAGACAAAACTGAAGGAACAGGAATGGGCTGGCACAGAAGCCCAGCCTGGCCCTCTTGCGCCTCTGCCCAGGCCCCACCACACTCTCCCCATCCACCAGCATGTGTGGCCCCCTAGCCCCTGCCTGGGCACTGCCACCCTCTGTCCCTCCCGTCCTCTGCCTGGGCACCACCAACCCTCCCACCTGCCACCGCCCACCACCCCCAGCCCACACAAGTCAAGGCCTCCTGGGCATAGTACTTGACGTCCACATCCTGGTTGTGGGTCAGCTTCTCCAGGACCGGCTTGTCCTCGCTCTGCAGTGTGCTGGAAGCATAGGGGAAAGGGCTGAAGCATGAAGCAGATTGGTGCCCACAGCTGGGAACTCAGTTCAGACCTGGCCAATCCCTGCCGAATTACAACTTGCATCTCCAGATGGCTAGCGATGCTAAGCCACCCCTCACCTCCCTTCCCTTCACACCCGCCTCCCCATAAGGCTCGCCACTGCCACTGCCAACTCCTCAGTCTACAGTGAAGCTGACACTGGGAGGAAGCAGCAGGGAGCAGTGGCAGCTGAACACAGTGGTGCACATTTAGAATCCCAGCCACTGAGGAAGCCCTAGCAATAGCTGGGCGTGGTGGCACCCGTTATCCTAGCGGTGTGAGTAGCATGCACAGACCACGCAGCCTGGGCCACACATTAACTCTGTGAAGTATAACCAAGGCAAAAAGCGCTGGGGCATGGCTCAAGTGGGAGAATGCTTGCCTAGCGAGGTCAACCCTCAGTATCACCACAAAGGAAGAAACAGTGTAGCTGGAGAGGAGCATAAGAACAGCGAGTCCCAGCTCACCTGTTGTCGAGGATGGGCCCGATCTTCTGCAGGGACTAGGCCAAATTGAAGGGGACCTTGGCAATGGGGTCCCCTGCCATGCGCATGACAGTGGGCAGCATGTACTTGGTGGTGATGTCCTGCCCGCACACCTCCGACAGAACCTGGCCAAGCACGGGCACACAATCAGTACAGTCATTGACTGGCAACTGGGCCCGGGTGGCGAGGCTGAACAAAACCTCTCTGGCATCCAAAGGTTGCACACAACTGACACCACCTCCCCGCGACTATGATTTACAATGGGCTCAACTATGAACATGCAGCCAATGGTGTATCTCACACCAGCTCACCCACCCCCAGGCCAAGGGTGTCAAAGGCCAGGAGTCCGCCCAGCTCCAGATGTGTACCACTGGCCTTGGCCTCCGGCCTCTCCACTCCCAAGCCTGGTGTCACGGCACGGCTGTGCGTGCCCCTTCCCTGGCAAGCCGGCTCCTGGATACAGGTGGCACGTGGGCTGCACTCATGTTTATGTAGAAGATGGTGGTCATGCGGTGCAGATAGTTGGGGTCTCTAGACATATCCAGCACCTTGGGGATAATGGTGGCATGTGCTGACTCCTTCCTGAACCTCCCCACCAGCGTCTTGAGGTTGCTGGTGGCTGCCTCACGAATGGCATAGACTGCAAGGGGGACAGGAAGGCCATAGGGGAGTTTTAGAGTGGGTCATGGCTCAAAGCCAACCTTTCCCAGGGTTCAAACATCAGGGGGCAGGGCACAGACAGAACAGTGGCGTGGCCCCGCCCACTGGCTGCCAGCTCCTTCTGGCAGGACTCACCATGGTCCACCAGCATGCCATACATAACGAGTTGAGTTTCTCATCAAAGAATTCCACTCCCTGCCAGAGGAGAGAGGTGGTGAGGGCTCCAAGGATGAGGGAGGCCAGGCACCCTCCTCTCCCCTCCCCATCATACCTGGCATGCCCTGGATCACGCACCATCTGACCAGCCAGCAGGGGCATGTACTCGATGATGGCCAGCCACACCCGCCACTTTGCATCCTCGGCTAGCTCCACGATGGCGGGCAGCAATGACTAGGACAGCTGCCAGATGTCGATCACCTCATTCACGCAGTCCAGGTTGGAGATGATGTTCAGCCGCACCTCTGGGCACTGCAGAGGATGGGGCTTCAGTGATGCCTGGCCCAAGGCAGCCCGGAATGGGGGGAGGGGAGTGCCACCCCATAGCAACACCCTACAGACCTGCCATTTCCCCAGGGCCACTGCCCAGCACCAACCTGGCCCCAGGGACACAGCGACAAGGCCACATACAGAGCCACACTTGACATTAAGTGATGGAGGCTTGGGCATCACATGACACCTGCAGTCATTCTGAGAGAACTTGCAGGAATCATGAGGAAAAACAACACAGTGGGAGAAGAAAGGTGAGCCCCAGCTCTGCCCAGGACAGCTGTGTCAGGACGAAATTGAGGCTTGAGCCAGAAGGGAGGAGTCAGAGCTCTTGGACCACCAGTACTGAGAGTTGCCCCTTTCATTCCTGTCACCTCAACTCCCTCCACTGACATGAGCCCCCACCAGAGCACAGCCCTGCCTCCAGGGCAAGCCTCATCCATGCCATGCCCCCACTATCCAGCAGGGCTGGGGCAAACACAGCAGGTGCTCCATGACAGAAAGAGTTTGAACTGCTTCTGCCTCCCAGATCGTGAGCTCTGATCAATCACGTGCATGCTTACCCTTCACACATTGACTCACTTAGCTCAGAAGCCCCCCCACCTCCCCGCTGGACTCCATGATAGCCATCAATCACCTTGGCAGGGCGATAGGGGAGGGGAGATTCACCTAGTCCTTCAGCTGGCCCAGGAAGAGGAGCAGGAGGTGCTCGAGGGTGTTGTCTTTGCCCAGGATGGGAGAGAGGCCCATGATGACGGAGGCCAGGGCTGACTTCACATATTGGTTGGCATCTGACACCAGTTCCTGGGAGGGAGGCCCAGGGGGACCTGCCTCAGCCTCCTCTGCACATGACTGGCAGGGGACTTGGGAGTGGGCTGCAGGGTCCATGCCTCCATCTCCTTGGCGGCAGCCTGTGACCCAGGTACCTGGGGCTTTTCCACAGCCTGTTCTGTGCCCTCTTTCCTGCCCAGCTGACTCCCTCCACCAAACCAGTTACCTTAATGCAGGGAAAGATCTGGGTCATGATCACGATCTCTCAACAATCTGCGGAGAGGTTCTCGCAGAACTCTGGGGGCCAGGGTGGGGGATGAGATGGAGCCCGCTGCACCTCCACCCTGAGCTGGCCTCCTCAAGCATGGGTCACGGGCACCCACCTTTCACCTTGTGCGAGGCTGGGGCCCTCACCTCACCCTCAAAGTCCTTCATCAGGTTCTGGAAGGCGGGCACCAGGTCTGTCTTGGTGATCTCAGGCCCCACTGCTTTCTAGAGCTGGAAACCCAGAACCAGGAAGAGGCGGGGTGTGTGGAACGAAAGGTGGTCTGGCAGCCTCTCTCAGTTATTGAGGTCAAAATCCAGGTAGAAGCGGTGCAAGTGTGGAGACTAGGCAGGCTGCTCTTCCCAGAGCCAGCCCTCGTCTCCAGCAGCATGCGCCAAAACCACAGACCTTAGTTCACATTATCCCAAGTGGGGCTTTCTGTGACCTGATCCACAAACATGCCAGTGATGCAGAGTCTCCTGCTTTTACATTTGTACAAAAATATAGTGTGCTGAGTCACGAAATGGGCAGGGGAGCTAAGGAGAGACTCCTCAGAAGAAGGAAGAATGACAAAGAAACACAAGGAAATGCTCAACATCCCTGGACATGAAGGAAGTACAAATCACAACAACTCTGAGATTCCATCTTAATCCGGTTAGATTGGCCAGCATTGTGAACTGGAATAATTGCTGGCAGGGATGTGGAGAAAAGGAGCCCTACTGTGCAGCTGGTAGGAATGTGAACTAGTGCAGCCACTCAGCACAGCAGTCTGTAGATTCCTCCAAATACTACACACAGACCTTCCCTACCACCCACACTGAGGCATCTACGCTGAACATCATGACAAGGATACCTGCACACCCATGTTCACTGCCACACTACTCACAATAGCCAAGATATGGAAATAGCCCAGATGCCCCACAGTAGATGAGTGGACCCACAAAAAGTGGACAATGGTTCTTTACACAGCCATTAGAAAGAATAAAATAATGGCATTTGCAGGGAAATGGATGGAACTAAAACAAATTATGTGAAGTGAGGTAAGTCAAGACTGGAGATTAATGGTGCACGTTCTCTGATATAAGGAAGTTAGATCTAAAATGCACTGGGATATGACAAATGCCACAGGATTCCAGAGTCTCACACACCGTGAGACCAAAGGAGAATAGGCTTAGGAGAGAATCACAAAGGCCCAATGCCTAAGCATCTCTTCATATTTATATAAAATATTACACATATGGAAACAAATCCCAAGATGTGGAAACAAAGTACATATATATTTTTTGGTTTTAGCTTTTGATACTTCTCTGTCCTTTATCTGATAAAGAGTCTGTTCTCATGTTATCTCAGGGAGGGTTCAGGGAGGGAAAAAGGATAGAAAAAAAAAGTGCATCCATGGAGCTCACAGGACACTGATGAAAGTGAAATGCACAACTCGTGGGTAGAGATGGGAGGGAGGGGCTGGGAGGGAATGAGAGAACAGCAGACACTCTGTACAAAAGGAAATGTCCTCATTTGCTGACTCATGAATGCCATTGTAATCCCTCTGTACATCCCCTCTATAATAACAGTACACATGTATAAAATGGGCTATGCACAGCAGCTCACACCTACAATGTAGCTAGCTATACAGGAGGCAGAGTTAGGAGAATTGGAGTCCGAGGTTAGCCTAGGCAGAGGTGGAGATCCTAGCTGAAAAATAAATCCAAAGGGTGGGGTGTGCCTCAACAAGAGGGGCACATGCCCAGCGAGCACAAGGCCCAAGTTCACAGCCCCAGTTTCCAGTATGAACACACGTCTGGACGAATGTGTGCTTAGTGACTCTGCCTTTTCTTGGTTGCCAGAGATGCCTTACACTTGCTCCTGACCACTGCTTGCTCCTGACCACCACCAGAGCCGATGGGTTCACACTAAGGGCACACACAAAGGTAGCCCTCCAAGGGCTTCATGATCTTTTACCAGTGTAACTGGTATGGAGTGCGGGTGGGCAGCCCTGTTTCTACCTCAGCTCCTTGTCTGTCTGCAGCTTCTACTCCTGGGCAGGACAAGAGTCTCGCTTGGAGCCCAGGACAGAGAGCATCACTTTTCCACCTTTCCAGGTCCTTCGCGTGTACAAAGCAGGGCAAGTACAGCTTCCCAGTGTGAATGTGCATACCTGACCGTGCCAAGATCCAGCCCTGGCTTCTCTGCCCACGAATGTTAGGCTGCCCGCTCCCATGCAGGACAGACACGCGTCCCTCTTTCCTTCACCCTTGGCCCTGCCTGTCCACTACAAGCCTTACTCACCTCAGCAAACTTGTCAGCCACCATATCGTGCCAGGACTTTTCCTTGGCCGCCTGGTGCAGTGTGGTCATCACCAGGGCCTCCAGGGCCTCCTGGGGCAGGAGCTGGGCAATGTTCACACAGGCCTCCACCGCCAGCAGCCGCACGGTGTCCTGGGGAGCAGAAGGGGTACTGAGTGCCCATGGGGCATAAGGGCAGAGGGCCCAGTGGTGGGAGGGGGGAGGGGTAAGTGGGGGAGGAGAATGTGCAGAGCAGGGACCTACCTGCTCATCAGAGGCTAGGTTGGAGAACATGGGGATGATCTCACTCTTGACATTGTCCAGCTCCAGGACCTTGGCCAACTCACCCAGCTTGGAAGCTGCGGCCCGCTGCATCATGGGGGTGTCATCTGAGCAGAGGTTCTGGAAGTACCTGGGGATCCAGAGTGGCACTAGGCAGGAGGAACTCAAGGAACCCAGAGCGATCAGAGGGCGTGGACCATTGGGCTCCATGGTTGCTGCCCAGGGCATTGGTGGCTTCATGCAGGATAGGAGGAAGAGGGGGGGTGCCTTCGGCTTGGGCAGCTCAACGGAGCAGCAGGTAGGTTTAGTGCACATTCAGGCACCCATGGAGGGGAGGGTACTGATACTGAGGCCCAGCAGGTGAGCTGATCCGAAGATACAGCCAGGGGCAGTTGGGCAGGCGGTGGCAAGGGAGCCCGGGACTCACTGGTGGAGCTCTGCCTTCACAGCACCAGACACTCATGGGTAGCAGATGGAGAAGAGGCAGCAGGCTGAGGTGTGGGAGGCGAACCAGTCACCCCCCTCTAGCCATTTCACCAGGGGCACGAAGTGGGCTACGAGGTCAGAGGGCTAGTGCTTGTGGGAGATGGCCCACAAGGACTCCACTACCTTTTCCCGCACCACCGTCTCCTCCAAGGTGGACAGAGACTCTAGTGGGGGCTGCAGGGGTGGGGGAGGGGTGGGTGGCACTGATGCTCTGCTCAGCCCTCCAGCCCTGAGGCCATCCCCCTGGACAGCAGCCCCCCCCCTCTACTATCCCAGCTCCATGGCTCCTGTCTCTGCCCCGGGGATGGGAGCAAAGACCACGCATGCCACTCACCAGCAGGCAGTGAACATACTCTGGACCCCCCACCAGGCCAGGGAAGGGTCGCAGCTGCTCAGCCAGGGCCAGAAAGACCTCATCCTCAGTGTAGATGGTATCTGTAGGGGCAGGGCTTTCCCATCACAGCACACTCAGGGGCCCCGGCACCCTGGTATCCTGGCCCCAAGATTGCAAGCTTGCTGTCAGAACCCAGAGTTTTCCCATATGGCCAGCACAGAGAACAAGATACGAGCTTGGGTTGGGTGGGGGAGCACTGCATGACAGGGCCACTCTACAACCCATAGGGTAGGGAGACAGAGTCCCATCCTGTGCAACACTGTGGCAAGCAGATTTCCTGTTCAGGTACAGCTTACACTCTCAGCACTGTTCTCCAGCAAAAATCCTTTTCTATCTGTTCAGACTCGGTTCAGCTACTGCCTCCTGGAGCCTTTGCAGGCTGTCCCTCCCCCAGACTGCCCCAACCACTGTCCTCTGTGCCTGGCTTCTACCTGAAGACAGTGCCAAGCCCAGCCACAGTCTCAGGCCTCAGGGCTGGGCAGGGCAGGCCAGGGCAAAGGTGATCTCTGGGATTCTTCCATTCAGACCTAGGACTTACCAATGGAAGTGCAGCACCCAGTGCTCAGAGCACCACCTCCAGAACCGCGACACTACACTGCTATACTTTAAGATGCCAGCCTGGCATTTTGCTCTACCCCACGATCATGCTGCAGTAATTGCTAACAAAACCAATCCGGTATGTTCTGCTGGCATGAGGATGAGGCTTCTGCTTTTCTGTCTGGACAGCACCACCTTTTCCCAAAGGACACGGCACCTGCCACATGCAACTGGAGATGCTCCCAGGCAGTAAGTCCAAAGAAGGGACCTAAAGTCAATTGGGGCTCTGAGCCCATTGTGTCTGGATACCCGGCAGCTCTTGGTTTGAAGCTCCCACATACCTCCCATCCCAAGCCCCAGTTCTTTCCTTCCAGGCAGGCAGAACATTGATGAGACTGTCCTCCCAGCCGACACTTAGGTGTTAAACAGACTGAACGCTCTCCATATCTCTAATACGAGTAACACGACTGTGTCCTCCTGGCAGAGCCCAAGGCAGGTCTCAGGCTGGGAGTCTACTCTGGTCTGCGGCTGCCTTCCAGCAGACTTTCGAGAGGATATTCTGCCTCCACCTTTCTCTTCCTCAGCTTTCCGCTCAACACAGTCCTGCAGTACATAAAGCTTGTCTATCTGCCCCTCAGCCTCTGTACCCCATCATCCAGGGCCCCCACCATGGGCTTCTCTTATTAAGCAGAAGCCATCTCCAGGCACCCCCACAGCACAGGGCCCCAAGAGTCCCCACCTGTAAGGAAGGAGAGGAGTATACTTTGGGTCCTTTCTGCTCCAAGGGCCAAGGCGATGGTGGACAGCTTCTTGATGCTGTTGAGGTGAAGCTGAGGAGAGAATAAGGAGGGAGAATGTCAGTAATCCCAGACTCAAAGGAGCTCCACAGTGCTGGAGCAGACGTTCAGCACACCCACCATGCCCTCCTCTGACCTGGAGCGCAAAGTTCAATAGAAACAGCGCACTTTCCGAGTTCATGTATGACCACACACGCTGCCCACCACTGGCTACTACACCTCATACTCCACTTAGTAGCAGCCACTGCATAGCATGCATGCATGCATGCTCTGGGCCAGGCCCTAGACAAGGCACATACACCTGTGACCTCACTGAACCCTCAAAGCCATCGTATAATGTGTGAAGTGGCTCACAGCGTTAATCCTGTGAGGCTCAGCACAAGGCAGAAACTGGCCAGCTCACAGAGCTAAGAGGATGGCTGGCGGAGCAGGCATTTAAACACAAGACTTGTGGCTAATGGTGATGATAAGAGAACAAACAATAGGATACTATTACTACAAAAACAAAAGTCAGTTATGCTGATGCACACCTGTAATCCCAGTACTCAGCAGACTGATGTGGAAGAATCATGACTTCAATCCAGCTTGGCGTACATAGTAAGATCTTTTCTCAAAATAGCAATGACCACATAGGGGCATCCACAGCTGTGCTGTGCATAACACCATGGGTGAATGGGAACCCGAGACTGTAAAGGTGGGTCTGGGTGCACAGTTTCTGGCTCATTAACCCTCTGGAATGCAGGCCATAGAACCTGAGGTTTGTTTCAGAAGAGGGCCATGTGGACCCAGAGTTTCCATCTCAGAGCCATTGCAGCAGAATCCTGACCAGTGTCTGACGGTAAATCCCAAGACTAATTACCGGACGGGTCCAGCCCCACGTGCCAACAGGAGGGCCAAAGAGTGCAGACGGAGGCACTGCTAGGCCCCGAGCCTGGCCCTGTCAGCACCCTGTCACACCCTTTCTGCTTGATCACACTTTGACACAGTCTTCCCCATCCAATGAAGTCTGTATATATATATATATAGGACAAAACCAGAGGGTTTGGAGAGCTTCCAGAAACCTGAAGATGTGAGGGTTCATGGAGCGTAGGGGGTGTAGACAAAGCACTCGGCTCCTGGGGCCTTGCCATACGCTTCTTTTCAGTGGCATCCTTATGGTAAACCCGTGAGGATTTGTCCCCGGTCCTGATTCCTTTGAGCTGATCAGCCCCACGTGGGGACAGAGTAAGAAACACAGGCAAGCAACCTGGGACTTCACATCCACAGCAGGGGAAGTTAGGGTGAGAAGTGAACCGAATTAGAGGTGCCGGACTGTGTCAGCTGTTGCATAAGGAAATACTCGGGGAGGGAGTTATAACTCTGGTGGTAGAGAACCAGCCAATGAACAAAAGCATCAGATACCCAGTTGAAGTTCTAGTCTCAGATAAAGAAAAAGAAAGAAAAAAAAAAGGAAATGCTTGCTTTCTACTGGGAAGAAATGATCCCACTTTTCAGGGCCACAGCTTTTCTGTTGACTGTGCTGGAAATGTGGAGAAAAATCAGGGAATTTTGTTTGTCTTTACACATGGTCTGTAAGCTATTTCCAAGTCCTGAGCCAGTGCTGGTGATCAGGAAAGTAGTGTCTGTGGGTGAGTGTTTCAACATGGCAAGATAAGTTCACTCTGAATTGAGGGTGGGTCCTTGAGCAAACCACAGTGTCCTCCTAAGCACCCCAGCTGGAGAAGACTCAGTACACAGAGGGCACAGCCTGGGAACAGAGGCAGGGGGAGGCTGAGGATACATCCATAAGCCCAAGAAAATCAAGAACCATAACTGGGCCTGAAGTGAGGAGAGGAACTCAGAGTGGATCCCCATAGAAGCTGTGAATGTAAGCCACTGGGTGAGGCTATTTGTCCCAGCAGTCCCAGAGAACAGGTGCATCAAATTCTCATAGTGTGTTTACATGAAAGGAGAAGCAGCAGCGAGACCCTCCCTCCCCTGAAGAAACTAGGGTGGGAACAAGGGACACCTGTCGAGGGCAGCCTGCATAGACAGGTTCCTAACCCGATAGCTCCGATTGCGACCACTGCAGTGGACTGCAAACCCTACCTTGTGTGCTTCTCCTGCCTAGGTCCAGTGCATGGAACACAATGATGTCATGTGTGCTGAGTGCAGTGACATCACTGAGACCGGCTAACCCTGGTGGGCACAGAAGGCCTCCTCCCCCAGGGTATGGCAGACCAGGAAGCTGCACTGAGGTGAAGAGTAGGCCCCACACCCAGGGAAAGAAAAGAGTGACTGAGAGCTTCCCTGCAGATGAGCCTCTCATCAAGACATTTAAGCATCTCTTTGGGATCACAATGGAACTGATGAACAGCTAGGTAAATAATGCAGCTGGGCTTAGTGACATGCACCTGAAATTCCAGCCCTGAAGAGGCTGAGGCAAGAGGATACTAGGTACAAGGCTAGCCTGGACTACAGAGTTGAGACCCTGTCTTCAAAAGCAAAAGAGGGGCTGGGGAGGTGGCTCGGTGATAGACTGCTTGCCTTGCATACAGGAGACCCTGGGTTTGAATCCTCAGCACCACATAAGCAGCAAAGGCTGGAAGTGGCACTGGGGCTCAAATGGTAGAGCCCAACCCAGAAGCTCCATGGTGTCTGCAGAGAAATGAGTGAAACTGAACATGGTCATGTGGAGCTAAGTCAGCCAGGTTCAGAGCAGTGGAGTCACAGGCCCAACTGTGGATGAATGCATAAAGAAGATTTAGCCTGGTCAGTCGGTGCTTGAGTCCCAGGCCAGAGGCATGATCTTGAGATCCCGCCCCTCCGGGTGCCTTTGAGGACCTTTCATCAGAATTTTTGAGTCTGAGGCACAGTTCAGTGCCAGGATGATGAAAGCTGACATGGATGTTGATGCTGAAAATCAGATGGAACTGGAGGAAAAAGCACTACATTAATTAAGTGTTGGAACTCCAACACACACTTGAAGATCTCTCAGCAAGAGTAGATGCAGTTAAGGAAGAAAACCTGAAGCTAAAATCAGAAGACCATGTTTTTGGACAATATATAGAAAACCTCATGTCTGCTTCTAGTGTTTTCCAAACAACTGACATGAAAAGTAAAAGAAAGGAAGAGATTTAGTTCCCTTCTCATTTATGGAATTGCTGGTTCTCTCTCCCTCTCTCTCTCCCCCTTTCTTTCTCTCCATCCCTTCCCCCACCCTCCTTTTCTCTCCCCTTTAAAACTAGGGAAGATTCCAAACATTACAGTACCTTTGTTTGTGGCTTCATTGAATGTTTATGAAAATAATTTCAAATCTAGGCAAAATTAACTACTTAAGAGGAGACTTCCATGAGTCTGTGTATTATGTTAGTCTAAGAAAATGTGCAGATGTGTTGTAAAGACTTTATAATTAGAATTGCATATATTTATGAAACTTGAAAATGAATGTTTTATTGAATTTGCTTTGGTATATGGGCTTAGTCTTTTATTACACGTTTACTTAATAAGATATACAAGAAAATAACCATGTTGTTAAAATGGGACTAAAGTCATGTACTGAATGCTCAGCTTTATGTATGTACCTGTTCACCATTGTGTGCCTCTCCTCCATCTGCCTCATCCTTCCCATTTACCTTCTCCTAAGTCAAGATAATTTCACATTTGTAAAAGTTCTTTGAATAGTAATCACCCGACAGCAATCTGATCTGTAAGTCCTGAAGTTAACCAAAACCTTGCCTAAAGTTTGTCAGTTGTACTTTCTAATAATAATATAGGACTGATGGTTTCTCTTTAATCATTTGAAAGCAGATTTGGACTATAAAGAGGATTGTTGAAACTAAATTATCAAATTGAGATCTGTTTAAAAACAAAGAACCAACTTGCTTTTGCACGAAATAACCCACTTGCTATCTGAAAAGATAAGAATTTTGCTTATGGGCTGCGATGGTGGCTCAGTGGTAGAGGGCTTGCCTTGCATGTATGAGGCCCTGGGTTTGATTCCTCAGCACCACATAAGCAAAAAGAAAAAAGCAGGAAGTGGGGCTATGGCTCAAGTTGTAGAGGGCTAGCCTTGAGCTGAAGAGCTGAGGGACAGCACCCAGGCCTAGAGATCAGGCCTCATGACTGGACTCCCCCCCCTAAAAAAAATTTTTGTTATGTATTGATTAGAAGTAGAAAGTCTGGGAGGAATACAGAGAAATAGGTAAAAATATAATGTGATAAACATAGCAACCAACTCCAAATGTTTTCATTTCCAATTTGTATTGTCTCTGGCACAGAAGAGCTCTTCCAGGAAATATATGTATATATATATATATATATATATATATATATATATATATATATATATGAAAATGGGTTAAGTTTAATTGATCTTACATACACCACATGCTATGCTATTCCAGCTCTCGGATTTGGTTGCAAGGTTTATTTGTTGTACCTAGTCAATGAACTGTTACCAAATTCCTTGAAGAGTATACTGGTAGTAGAATCATGAATGAGAGAATTTTATATGTATAATAATTGGTAAGCTCAGTATTTTTTTAAATTTTTTTTATTGTAAAGATACTATACAGAGGGTTACAGTTACGTTAGCAAGGTAATGAGTACAGTTCCTATTGAGTATTGTTTCCCCCTCCATTGTTTTCCCCCTACCATCCCTTCGCTCCCTACTTTCCCTGATGTCCTTTTTTATAAAAATTGTGGTTAAGTGAATACATAATTTCCCAAATTTCACAGTACTGTGGAATAATGATGCTCATTTAAAGTCACAAGTTCATTCTAACTTTCCTGGGGCAAATTGTCTATCAAAGTCTATAACATATAGTGGTGTACACTATACACCATACATGTGATCAGCAGCATGGGAAGCTCAGTATTTTTATCTCACTCTGTAAATTTAACTAATTGGTTGGTAGAATTTTAGTCATTCTCATAACAATTTCTAAAAATTTAGTTCATAGATTCCATTTGGTAAAGGAATCAATATCAGAGGTAATATTAAGTTATTAAACTAGGAAATGAGATCCACTAATATAGCTTATGGTTATTAGATTTGAACTACTTTAATCATGGGATAATCTTATGTTCTAGTATAAGATTTCATAAATGACTTTAACTATATGAAGATGTAATTGTCGTACTGCAAACATCCCTTTTGCATCCCTTTTGTGACCTAAATTTACAAATATTTAAAATTGTGTTGCATTTCTGCTTTGCTGTTTAATAAAAAGATGTTTCACACACACAAAAAAGAAGATGTAGTCTATTTCCATCACAAAGTACAACTAGGCCAGCAACAAGAAGGAAATCCTGTCATTTGCTGCCGCATGTGTAGAACTACAGATCGCTGTGGGAAATGCAAGAAGTCAGACACAGAAAGGCAAATGCATGTTCTTGAAACAGACAAGAACAGGGCAGAGGAATTGTCAGCAAGACTAGGAGGGTCCAGGTGAGGAATGGAGTCACATGCAATGAGGTAGACCAGAAACCCAGGGTGAGGAGTCACTGCTGATCCTCTCGAGCACAGTGACAAATTTCTGCTTCAAAATCACCACTGCTAAGATGAAAATGAGTAGGGAATTAGAGAATGAAGCTACCTCCTCAGAAACGACCAGGCATGAAAAGAGATCACCCTGCTTTCAGGAATATGCATGAAATGCTTACCTCTAATCTCCAAATGAGTTCTCTGGGGATGAAAACATTTTTAGAAAAAAATGGCCATTATTGCCAAAGAAATTCCTGCACAGAAATGTCTCATTCTATTTTCTTTCTTTTATGCCAGTCCAGTGGTTTGAACTGGGCCTGGATGCTGTTGCTGAGCTTTTTTGTTCCAGGCTGGCACTCTACCACCAGAGAGTGGAGATAAGAATTGGAGATAAGAATCTCATGGGCTGAACAAGTTTACACTCCCACCAACAATGAAGTAAGCTTCCCTTCTGTCCACATCCCCTCCACCATCTGTTGTTATTGGAGTTCTTGATTTTTGCCATTCTAACTGGGGTGAGGTGGTATCTCAATGTTGTTTTGATTAGCATTTCATTTATGGCTAGGGAGGTTGAGCATTTCTTCATGTGTCTGTTGGCCATCCTTCTTTCCTCTTCAGAGAAGTTTCTCTTTAAGTCTTTAGTCCACTTATTTATTGGGCAGTTGTTTCTTTGAAGATTTGTTGTTGGGGATTTAATTTTTTGAATTCCAGGTATATTTTAGATATGAGACCCTTGTCTGTTGTATAGCTAGTGCAGATCTTCTCCTAATCTGTGGGCTTTCTATTGATCTTGCTAGCTATGTCTTTGCCATGCAGAAGCTCTGCAATTTCATGCAATCCCATTTGTCCAACCTTTCTTTGATTTGTTGTGTTTCTGGATCTCTATTAAGAAAATTTCTGCCTGTGCCAAGGAGACCGATGGTTTCTCTTATTCCATCCTGTAATATTTTCAGAGTGTCTGCTTTGACTCCAAGGTCTTTGATCCATTTGGAGTTGATTCTGGTGCAGAGTGATATATAAGGATCTAGTTTTAGTTTTCTACAAGTAGTTAACCAATTTTGCCAACACCATTTACTGAAGAGGCTGTCGTTCTTCAATTCTATTTTTTTTTTTTTTTTGCTCCCTTATCGAAGATTAGATGGCTATACATCTGTAGGTTCATTTCTGGGTTTTCAATTCTATTCCATTGGTCCTGAGGTCTGTTCTTGTGCCAATACCAAGCTGTTTTGATTACTATGGCTTTATAGTAGAGTTTGAAATTTGGTATTGATATTCCTTCAGCACTGTTCTTTCTGTTAAGGATTATTTTTGCTATTCGGGTCTTTTATTGTTCCATATGAAATTTTGGATTGCCTCTTCTATTTCCTTGAAGAATGAGGTTGGAATATTGATAGGTATCACATTGAATTTGTACATAGCTTTGGGAAGTATTGCCATTTTCCAATCCAGGAGCATGGGAGTTTTTGCCACTTTCTACGTTCTGTTTTGATTTCCTTTTTCAAGTTTTTAAAGTTTTCATCATAGAGGTCCTTCACTTCTTTGGTTAAGTTAATTCATAGGTATTTTATTTTTTGTGGGGCTACTATGAATGGAGTTGCTTTCCTAATTTTAGCCACACTTTTCTCCTTGTTAGCATACAGAAAAGCCATTGATTTTTGAGGGTTAATTTTATACCCTGCTGCTTTGCCAAAGTTTTGAATCAGCTTGAGTAATTTGGGAATGGAGTCTGTGGGATTCTTTAAATACAAGATCATGTCATCTGCAAATATGGAGAGTTTTATTTCTTCTTTCCCTATTTGGATCCCCTTTATGTTTGCATCTTGTCCTATTGCTGTAGCTAGGCATTCTAATACTAGATTGAAGAGCAGTGGAGAGAGTGGACATCCTTGTCTCGTTCCTGAGTTTAGAGGAAATGGCTTTAGTTTTTTACCATTAAGTACAATGCTGGCTGTAGGTTTGTCATATACAGCCTTTATTGTATTGAGGAAGGTCCCATGGATTCCTAATTTTTCCAGAACCTTTATCACAAAGTGGTGTTGGATCTTGTCAAATGCTTTTTCTGCACCTATTGAGAAAACCATGTGGTTCTTATCCTTGCTCTTGTTGATGTGATGAATTATATTAATTGATTTGCGTATATTGAACCAGCTTTGCATCCCTGAAATGAATCCTGTTTGATCGTGGTGTATGATTTTTTGGATGAATTGTTGAAGTTGGCCAAACTTTTGTTTAGAAGTTTTGCATCAATGTTCATCAAAGAAATGGGTGTATAGTTCTCTTTCTTTGATGAGTCCCTGCCTGGTTTTGGGAAGAGGGTTATGATGGCTTCATAGAATGAGTTCGGTAGTGAACTTTCTCTTTCAATTTCATTGAAGAATTGGAGGAGTGTTGGTGTGAGTTCTGCTTTGAAGGCCTTGTAGAATTCCACTGTAAAACCATCTGGTCCTGGACTTTTCTTCGATGGGAGGACTCTTATTGCTGTTTCTATTTCAATACTTGATATGGCCCTGTTAAGATGGTTTAACTCATCTTGGTTTAGTTTCTGCAGGACATTTTCTTTTGTGCAGTGAGTCCCTGCTGTTCTCTCATTCCCTCCCAGCCCCTCCCTCCCGTCTCTACCCACAGCTGAGCAGTTCACTTTCATCAATGTCCAGTGAGCTCCATGGATGCACTTTTTTCCATCCTTTTTCCCTCCTTGGACCCTCCCAAACATAACATGAGAACAGGCTGTTTATCACATAAAGAACACAGAAAAATCAAAAGCTAAAACCAAAATATATATATGTATTTTGTTTCCACATCTTGGGATTTGTTTCCATATGTGTAATATTTTATATGAATATGAAGAGACGCTTAGGCATTGGGCCTTTGTGATTCTCTCCTAAGACTATTCTCCTTTGGTCTCACTGTGTGTGAGTCTCTGGAATCCTGTGGCATTTGTCATATCCCAGTGCATTTTAGATCTAACTTCCTTATATCAGAGAATGTGCACTGTTAATCTCCAATCTTGACTTACCTCACTTCACATGATTTGTTCTAGTTCCATCCATTTCCCTGCAAGTGACATTATCTTATTCTTTCTAATGGCTGTGTAAAGTTCCATTGGCCACATTGTGGGTCCACTCATCTACTGTGGGGCATCTGGGCTGTTTCCATATCTTGGCTATTGTGAGTACTGTGGCAGTGAACATGGGTGTGCAGGTGTCCTTGTCATGACGTTCAGCGTAGATGCCCAGGAATGGGTGGGAGGGAATGTCTGTGTTTAGTATTTGGAGGAACCTGCAGACTGCTGTGCTGAGTGGCTCTACTAGTTCACATTGCCACCAGCTGCACAGTAGGGCTCCTTTTCTCCACATCCCTGCCAGCATTTGTTCGAATTCACAATGCTGGCCAATCTAACTGGATTAAGATGGAATCTCAGGGTTGTTGTGATTTGTACTTCCTTCAAGCCCAGGAATGATGAGCATATCCTCCTGTGTTTCTTTGCCATTCTTCTCTCTTCTGAGAAGTCTCTCAGTAGCTCCCCTGCCCATTTAGTGACTCAGCCCACTATATTTTAGTGTAAATGTAAAAGCGGGAGAGTCTGCATCGCTGGCATGTTTGTGGATCCGGTCACAGAAAGCCCCACTTGGGACAGTGTGAACTAAGGTCTTTGGTTTTGGCACACGCTGCTGGGGACGTGGCCTGGCTCTGGGGAGAGCAGCCTGCCT
Source organism: Dipodomys spectabilis (assembly GCF_019054845.1). NCBI lineage: Eukaryota > Metazoa > Chordata > Mammalia > Rodentia > Heteromyidae > Dipodomys > Dipodomys spectabilis. Next base: position 1,403,095 of record NW_024870943.1, read on the forward strand.
AGTCTCCACACCTCTGCACCACTTCTGCCTGGATTTTGTCCTCAATAACTGAGAGAGGCTGCCAGACCCCCTTTCGCTCCACACATCCTGCCTCTCCCTGGTTCCAGGTTGACAGCTCCAGAAAGCAGTGGGGCTTGAGATCACCAGGACAGACCTGGTGCCTGCTTTCTAGAAGCTGATAAAGGACTGCGAGGCCAAGGTGAGGGCCGCGGACTCCCACAAGGTGAAAGGTGGGTGCCCGTGACCCATGCTTGAGGAGGGGGGGCTCAGGGTGGAGGTGTAGCTGGCACCATCTCATCCCCCGCCCTGGCCTGCAGCGTTCTTCGAGAACCTCTCTGCAGATTGTCGTGAGAAAGTCATCATGACCCAGATCTTGCTGTGCATCAAGGTAACCGGATTGGAGGAGGGAGTCAGCTGGGCATTAAAGAGGGCCCAGAACAGGCTGTGGAAATGCCCCAGGCACCTGGGTCATAGTCTTCAGCCAAGGAGATGGAGACAGGACCCCTGCAGCCCGCCCCCAACCCCCCTGCCAATCATGTGCAGAGGAGGCTGAGGCAGGTCCCCCTGGGCCTCCCTCCCCTCTCCCTCCCAGGAACTGGTGTCAGATGCCAACCAGCACATGAAGTCTGCCCTGGCCTCTGTCATCATCGGCCTTTCTCCCCTTCTGGGCAAAGACAACACCATTGATCACCTCCTGCCACTCTTCCTGGCCCAGCTGAGGGACAGGTGAGTATTCCCTCCCCGAGTCCCCCACCCAGGTGATCGATTGCCATTGCGGAGTCCAGCAGGTATCCCCAGGGCCAGTTTGGGGCTGGGGCAGTGACCTTGGGGAGATGGCAGGTCTGTAGGGTGTTGCTGTGGGGTGGCACACCCCTCCCCCCATTCAGGGCCGCCTTGGGCCAGGCATCACTGGATCCCCATCCTCTGCAGTCCCTTGAGGTGCGGCTGAACATCATCTCCAACCTGGACTATGTGAAGGAGATTTTCGCCATCCGGCAGCTGTCCCAGTCGCTTCTGCCAGCCATCGTGGAGCTAGCCCAGGACGCCAAGTGGCGGGTGCGTTTGGCCATCATTGAGTACATGTCCCTGGTGGCTAGGCAGCTGGTGCGTGATCCAGGGCATGCCGGGTAGGGCAGGGAGGGGAGAGGAGGCTGGCTATCCTCCTTCACCCTCTGAGCCCTCACCACCTCTCTCCTCTGGCAGGGAGTGGAATTCTTTGATGAGAAACTCAACTCATTGTGCATAGCATGGCTGGTGGACCATGGTGAGTCCTGCCATAAGGAGCTGGCAGCCAGTGGGCGGGGCACGCCACTGTTCTGTCTGTGTAGCCCCCTGCTGTTGGAACCTTGAGGGATGCTGGTGCTGAGCCCTGACCCACTCTAACACTCCCCCATGGCCTTCTGCCACGGACCGGGTTCTGTCGGGACGACGGAGGATACCTAGGGGAGGAACCTGGAATAGGATGGGGAGATGGCAAACAGACAACTCACACACATTAGGAGTGGATGCTGAGTGCTGAGTGCTGAGTGCGATTTAATGCAGAGGATAACAAACTTTTATAACAGAAGTCTTCATAAGAAAGGGGCAAAAGGTTACACAATCTTGCTGCAAGGCTTCGTTCTTGGATGGTCACCAGCTGGTCGCCTGAAAGGGCAAAAGTTTACACAATCTTGCTGCAGGGCTTCATTCTTAGGTGGTCACCAGCTGGTCGCCTGAAAGGCACTTGTTTCCGGCTTATCTCTAAGAAATATAATGAGTTTCGACGTTTGTCACCAACTAACCATTACCTTATTTCTATAGAGGCCTTAATTATCCCATAAGATTTTTCCTGTTCCTTCTTTAATAGTAAGGTCACGGAGGCCTAGATCTAGCAAGTCTCAGTAAATGAGAGTACCAGGAAGTTCTTCCTCCTAAGTAGTTATCTCAGCAATTGCCATACATTCCTTCTGTTCTAGCCGCGCCTACAGCTTCTTGTAAATTTCTTACAATTCCTTCTGCTGGAGTGACTTTGTGAAACCCCCAATACTTTTATATTTGCTTATAACTTGTCTACTAGCCTTCATAAGAGGGGTTGCAGGGTAGCACTTAACTCTGGTGAGTTAGTCATATTTTTGAGACATTCATCAGATATTGGAGTCGTCAACACTCTTAAGAAAGAGCTTTGAATAAGGGAACGTTGACAATGAGTAAGCACAATGAGCAGCAGAAACAGTAAAAGATTAATAGGCACTCTTATACAGTGAGGAAAAGAAAGGCAGAAACACATCTTTCCCAGGGGCTTGCCAGCCTTTTTCCAGGAGTAGGCCTCTTAGAAGCCCTATTCTCCAAGGTAGACTTCGGTGAAGTCCCAAAACTTGGAGATAGGTTTCTGTAAAGCCCCATTCTCTGAGGTAGACTTCAGTGAAGTCCCAAAACTCAGAGATAGGTCTCTGAAGCCCCTATCTTGGTCTGATAGATGGTTTCCCATGCTAAGCAGACTCCACTGGAGTCGGCGTGGCAGCCTTCCTGTCCCCCTTGCAGTCTATGCCATCTGTAAGGCAGCCACCAGCAACCTCAAGAAGCTGGTGGAGAAGTTCAGGAAGGAGTGGGCCCATGCCACCATCATCCCCAAAGTGCTGGCCATGTCCGGAGACCCCAACTACCTGCATCGCATGACCACCCTCTTCTGCATAAACGTGAGTGTGGCTCACTCCCCAACTGCACCCAGGAGCCAGATTGCCAGGGGAGAGGCACACACAGCCCCGTCGTGACACCAAATTTGGGAGTGGAGAGGCCGGGGGCCAGGGCCAGCTCTACACATCCAGAGCTGGGTGGACTCCAGGCCTCCGCCACCCTTGGACTGGGTGTGGGTGACCCGGTGTGAGACACACCGTTGGCTGCGTGTTCAGAGTTGAGCTCATTGTAAATCGTAGTTGCGGGGAGGTGGTGTCAATTGTGTGTGCCTTTTGGATGCCGGTGAGGGTTCTTGCCGCCTCGACACCCGGGCCCAGCTGTCAGGCACTGACTGTACTGATTGTGTGCCCATGCTTGGCCAGGTTCTGTCAGAGGTGTGCAGGCAGGACATCACCACCAAGCACATGTTGCCCACCGTTGTTCGAATGGCAGGGGACCCCTTCGCCAAAGTCCGCTTCAATGTGGCCAAGTCCCTGCAGAAGATCAGGCCCATCCTCCACAACAGGTGACCTGGGACTCGCTGTTGTTATGCTCCTCTCCAGCTACACTGTTCCTTCCTTTGTAGTGATAGAGAGGGTTGACCTCACTTGGCAAGCATTCTGCCACTTGAGCCATGCGCCCAGTGCTTTTTACCTTGGTTATATTTCACAGAGTGCATGTGTAGGCCCAGGCTGCCTGGTCTGTGCATGCTGCTCACACTGCTAGGAATAGGGGTGCCACCACACCCAGCTATTGCTAGGGCTTCCTCAGTGGCTGGGATTCCAGATGTGCACCACTGTGTTCAGCTGCCACTGCTCCCTGCTGCTTCCTGCCAGTGTCGGCTTCACTGTAGACTGAAGAGTCAGCAGTGGAGGTGGCGAGCCGAATGGGGAGGAGGTGTGAAGGGAAGGGAGGTGAGGGGTGGCTCAGCATGGCTAGCAGTCTGGAGATGCAAGGGGGTGGCCAGGCCTGAACTGAGTTCCCAGCTGTGGGCCCCATCAACTTCAGGCTGCAGCCCTTTCACCTCTGCTTCCAGCACCCTGCAGAGCGAGGTCAAGCCAGTCCTGGAGAATCTGACCCAGGACCAGGACTTTGCCCTGGAGGCCTTGACTGGTGCGGGCTGTGGGTGGGCGGGCAGTGGCAGGTGGGAGGGGTGGTGGTGCCCAGGCAGGGGCCCGGGAGGGCCAGAGTGTGGCAGTGCCCATGCAGGGTCTGGGGGCCAGATAGGCAGGTGGATGCGGAAAGGGTGGTGGGGCCTGGGCAGGAGCGCAAGAGGGCCAGGCTGGGCTTCTGAGCCGGCCCTTTCCTGTTCCTCCAATTCTGTCTCTTGCCTGATGCTGGAAGAAGAGCCAGTGCTTGGGCCTCCAGTGCCTTCCTCCGGCCCACCCTCCGCTCAGCCCTCACTGATCTCCTCCCTCAAGGAGCCAGTGTGTCGCTGACAGCCCTCCCTGTGCATGGCCTGAACCCAGACCTGGCCCTATGCAGGTTCCCTGAGGTCCCTGGGGAGATGGCACCTTGCCCCCTCCCAAAGGCTGAGGGACACGCGATGGGATGGACAGCAGCCAGGAGGAAGGTGCCACTCTGCCCTGTAGGGAGAGACGCGAGTATCCGGGTCACTGCCTCTTGCTGCTGAGATGGGGACCCCATCCCCACCTCCCTCCCACTTCCCTCCCCTTCCCTCCCCCCACCCCCTTCCCTGGTGGTTTATTTGTGTCAACTGTACTTTTTATATTTTATTTCCTTTCCCCCTCTTTTCACAAAGAAATAAAGGTATAGAAACAGTTGACCCTCAGGTCTTAGTGAGGGTTGGGGGGAGTGTCCTGGGGCCTTGGTCTCTGCCCTTTTCTGTGAGGACAATTAGTCCTAAGTGCTCACACTGAGTGTCCTGACAGCTAGGCATGCTGCCTGCTGTGGCAGAGCTGGCCAAGGACCCGGGCTGCCTGCGGAGGCCCTACTGTTCACATCCTCCTATTATTCACATCCTCCTACTGCTCAAGTCCTCTTACTGTTCACTGAGCCACACCCCTGCCCTGGGAAAATCATCCATGTATTTTGATGAGCACATAGCATTGTCCCAAAGCCTGGGTTTCCCACTGGGTACGGCAAGCATTCCCAAGGCCCCTGTGGTCGAGGACATCAGTGTGAGTCTCCTTTACGGCTTTATATCTTTTTTGTTTTTGGTTACTCATGTGTATTAAACTCTGGTCCTGGCTGCTGGACCTCAGCTCATCAGCTGAGAGGGAGCACTCTACCACCTGAGCCACAGCCTCACTTCTGGTTTTCCGGCACCTGGCTAGGTTTGTGTCTTTTAAAGTCTGGATTCTACTTGAGAAAAACATATTTATGTTTCTTGTCTGGCTTGTTTTCCTTCCCAAGATGTATGATGAAATACAGGTTCATCCATTTTCCTGCAGGTGCCAGGCTTTGTTCTTCATGGAAAGTTGTTTATTTTAGCAGAACAGACAAATATATGAGATAGAAAGGAGTAGATGGCAATAGATAGCATATGAAAAATTTGGAGCTATTTGGTGGTGGGGAATTGATATACAACATAAAGCAGACAGTATTTTCTGGATCTGTATACACCTGCCTGAACTATAAAGCTGTGACCCAGCTCTACCCTGTGCCTCTCAGCCAGGAGGGAGAGCTGGCCTGGCCCAGTTATAAACCAGCACTGCATAGAGATGACATTTCACCAGCCAAGACTGAAAACTGAAAGTTCAGGGTGGAAAACCATGCCAAGCAAATGGGAACTGACCTGAAAGGGAGCCCCAGTTGCTTGTCCCATGAGAGCAGGGGAGATATCAAACCCAAGTTAGGCTGATGAGATAAAGACTGTCACCCTCTGCTGACAGACAGTGAGCCAGTGCACAGATGCCTACTGCTGCCCCGGTTTCATGAGCTAGTACTACTGGAGGCCATAGACCCTTAAGTCCAGGCCAAGTTAGAATGTTGGCTTAAGACCCCTCTCATCAAGTGATAGGCTGTCGAGCCCAAAGTCAGCCATAAGACTTAAGGATCAAATGAAGGAACAAGTTTACAAATTCAAGAATCAAAACCATAGCACAACTTTCCGGAACCTCTGGGATGCAGCAAAAGCTTCTCAGGAATTTACAGCTATTTGGGCCTGGCATGAAAACAGTTGTCTCAAATGCAATCAATGATGAAGCACAATATGAAAGCAAATCCAGAACAGTGGATAGAAATACAATCATAAGGTCTGGGAAGGTGACTCAGTGGTAGAGCACTTGCCTTGCATGCTTGAGGCCCTAGGTTCAATTCCTCAGCACCACATAAGCAGGAAAAAAAAGCCAGAAGTGGAGCTGTGTATCATCTGGAAGACTACTATCCTTGAGCTAAAGAGCTGAGGTACAGTGCCCAGGCCCAGAGTTCAAGTCTTAGAACTGGAAAAAAAGAGAAGGGACACTTTGGGTAAGAAACTTTGAGGACACATGGCTTACACACCGCTGAAGTTGTTTACAGACAGTCATCTCAAGTTGGGTCTCAGTGTCTCCTGCCGGCCTACTGGGATCCAGGAGAGGTAAGTGACTGCACCACTCCCCTGCCCCCTGGAGAAGCACCCACATGAAAGTGAAAAGTGTCTTGATAATTGTCACATGGGGGAAAAGAAAATGTTTACTGAGAACTTGGTCTGCCACCCCAGGTGAAGGGAAAATCACCGCTCCCGCGGGAGATGACCTTGGCTGCCGACCTCCTGGACAACTATCTAAGGAGCCCTCTGCAGCTCTGAAGTGCCCATGCGCATCTCAGAAATGACCCGCCCTGCCACGCACATCCTGAGAGAAGAGGCGAGCACTTGTGTTCACTGCCACTGGAGAGGTGCGGCCTGCAGGAGAGACCCCAGGTTCCACACTCTGGGTAAGGAATCACCTTAGGAGCAGGGATTCTGGATTGAAACCGGATGCATGACAAAGAAACAGGGAAGGATAGGAATGGGCTAGGACAGTGAAAAGAACTGGGGTTCTAGGCCCCCCCACCCCCAAGCCCTGTGGGTTCCTCACTTCCTCTTCCTCACAGAGTCTGTCCTGGTTTATGACAAGTGAGGAGGAATCCTGATTGTCCAGGGGCTGGGGAAGATGTGTTCACATCAGTGACTCTAGAATGGCATTTGAACCTAAAATTGCCCCTCTCGTTCTCTGTCATCCACCTCCTCCTTCAACCGCACCATCCCCACTGCAGACCTGGTTCATCTTCCTGGTATTTCTTCTGTGAAATGTGGGCTCCGTGTTGAGGAAACGGTGACACCTGGGACCCACTCCCCCAGCCAGTGTATTGAGGTATAAGTGCATGTGACCCCAGGAATGTGTCACGCATGTTTCAAGTTTCTTTCTTTAGTCAGTCAGAGAGCTTGAACTTGGGGCTTGCCCATGTTCCTTGAGCCCTTTTTGCTCATGGCTAGGCCTCTACCACTTTGAGCACAGGTCTACTTCTGGCTTGCTGGTGCTTAACTGGAGAGAAGAGTCTCACAGACTTTACTTCTCTGGTCTGGCTTTGAATTGGGCATCCAAGGTCTCAGCCCTTGAGTAGCTAGGATTACAGGCTTGAGCCACTAGGGCCTTGCTTGTTTAGAATCTTAGATCTGATTCTACAGAGGAGAAATGTAGCTGCCTTCATCTCAGAACCTAATTCACCTTCCCTTAATGCCATTCTCCAGGTTCACCCATTTCCCTGAACATGCCGTCTTCCTCTTCCCAATGGATGAATAGAATTGGATTTTTCCTAATACATGAGAGACAGTAGGACAGTATTTCCAGTGGTGTGAATGCAGGATGGAGAATGTTGAGTTCCCTTGGCACCATGAAGGCCTCAGTTTCCCAAGCCAGAGCCTCTAAATGAGACTCAAGGAACAGAGAGGATGGGAGATGCCCATGTGTCTATGGGGGTGATCCTCTTAGGCCAGACTGTGGTTGGGTTTGTGGGTAATTTGTCTCTTCTCTCCCATTATCTATTCCTTTCCTGCATGGGGAACAGGATGAGAGCCACAGACTTGATTCTTAGGCACTTAATTGTGGCCAACTTCCTAAGTCTTCTGTGTAGGAGTGTTTCCCAAACCATGGTGGCTTTGTGCTGGAGAATTTTCTTAAATGATGTGGGGTGCAAAATTGTCTTCTATCTTCACTGAGTGGGCAGGGTGGTGTCGATTGTTAGAACTTGCTCCCTGAGCATCTTCCTTGCTGTCAGCATCAGTCAGGGAGACTCCAGGTGGGCAGGGCTGAAGGGGAGAGCCCACAAGCACAGTGTCTCCACAGTGTACCTCAGCTGGGGGGGATCTTCCTCCTTGTGAGAATTGTTTGTCTCATGTACATGATCGGACCCAAAGCACATGACAATATGACGAGCTTAAAAGCCTATGGATACTGTTCTTCCATGTGTAATGATCCAGTTGCTGACATGCTGCACGTGGCCATACTCTCGGTGCCTGATGTTCTGTGTCTGGGGCTCATGCTCTGGGCCAGCACCTCCATGCTCTTCATCCTGTACAGACACAAGCAGAGAATGCGACACATCCAGAGGACCAGTGTCTCCACCAGAGCCCCTCTGGAGTCCAGAGCCACCATAAGCATCCTCCTCCTGGTGAGTGCCTTTGTCTCCTTTTATACCATGTCCTGCATCTGTCAGATTTGCTTATCTGTAATTTACAGCCCCAGCCCTGTGCTGCACCATATAGCGGAATTTGCTATGGGCTGTTTCCCAGCCCTCAGCCCTTTCCTGCTCATGAGCGGACACTCCATTCCCTGCAGCTTCCTCTTCACCTGCACAAAGAAGAAGAAAGTGGTCCTCCCCTGAGGACCACCAAGCTCGCATCTCTGCTTAACTTTGCTTGGCCATTCAACAATCTCCACACGTAGATAAAAGTCATCTGCTGAGAGATAGAGGTGTGAGCACATGTCCACACCTGTGCATTTGTGTGCTATATATCTCTGTGTGTGTTCATCTGTCTCTGTTTTGCTGGCCCACAGAATTATATGAATGTGGAAATATGAGATTTTGAATAATGCTTATTAGGTCATGTCAAGCTCCTCCCGAGAATCTGCCCCATTAATTGGTAGTCATGTCAAATTCAAGATATACTGGTTAAACTCGCTTAACAGGTTTTCCTAATTACATTTTGAGTCTTTTGATTTTTTTTCTTTCTTTCATAATAGTTCCCTATGCAATGAAGCAAATAATTCTTAAAGCCCTTTCTGTTCTGGAGAAGAAAATAGTTGGAAAGAAAATATCAGCTGGCAATTGTTTCTAACATATTTATAAGATGATTTCTATGTTGCTTTGTATGTCCTTCCTCCATGGTATAACCCATGTTTCACTGTATTTGATGTTGGTATAATTTGTGGAGGGGGAGGGAAAAAACAAATCTTTTAACTAGGGATACAGGTGGACCCATTGCAACAATGAGATGTACAGTTGTTATGTGGAAAAATGAACTTTACAACTTTGGTGTGGGGGAGAATCGGGTTGGGGGAGGGCGGGAGTATGGGAAGGGATGGGAAGGGGAAACAAAGAGGAGGCAACAATGCTTGATAGGAAACATACTCGTTATCTTGCCCATATAATTGTAACTCCTCTGTAGGGTATTCTCACAATAAAAAAAAAAATAAAGAAAAGAAAATAGCAGCTGGGTGCGGTGGTTGATGTTTGTATTCTGAGTTCATGAGGAGGCGAGATCTAAGGATCACATTTCAAAGCCAGTCTAGGCAGAAAACTCTCTGAGACTCTCATCTCCAATAAACCACTAAACAAACAAACAAACATGGAGGTGGTGCTGTGGCTGAAGTGGTAGAGCATTAGCTTTGAGCAAAATCTTCCCAGGGACAGAATGGAGGCCCAGATTTTAAGCCCCAGGCCTGGCACAAAGAAGGAAAGTGAGAATGAGGGACACAGACACACAGACAGAGACAGACAGAGAAGAGAGAGGGCAAGCCAGCAAAGAAGGAAGGAAGGAAGGAAGGAAGGAAGGAAGGAAGGAAGGAAGGAAGGAAGGAAGGAAGGAAGGAAGGAAGGAATGAAGCAAGCAAGCAAGCAAGGAAGCAAGGAAGGAGGAAGGAAGCAAGGAAGGAGGAAGGAGGGAAGGAGGGAGGAAGGAAGGAAGGAAGAAAGGAAGGAAGGAAGAAAAAAAGGGAGTCCTGCTGGTGTACCACTGACCACAAATATTAAGGCTCCTTCCTGACAGTTACTCCCTTCGTCTTGTCCATGCTTATTTCTTACACATAATTTATTTTCACAACTCTTTCTTTTCCTTGGCAGTCTATGTTACATATCTCTAGACTCTTTGCTAATTCAACAAGGACATCAAGTGTACTTTTGAAAAGCACCTTTTAAATATAAAGTTGTTTTTAAAACACGAAGTCTCCTTGAGAAAGTCCCTTGCTTGGCTATTGTGACATTTCCTGCAGTGCTCCTCATGTCTCTTGTTATGAGGTCACTTTACCACAGCCTCTTGGGTGCAGGTCAGGGTTGCTGTGCTGAATATGAGGAGGGGCCTCCTGTCCAGGGCTCTCCACCTCCACCCTTCTGTTCTCAGGAATGAATTGCAGGGTGACAGCAAGCCAGAAGTAGCACTGATTTCCCGGGGACAGTCAACAACCCTGAGCACAAAGCTCAGGGATAGGACCCAGGCCCTGAGTTCAAGTCCTGGGACCGGCACAGAAAAGGGAAGCAAGCAGATGGCAGGCCTGCCTCCAGGAGCCATCCAGGGACTATGCCGGGTGCTGTGTGGACTCTGGGCTCTGAGCCAGGTGCCTCCTCCTGATCCTGAAGTTCCTACAGCCACCCCACCACAGAAAGGCTTGAACCACAGGTCCCGTCCCTGCACTCCCTCCCCCCACACTCGCTTTAGCTAGATTCCCTCCATGCCCCATGCCCTTAATCCAGCCCAAAGTCATTCCACCCAGCACATGCATGCTCTGGGCTCCATGGGGAGCTGTCTGGTGTCATCATTAACCTCACACACACCTGGTCCTCTCCTGACCCCTGGTGTTCCCGTCCCCATAGGTCCTCCCCGTCTGTGTCACCTTGGAGAGTGTGGATGTGGACTTAGCCTCCTGACCTAGGGGTAGCGCGCGTCCTCCACCAGCTCCCTGCCTTGTGAGGGGACACAGGCATTCCCTGCCCCCAACCCACCCCCTCTCAGCACCCGATCCCCAGCAGCACCCCACCCTCCACCCACCTCACACTCTGTCTTGAGCATGATCCAAATCCAAGACAACCCAAGCCCTGCACTACCCCTCCCCCACAGCGCTCCGCAAGCGCCACACGCTTTTCCTCTTTTATTTTTTGGTTGACCTTGGGGCTTGAACTCTGGGCCTAGGTGCTGTCCCTCAGCTATTCAGCTCAAGGTTAGGCTCTGCACCCCATGCACCCCTGCAGTACACTGGATGCACAGACACCCATCGTCATGCTGACATGCAGCCCTGTCTGGACTCATTACTTCTGGAGAGTTCCCACATTTAGGAGGTTTTTCTCTGCTGCGGACCGGCTCTGTCGGGATGACGGAGGACACCTAGTGGAGGTAACTGGAATAGGTGGGGAGATGGCAAACAGACAACTCACACACAAGAGGCTTTGTTGGGACGACGGAGGACACCTAGTGGAGGTAACTGGAATAGGTGGGGAGATGGCAAACAGACAACTCACACACAAGAGGGGTGAATGCTGAGTGCGATTTATTTCAGAGGATAACAAGCTTTTATAGCAAAAGTCTCCATGAGAAAGGGCAAAATTTTACACAATGTTGCTGCAAGACTTCATTCTTGGGTGGTCACCAGCTGGTCGCCTGATCTTGTTTTTTGGATGACGAGGTATGACGATAGGCACTTGTTCCAGGCTTTACCTCTATTTTTAAGAAATACAATTGGTTTCGATGTTTATCACCTATTAACCACTAACCAGAGCATATGGGCAAGCTGCTGAACAGAAAGGCATGAAGTCTAGTACTTCATAGTTACTTTTGTTTAGTTTTATACTTTATAAGTTTCAAATCTTTTCTGAGCAATTGTGCTTCTTTGCCATTCTTTAGAGGGTCCCCAATTTGTGGCCCAAAATCAAGATATTCAGTATACTTAGTTAAATCTGGCCATATATCAAATTTAAGCTCATAGTGTCTTTTCTGTAACCCTTTCACATAATCGTTTACTCTTCTCCATAGAGGCCTTAACTGTCTCATAAGATCTTTCTTGTTCCTTCTTTGATAGTAAGCACCAAGGAGGCCTAGATCTAGCAAGTCTCTCAGTAAATGAAAGAGAGTAATAGGAAGTTCTTTCTCCTAAGTAGTTTTCCCAACGGTTGCGATCCTTATCATACACACCTGTTAAAGGCTATGCATCTGGGGGAAGTCTTTAGGGTCCTCTAGATAATGGAGGATCCCACCATTTTCCTCTGATATGCCATTGCCACATTCCATCTACCAACTTTTTAGGAATGTTATTTAGCTTTTGGTCTAAATAGCCCTCTACAGCTTTCTTATCTACAGGATATCTATATGAGTCTATTGTATATGCTTTAGGATTAAACGGAAGTCTCCAATAGCCATACACTCTTTCTGCTCTAGCTGTGCCTACAGCTTCTTGTAAATCTCTTACAAACAATTCCTTCTGCTGAAGTGACGTCATGAAACCCCCAATACTTTTATATTTACTTATGACTTGTCTACTAGCCTCCATAAGAGGGGCTTTCAGGGTAGCACTTAACTCTGGTGAGTTAGTCATATTCTCAGGACACTCATCAGATGTTGGAGTCGTCAACACTTCCAAGAAAGAGCCTTGAATAAGGGAACGTTGAGCATGAGTAAGTAGAACAAGCAGCAGAAACAGTATAAGATTAATAGGCACTCCTATACAGTGAAGAAAAGAAAAACAGGAATAGAAACACATCTTTCCCAGGGGTTTGACAGCCTTTTCCAGGAAGTAGGCCTCTTTGAAGCCCCATTCTCAGATCTGAAAGCAGGTTTCCCATGCTAAGCAGACTCCACCGGATTAGGCGTGGCATTTCTCCATCTCTGTCTCCTCCTTTTCTCCTAGCACCCTCAGTTCTGTGCCACCATCTTGTACGAATCCCTTTCCTGTCCCCTATGTCTTTGCCACACTGTGGCCGGACCCCCCGACTCTTGTTCCCCCGCCGCACACCTGCCAGCAAGAGCTCACAGCCAGCTCCTGACTTGGATTCATTCACAGCAGCATCTCGTGACTATGCTCAATATGAAGGAGGCATGCTCACCTCTCACTTGTGGGGATGACTTGAAGCTCCTAACAAAGCCTTCCAGGAAAAATGGGTTGTGACACAAAGGTGAGACTCAGCTCATGAACCAGCTGGGAGGTCAGCTCCCCCCCACACCCTGCATGCTTAGCTTGGGGGCTCCAGGCCCCACCCCTTGTGTACCTCCTGCTGGTAGAGCATGCCACACTGTGGTTGCCATCCTCGCAAAAGAACCAGCCTGGAGAAGTGCGGCCATTGGGAGTAAAACAGTGGAATTCTGAAGGGCTAAGAAAGTCCTGTCCTGGGGAATTATGGGGGGAAGCCCTCATGCCTGGTTAGATCTGGGAGTAACCATTGACTGATGCCTAGGACAGGCACCATCTGACTTTGTTCCTGGGTCACACCCGAGTCCAGGCATGATGGTAGCCACTATTGCACATTGCACACACCTTGCCTAGTCAAGTCCCTGCCAGACTGTATCTACCTTCCCATTGTTTCTACTTCATTAAAATCCCAACTACTCACTTCTTACAGCTGATAGTGCTTTGGCGGAGAAACCTTTAAAGCAGATGGATCCTTGTTATAATGACTTTTTGGGGGGGAGATTGGCAGCGGGAAATCAGTAGTGGAGCTTGAACTCAGAGCCTGGGTGCTGTCCCTGAGCTCTTTTACTCATGGCTAGTGCTCTACTACTTGAAGCTTAGTGCCACTTCCAGTTTCCTGGGGTCCCTGCACCCTGGGATCCCGGCCCCAAGATGCACAAGCTAGCTGTCACTACCCAGAGTTTTCCCATATGGCCAGCACAGAGAAAAAGATATGGGCTGGAGGTGGGTGGGGGAGCACTGTGTGACAGGGCCACTCTACACCCCTCAGGGAGGGGAGACTGAGTCCCATCCTGTGCAACACAGTGGCATGCAGATTTCCTGCTCAGGTACAGCTTACACTCTCAGCACTGTTCTCTGCCAAAAATCCTTTTCTATCGGTTCAGACTCGGTTCAGCTACTGCCTCCTGGAGGCTTTGCAGGCTGTCCCTCCCCCAGCCTGCCCCCAACCACCGGCCCCTTGCCCGGCTTCCACCCGAAGACAGCGCCAAGCCCAGCCAAAGTCTCAGGCCTCAGGGCTGGGCAGGGGAGGCTGGGGCACCGGCAATCTCAGGGATTCTTCCTTTCTGACCTAGGACTCACCACAGGAAGAGAAGCACCCAGGCTCAGAGCACCACCTACAGAACAGCGACACTACACTGCTGTCCTTTAAGATGCCAGCCTGGCATTTTGCTCTAGTCCACAATCATGCTGCAGTAATCACTCACAAAACCAATCCTGCATGTTCTGTAGGCGTGAGGCCAAGGCTTCTGCTTTTCTGTGTGGACAGCACCACGTTTTCCCATAGACGGCTCCTGCCACATGCAACTGGAGAAGCTCCCAGGCAGCAAGTACAGAGAAGAAGGAACCGAAAGCCACTTGGGACTCTGACCCCAAGTGTCTGGATTCCCTGGCAGCTCTTGGTCTGAAGCTCCCACATTCCCGCCATCCACTGCCCCAGTTCTTTCCATCCAGGCAAGCAGAACATTGTCTGATGAGACTGTCCTCACAGCCGACACTTATGTGTTGAATGGACTGAATGCTCTCCATGTCTCTAGTATGAGTCACATGACTGTTTCCACCTTGCAGAGCCCAAGGCAGGTCTCAGGCTGGGGGCCTCACTCCGGGTCTGCAGCTGTCTTCCAGCAGACTTCCGAGAGGACATCCTGCCTCCATCTTCTTCCTCAGCCTTCCCCTCAACACAGTCCTGCAGTACATAAAGCTTGTCTACCTGCACCTCACCCTCTTACCCCATTATCCAAGGCCCCTGCCGTGGGCTTCTCTTATTAAGCAGAAGCCATCTCGAGGCACCGCAACTGCACTGTGCCCCAAGAGTCCCCACCTGTAATTAAGGGGAGGAGTTCACTTCTGGTCTTTTCCACTCCAAAGGCCAAGGTGATGGTGGAAAGCTTCTTGATACTGTTGAGGCGAAGCTGAGGAGAGAATAAGAAGGGAGAATGTCAGTAATCCCAGACTCAAGGGAGCTCCACAGTGCTGGGAGCAGACGCTCAGCACACCCTCCATGCAATCCTCTGACCTGGATCTCACAGTTCAGTAGAAACAGCGCACTTTCTGAGTTCACGTAAGATCACACATGCTTCTCACCACTGGCTACTACACCACATACTCCACTTAGTAGCTGCGGCTGCATAGCATGCTCTGGGCACGGCCCTAGACAAGGCACACACACCTGAGACCTCACTGAACCCTCAAAGCAATCATACAAGGCATGAAGCTGGCTCACAGCGTCAATCCTGTGAGGCTCAGCACAAGGCAGAACCTCTTGCCAGCTGACAGAGCTAAGAGGATGGTTGGCAGAGCAGGCATTTAAACTCAAGACGTGACTTACGGTGATGATGAGAGAACAAACAATAGGATACTATTACTACAAAAGCAAAAGTCATGTAGGCTGATGCACACCTGTAATCCCAGTATTCAGCAGAGTGATGTGGAAGAATCGTGACTTCAAAACCAGCCTGAGGTACATAGGAAGATCTTTTCTCAAACTAACAATGACAACAGAGGGGCAACCTCAGCCATGTTGTGGGCAGCACCATGGGTGAACAGAAACCCAAGACTGTACAGGTGGGTCTGGGTGCACAGTTTCTTGCTCATTAACTCCCTCCGGAATGCAGGCCATAGGACCAGAGCTTTGTTTCAGAAGAGGGCCATGGTAACTACTGCGCCCAGCGTTTCCATCTCAGAGCCATGGCAGTAGAACCCTGATCAGTGTCAGATGGTACATCCCAACACCCGTTACGAGATGGGTCCAGCCCAATGTGCCAACAGAAGTGCCACAGGGTGCAGGTGGAGGTGCTGCTAGGCCCCCAGCCTGACCCTGTCTGCACCCTGTCACACCCTTTCTGCTTGATCATACTTTGACACAGTCTTCCCCATCCAATGAAATCTGCATTAAAAAAAGTACAAAAATGAGAGGAAAAAGCACAACATTAATCAAGTGTTGGAACTCCAACACACACTTGAAGATCTCTCAGCAAGAGTAGATGCAGTTAATGAAGAAACCCTGAGGCTAAAATCAGAAGACCACGTTTTTGGACAATATATAGAAAACCTCATGTCTGCTTCTAGTGTTTTCCAAACAACTGACATGAGAAGCAAAAGAAAGTAAGGGATTGAGTTCCGTTCTCATTTATGGAATTGCTGCTTCTCTCTCCTTCTCTCTCTCTCCCTTTCCTTCTCACCATCCCTTCACCTACCCTCCTTCTCTCCCCCTTTAAAACTTGGGTAGATTCCAAACGTTACAGTACTTTTGTTTGTGGCTTCATTGAATTTTTATGAAAATAATTTCAAATCTAGGCAAAATTAACTACTTAAGAGGAGACTTCCATGAGTCTGTGTATTATGTTAGTCTAAGAAAATGTGCAGATGTGTAGTAGAGACTTTAGAATTGCATATATTTATGAAACTTGAAAATGAATGTTTTTTTGAATTTGCTTTGATATATAGGCTTAGTCTTTTATTACACGCTTACTTAGTAAGATATACAAGAAAATAACCGTGTTGTGAAAATGTGACCAAAATCATGTACTGAATGCATAGCTTTATGTATGTATCTGTTCACCATTGTGTGCCTCTCCTCCATCTGCCTCATCCTCCCCATTTACCTTCTCCTAAATCAAGATAGTTTCACATTTGTAAAAGTACTTTGAGTAGTAATCACCGGACAGTAATCTGATCTGTAAGTCCTGAAGTTAACCAAACCTTGCCTAAAGTTTGTCAGTTGTACCTTCTAATCATAAGATAGGCCCAATGGTTTCTCTTTAATCATTTGAAAACAGATTTGGGCTATAAAGAGGATTTTATGTTGAAACTAAGTTATCAAATTGAGATCTGTTTAAAAACAAAGAACCAACTTGCTTTTGCAGGAAATAATGCACTTGCTATCTGAAAAGATAAGAATTTTGGTTATGGGCGCTGAAGGTGGCTCAGTGGTAGAGTGCTTGCCTTGTATGTATGAGTCCCTGGGTTTGATTCCTCAGCACCACATAAGCAAAAAGAAAAAAGCGGGAAGTGGCACTATGGCTCAAGTTGTAGAGCGCTAGCCTTGAGCTGAAGAGCTGAGGGACAGCACCCAGACCTAGAGTTCAGGACCCATGACCGGCCCCCGCCCCCTAAAATAAAGAATTTTGGTTTTGTATCAATTAGAAGTAGAAAGTCTGGGAGGAATACACAGAAATATGTAAAAAATAATGTGATAAATGTAGCAACCAATTCCAAATGTTTTCTCTCCAGATTTGTATTATCTCTGCACAGAACAGATCTTTCGGAAAATGTATATATATATGAAAATGGGTTAAGTTTGACTTATCTTACATATACCACATGCTATGCTATTCCAGCTCTAGGGTTTGGTGGCAAAGTTTATTTGTTGTACATAGCCAATTAAATATTACCAAATTCCTTGAAGAGTGTACTGGTTTTAGAATCATGAATGAGAGAATTTTATATGTATAATAATTGGTAAGCTCAGTATTTTTATCTCACTCTGTAAATTCAACTAATTGGTTGCTAGAATTTTAGTCATTCTCATAACAATTTCTAAAAATTTAGTTCATAGATTCCATTTGGTAAAGGAATCAATATCAGAGGTAATATTAAGATATTATACTAGGAAACGAGATCCACTAATATAATTTACGGTTATTAGATTTGAACTACTTTAATCATGGGATAATCTTATGTGTTAGTATAAGATTTCCTAAATGAGAGTTCTGGGAAGATGGCGGAGGAGAAGCTGGAGGCAAAACAAGCTCTCACCTAGAAAGCAGTTTTAGAGTTCCAGTGAACAGTCCTAAGCCAGAGAATCACACCAAGTGTGCCATCACAGGACAGAGAGTTAGGCCAGAGAGGGAGAATCCAGACCAGGAGACAGATTGGAGCTCTTGTCAGCTGCTGCCAGTGGCGGCAGCGGCGGCACCAGTGGTGCTGCCATTCCTGAAACAAAGACAGTCTGGGACGAAAGAGCCAGGCGTGGCGGGCGAGTGGATTCTACTCAACACCAGCAAGAACTGACAAGGAGCAGACATCTTCATCCTGCAGTTCGCAGACCAGAGATGACCCAGGAACCAAGACTTGGCGTGAGTAGAAGCCTGATGTCCTCACTCCTTCTCAGGGAGCAGAGGAGGGAAGGCCACCAATCCCCCCCCCCCCAGGACCGGAGATCTCCATCTTGGATACTGATAAAGCTCAGCGGAGCTGCTAGCTCCAACTCAGGCCTTGGAATAAAACTAGGGTCATTTAGCAGGTCACAAGAACTTAATGGCGTGACCTGCCAGACTCAGCTCCACCCAGGGAAAAGTCACCCAGTTTGGGCGCCAGCCCTAGGAGTGGCTTTCTTCACCGGGTAATCAGAGCCAGAGGCTGACCCTCTCTTTAGTAGCCTTGACATCAATAAACAGAAACCCTGAGAGTGGCTCCAGGCTGGGCTCTGTGAGTTTCTCACAAACTAGCACCCAGGAAAAGCTACTGTTTGCTGAAAGGCCTCAACTCTACCCAGAACCTAGCCTCATCACAGCATCTCCAAACTTGAGGAAAAAGCCATCTCCCTCTTTGTGATACTCAAAGCACATCCCCCTCCCATTGAACTAACTTGGGAGGAGGATCACAAAATCCTGGGTAAAGCAGAGCATTTTTCTGCCTGTCCAAACAAACTGACTTAAGAAACCAACCAAGCCACAGGACCACAAGCAGACCAGAGACTCCAACCAGAGACTGATTACAGACACAAGGGAGATACAGGATTTTTCCCAACCCTCCCCAAAATATCAAAGAACTTTTTTCCCCCTTTTTCCTCTTCTTCTTCTCTTTTTTAAATACCTTTTACAAAATTTTTTTTCTTTTCTAAAACTTTTTTTAATTTTTACCTTTTTTGGAAAAAATTGTTTTCTAGTAATTATTTCCCTCTCATAATCTTTATTTTAGGGATACATGCGTGTGTGCGTTTTTCTTTCTTTTTTTAAAAAAATTTTCTTTTTGTTTTTTGCTTAGCTCGACCGAACTTCTGATCTTTTTTTTCTTTCTTCCTTATCCTTCTCACCTTTTCCTCTCTTTTGTTCTTCTTTATGGGACTTAATTGTTGCTCTGCACATCCTCAGATAAACCCGTAGTTGACTATTAGACCCTATCTCCCATTGTGTACACACTTAATCCACAAATTTATTTCTCAATGCAAAACTTCTGAGACTTAAATTCCTTAATAGCAGTACTACCTCTTTATACCTATATAATATTTTAAGTATTTTTATTTTTAAGTTTTTCACATCTCCTTTATATCCCTCCCCTTCTCTCATTATGTTCACGTTCTTTGAATAGTTTGTTCTCAAATCTGCATATTAATAATTTTTATTTTTCTATTTTTTCTGGTCTCTTTTTTTTCCTTTCTCTTTCTTCTTGTTTTCTCTCTCTTCTTTCATCCTATCCAACCTATTTCCTGCTTTGAGACTAGGACTTAGTTAACTCTCCCTGTACCTTCCCACATCACTCTATTCCTATTTTTACCCATATCTCTCCCTAACCCTAATAATTTCTGGTTTACCAAATTCTTCTTTGCGGTTCATAGCCATTAATATATAGTTGTTTGATGTTGAATAGAGGTATCTGTTGAACTAGATTGTATCTGCAGACTATTGACTGTGCAAATTCAGACTTTGGTTGATGCTTGCCTTAAGTTAGTGTTCTAGCACAAAACTGGTGTTACTTTCATCCCAAATGGGCAGAGTAAACCAGAAAACCACAAGAAAAATGGCAAGTCCAGGTATCTACACTCCCACTCATGATAATCAGGGGACAGAACAGATAATGAATAATCCAGAGGAGAGTTCCCAAGTAGCTCTACAAACACTGCTGGCAAACATGATAAATGAAAAGATTAAAAACATACAAAGAACTCTGTATGAGAGTGATAGGGAGAGAGAGGAGGCAATCCAAATGTTTATACAGGAATATCATGAGCGTGAGGAAGCTACTCAAAAACTGATAGAGGATTTGCATGAGCAGCTTGAGAATACTCAAAGAGAAAGGCAGGAATGGCGTGAACAGGCTGAGAACACTCAAAGAGAACTACAAGAATGGCATGAATGGGAGGAAGTTAAGCAAAGAGTAATACAGGAATTGAAAGAGCAGGATGAGAATACACAAAGATCACTAAAGGCATTCATGGGATCCATTAACAAAGAGCTGAAGGAAGTCAGGGAGACCACAAAGGGAATGCTGAATGGAACCCAACAGAAGGAATGGGAGTCCAAGGAAACCATAACTAATCAACTAAGTGATTTGAGAATAAACACTGAACACCAAATTAAGGAAGTAAAGAAGTCCATACAAGATCTAAAACAAAGCTTCAACAAAGAATGTGAAGCCATCAAAGCTGACCAATTAGAAGGAAAAGAAATAAAAAACAAAGTAGAAAGTCTTGACAGCAGGTTAGACCATGCAGAAGATGGAACCTCTGGGATTGAAGACAGCCTAGATATTATAGAGAAAGAACATACAACCATCCAAGACAAGTCCAAGAAATATGATAGATCTATCCAACACGGGGAAGACACCATCAGAAGGCCTAATCTAAGGATAATGGGTGTAGAGGAGCACCTAGAAACAGAAGTTAATGGTCTAGGAAATTTGTTTAACAGGATCCTAGCAGAGAACTTCCCAAACATGCAAAAAGATAGGCCTATTCAGATACAAGAAGCTTTTAGAACTCCAAATAGACCAGATCAGAATAGGACATCCCACCATCACATTATAATCCACACAGGATCAACTCAGACCAAGGAAAAGATCCTTAAAGCTGTGAAGGAGAAAAGATTAATCACCTATAAAGGGAAACCAATTAGAATCACCTCAGATTTCTCAGCAGAGACAATCAAAGTAAGAAGAGCCTGGAATGACGTATGCCAAGCCCTAAAAACAAACAACTATCAACCAAGAATACTGTACCCAGCTAAACTCTCCTTCATAACTGAAGGCCAAATGAAAACCTTCCATAGCAAAGAAAAATTGAAACAATACATCTCCACCAAACCAGCCCTACAAAAGATTCTTAAAGATGTCCTACACATAGAAAACCAACAAGACCACAGTAAAGGCCAAGAAACTGCACCCAAACTGAGAATCCAAGAACCATAGGAAGAACCCAGTGTTCGCAACCCCCAAGAAGGTGGATAACATGGCAGTAACTCCCAAATATCTCTCAATCCTATCTCTTAACATTAACGGACTTAACTCTCCAATTAAGCGACATAGACTGTCTAGTTGGATTAAAAAACAAGATCCTTCTATCTACTGCCTTCAGGAGTCACATCTTGCCCATGAAAACAAACACATTTTCAATGTTAAAGGCTGGAGCAAAATCTACCAAGCAAATGGCCCCCATAAACAGGCGGGAGTTGCAATCCTAATATCAGATAAAGTAGACTTCAAATTAAAATTTGTGAGAAGAGATAAAGAAGGTCGCTACATACTAATTAAGGGATCTCTCCTTCAGGAGGATATTACAATTCTAAATATCTATTCGCCAAACAATGGAGCACCCAAATTTATCCAAGAAACACTACTTTCCCTCAAATCCCACATAGATCCAAACACATTAATTGTTGGGGATTTTAACACACCACTCTCCCCACTAGATAGATCAACTTGGCAAAAACTCAACAGAGAAACCGCAGATCTAAATAGCTGCTTAGATCAACTAGATTTAACAGACATCTACCGAATATTTCACCCAGCAGCATCAGAATACACGTTTTTCTCAGCAGCACATGGAACATTTTCTAAAATAGACCACATTTTAGGCCACAAAGCAAACTTGTCCAAATTCAGAAACATTGAACTTATACCTTGCATTCTCTCTGTCCACAAGGGAATAAAATTAGAACTCAACATCAAAAGCCACCAAAGAAAGTATGGTAACACATGGAGGCTGAACAACACACTGCTGAATCTCAAGTGGGTCATGTAAGAGATTAGAAAGGAAATTCAAATGTTCATGCTATTCAACAAAAATGAGCACGCAAATTACCAGCTCCTCTGGGACACAGCAAAGGCAGTACTCAGAGGCAAGTTTATAGCTCTGAGCTCCTACATCAACAAATTGGAGAGATCTGAAACCAACAATTTAGTGAGACATCTGAACCTCCTTGAAAAAAAGCAGCAAGATAAACCCCAATCCAGTATATGGAAAAAATAATTAAAATTAAATCAGAATTAAATGAATTAGAATCCAAAAAAAAAAATATAGAAAGAATCAATAAAACAAAGAGTTGGTTCTTCGAAAAAATTAACAAAATTGACAGACCCTTAACAAATCTTATCAGAAAAAGAAGAGAACACACCCAAATAAATAAACTCAGAGATGAGAATGGAAACATCACCATGGAAATAACCAAGATTCAGAACATTATAAGGGAATACTTCTCAAAACTTTATGCTAATAAGTTTGAGAACTTGACAGAAATGGTCCTTTTCCTAGCAAATATTGGCATGCCAAAACTAAACCAAGATGAGTTAAACCAGCTTAACAGGCCTATATCAAGCATTGAAATAGAAACAGCAATAAGAGACCTCCCACCTAAGAAAAGTCCAGGACCAGATGGTTTTACAGCGGAATTCTACAAGGCCTTCAAAAAAGAGCTCACACCAATACTCCTCCAACTCTTCGATGAAATTGAAAGAGAAAGTTCATTACTGAACACATTCTATGAAGCCATCATAACCCTCATCCCAAAACCAGGCAGGGACTCATCAAAGAAAGAGAACTGTAGACCCATTTCTTTGTTGAACATTGATGCAAAACTTCTAAACAAAATTTTGGCCAATCGACTTCAACAATTCATTCTAAAATTCCTGGGAAGGTGGCTCAGTGGTAGAGCGCTTGCCTTGCATGCATGAGGCCCTGGGTTCTATTCCTCAGCACCACATATGCAGAAAAAGCCGCAAGTGGCACTGTGGCTCAAGTGGTAGAGGGCTAGCTTTGAGCTGAAGAGCTGAGGGACAGCACCCAGGCCCAGAGTTCAGGCCCCACAATAGGCAAAAAAAAAAAAAAAAATCAACAATTCATCCAAAAAATCATACACCACGATCAGACAGGATTCATTTCAGGGATGCAAAGCTGGTTCAATATACGCAAATCAATTAATATAATTCATCACATCAACAGGAGCAAGGATAAGAACCACATGGTTATCTCAATAGATGCAGAAAAAGCATTCGACAAGATCCAACACCCCTTTATGATGAAGGTTTTGGAAAAATTAGGAATCCATGGAACATTCTTCAATACAATAAAGGTTGTATATGACAAACCTACAGCCAGCATTATACTCAATGGTGAAAAACTAAAACCATTTTCTCTTTTTTTTTTTTTTAAATTTTATTTTATTTTATTTGAGAACATACTGTACAGAGGGGTTACAATTACATGGGCAGGATAATGCATACATTTCTTACCAAGCATTGCAGCGTCCTCCTTTGTTTACCCTTCACCTCCCTTCCCACCCTACTCCTCCCCCCCACCCAATCATAACCCCCCTCCCCCCCCCACTCCGACATTGTAAAGCTGGTTTTGACATGACATTTTGTACTTCTCATTGTTGCAACAGGTCCACCTGAATCCTTAAACGACTTGTTTGTCCCCATCTCCTCCACATGTTATACTGACATCAAATATAGTGAAAGCAGGGGTTACACTGTGGGGGAGGGACATACAAAGCAACAAAGAAATAATCTTATGAATTCGTTAGAAACACATGCATGAAAGAAACAAAAACATTAAAATACTTATTTGAGGGTTCGTTTTCCTAACATCACATTATCTGACTTTTTCCGCTTGACTCATACCTATACTAGATATTGCAAATAAGGGAAACCATGGGACCTATGGTTCTTTAAGCCATTTTCTCTTAACTCAGGAACAACACAAGGATGTCCACTCTCTCCACTTCTCTTCAATCTAGTATTAGAATGCCTAGCTACAGCAATAAGACAAGATGCAATATAAACAGGATCCAAATAGGGAAAGAAGAAATAAAACTCTCCCTCTTTGCAGATGACATGATCTTGTATTTAAAGAATCCCATAGACTCCACTCCGAAATTACTCAAGCTGATTCACAACTTTGGCAAAGTAGCAGGGTATAAAATTAACCCCCCAAAATCAATGCCTTTGCTGTATGCCAACAATGAGAAAAGTGTGGCTGAAATTAGGAAAGTAACTCCATTTGTAATAGCCCCTCAAAAAATAAAATACCTAGGAATTAACTTAAGCAAAGAAGTGAAGGATCTCTATGATGAAAACTTTAAAATCTTGAAAAAGGAAATCAACACAGAACTTAGAAAATGGCAAAACCTCCCATGATCCTGGATTGGAAAGATTAACATCGTGAAAATGGCAATATTTCCCAAGACTATCTACAAATTCAATGAGATACTTATCAAAATTCCAACCTCATTCTTCAAGGAAATAGAAGAGGCAACCCAAAAATACATATGGAACAATAAAAGACCCCGAATAGCAAAAACGCTCCTCAACGGAAAGAACACTGCTGGAGGAATATCAATACCAAATTTCAAACTCTACTATAAAGCCATAGTAATCAAAACAGTTTGGTCCTGGCATAAGAACAGACCTCAGGACCAATGGAATAGAATTGAAAACCCAGAAATGAACCTACAGACCTATAGCCAACTAATCTTCCATAAGGGAGCTAAAATAATAGAATGGAAGAAAGACAGCCTCTTCAGTAAATGGTGCTGGCAAAATTGGTTAACTACTTGTAGAAAACTAAAGCTAGATCCTTATAAATCACCCTGCACCAGAATCAACTCCAAATGGATCAAAGACCTCAGAGTCAAAGCAGACACTCTGAAAATATTACAGGATGGAATAGGAGAAACCCTAGGTCTCCTTGGCTCAGGCCGAAATTTTCTTAATAGAGACCTGGAAATACAACAAATCAAAGAAAGGTTGGACAAATGGGATTGCATGAAGTTGCAGAGCTTCTGCATGGCAAAGGACATAGCTAGCAAGATCAATAGAAAGCCCACAGATTGGGAGAAGATCTACACTAGCCATACAACGGACAAGGGTCTCGTATCTGAAATATACTTGGAACTCAAAAAATTAAATCCCCCAACAACAAATCCTCAAAGAAACAACTGCCCAATAAATAAGTGGGCTAAAGACTTGAAGAGAAACTTCTCTGAAGAAGATAGGAGGATGGCCAATAGACACATGAAGAAATGCTCAACATCCCTAGCCATAAAAGAAATGCAAATCAAAACAACATTGAGATACCACCTCAAACCAGTTAGAATGGCTATAATCAAGAACTCTAACAACAACAGATGCTGGAGGGGATGTGGACAGAAGGGAACCTTACTTCATTGTTGGTGGGAGTGTAAACTTGTTCAACCACTTTAGAAAGCAATATGGAGTTTCCTGAAAAGACTTCACATAGAGCTCCCCTATGACCCAGCAATCCCACTTTTGAGCCTTTACCCAAATGTCTACAAACAAGACCACACTAAAGCTACCATCACAACTATGTTTATTGCAGCATTATTTACCATAGCTAAGATATGGAACCAAACCAGAAGCCCCTCAGTAGATGAATGGATCAAGAAAATGTGGTATATATACACAATGGAATTCTATGCCTCCATCAGAAAAAATGACATTTTCCCATTTGTTAGGAATGGAAAGGCTTGGAAAAAATTATATTAAGTGAAGTAAGCCAAGCCCAAAGAAACATAGGTCCCATGGTTTCCCTTATTTGCAATATCTAGTATATGTATGAGTCAAGCAGGAAAGGTCAGATAAAGTGATGTTAGGAAAATGAACCCTTAGATATGTATTGAAATGTTTTTTTCTTTCATGCATTTGTTTCTAACTCATTTATAAGGTTATTTCTTTGTAGCTTTGTATGTCCCTCCCCCACAGTGTAACCCCTGCTTTAACTATATTTCATGTCGGTATAATTTGTGGAGCAGATGGGGAAAAACAAGTCGTTTAAGGATACAGGTGGACCCGATGCAACTATGAGAAGTACAAGTTGTCATGTCAAAAACGAACTTTACAACTTTGTTGGGGGAGGGTATGAGGGGGGGAATTGGGTGGGGGGGCGGTGGGAGGTTGGGAAGGGATGTGAAGGGTAAACAAAGGAGGAGGCTGCAATGCTTGATAAGAAATGTACTCATTATCTTGCCCATGTAATTGTAACCCCTCTGTACAGTATGTTCACAAAAAAAAATTAAAAAAAGATTTCATAAATGACGTTAACTATATGAAGATGTAATAGTCATACTGCAATCATCCCTCTTGCATCCCTTTTGTGACCTAATTTTACAAATATTTAACATTGTGTTTCATTTCTGCTTTGCTGTTTAATAAAAAGATGTTTCACATACACACAATAAAGAAGATATAGCCTATTTCCATCACAAACTACGACTAGGCCAGGAACAAGAAGGAAATTCTATCATTAGCTTCCACATCTGTAGAACTACAGATCCCTGTGGAAAACGCAAGAAGTCAGACACAGAGAGGCAAATGCATGTTCTTGAAACAGACAAGAACAGGGCAGAGGAATTGTCAGCAAGACCTGAAGGGTCCAGGTAAGGAAAGGAGTCACATGCAATGAGGTAGGCTAGAAACTCAGGGTGAATAGTCATTGCTGATCCTCTCCTGAGCACAGTGAGAAATTTCTGCTTCAAAATCATCAGTGATAACCATGAAAATGAGTAGGGAATTAGAGAATGAAGCTACCTCCTCAGAACTGACCAGGCATGAAAGAGATCACCCTGCTTTCAGGAATATGCATGAAATGCTTACCTCTAAGCTCCAAATGGGTTCTCTAGGGATGAAAACATTTTTAGAAGAAAATGGCCATTATTGCCAAAGAAATTACTGTACAGAAATGTCTCATTCTATTTTCTTTCTTTCTTTCTTTTGTTCCAGTCCAGCAGTTTGAACTCGGGGCCTGGATGCTGTTGCTGAGCTCTTTTATTCCAGACTGGCACTCTACCACCAGAGAGTAGAAATAAGAATCTCATGGGCTTTCTTCACCAGGCTGGCTTTGAACCTTGATTCTCTAATATCAGGCTCCTGAGATTGCATCAGTACAAGGTTTCATTTTTCTTTTCTAACAGCATATATGATGATAAAACAAAAGCAGACTGAGATGGGGAGGGCTGGGAAGGTGGCTCATTGGTAGAGTGCTTGCCTAGCATGCATGAAGCCCTGGGTTCAATTCCTCAGCAGCACATACAGAGAAAAAGCCAGAAGTGGTGCTGTGGCACCAATGGTAGAGTGCTACCTTGAGCAAAAGCAGCTCAGGAACAGTGCCCAAGCCCTGAGTTCAAGTCTCAGAACCGGAAAAATATACGGAAGGGACACTTTGGGTAAGACAGTTTGGAGACACATGGCTTACACAAGTCTGAGGTTGTTTATAGACAATCATCTAGCGTTGGGCCCCAGTGTCTCCTGCCGGCCTCTTGGGATCAAGTAGAGGTAATCGACTGCACCACTCCCCTGTCCCCTGGAGAAGCACCCACATGAAAGTGAAAAGTGTCTTGATAATTGTCACATGGGGGAAAAGAAAAAGTTTACTGAGAACTTGGTTTGCCACCCCAGGTGTAGGGAAAATCACTGCTCCCGTGGGAGATGACCTCAGCTGCCTCCCTCCTGGACCCCTATGTAAAGAGCTCTCTGCAGCTCTGAAGTGCTCATGTGCATCTCAGAAATGACCCGCCATGCCACGCAAATCCTGAAACAAGAGGCCAGCACTTGTTTTCACTGCCACTGGAGAGATACAGCCTGCAGGAGAGACCCCAGGTTCCACACTGTGGGTAAGGGATCACCTTTGGTGCAGGGATTCTGGATTGAACCCAGATGCATGACAAAGCCACAGGGAAGAAATGGGCTAGGACAGTGAGAAGAACTGGGGTTCTAGGCTCCCTACTCCCAAGCCCTGTTGGTTTCTCACTTCTTCTTCCTCATATAGTCTGTCCAGGTTTATGACAAGTAGGAGGAATCCTGATTGTCCAGGGGTTGAGAGTCACATCAGTGACTCTAGAATGGCATTTGAACCTAAAATTGCCCCTCTCATTCTTTGTCATCGACCTCCTCCATCACCCACACCATCCCCACTACAGACCTGGTTCATCTTCCTGGTATTTCTTCTGTGAAATGTGGGCTCCGTGTTAAGGAAAGTGTGACACCTGGGACCCAGTCCCGCAGCCATTGTTTTGAGGTATAAGCACATGTGACCCAGGGAATGTGTCACCCATGTTTCAAGTTTCTTTCTTTAGTCAGTCAGAGAGCTTGAACTCAGGGCTTGCCCATGTTCCTTGAGCCCTTTTTGCTCAAGGTTAGGCCACTATCAGTGGGGCCACAGTTCTCCTTCTGGTTTGCTGGTGCTTAACTGGAGAGAAGAGTCTCACAGACTTTCCTTCTCTGGGCTGGCTTTGAATTGGGAATCCAAGGTCTCAGCCCCTGAGTAGCTAGGATTACAGGCTTGAACCACTAGAGCCTTGCTTGTTTAGAATCTTAGATATGATTCTACAGAGGAGAAATGTAGCCACCTTCATCTCAGAACCTGACTTACCTTCCCTTAATGCCATTCCTCCAGGTTCACCCATTTCCCTGAACATGCCATCTTCCTCTTCCCGATGGATGAATAGAATTGGATTTTTCCTAATACATGAGAGATAGTAGGACAGTATATCCAGTCGTCTGAATGCTGAATGGAGAATGTTGAGTTCCCTTGGCCCCGTGCAGGCCTCAGTTTCCTAAGCCAGAGCCTCTGGATGAGACTCAAGGAACAGAGAAGATGGGAGCTACCCATGTGTCTATGGGGGTGATCCTCTTAGGCCAAACTGTCGTTGGGTTTGTGGGTAATTTATCTCTTCTCTCCCATTATCTATTCCTGTCCTGCATGGGGAACAGAATGAGAGCCACAGACTTGATTCTTATGAACTTAATTGTGGCCAACTTCCTATGTCTTCTGTGTAGGGGTTTTCCCCAAACCATGGTGGCTTTGGGCTGGAGAATTTTCTTCAATGATGTGGGGTGCAAAATGGTCTTCTATCTTCACCGAGTGGGCAGGGGGGTGTCGATCAGTAGCACTTGCTCCCTGAGCCTCTTCCTTGCTGTCAGCATCAGTCAGGGGGACTCCAGGTGGGCAGGGCTGAAGGGGAGAGCCCACAAGCACATTGTCTCCACCATCTACTTCAGCTGGGGGGTCTCCCTCCTGGTGAGCATTGTTTGTCTTATGCACACGACCAGACCCAAAGCGCACAACATGACGAGCTTAAAGGCCTATGGATACTGTTCTGCAGTGCGTCACGATCTAGCTGCTGATGTGCTGCACATGGCCATACTCTCGGGGCCTAATGTTCTGTGTCTGGGGCTCATGCTCTGGGCCAGCAGCTCCATGCTTTTTGTCCTGTACAGACACAAGCAGAGTTTGCGACACATCCAGGGGATCAGTGTCTCCACCAGAGTCTCTCTCGAGTCCAGAGCTACCATAAGCATCCTCCTCGTGATGAGCACCTTTGTCTCCTTTTATACCATGTCCTGCATCTTTCAGATTTGCTCGTCTGTGATTTACAACACCAGCCCTGTGGTGCACCATATGTCGGTGTTTGCTATGGGCTGTTTCCCATCCCTCAGCCCTTTCCTGCTCATGAGCAGACACTCCACTCCCTTCAGCCTCCTCTTCACCTGCACAAAGAAGAAGAAAGTGGTCCTCCCCTGAGGACCACCAAGCTTGCATCTCTGCTGAGCTTTGCTTGGCCATTCAACAATTTCCACACCTAGATAAAAGTCATCTGCTGAGAGATAGAGGTGTGCACACATGTCCACACATGCGCTTTTGTGTGCTATATAACTCTGTGTGTGTTCATCTGTCTCTATTGTGCTGGCCTACAAAATTATATGAAAGTGGAAATGTTAGATTTTGAAATAATGCTTATTAGGTCATGTTAACTACTTCCAGAGAATCTGCCCCATTAATTGGTAGTCTTGTCAAATTCAAGATAAACTGGATAAACTCACCTAACATGTGTTCCTAATTCCATTTTGAGTCTTTGATTTCTTTCTTTCTTTCTTTCTTTCTTTCATTTAATTTAAATTTATGTGTGAACATACTGTACAGAGGAGTTACAGTTACATGGGCAGGATAATGCGTACATTTCTTACCAAGCATTGCAGCCTCCTCCTTTGTTTACCCTTCACATCCCTTCCCAGCCTCCCCCCTCCCCCCCAATCCAAATCTTTCTCCTTCCCCCCTTTCCCCCCCTTCCCCCCCCCCCCGCACCAACGTTGTAAAGCTCGTTTTGGACATGACAACTTGTACTTCTCATTGTTGCAACAGGTCCACCTGTATCCTTAAACAACTTTTTTTTCCCCATCTCCTCCACAAGTTATACTGACATCAAATATAGTGAAAGCAGGGGTTATACTGTGGGGGAGGGACATACAAAGCAACAAAGAGATAATCTTATAAATGTGTTAGAAACACATGAATGAAAGAAAAAAACATTAAAATACACATTTAAGGGTTCATTTTCCTGACATCACATTATCTGACCTTTTCCGCTTGACTCATACATATACTAGATATTACAAATAAGGGAAACCATGGGACCTACGTTTCTTTGGGCCTGGCTTACTTCACTTAATATATTTTTTCCAAGTTTTTCCATTTCCTAACAAATGGGGCAATGTCATTCTTCCTGATGGAGGCATAGAATTCCATTGTGTATATATACCACATTTTCTTGATCCATTCATCTACTGAGGGGCATCTGGGTTGGTTCCATATCTTAGCTATGGTAAATAATGCTGCAATAAACATAGTTGTGCTGGTAGCTTTAGTGTGGTCTTGTTTGTAAACATTAGGGTAAATGCCCAAAAGTGGGATTGCTGGGTCATAGGGGAGCTCTATGTGAAGTCTTTTGAGGAACCTCCATACTGCTTTCCAAAGTGGTTGAACAAGTTTACATTCCCACCAACAATGAAGTAAGGTTCCTTTCTGTCCACATCCCCTCCAGCATCTGTTGTTGTTAGAGTTCTTGATTTTTGCCAGTCTAACTGGAGTGAAGTGATATCTCAATGTTGTTTTGATTTGCATTTCTTTTATGGCTAGGGATGGTGAACATTTCTTCATGTGTCTACTGGCCATCCTTCTTTCTTCTCCAGAGAAGTTTCTCTTTAAGTCTTTCGCCCACTTATTTATTGGGCAATTGTTTCTTTGAGGATTTGTTGTTGGGGGGTTTAATTTTTTGAGTTCCAAGTATATTTTAGATATGAGACCCTTGTCCGTTGTATGGCTAGTAAAGATCTTCTCCCAGTCCGTGGGCTTTCTATTGATCTTGCTAGCTATGTCATTTGCCCTGCAGAAGCTCTACAACTTTATGCAATCCCATTTGTCCAACCTTTCTTTGATTTTTTGTGTTTCCGGGTCTCTATTCAGAAAATTTCGGCCTGAGCCAAGGAGACCTAGGGTTTCTCCTATTCCATCCTGTAATGTTTTCAGAGTGTCTGCTTTGACTTCAAGGTCTTTGATCCATTTGGAGTTGATTCTGGTGCAGGGTGATATATAAGGATCTAGCTTAAGTTTTCTACATGTAGTTAACCAATTTTGCCAGCACCATTTACTGAAGAGGTTGTCTTTCTTCCATTCTATTGTTTCAGCTCCCTTATCGAAGATTAGATGGCTATAGGTCTGTAGGTTCATTTCTGGGTTTTCAATTCTATTCCATTGGTCCTGAGGTCTGTTCTTATGCCAATACCAAGCTGTTTTGATTACTATGGCTTTATAGTAGAGTTTGAAGTTTGGTATTGATATTCCTCCAGCAGTGTTCTTTCCATTCAGGAGCGTTTTTGCTATTCGGGATCTTTTATTGTTCCATATGAATTTTTGGATTGCCTCTTCTATTTCCTTGAAGAATGAGGTTGGAATTTGGATAGGTATTGCGTTGAATTTGTAGATAGCCTTGGGAAGTATTGCCATTTTCACGATGTTAATCTTTCCAATCCAGGAGCATGGGAGGTTTTGCCATTTTTTAAGTTCTGTGTTGATTTCCTTTTTCAAGATTTTAAAGTTTTCATCATAGAGGTCCTTCACTTCTTTAGTTAAGTTAATTCCTAGGTATTTTATTTTTTGAGGGGCTATTACAAATGGAGTTACTTTCCTAATTTCAGCCACACTTTTCTCATTGTTGGCATACAGAAAGGCCTTGATTTTGGGGGGTTAATTTTATAACCTGCTACTTTACCAAAGTTTTGAATCAGCTTGAGTAATTTGGGAGTGGAGTCTATGGGATTCTTTAAATACAAGATCATGTCATCTGCAAAGAGGGAGAGTTTTATTTCTTCTTTCCCTATTTGGATCCCCTTTATGTCTGCATCTTGTCTTATTGCTGTAGCTAGGCATTCTAATACTAGATTGAAGAGAAGTGGAGAGAGTGGGCATCCTTGTCTTGTTCCTGAGTTAAGAGGAAATGGCTTTAGTTTTTCACCATTGAGTATAATGCTGGCTGTAGGTTTGTCATATACAGCCTTTATTGCATTGAGGAATGTTCCATGGATTCCTAATTTTTCCAAAACCTTCATCATAAAGGGGTGTTGGATCTTGTCGAATGCTTTTTCTGCATCTATTGAGATAACCATGTGGTTCTTATTCTTGCTCCTGTTGATGTGATGAATAATATTAATTGATTAGCGTATATTGAACCAGCTTTGCATCCCTGAAATGAATCCTGTTTGATCGTGGTGTATGATTTTTTGGATGAATTGTTGAAGTCGATTGGCCAAAATTTTGTTGAGAAGTTTTGCATCAATGTTCATCAAAGAAATGGGTCTATAGTTCTCTTTCTTTGATGAGTCCCTGCCTGGTTTTGGGATGAGGGTTATGATGGCTTCATAGAATGTGTTCGGTAGTGAGCTTTCTCTTTCAATTTCATTGAAGAGTTGGAGGAGTATTGGTGTGAGCTCTGCTTTGAAGGCCTTGTAAAATTCCGCTGTAAAACCATCTGGTCCTGGACTTTTCTTAGCTGGGAGGTCTCTTATTGCTGTTTCTATTTCAATGCTTGATATGGGCCTGTTAAGCTGGTTTAACTCATCTTGGTTTAGTTTTGGCATGTGAATATTTGCTAGGAAAAGGTCCATTTCTGTCAAGTTCTCAAACTTATTAGCATAAAGTTTTGAGAAGTATTCCCTTATAATGTTCTGAATCTTGGTTGTCTCCGTGGTGATGTTTCCATTCTCATCTCTGAGTTTATTAATTTGGGTGTGTTCTCTTCTTTTTCTGATAAGATTTGCTAAGGGTCTGTCAATTTTGTTAATTTTTTCGAAGAACCAACTCTTTGTTTTGTTGATTCTTTCTATATTTTTTTTTTGGATTCTAATTCATTTAATTCTGATTTAATTTTGATTATTTCTTTCTGTCTACTGGATTGGGGTTTATCTTGCTGCTCTTTTTCAAGGAGGTTTAGATGTGTCATTAAATTGCTAGATTCAGATCTCTCCAATTTGTTGATGTAGGAGCTCAGAGCTGTAAACTTGCCTCTGAGTACTGCCTTTGCTGTGTCCCAGAGGAGCTGGTAATTTATGTGCTCATTTTTGTTGAATAGCATGAACATTTGAATTTCCTTTCTAATCTCTTCCATGACCCACTCTTGATTCGGCAGTGTGTTGTTCAGCCTCCATGTGATACTGGACTTTCTTTGGTGGCTTTTGGTGCTGAGTTCTAATTTTATTCCCTTGTGGTCAGAGAGAATGCAAGGTATAACTTCAATGTTTCTGAATTTAGACAAGTTTGCTTTGTGGCCTAAAATGTGGTCTATTTTAGAAAACGATCCATGTGCTGCTGAGAAAAACGTGTATTCTGATGCTGCTGGGTGAAATGTTCGGTAGATGTCTGTTAAGTCTAGTTGATCTATGCAGCTGTTTAGATCTGCGGTTTCTCTGTTGAGTTTTTGCCGAGTTGATCTATCTAGTGGGGAGAGTGGTGTGTTAAAATCCCCAACAATTAATGTCTTTAGATCTATATGGGATTTGAGGGAAAGTAGTGTTTCTCGGATAAATTTGGGTGCTCCATTGTTTGGCGAATAGATATTTAGAATTGTAATATCCTCCTGAAGGAGAGATCCTTTAATTAGTATGTAGCGACCTTCTTTATCTCTTCTCACGAATTTTAATTTGAAGTGTATTTTATCTGATATTAAGATTGCAACTCCCGCCTGTTTATTGGGGTCGTTTGCTTGGTAGATTTTGTTCCAGCCTTTAACATTGAAAATGTGTTTGTTTTTACAGGCAAGATGTGACTCCTGCAGGCAGCAGATAGAAGGGTCTTGTTTTTTAATCCAACTAGACAGTCTATGTCGCTTAATTGGAGAGTTCAGTCCGTTAACGTTAAGAGATAGGACTGAGAGGTATTTGGGAGTTCCTGCCATGTTATCCACCTTCTTGGGGGCTGCGAACACTGGGTTCTTCCTATGGTTTTTGGATTTTCAGTTTGGGTGCAGTTTCTTGGCCTTTGTTGCGGTCTTGTTGGTTTTCTATGTGTAGGACATCTTTAAGAATCTTTTGTAGGGCTGGTTTGGTGGAGATGTATTGTTTCAATTTTTCTTTGCTATGGAAAGTTTTTATTTGGCCTTCAGTTATGAAGGAGAGTTTAGCTGGGTACAGTATTCTTGGTTGATAGTTGTTTGTTTTTAAGGCATGGCATACATCATTCCAGGCTCTTCTTGCTTTGATTGTCTCTGCTGAGAAATCTGAGGTGATTCTAATGGGTTTCCCTTTATAGGTGAATAACCTTTTCTCCTTGACAGCTTTAAGGATCTTTTCCTTGGTCTGAGTTGATCCTGTGTGGATTATAATGTGACAGTGGGATGTCCTATTCTGGTCTGGTCTATTTGATGTTCTAAAAGCTTCTTGTATCTGAATAGGCCTATCTTTTTGTATGTTTGGGAAGTTCTCTGCTAGGATCCTGTTAAACAAATTTCCTAGACCATTAACTTCTGTTTCTAGGTGCTCCTCTACACCCATTATCCTTAGATTAGGCCTTCTGATGGTGTCTTCCAGGTGTTGGATAGATCTATCATACTTCTTGGACTTGTCTTGGATGGTTGTATGTTCTTTCTCTATAATATCTAGGCTGTCTTCAATCCCTGAGATTCGATCTTCTGCATGGTCTAACCTGCTGTCAAGACTCTCTACTTTGTTTTTTTTTATCTCTTTTCCTTCTAATTGGTCAGCTTTGATGGCTTCAAGTTCTTTGTTGAAGCTCTGTTTTAGGTCTTGTATGAATTTCTTTACTTCCTTAATTTGGTGTTCAGTGTTTGTTCTCAAATCACTTAGTTGATTGGTTATGGTTTCTTTGGACTCCCATTCTTTCTGTTGGGTTCCATTCAGCATTCCCTTTGTGGTCTCCCTGACTTCCTTCAGCTCTTTGTTAATGGATTCCATGAATGCCTTTAGTGATCTTTGTGTGTTCTCTACCTGGTCTCTCAATTCCTGAATTACTCTTTGATTAGCTTCCTCCCGTTTGTGGGATTCCTGCAGTTCTCTTTCCTCCCGTTCGTGGGATTCCTGCAGTTCTCTTTGAGTGTTCTCAGCCTGCTCACGCCATTCCTCCCTTTCTCTTTGAGTATTCTCAAGTTGTTCACGCAAATCCTGTATCAGTTTTTGAGTAGCTTCCTCACGCTTATGATATTCCTGTATAAACTTTTGGGATGCCTCCTCTCTCTCCCTATCACGCTCATACAGAGTCCTTTGTAAGTTGTCAAACTTCTCATTTATCATGTTTGCCACCAGTGTTTGTAGAGCTATTTGGGAACTCTCCTCTGGATTGTTCATTATCTGATCTGACCCCTGATTATCAAGATTGGGAATTGAGATACCCGGATTTGCCATTTTTCTTGTGTTTTTCCGGCTTACTCTGCCCATTTGAGATGAAAATAGCACCAGTTTTGTGCTAGAACACTATCTTAAGGCAACCATCAACCAACGTTTGCATTTATACAGTCAATAGTCTACAGATACAATCTAGTTCAACAGATACATCTATTCAACATCAAAAAACTATATGTTAATGGGCTTCGAACCGCAGAGAAGAATTTGGAAAACCAGAAATTTTTAGGGTTAGGGAGAGATGTGGGTAAAAATTAGGAATAGATTGGTGTAGGGAGGCACAGGGAGAGTTAACTATGTCCTAATCTCAATGCAGGAAATAGGTTGGGTAGGATGCAAGTAGAGAGGGAGAGAAAAAGAAGAAAGGGAAAGGGAAATGAAAAGAGACCAGAAAAAAATTAGAAACGTAAAAATTAATATAGTTATGGAGATTGAAAGACCATCTATTTAGAGAGGAATGTGAGTGTAATGAGAAAACAGGAGGGAGATAGAGGAGATGTGAAAAACTTAAAAAATGCTTAAAATATTATATAGGTATAAAGAGGTAGTACTGCTATTAAGGAATTTAAGTCTCAGAGGTTTTGGATTGAGTAGTAAATTTGTGGATTAAGTGTGTACACAATGGGGGATAGGGTCTACTAGGTAACTATGGGTTTATCTGAGGATGTGCAGGACAAGAGTTAAGTCACATACAGAAGAACAAAAGAAAGGAAAAGGTGAAAAGGATAAGAAAGGGAGAAAAAAAAAGATCAGAAGTTCAGTAGAGCTAGACAAAAAACAAAAAGATAATTAAGAAAGAAAGAAAAAGAGAGAGAAGACAAGAAAAGAAAGGAAAACGTACATTCACGTATTCCTAAAATAAAAATTATAAGAGGGAAAAAAAATTACTGGAAAACAATTATTTTTCAAAAAAGGCAAAAATTAAAGATTAATAAAAGTTTTAGAAAAGGAAAAAAAAATTTTTTATATATATAAGGTACCAATAAAAAAAAAAAAGAAAAAAGAAAAGAAGAAAAAAAAGTTCTTTGATTTTTTTTTTTTTTTTTTTTTGGGAGGGGTGGGAAGAATCCTGTATCTCCCTTTTGTCTGTAACCAGCTTCTTGTTGGAATCTCTGGTCAGCTTGAGGTCCTGTGGCTTGATTGGTTTCTTAAGTCTGTTTGTTCAAACAGGCAGAAAAATGCTCTGCTTGACCCAAGATTTTGAGATCCCCCTCCCAGGTTAGTTTAATGGGAGGGTGATCTGCTTTGAGAATCACAAAAGAGGGGTGATGAGGCTAGGTTCTGGTAGAGTTGAGGCCTTTCAACAAACAGTAGCTTTTCCCTGGGGCTAATTTGTGAAAAATTCACAGAGCCCACCCTGGAGCCATTCTCAGGGTTTCTGTTTTTCAATTGATTGTGGAGGCTGCTAGAGGGAGGGGCAACCTCTGGCTCTGGTTACCCAGTGAGGAAAGCCACTCCAATGGCTGGTGCCTGAGCTGGGTGACTTTTCCCTGGATGGAGCTGAGTCTGGCAGGTCACTTCGCCGTTAAGTTCTTGTGACCTGTTAAATGACTCGTTTTATTCCAAGGCCTGAGTTGGAGCTAGCAGCTCCTCCGAGCTTTGTCGGTATCCAAGATGGAGATCACCGGTGCTGGGGGGGGAGGGGTGGCCTTCCCTCCTCTGCTCCCTGAGAAGGAGTGAGGACGTCGGGCTTCTACTCACGCCGAGCCTTGGATCCTGGGTCGTCTCTGGTCTGCAAACTGCAGGATGAAGATGTCCACTCCTTGTCGGTTCTTGCTCGTGTTGAGTAGAATCCTCTCGCCCGCTGCGTCTGGCTCCTTCGTCCCGGACTCTCTGTGTGAGCGCTCAGGTATGGCCACGGCTGCGGTCTCCGCTGCGACCCTGCCGCCGCCGCGGCGGCTGCTGGCAGGCGCTCAGATGTGTCTCCTTGTCTTGGCTTCCCCTCTCTTGTCTAACTCTCTGTCCTGTGATGGCTCACTTGGTGTGATTCTCTGGCTTAGGACTGTTCACTGGAACTCTGAAACTGCTTTCTATGCGAGAGCTTGTTCAGATTCCAGCTTCTCCTCCGCCATCTTCCCGGAACTCCTGACTTCCTAGTTTTCTTAGTTGATGCCTTCACTGTTCTTGGATGAAGGCTTGTCAGTCTTAGCTATCAAGACAACTTTTTACATTCACTGATTTTTTTTTTGTCTGTCCTGAAGCTTGAACTATGGGCCCGGGCACTGTCCCTCAGCTCTTCAGCTCAAGGCAGGCACTCTATCACTTGAGCCATAGTTGCCACTTCCAGTTTTCTGGTGAGATGAGTCTCATGAACTTTCCTGCCTCGGCTGGCTTTGAACCATGCTCCTCAGATCTCAGCCTGCAGAGTAGCTAGGATTACAGGCGTGAGCCCCCAGGCCTCCGCTTCTTTCACTGATTTTTTTTACATAGTTCATTTAACCTCCTTTTTTTTCATTTTTACCCTTATTAGTGTGTGTGTGTGTGTGTGTGTGTGTGTGTGTGTGTGTGTTTATGTGTGTGCCTGTCCTAGAGCTTGAACTCAGTGCCTGCTAAGCTTCTTTAGCTCCAGGCTAGTGTGCTACCACTTGAGCCACAGCTCTGCTTTGTACATTCTGGGGATAGTTTATTGAAAATGAGCCTTGTGGGGCTGGGAAGGTGGCTCATTGGTAGAGCTCTTGCCTTGCATGCGTGAGGCCCTGGGTTTGATTCCACAGCACCACATAAGCAAAAAGAAAAAAGCCAGAAGTGGCGCCATGGCTCAAGTGGTAGAGCACTAGC
Organism: Dipodomys spectabilis; assembly: GCF_019054845.1. Lineage (NCBI taxonomy): Eukaryota > Metazoa > Chordata > Mammalia > Rodentia > Heteromyidae > Dipodomys > Dipodomys spectabilis. The sequence goes on from NW_024870943.1 coordinate 1,441,752, forward strand.
TTTGAGCTGAAGAGCTGAGGGACAGAGCCCAGGCCTAGAGTTCAGGCTCCACGACAGGAACCAAAAAATAAAAAAATAAAAAAAAAATAGAAAATGAGCCTGGTGGACTTTTCTGCTGACTTTGAACCATAATCCTCAGATCTGAGCTTCTGGAGTAGCTCTGATTAGTGGTGAGCAGCCATCAGTGTCAGGCTGGCTCTATCCTGATTTTTATGATTATCTCTCTATCCACTGTTCTGGGTTTGCTTTTAGACTGTGCTTTGTTGTTGATGACATTTGAAACACCTGACTTTTTTCATGCCAGGCCCAGATAGCTGTAAATTCCCTCAGAGGAGCTTGTGCTGCATCCCAGATGTTCTGGAAAATTGTGGCATGGCTTTGATTTTTGATTTTGTAAACTTGTTCCTTCATTTGATCCTTAAGTCTTATGACTGACTTTGGGCTCGACAGCCTATCACTTGATGAGAGGGGGGTCGTAAGCCAACATTCTAACTTGGTCTGGACTTACTGGTCCATGGCATCCAGTAGTACTAGTTCATGAAACTGGGGCAGCAGTAGGCATCTATGTGCTGGCTCGCTGTCAGCAGAGGGTGACAGTCTTTATCTCATCAACCTAGCTTGGGTTTGATGTCTCTCCTGCTCTCGTGGGACAAGCAACTGGGGCTCCCTTTCAGGTCAGTTCCCATTTGCTTGGGACAGTTTTCCACCCTGAACTTTCAGTTTTCAGGCTTGGCTGGTGAAGTGTCATCTCTATGCAGTGTTTGTTTATAACTGGGCCAGGCCAGCTCTCCCTCCTAGCTGACAGGCACAAGGTAGAGCTGGGTCACTGCTTTACAGTTCAGGCAGGTATATACAGATCCAGAAAATACTGTCAGCTTTATGTTGTATATCAATTTCCCACCACCAAATAGCTCCAAATTTTTAATATACTTTCTATTGCCGTCTACTCCTTTCTATCTTGTATATTTGTCTGTTCTCCTAAAAAACAGCTTTCCATGAAGAACAAAGCATGGCAACTGCAGGAAAATGGATGGAACTGGAATTCATCATACATCTTGGGAAGGAAAACAGGCCAGACAAGAAATGTAAATCTGTTTTTCTCTGGTAGAATCCAGACTTTAAAAGACAAAAATCTAGCCTCATGCCAATGGCTCACTATTGTCATCCTAGCTACTCAGAAGGCTGATATATGAGGATCATGGTTCAAAGCCAGCCAGGGCAGGAAAGTCCATGACATTCTTATCTCAAATAAACCACCAGAAAACCAGAAGTGAGACTGTGGCTCAGGTGGTAGAGCACTCGCCCTCAGCTGAAGAGCTGAGGCACAGCAACCAGGACCAGAGTTCAATCCACATGAGTAACCAAAAAAAAAAAAAAAGAGATATAAAGCTCACAGTGATGTCCTCAACCACAGGGGCCTTGGGCATGCTTGAGGTACCCAGTGCGAAACTCAGGCTTTGAGACAGTGCTATGTGCTTATCAAAATTGGTTGATTTTCCCAGGGCATGGGTGTGGCTCAGTGAACAGTAAGAGGACTTGAGCAGTAGGAGGATGTGAATAATAGGATGATGTGAACAGTAGGGCCTCCAAAGGCAGCCCGGGTCCTTAGCCAGCTCTGCCACAGCAGGCAGCATGCCTAGGGGTCAGGACACTCAGTGTGACTGCTTAGGACTAAGTGTCCTCACAGAAAAGGGCAGAGACCAAGGCCCCAGGACCCTCCCCCCAACTCCCACTAAGACCTGAGGTCCGACTGTTTCTACACCTTTATTTTTTTGTGAAAAGATGGAAAAAAGGAATAAAATATAAACAATACAGTTGACACAAATAAACCACCTGGGGGGGTTGGGCGGCGGGAAGGGGAGAAAGGTGGGAGGCATGTGGGGATGGGGTCCCCATGTCAGCAACAAGAGGCAGTGACCCGGATGCTCGATTCTCTCCCTACAGGGCAGGAGTGCCGCCTTCCTCCTGGCTGCTGTCCATCCCACTGCGTGTCCCTCAGCCTTTGGGAGGGGGCCGGGCGCCATCTCCCCAGGCAGCTCAGGGAACGTGCGTGTGGCCAGGTCTGGGATCAAGCCAAGCACAGAGAGGGCTGTCAGAGACACACTGGCTCCGTGAGGGAGGATCTCAGAGACTGCTAAGACGAGGGTGGGCCAGAGGCTGGCACTGAAGGCCCAAGCACTGGCTCTTCTTCCAGTATCAGGCAAGAGACAGAACTAGAAGAACAGGAATGGGCCAGCTCAGAAGCCCAGCCTGGCCCTCTTGCGCCCCTGCCCAGGCCCCACCACCCTCTCCCCATCCAACTGCCTGTCTGGCCCCCTATCCCCTGCCTGGCACTGCTACCCTCTGGCCCTCCCGGGCCCCTGTCCGTGCACCACCACCCCTCCTACCTGCCACCGCCCGCCAACCCCCAACTCACCCTGGTCAAGGCCTCCTGGGCAAAGTACTTGATGGCCACATCCTGGTCCTGGGTCAGCTTCTCCAGGACTGGCTTGACCTCGCTCTTCAGGGTGCTGGAAGCAGAGGGGAAAGGGCCAGACATGAAGCTGATGGGTCCCACAGCTGGGAACTCAGTTCAGGCCTGGCCACCCCCTGGGGAATTACAACTTGCATCTCCAGATGACTAGCGATGCTGAGCCATCCTTCCCCTCCCTTCCCTTTACATCCCCCTCCCCAGAAGGCTCACCACAGCCAAAGCTGACTCCTCAGTCTACAGTGAAGCCGACACTGGGAGGAAGCAGCAGGCAGCAGTGGCAGCTGAACACAGTGGTGCACATCTGGAATCCCAGCCACTGAGGAAGCCCTAGCAATAGCTAGGCGTGGTGGCACCCGTTATCCTAGCGGTGTGAGCAGCATGCACAGACCAGGCAGCCTGGGCCACACATGCACTCTGTGAAATATAACAAAGGCAAAAAGTGCTGGGGGCATGGCTCAAGTGGCAGAATGCTTGCCTGGCGAGGTCAACCCTCAGAATCACCACAAAGGAAAAAACAGTGTAGCTGGAGAGGAGCATAAGAACAGCGAGTCCCAGCTCACCTGTTGTGGAGGATGGGCCTGATCTTCTGCAGGGACTTGGCCACATTGAAGCGGACGTTGGCGATGGGGTCCCCAGCCAAGTGCACGATGGTGGGCAGCATGTGCTTGGTGGTGATGTCCTGCCTGCACACCTCCGACAGAACCTGGCCAAGCATGAGCACACGATCAGTACAGGCAGCGCCTGGCACCTGGGTCCGGGTGGCGAGGCTACGCCAATCCTCACTGGCATGGAAATGGTGTGCACAACTGACAACACCTCACCGCGACTATGATTTACAACGAGTTCAACTCTGAACACCCAGCCAACAATGTGTCTCACACCAGCTCACCCACACCCAGGCCAAGGGTGCCGGAGGCCTGGAGCCCGCCCAGCTCCAGAAGTGTACTGCTGGCCCTGGCCTCCATCCTCTCCACTCCCAAGCTTGGTTTCACGGTGGGGCCGGCCGTGCCCCTCCCCTGGCAAGCTGGCACCTGGGTGCAGGTGTGGTGCGGGCCACACTTATGTTTATGCAGAAAAGGGTGGTCATGCAGTGCAGGTTGTTGGGGTGTCCGGAGATAGCTAGCATCTTGGGGATCATGGTGGCATGTGCCCACTCCTTCCCAAACTTCTCCATCAGCTTCTTGAGGTTGCTGGTGGCTGCCTCACGGATGGCATAGACTGCAAGGGTGACAGGAAGTCCATGGGGGAGTTTTAGAGTGGGTCATGGCTCAGTGCCAGCCTTCCCCAGGGTTCCAACAGCGGGGGGCAGGGCACAGACAGAACAGCTGCGTGGCCCCACCCACTGGCTGCCAGCTCCTTCTGGCAGGACTCACCGTGGTCCACCAGCCATGCCATGCACAAAGATTTGAGTTTCCCGTCAAAGAATTCCACTCCCTGCCATAGGAGAGGGGGTGAGGGAGTCTGGCCTGCCTCCTCTCCCCTCCCCACCATACCAGGCATGCCCTGGATCATGCACCATCTGCCCAGCAAGCAGGGGCATGTACTCGATGATGGTCAGCCGCACCCGCCACTTGGCATCCTCGGCTAGCTCCACAATGGCGAGGAGCAGTGACTAGGACAGCTGCCAGATGTCGATCACCTTGTTCACGCAGTCCAGGTTGGAGATGATGTTCAGCCGCAACTCCGGGCACTGTAGAGGATGGCGCTCCAGTGATGCCTGGCCCAAGGTGGCCCAGAGTGGGGGGAGGGGAGTGCCACCCCACAGCAACACCCTACAGACCTTCCATCTCCCCAGGGCCACTGCCCAGCCCCAACCTGTCCCCAGGGACACAGTGACAAGACCACATACAGAGCCACACTTAAGTGATGGAGGCTTGGGCATCATATGACACCTGCAGTCATTCTGAGAGAACTTGCAGGAATCATGAGGAAAAATAACACAATGGGAGAAGAAAGGTGAGCCCCAGCTCTGCCCAGGACAGCTGTGTCAGGACCCAATTGAGGCTGGAGCCAGGAGGGCGGAGTCATGGCACTTGGCCCACCAGTACTGAGACTTGCCCCTTTCATTCCTGTCACCTCAACTCCCTCCACTGACATGAGATCCCACCAGAGCACAGCCTTGCCTCCAGGGCAAGCCTCATCCATGCCATGCTCCCACTATCCAGCAGAGCTGGGGCAAACACAGCAGGTGCTCCATGACAGAAAGAGTTTGAACTGCTTCTGCCTCCCAGATTGTGAGCTCTGATCAACCCCACACATACATGCTTACCCATCACACATCGACTCATCCCTCAGCTCAGAAGCCCCCCCCCGCTGGACTCCATGATAGCCATCAATCACCTTGGCAGGGGGCTAGGGGATGGGAGATTCACCTAGTCCCTCAGCTGGGCCAGGAAGAGGAGCAGGAGGTGCTCGAGGGTGTTGTCTTTGCCCAGGATGGGAGAGAGGCCCATGATGACGGAGGCAGGGCTGACTTCACCTATTGGTTGGCATCTGACACCAGTTCCTGGGAGGGAGAAGGGAGGGAGGCCCCAGGTGACCTGCTTCAGCCTTCTCTGCACATGATTGACAGGGGGCATGAATGTGGGCTGCAGGGTCCATGCCTCCATCTCCTTGGCTGCAGCCTGTGACCCAGGTGCCTGGGGCATTTCCACAGCCTGTTCTGTGCCCTCTTTCCTGTCCAGCTGACTCCCTCCGCCAAACCAGTTACCTTGATGCACGGTAAGATCTGGGTCATGATCACGATCTCCCGACAATCTGCGGAGAGGTTCTTGCAGAACTCTGCGGACCAGGGTGCGTGATGAGATGGAGCCCACTGCACCTCCACCCTAGCCCCCCTCCTTATGCATGGGCCATGGGCACCCACCTTTCACTTTGTGGATGGCCACGGCCCTCACCTCGGCCTCACAGTCCTTCATCAGGTTCTGGAAGGCGGGCACCAGGTCTGTCTTGGTGATCTCAGGAACCACTGCTTTCTGGAGCTGGAAACCCAGAACCAGGAAGAGACGGGGTGTGTGGAGTGAATGGGTGTCTGGCAGCCTCTCTCAGCTATTGAGGCCAAAATCTAGGTGGAAGCAGTGCAGGTGTGGAGATGGGGCAGGCTGCTCTTCCCAGAGCCAGCCCTCGTCTCCAGCAGCGTGCGCCAACACCACAGACCTTAGTTCACATTATCCCAAGTGGGGCTTTCTGTGACCTGATCCACAAACATGCCAGCGATGCAGAGTCTCCTGCTTTTACATTTATACTAAAATATAGTGTGCTGAGTCACTAAATGGGCAGGGGAGCTAAGGAGAGACTCTTCAGAAGAGGGAAGAATGGCAAAGAAACACATGAGGAAATGCTCATCATCTCTGGGCAGCACAACAACCCTGAGATTCCATCTTAATCCAGTTAGATAGGCCAGCATTGTGAATTCGAACAAATGCTGGTGGGGATGTGGAGAAAAGGAGCCCTACTGTGCAGCTGGTAGGAATGTGAACTAGTGCAGCCACTCAGCACAGCAGTCTGCAGGTTCCTCCAAATACTACACACAGACTTTCCCTCCCACCCACTCCTGGGCATCTACACTGAGCATCATGACAAGGACACCTGCACACCCATGTTCACTGCCACAGTACTCACAATAGCCAAGATATGGAAACAGCCCAGATGCCCCACAGTAGATGAGTGGACCCACAAAATGTGAACAATGGTACTTTACACAGTCATTGGGAAGAATAAAATAATGGCATTTGCAAGAAAATGGATGGAACTAGAACAAATCCTGAGAAGTGAGGTAAGTCAAGACTGGAGATTAATGGTGCACGTTCTCTCTGATATAAGGAAGTTAGATCTAAAATGCACTGGGATCTGACAAATGCCACAGGATTCCAGAGACTCACACACAGTGAGACCAAAGGTGAGTAGTCTTAGGAAAGAATCACAAAGGCCCAATGCCTAAGCGTCTCTTCATATTTATATAAAATATATAAAACAAAACCCAAGATGTGGAAACAAAATACACATATATTTTTTGGTTTTAGCTTTTGATACTTCTGTGTTCTTTATCTGATAAAGAGTCTGTTCTCATGTTATCACTGGGAGGGTACAGGGAGGGAAAAAGGATAGAAACAAAAGTGCATCCATGGACCTCACAGGACACCGATGAATGTGAACTGCACAACTCGTGGGTAGAGATGGGAGGGAGGGGCTGGGAGGGAATGAGAGAACAGCGGACACTCACTGTACAAAAGGAAATGTCCTCATTCTCTGACTCATGCATGCCATTGTAATCCCTCTGTATATCCCTTCTATAATAACAGTACACATGTACAAAATAGGCTGTGCACAGCAGCTCACACCTACAATCTAGCTAGCTATACAGGAGGTGGAGTTAGAGTAAAGGAGTCCAAGGTTAGCTTAGGCAAAGGTGGAGATCCTAGCTGAAAAATAAATCCAAAGTGTAGGGTGTGCCTCAAGAAGGGGGGCATCTGCCCAGCGAGCACAAGACCCCAGTTCACAGCCCTAGTTGCCAGTATGAACACACGTCTGGATGAATGTGTGCCTAGTGACTCTGCCTTTTCTTGGTTGCCAGAGATGCCTTACACTTGCTCCTGACCATCGCTTGCTCCGGACCACCACCAGAGCCGATGGGTCCTCACTAAGGGCACACACAAGGGTAGCTCCCCAAGGGCCTCATGCTCTTTTACCAGTGTAACTGGTATGGAGTGCGAGTGGGCAGTCCTGTTTCTACCTCAGCTCCTTGTCTGTCTGCAGCTTCTAATCCTGGGCAGGACAAGAGTCTCCCTTGGAGCTCAGGACAGAGAGCTTCACTTTCCCACCTTTCCAGGTCCTTGCCGTGTACAAAGCAGGGCGAGTGACAGCTTCCCAGTGTGAATGTGCCCCCCTGACCCTGCCAAGATCCAGCCCTGGCTTCTCTGCCCAGGGACGTCAGGCTGCCCGCTCCCATGCAGGACAGACACGCGTCCCTCTTCCCTTCAGCCTTGGCCCTGCCTGTGCACTGCAGGCCTCACGCACCTCAGTGAACTTGTCGGCCACCATGGAGCGGACATGCCAGGACCTGTCCTCGGCCACCTGGCGCAGTGTGGGCATCACCAGGGCCCCCAGGTCCTCCTGGGGCAGAAGCTGGGCAATGTTCACACTCATATCCACCGCCAGCAGCCGCACAGAGACCTGGGGAGCAGAAGGAGTGCTGAGTGTCCATGGGGCATAAGGGCAGAGGGCCCAGTGGCGGAATGGGGGAGGGGGAAAAGGGGGGAGGAGGAAGGGTGGAGCAGGGACCCACCTGTTCATCAGAGGCTAGGTTGGAGAACATGGGGATGATCTCACTCTTGACGTTGTCTAGCTCTAGGACCTTGGCAAACTCCCCCAGGTTGGAAGATGCGGCCCGTCCCACCATGGGGGTGTCATCTGAACAGAGGTTTTGTAAGTACCTGGGGATCTAGACTGGTGCTGGGCAGGAAGAATTCAAGGAGCCAGGAGAGATCAGAGGGCGTGGACCCTTGGGTGCCATGGTTGTTTCCCAGGGCATAGGAGGCTTCACTCAGGATAGGAGGAAGAGTAGGAGGGGGGCCTTTGGCCAGGGCAGACAAGGGAGCAGCAGGTACGGTTACTGCGCATTCATACTCACATGGGAGGGGGAGGGTACTGCCACTGAGGCCCAGCAGGTGAGCTGACCTGAGGGGACAAGACAGGGGCAATTGGGCAGGTGTTGGCAATGGAGCCCCAGACTCACTGGTAGAGCTCTCCTTTCACAGCGCTGGACACTCACAGGTAGCAGAGGGAGAAGAGGCCGCAGGCCAAGGTGTGGGAAGTGAACCAGGTGCCCCCCGCCAGCCATTTCACCAGGGGCATGAAATGGGCTTCGAGGTCAGAGGGCAAGTGCTCATGGGAGATGGCCCGCAAGGACTCCACCGCGTTGTCCCTCAGCACTGTCTCCTCCACCGTGGCCAGCGACTCCAGTGGGGGCTGCAGGGGCGGGGGAGGGGCGGGTGGCACTGATGCTCTGCTCAGTCCTCCAGCCTTGAGGCCATCCCCCTAGACAGCACCCAGCCCCCCTACCAACCCTGCTCTATGGCTCCTGTCTCTGCTCCAGGGATGAGAACAAGGACCCCGCATGCCACTCACCAACAGGCAGTGCACGTACTCTGGGCTCCCCACCAGGCCGGTAAAGGTTCCCAGCTGCTCAGCCAGGGGAGAAGGACCTCATCCTCATCATAGATGGTGTCTATAGGGGCAGGGCATTCCCATCACAGCCCACCCTGGGACCCCGGCACCCTGGGATCCCGGTCCCAAGATCACAGGCTTGCTGTCAGTACCCACAGTTTTCCATATGGCCAGCACAGAGAACAAGATAGGAGCTGGGGATGGGTGGGGGAGCACTGAGTGACAGGACCACTCTACACCCCTCAGGGAGGGGAGACTGAGTCCCATCCTGTGCAACACTGTGGAAAGCAGATTTCCTGTTCAGGTCAGCTCACACTCTCAGCACTGTTCTCTGCCAAAAATCCTTTTCTATCTGTTCAGATCGGTTCAGCTACTGCCTCCTGGAGACTTTGCAGGCTGTCCCCTTCCCCCAGCCTGCCCCCAACCACAGGACCCTGTGCCCGGCTCCCACCCAAAGACAGGGTCAAGCCCAACCACAGTCTCAGGCCTCAGGCCTGGGCAGGGCAGGCCAGGACACCGGCGATCTCTGGGATTCTTCCTTTCTGACCTAGGACTCACCACAAGAAGCGCAGCACCCAGGGCTCAGAGCACCACCTCCAGAACCCTGAAACTACACTGCTATCCTTTAAGATGCGAGCCTGGCATTTTGCTCTACCCCATGATCATGCTGCAGTAATCGCTTACAAAACCAATCCTGCATGTTCTGCTGGCATGAGGCTGAGGCTTCTGCTTTTCTGTCTGGACAGCACCACCTTTTCCCAACGGACATGGCACCTGCCACATGCAACTGGAGATGTTCCCAGGCAGCAAGTCCAAAGAAGGGACCTTACATCCCTTGGAGCTCTGAGCCCCATGTGTCTAGATACCTGGCAGCTCTTGGTCTGAAGCTTCCACATTCCCCCCATCCCAAGCCCCAATTCTTTCCACCAATGCAGGCAGAACATTGTCTGATGAGACTGTCCTCCCAGCTGACACTTAGGTGTTAAACGGACTGAACGCTCTCCATGTCTCTAGTACGAGTCACACGACTGTGTCCACCTGGCAGAGCCCGAAGCAGGTCTCAGGCTGGGAGTCTCACTCCGGGTCTGCGGCTGCTTTCCAGCAGACTTTCAAGAGGACATCCTGCCTCCACCTTTCTCTTCCTCAGCCTTCCCCTCAACGCAGTCCTGCAGTACATAAAGCTTGTCTACCTGCCCCTCAGCCTCTGTACCCCATCATCTAGGGCCTCTGCCAAGGGCTTCTCTTATTAAGCAGAAGCCATCTCCAGGCATCCCCACTGCACTGGGCCCCACGAGTACCCACCTGTAAGGAAGGGGAGGAGTTCACTTCAAGTCCTTTCCACTCCAAGGGCGAAGGCGATGGTGGACAGCTTCTTGATGCTGTTGAGGTGAAGCTGAGGAGAGAACAAGGAGGGACAATGTCAGTAATCCCAGACTCAAGAGAGCCCCACAGTGCTGGGAGCAGATGCTCAGCACACCCACCATGCCCTCCTCTGACCTGGAGCTCACAGTTCAATAGAAACAGTGCACTTTCTGAGTTCACTTAAGATCAGACACGCTGCCCACCACTGGCTACTACACCACATACTCCACTTAGTAGCAGCCACAGCCTAGCATGCACGCATGCATGCTCTGGGCCAGGCCCTAGACAAGGCACACACACCTGCGACCTCACTGAACCCTCAAAGCAATTGTACAAGGTGCTAAGCTGGCTCACAGCATCAATCCTGTGAGGCACAGCATAAGGCAGAACCTCTGGCTAGCTCACAGAAGTAAGAGGATGGCTGGCGGAGCAGGCATTTAAACACAAGACTTGTGGCTAATGGTGATGATGAGAGAACAAACAATAGCATAGTATTACTACAAAAACAAAAGTCAGGTATGCTGATGCACACCTGTAATCCCAGTACTCAGTGGACTGATGTGGAAGATTTGTGACTTCAAAACCATAGTAAAATCTTTTCTCAAAATAACAATGACAACAGAGGGGCAACCTCAGCCATGTTGTGGGCAACACCATGGGTGAATGGGAACCTGAGACTGTACAAGTGGTTCTGGGTGCCCAGTTTCTGGCTCATTAACTCCCTCTGGAATGCAGGCCATAGAACCTGAGCTTTGTTTCTGAAGAGGGCCATGGTAATTACTGTGCCCAGCGTTTCCATCTCAGAGCCATCGCAGCAGAATCCTGACCAGTGTCTGATGGTACATCCCAAGACACATTATGGAATGGGTTCAGCCCCACTTGACAACAGGAGGGCCACAGGGTGCAGGTGGAGCCACTGCTAGGCTCCCAGCCTGGCCTTGTCAGCACCCTGTCACACCCTTTCTGCTTGATCACACTTTGACACAGTCTTCCCCGTCCAATGAAGTCTGCATAAAAAAAAAAGAACAAAACGAGAGGTTTTGGAGAGCTTCCAGAGAGCTGAAGATGTGAGAGTTTGTGGAGTGTAGGGAGTGTAGGCAAGACACTCGGCTCCCGGGGCATTGCCATACACATCTTTTCAGTAGCATCCTTTATGGTGAACCCATGAGGATTTGTCCCTGGTCCTGATTCCTTTGAGCTGATCAGCTGCATGTGGGGGCAGAGTCAGAAACACAGCAAGCAACCTGGGCCTTCACATCTGCAGCAGGGGAATTAGGGTGAGAACTGAACCAAATTAGAAGGGCCGGGCTGTGTCTGCTGTTGCATAAGGAAATGCTCTGGTGGTAGAGCACCAGCCAGTGAGCAAAAGCATCAGATACCCAGTTGAAGTTCTAATCTCAGATAAAAAAAAGAAAGAAAAAAAGGAAATGCTTGCTTTCTACTGTGGAGAAACGATCACACAGAGGGCACACTCTGGGAACAGAGGCAGGGGGAGGCTGAGGATACACCCATAAGCCCAAGAAAATCAAGAACCATATCTGGGCCTGAAGTGAGGAGAGGAGCTCAGAGTGGATCCCCATAGTATCTGTGAATGTAAGCCATTGGGTGAGGCTATTTCCCAGCAGCCCCAGAGAACAGGGGCATCAAATTCTCGTTGTGTGTTCACATGAGGAGAGAAGCAGCAGGGAGACCCTCCCTCCTCTGAGGAAACCAGGCTGGGAGCAAGGGACACCCCCCTAGGCCAGCCTGTGTATACAGGGTCCTAACCCCAAAGCTCCAATTGCGACCACTGCAGTGGACTGCAAACCCTCCCTGTGTGCTTCTCCTGCCTAGCTCCAGTGCATGGAAAACAATGACATCACATGCGCTGAGTGCAGTGACATCGCTGAGACCAGCTAACCCTGGTAGGCCCAGAAGGCCTCCTCCCCCAGGGCATGGCAGACCAGGAAGCTGCACTGAGGTGAAGAGTAGGCCCCACATCCCGGGAAGGCGAAGAGTGACTGAGAGCTTCCCTGCAGATGAGCCTCTCATCAAGGCATTATGCATCTCTTTGGGATCACAATGGAACTGATGAAGAGTTAGGTAAATAATGCAGCTGAGCTTAGTGATGTGCACCTGAAATGCCAGCACTGAGGAGGCTGAGGCAAGAGGATACTAGGTTCAAGGCTAGCCTGGACTACAGAGTTGAGACCCTGTCTTTAAAAGCAAAAAAGGGACTGGGAAAGTGGCTCAGTGATAGACTGTTTGCCTTGCATGCAGGAGGCCCTGGGTTTGATTCCTCAGCACCACATAAGCAGCAAATGCCTGAAGTGGCACTGTGGCTCAAATGTTAGAGCCATAGCCTTGAGTTGAAGAGTTGAAGGACAGTGTCCAGGCCAAGATCAAGCCTCATTACCGACCAAAAAAAAAAAAAGAATAGAAAATGAGGGGCTGGGAAGTAGCTCAGTGGTAGACTGATTGTATTGCATGCATGATGACCAGAGTTCAAATCCTCAGCATCACCTAAGCAGAAAAAGCCAGAAGTAGTGGTGTGGCTCTAGTTGTATAATGTTAGCCTTGAGCTGAAGAGCTGAAGAACATCACTCTGGCCCAGAGTTTAGGCCCCACAATGGACAGAAAAAAAAAAACAATAGAAAATGAAATATTTAGGCATATTCTCAAGAATATGTAGGTCCTTGAACACCATATCTACTGTGGCACTATTCACCACAGCCAAGAAACAACCCAGAAGCTCCATGGTGTCTGCAGAGAAATGAGTGAAACTGAACATGGTCATGTGGAGCAAAGTCAGCCACGTTTAGAGCACTGGAGTCAGAGGCCTAACTGTGGATGAATACATAAAGAAGATGTAGCCTAGTCAGTCAGTGCTGGAGTCCCCGGCCAGAGGCGTGATCTTGAGATTCCACCCCTCCGGGTGCCTCTGAGGACCTTTCATCAGGATTTTTCAGTCTGAGGCACAGTTCAGTGTCCAGGATGATGAACGCTGACATGGATGTTGATGCTGAAAATCAGATGGAACTGGAGGAAAAAGCACGACATGAATCAAGTGTTGGAACTCCAACACACACTTGAAGATCTCTCAGCAAGAGTAGATGCAGTTAAGGAAGAAATCCTGAAGCTAAAATCAGGAGACCACGTTTTTGGACAATATAGAGAAAACCTCATGTCTGCTTCTAGTGTTTTCCAAACAACTGACATGAAAGGCAAAAGAAAGTAAGGGATTGAGTTCCCCTCTCATTTACGGAATTGCTGCTTCTCTCTCCCTCTCTCTCTCCTTTTCCTTCTCTCCATCCCTTCCCCCGCCCTCCTTCTCTCCCCCCTTTAAAACCTGGAAAGATTCCAAACGTTACAGTATCTTTGTTTGTGGCTTCATTGAATGTTTATAAAAATAATTTCAAATCTAGGCAAAATTAACTACTTAACAGGGGACTTTCATGAGTCTGGGTATTATGTTAGTCTAAGAAAATGTGCAGATGTGTTGTAGAGACTTTATAATTAGAATTGCATATATTTATGAAACTTGAAAATGAATGTTTTTTTGAATTTGCTTTTATTACATGCTTACTTAGTAAGATATACAAGAAAATAACCATGTTGTGAAAATGTGACCAAAATCATGTACTGAATGCACAGCTGTATGTATGTACCTGTTCACCATTGTGTGCCTCTCCTCCATCTGCCTCATCCTCCCCATTTACCTTCTCCTAAGTCAAGATAGTTTCACATTTGTAAAAGTGCTTGGAGTAGTAATCACCCGACAGTAATCTGATCTGTAAGTCCTGAAGTTAACCAAAACCTTGCCTAAAGTTTGTCAGTTGTACTTTCTAATAATAAGATAGGAGTGATGGTTTCTCTTTAACCATTTGAAAACAGATTTGGGCTATAAAGAGGATTTTAAGTTGAAACTAAATTATCCAATTGAGATCTGTTTAAAAACAAAAAACCAGCTTACTTTTGCGCCAAATAACTCACTTGCTATCTGAAAAGATAAGAATTTTGGTTATGGGCTGTGAAGGTGGCTCAGTGGTAGAGTGCTTGCCTTGCATGTATGAGGCCTTGGGTTCCATTCCTCAGCACCACATAAGCAAAAAGAAAAAAGCCGGAAGTGGTGCTATGGCTCAAGTTGTAAAGCATTAGCCTTGAGCTGAAGAGCTGAGGGACAGCCCCCAGGCCTAGAGTTCAGGGGCAACAACCGGAACCCCTCCTCTAAAAAAAAGAATTTTGGTTATGTATCGATTAGATGTAGAAAGTCTGGGAGGAATACATAGAAATAGGTAATGAATAATGTGATAAATGTAGCAACCAACTCCAAATGTTTTCACTCCAGATTTGTATTGTCTCTGGCACAGAACAGATTTCCAGTGAATATATATATATATATATATATATATATGAAAATGGGTTAAGTTTGACTGATCTTACATACACCACATGCTATGCTATTCCAACTCTAGGGTTTGGTTGCAAGGTTTATTTGTTGTACCTAGTCAATTAACTGTTACCAAATTCCTTGAAGAGTATACTGGTATTAGAATCACGAATGAGATAATTTTATTTGTATAATAATTGGTAAGCTCAGTATTTTTATCTCACTCTGTAAAGGCAACTAATTGGTTGGTAGAATTTTAGGCATTCTCATAACAATTTCTAAAAATTTAGTTCATAGATTCCATTTGGTAAACGAATCAATATCAGCGGTAATATTAAGAGATTACACTAGGAAACGAGATCCACTAATATAGCTTATGGTTATTAGATTTGAACTACTTTAATCATGGGATAATCTTATGTGTTAGTGTAAGTTTTCATAAATGACTTTAACTATATGAAGATGTAATAGTCATACTGCAAACATCCCTTTTGCATGCCTTTTGTGACCTAATTTTACAAATATTTAATATGGTGTTGCATTTCTGCTTTGCTGTTTAAGAAAAAGATGTTTCACACACACACAAAAGATGTAGCCTATTTTCATCACAAAGTACGAATAGGCCAGGAACAAGAAGGAAATCCTGTCATGTGCTGACACATGTGTAGAACTACAGATCGCTGTGGGAAATGCAAGAAGTCAGACACAGAAAGGTAAATGCATGTTCTTGAAACAGACAAAAACAAGGCAGAGGAATTGTCAGCAAGACCAGTAGGGTCCTGGTGAGGAATGGAGTCCATGCAATGAGGTAGACCAGAAACCCAGGGTGAGGAGTCACTGCTGATCCTCTCCTGAGCACAGTGACAAATTTCTGCTTCAAAATCACTGCTGCTAATGATGAAAATGAGTAGGGAATTAGAGAATGAAGCTACCTCCTCAGAAACGACCAGACATGAAAAGAGATCAACCTGCTTTCAGGAATATGCATGAAATACTTACTTCTAATCTCCAAATGGGGTCTCTAGGGATGAAAACATTTTAAGAAAAAAATGGCCATTATTGCCAAAGAAATTCCTGTACAGAATGTCTCATTCTTTTTTCTTTCTTTCTTTTGGGCCAGTCCAGGGGTTTGAACTCTGGGCCTGGATGCTGTTGCTGAGCTCTTTTATTCCAGACAGGCACTCTACCACCAGAGGGTGGAGATAAGAATTGGAGATAAGAATCTCATGGGCTTTCTTCACCAGGCTGGCTTTGCACCTTGATTCTCTGATATCAGGCTCCTGAGATTGCATCAGTACAGGGTTCCATTTTTCTTTTCTAACACCATATATGATGATAAAACAAAAGGAGACTGAGATGAGGAAGGCCGGAAGGTGGCTCAGGGGTAGAGTGCTTGCCTAGCATGCATGAAGCCCTGGGTTCAATTCCTCAGCAGCACACACATGAAAAAAGACAAATGGTGCTGTGGCGCCAATGGTAGAGTGCTAGCCTTGAGCAAAAGCAGCTCAGGAACAGTGCCCAAACCCTGAGTTCAAGTCTCAGAACTGGAAAAAAAAAAAGGGAAGAGGCACTTTGGGTAAGAATCTTTGGGGACACATGGCTTATACACCGCTGAGATTGTTTACAGTCATCTCGCTTCAGGCCTTAGTGTCTCTTGCCAGCCTACTGGGATCCAGGAGAATTAAGCGACTGCACCACTCCCCTGTCCCCTGGAGAAGCACCCACATGAAAGTGAAAAGTGTCTTGATAATTGTCACATGGGGGAAAAGAAAAAGTTTACTGAGAACTTGGCTTGCCACCCCAGGTGAAGGGAAAATCACCATTCCCGCGGGAGACGACCACAGCTGCCGCCCTCCTGGACCCCTATCTAAGTAGCCCACTGAAGCTCTGAAGTGCCCATGTGTATCTCAGAAATGACCCGCCCTGCCACGCACATCCTGAGAGAAGAGGCGAGCACTTGTGTTCACTGCCACTGGAAAGGCGCAGCCTGCAGGAGAGACCCCTGGTTCCCAACTCTGGGTAAGGTATCACCTTAGGATCAGGGATTCTGCATTGATCCTGGATGCATAACAAAGCCACAGGAAAGGATAGGAATGGGCTAGGACAGTGAAAAGAACTGGGGTTCTAGGCCCCCCACCCCCAAGCCCTGTTGATTCCTCACTTCTTCTTCCTAACAGAGTCTGTCCTGGTTTATGACAAGTGAGGAGGAATCCTGAATGTCCATGGGCTGGGGAAGATGTGTTCACATCAGCGACTCTAGAATGGCATTTGAACCTAAAATTGCCCCTCTCGTTATCTGTCATTCACCTCTTCCTTCACCCGCACCATCCCCACCACAGACCTGGTTCATCTTCATGGTATTTCTTCTGTGCAATATGGGCTCGGTGTTGAGGAAAGGGTGACACCTAGGACCCACGCCCGCAGCCAGTGTATTGAGGTATAAGTGCATGTGACCATGGGTATGTGTCACCCATGTTTCAAGTTTCTTCCTTTAGTTAGTCAGAGAGCTTGAACTTGAGTCTTGCCCATGTTCCTTGAACCCATTTTGCTCAAAGCTAGGCCTCTACCACTTTGAGCCACAGGTCTACTTCTGGTTTGCTGGTGCTTAACTGGAGAAAAGAGTCTCAGACTTTCCTTCTCTGAGCTGGCTTTGAATTGGGAATCCAAGGTCTCAGCCCCTGAGTAGCTAGGATTACAGGCTTGAACCACTAGAGCCTTGCTTGTTTAGAATCTTAGATCTGATTCTACAGAGGAGAAATGGAGCCGTCTTCATCTCAGAACCTGACTCACCTTCCTTTCATGCCATTTCTCCAGGCTCACCCATTTCCATGAACATGCCATCTTCCTCTTCTCCATGGATGAATAGAATTGGATTTTTCCTAATACATGAGATACATTAGGAAAGTATTTCTGGTGGTCTGAATGCTGGATGGAGAATGTTGAGTTCCCTTGGAACCATGCAGGCCTCAGTTTCCCAGGCCAGAGCCTCTGGATGAGACTCAAGGAACAGAGAGGATGGGAGATACCCATGTGCTTATGGGGGTGATCCTCTTAGGCCAGACTGTGGTTGAGTTTATGGGTAATTTGTCTCCTCTCTCCCATTATCTATTCCTTTCCTGCATGGGGAACAGGATGAGAGCCACAGACTTGATTCTTAGGCACTTAATTGTGGCCAACCTCCTAACTCTTCTATTTAGGGGTGTTCCCCAAACCATGGAGGTTTGGGGCTGGAGAATTTTCTTCAATGATGTGGGGTGCAAAATGTTCTTCTATCTTTGCCGAGTGAGCAGGGGAGTGTCAATGGGTAGCACTTGCTCCCTCAGCATCTTCCTTGCTGTCAGCATCAGCCAGGGGGACTCCAGGTAGGCAGGGCTGAAGAGGAGAGCCCACAAGCACATTGTCTCCACCATCTACCTCAGCTGGGGGGTCTTCTTCCTGGTGAGCATTATTTTTCTTATGTACATGACTGGACCCAAAGCGCATGACAACATGACGAGCTTAAAGTCCTATGGATACTGTTCTTCCGTGCGTCACGATCCAGCTGCTGATGTGCTGTACATGGCCATACTGTCGGTGCCTGATGTTCTGTATCTGGTGCTCATGCTCTGGGGCAGCACCTCCATGCTTTTTGTCCTGTACAGACACAAGCAGACAATGCGACACATCCAGAGGACGAGTGTCTCCACCAGAGCCTCTCTCGAATCCAGAGCCATCATAAGCGTCCTCCTCCTGGTGAGCGCCTTTGTCTCCTTTTAAACCGTGTCCTTCATCTGTCACATTTGCTTGTCTGTGATTTACAACCCCAGCCCTGTGCTGTACCTTATAGCGACATTTGCTATGGGCTGTTTCCCAGCCCTCAGCCCTTTCCTGCTCTTGAGCGGACACTCCACTCCCTGCATCCTCCTCTTCATCTGCACAAAGAAAAAAAAAGGTCCTCCCCTGAGGACCACCAATCTTGCATCTCTGCTGAACTTTGCTTGGCCATTCAACAATCTCCACACCTAGATAAAAGTCATCTGCTGAGAGATAGAGGTGTGCACACATGGCCACACATGTGCATTTGTGTGCTATATATCTGTGTGTGTGTTAATCTGTCTCTATTGTGCTGGCCCACAAAATTATATGAAAGTGGAAATGTTAGATTTTGAAATAATGCTTATTAGATCATGTCAACTTCTTCCAGAGAATCTGCCCCATTACCTGTTGGTGGTGTCAAGTTTAAGATAAACTGGTTAAACTCACCTAACATGTTTTCCTAATTCTATTGTGAGTCTTTTGATTTTTTCTTTCTCTCTTTAATAGTTCCCTATGCAATGAAGCAAATCATTCTTAAAGCCTTTTCTGTTCTGGAGAATAAAGTAGTTGGAAAGAAAATAGCAGCTGGATGGTGGTGGTTGATGGCTGTGTTCTGATTTCCTGAGGAGGCGGGATATAAGAATCACAGTTCAAAACGAGTCTAGGCAGAAAACTCTCTGAGACTCTTGTTTCCAATAAACCACTAAAAGAAAAAAAGGATGGAGGTGGTGCTCTGGCTGAAGTGATAGAGCACTACCTTTGAGCAAAATCATCCCAGGGATAGAAGAGATGCCAGAGTTCAAGCCCCACGATTGGCACAAAGAAGGAAAGAGAGAATGAGGGGCACAGATAGACAGATAGACAGAGACAGACCGAGGTGAGCGAGGGAAAGCCAGCAAAAAAGGAAGGAAGGAAGGAAGAAACAAAGGAAGGTAGGTAGGGAAGAAGGAAAGAAGGAAGAAGGAAAGAAGGAAGAAGGAGAAGGAAGCAAAGAGGAAGGAAGGAAGGAAGGAAAGAAGAAAGAAAGAAAGGATGGAAGGAAGGAAGGAAGGAAGGAAGGAAGGAAGGAAGGAAGGAAGGAAGTCCTGCTGGTGTAGCACTGACCACAAACATCAAGGCTCCTTCCTGACAGTTACTCCCTTAGTCTTGTCCGTGTTTATTTCTTATACATAATTTATTTTCACAACTGTTTCTTTTCCTGTGTGGTCTATGTTACATATCTCTAGACTTTCTGCTAATTCAACAAGGACATTAAGTGTACTTTTGAAAAAGCACAGTTTTTAATGTAAAGTTATTGTTGCAACACGAAGGCTCCTTGAGAAAGTCCCTTGCTTGGCTATTGTGACATTTCCTGCAGTGCTCCTCATGTCCCTTTTTGTGAGGCCACCTTACCACAGCATCTGGGGTGCAGGTCAGGGCTGCTGTGCTGAATGACAGGAGGGCCTCTGGTCCAGGGCTCTCCACCTCTACCCTTTTCTTCTCAGGAACGAATTTCAGGGTGACAGCAAGCCAGAAGTAGCACTGATGCCCTGGAGACAGTCACCAGCCCTGAACACAAAAGCTCAGGGACATGCCCCAGGCCCTGAGTTCAATTCTTGGGATGGGCACAGAAAAGGAAAGGAAGCAGATGGCAGGCCTGCCTAAAGGAGCCATCCAGGGACTATGACAGGTGATGAGTGGACTGTGGGCTCTGAGCTAGGCGCCTCCTCCTGATCCTGAAGTTCCCACAGCCACCCCACCACAGAAAGGCTTGAACCACAGGCCCTGCTGTCCCTGCACTCCCTCCCCTCACACTGGCTTTAGCCAGATTCCCTCCACGCCCATGCCCTTATGCAGCCAAAAGTCATTCCACCCAGCACACACATGCTGGGGTCTCCTTGGGGAGCTGTCTGGTGTCATTATTAACATCATACACACCTGGTCCTCTCCTGACCCCTGGTATTCCCGACCCCAGGGGTCTTCCCTGTCTGTGTTACCTTGGAGAGCGTGGATGTGGACTTAGGCTCGTAGCCTAGGGGCAGCGCGCACCCTCCACCAGCTCCCTGCCTGCTGAGGGGACGCAGGCTTTCCCTGCCCCCACCCTACGCCCTCTTCACACCAGCTCCCCAGGAGCACCCCACCCTTCACCCACCTCACACTCTGTCTTGAGCATGATCCAAATCCAAGACAACCCACGCCCCGTGCCTCCCTTCCCCCACAGCGCTCAGCAACGCTCCACGCGCTTTTCCTCTTTTTTTTTTTTTGGTTGGCCGTGGGGCTGGAGCTCTGGGCCTAGGCACTGTTCCTCAGCTCTTCAGCTCAAGGTTAGGCTCTGCACCCCATGCACTCCTGCAGTCCACTGGAAGCACAGCCTTCCGTTTTCACTCTGACATGCAGCCCTCCCTGCACTCGTTACTTCTGGAGAGTTCGCACATTCAGGACGTCTCTCTCCATATTTGTCTCCTCCTTTCTTCCTGAGCACCCTCAGTTCTGCGCTATCATATTGTTTCCTGTCCACTGTGCCCTTGCCATGTGGTGTCCGGACCCCCGACTCCTGTTAACCTACGCACACCTGCCGGTCTGAGCTCACAGCAAGCTCCTGACTTGGCTTCATTCACAGCGGCACCTGGTGACTATGGTCAATATGAAGGAGGGATGAGACATGCTGGGCAGGACGAACTCGGAGCCAGGAGAGATCACAGGGGGTGGACCCCTGGGCACCATGCTTGTTGCTGCCTAGAGTATAGGAGGCTTCACGCAGGATAATAGGAAGAGGAAGAGGGGGGCCTTCAGCCATGGCAGGTCAAGGGAGCAGCAGGTAGGGTTACTGTGCATTCACAAACCTGTGGGGGGGGGAGGGGACTGCCACTGAGGCCCAGCAGGTGAGCTGTCCCGAGGGGGCAGGACAGGGGTGGTGGGGCAGGTGGTGGCAGGGGAGCCCAGGACTCACTGGGGGAGCTCTGCCTTCACAGCGCTGGACACTCCTGGGTAGCAGATGGAGCAGACGCCACAAGCAGTGGTGCGGGAGGTGAACCAGTTGCCCCCCACCAGCTGTTTCACCAGCAGCATGGAGTGGACTTCGAGGTCAGAGGCCTAGAGCTCGTGGGAGATGGCCCAGAAGGTGTTGGGAGCTGACAGTAAAGTTTAAAGGTCATCTTGACCCTGGTGCTCACTTGTAGGCACATACAAGGAGCTGGCTTTCTTGAAAAACACCAGGTGCCTGGAATTGCTTTGCTATGTCTGCAGAGTTTGTTTTACTTTCTACCAGTTGACCTTGTCCTGTTTTTACTGCACTCTGTTTTTACTGAAATTTTCCTTGTTTTTCTGGACTATTGTAACTTTATGTTACCTCTTGACTTCTAATTGTATATATTAGGGAAAGTTAAAAGTAAACGATGTTGCAGTCTTGAGCTGCAGACCTCCCGACCGCATCCTTTGTCTTATGTCTTTATTTTTCTGCATCCTTGCCCCCTAATTCAGGATTCCCTTTTGTTGCCTGCAGGCTCTGGTAAGTGACGCCCGAACAGGCACCTGAAAACCTGGCATCAAGGCAGAGGACCCTGCTAAGGTAAGAGGATGTGTCTGGAGAAAGAGAGCGGGTGATAGTATAGTCGGGAGTAAGAAATTATGGGGGCAAGGTAACAGCTGCACATTATATGTGCAGGCTCTTTAGGGCATGCTTCAAGCTCGAAGAGTGAAAGTTGGACAAAGTCAGTTAGAGAGTTTCTTTTGCTTTGTCAAGGAAGTATGCCCCTGGTTCTCAGAGTAAGGAATCATTAGTTTAGAAATTTAGCAAACAAACAAAAAAAAAAAGGACAAAAGGATTCAGGGACACTATTATGCAAATGGCTTGTAAGTTAAAACATTGCTGCTTTGTAATTGTCTGGTATCTGTGTAGCCTGCAGGTTCTGTATTGGGGTTGGCAAGAGTCTTAGTGGACGCGCTATAAGACAGCCAACTGGGCCAGTGGGAGACGTCCCCCGGATCCCCATCAGGGTAAACTATCCACTTGTGGGGACATTTGGGTCCTTCCTTACTCTGGCACTTTATGTCAGACAGTCTACAACGCGCATGCTGTAAATGTGTTTTGTCTCAATGTTTATGTGTATGTATTTTAGAATTCTTGGAATGTTTCTTCTCTCAGATTCATCCTCATGGGAGAGCCCGGAGTAGGCTGGCTAACACCCCCTCAATATCTGTTTCTCTCTAGCTCCTTCTTTGTTACTTAGACTTTAAACTGAACCCTTTTTCTCCCTTTCACTGCCACCTCCTCCACCCTCTCTGGATCCAGAAGTAAAGGAGTGGTGAGGGGTGAAAAACCTGGAGGATCTAAAAATAACTTAAAAGGGCTGGCAGGGAGAATTCGCAGCCTGATGAAACTGCCACTGACCACCTGCAAGTGACACCAGCAAGATCTTAGCCTCAGGCCTTGGCCCAGGGGGTCTTAGTGTGGGGGAGAACCTGTCAGTCTGAGGGGAGGGCTGCTAGGGACTTTTTTCACTTGCCCCAAGATGACTGGGAATTCTCCTCCACCTTGGAAGGCCCCTGGGTCAATGTTTGCAGGAATCTAAAAGAAAAATCCTCCGCAGGTGAGTAAAGGGGATTCGAGTCCCCTGGTAAGTAGATTGGAGTCCCACTTGTGAATTGTGGTGAGATGTCGCGCCATTCACTGAGACCTGATTTTGTCTTTGTGGCCACTTGTCTGTCTTGTTCACTCAGTGTATTTTCTGCTATGTTTTCTGGGGTAGGGATAAACTGGGGGCCCATTAGCCCCGAACTCAGCCTTTGGTTGTTGTCTTGTCAAGTTCTGTTTTAGAATTGATACCAGTTTTAAATGTACATACAACTGATTTTGATTTTTTCGCGCTTTAAGATCTGTGTGCATTTTGTATGTGTTTGTGAACATGTTCAAAGGAAAAATTATCAGCATGCTGTAACAATTGGGCAAGTTTAAGTTTAAAATTCAAAAGGTTATGAGGTTTGGACATTACCAAAAATTTTTAAGAATTTTCCCATTGTTTTAAATGACTTTTTAAGGATTTTTTAATTTAGAAAATTAAAAATTCTGGTATTTTAAAATGCATAAGTCCCAAAACTAAACCAAGATGAGTTAAACCAGCTTAACAGGCCCATATCAAGCATTGAAATAGAAACAGCAATAAGAGACCTCCCAGCTAAGAAAAGTCCAGACCAGATGGTTTTACAGCGGAATTTTACAAGGCCTTCAAAGCAGAGCTCACACCAATACTCCTCCAACTCTTCAATGAAATTGAAAGAGAAAGCTCACTACCGAACACATTCTATGAAGCTGTCATAACCCTCATCCCAAAACCTGGCAGGGACTCATCAAAGAAAGAGAACTATAGACCCATTTCTTTGATGAACATTGATGCAAAACTTCTCAACAAAATTTTGGCCAATCGACTTCAACAATTCATCCAAAAAATCATACACCACGATCAAACAGGATTCATTTCAGGGATGCAAAGCTGGTTCAATATACGCAAATCAATTAATATTATTCATCACATCAACAGGAGCAAGAATAAGAACCACATGGTTATCTCAATAGACGCAGAAAAAGCATTCGACAAGATCCAACACCCCTTTATGATGAAGGTTTTGGAAAAATTAGGAATCCATGGAACATTCCTCAATACAATAAAGGCTGTATATGACAAACCTACAGCCAGCATTATACTCAATGGTGAAAAACTACAGCCATTTCCTCTTAACTCAGGAACAAGACAAGGATGCCCACTCTCTCCACTTCTCTTCAATCTAGTATTAGAATGCCTAGCTACAGCAATAAGACAAGATGCAGACATAAAGGGGATCCAAATAGGGAAAGAAGAAATAAAACTCTCCCTTTTTGTAGATGACATGATCTTGTATTTAAAGAATCCCATAGACTCCACTCCCAAATTACTCAAGCTGATTCAAAACTTTGGCAAAGTAGCAGGTTATAAAATTAACCCCCAAATAACAATGGCTTTTCTGTATGCCAACAATAAGAAAAGTGTGGCTGAAATTAGGAAAGCAACTCCATTTGTAATAGCTCCACAAAAAATAAAATACCTCGGAATTAACTAAAGAAGTGAAGGACCTCTATGATGAAAACTTTAAAATCTTGAAAAAGGAAATCAACACAGAACTTAAAAAATGGCAAAACCTCCCATGCTCCTGGATTGGAAAGATTAACATCGTGAAAATGGCAATACTTCCCAAGGCTATCTACAAATTCAACGCAATACCTATCAAAATTCCACCCTCATTCTTCAAGGAAATAGAAGAGGCAATCCAAAAATTCAGATGGAACAATAAAAGACCCCGAATAGCAAAAACGCTCCTCAACGGAAAGAACACTGCTGGAGGAATATCAATACCAAATTTCAAACTCTACTATAAAGCCATAGTAATCAAAACAGCTTGGTATTGGCATAAGAACAGACCTCAGGACCAATGGAATAGAATTGAAAACCCAGAAATGAACCTACAGACCTATAGCCATCTAATCTTCGATAAGGGAGCTAAAACAATAGAATGGAAGACAGACAGCCTCTTCAGTAAATGGTGCTGGCAAAACTGGTTAACTACATGTAGAAAACTAAACCTAGACCCTTATATATCACCCTGCACCAGAATCAACTCCAAATGGATCAAAGACCTTGAACTCAAAGCAGACACTCTGAAAACATTACAGGATGGAATAGGAGAAACCCTGGGTCTCCTTGGCTCAGGCCGAAATTTTCTGAATAGAGACCCGGAAACACAACAAATCAAAGAAAGGTTGGACAAATGGGATTGTATAAGGTTGCAGAGCTTCTGCAGGGCAAATGACATAGCTAGCAAGATCAATAGAAAGCCCACGGATTGGGAGAAGATCTTTACTAGCCATACAACGGACAAGGGTCTCATATCTAAAATACACTTGGAACTCAAAAAATTAAACCACCCAACAACAAATCCTCAAAGAAACAACTGCCCAATAAGTAAGTGGGCGAAAGACTTAAAGAGAAGCTTCTCTGAAGAAGAAAGAAGGATGGCCAATAGACACATGAAGAAATGTTCACCATCCCTAGCCATAAAAGAAATGCAAATCAAAACAACATTGAGATATCACCTCACTCCAGTTAGAACGGCAAAAATCAAGAACTCTAACAACAACAGATGCTGGAGGGGATGTGGACAGAAAGGAACCTTACTTCATTGTTGGTGGGAATGTAAACTTGTTCAACCGCTTTGGAAAGCAGTATGGAGGTTCCTCAAAAGACTCCACATAGAGCTCCCCTATGACCCAGCAATCCCACTTTTGGGCATTTACCCTAATGTTTACAAACAAGACCACACTAAAGCTACCAGCACAACTATGTTTATTGCAGCATTATTTACCATAGCTAAGATATGGAACCAACCCAGATGCCCCTCAGTAGATGAATGGATCAAGAAAATGTGGTATATATACACAATGGAATTCTATGCCTCCATCAGAAAGAATGACATTGCCCCATTTGTTAGGAAATGGAAAAACTTGGAAAAAATTATATTAAGTGAAGTAAGCCAGGCCCAAAGAAACGTAGGTCCCATGGTTTCCCTTATTTGTAATATCTAGTACATGTATGAGTCAAGCGGAAAAGGTCAGATAATGTGATGTCAGGAAAATGAACCCTTAGATGTGTATTTTAATGTTTTTTTTTTCTTTCATGCATGTGTTTCTAACACATTTATAAGATTATCTCTTTGTTGCTTTGTATGTCCCTCCCCCACAGTATAACCCCTGCTTTCACTATATTTGATGTCAGTATAACTTGTGGAGGAGATGGGGAAAAACCAGTTGTTTAAGGATACAGGTGGACCTGTTGCAACAATGAGAAGTACAAGTTGTCATGTCCAAAACGAGCTTTATAACGTTGGTGCGGGGGGGGGGGGGGGGGGGAAGGAAAAGGATTGGGATTAGGGGGGGAGGGGGGAGGCTGGGAAGGGATGTGAAGGATAAACAAAGGAGGAGGCTGCAATGCTTGGTAAGAAATGTACGCATTATCCTGCCCATGTAACTGTAACTCCTCTGTACAGTATGTTCACAAATAAAATTAAATTAAATTTAAAAAAATAAATAAAATAAAATGCATAAGTCTGTTTACACTGTAATCAAGTTATCTGGCTCAACAAAAATGCCTTGGCTGTTTGGAATTTAGTTCTCTTGGCTAAAATTTGGGGATAAATATTAAAAGTTTAAAAATAAAAATTTGTTTAACACTGTCAAAGACATTCCCTGTTCTGTCTGTCTAAAAATGTGTATTTTCATTCAAAAACGAAGAGATAAGAAAAGGAAAAAACTTAAAAGCCAACAAAAGACCTATCTTTAGGGACAAGGGGTAAACAGGCAAAAGTGCAGTTCAGCATACATGTTGGGATGGGCCATAGGAGGAGTCCACACATGGTAAAAGAGGACAAGCTGGCACAAACGCAGTTCATCTTACCCTAAACAGTGAGACTAGGTGCTTGCCTATTCCATAGGAGGGGCCAAGTGGCCCAGCTTTGTTCTGTCCTTTTTTTTTTTTTACAGAGAAATACTAGAAACATGATGGTAAAAATTAGTGATGTGATCATCTGCTTAGTATTGCTAAAACTTCCCCTTGGACTTAAAAAGAAGGTTAAAAAATGTATAATATGACTTGCTTTCAATGATGTTCTACAATTAGGATATGTTTTTAAAAGTCATAAAGGTGTTAAGTTTAACTTCTTGGTACAGTGATGGTGATGGTAATTCTTGCATTAAGGAAAAATTGTAATTTGATTTGAAAGTTTTAATGTGTATCAGTTTTAAAACAAGCAGCCAAGAGGCAATAAGTGACACTTGGCCTCAAGATTTTAATGGTTTTTTTTTTTTATTGTAACTAAAAACTAAAATATAAAATAATAAAAGAGATTAATAGGAGGTTTAAGAAATAGGAATGGATTTCTGGGTATAAAGTTTAAAAGTAAAATTGTTCTTAACATTTGTCTCAAAGTGGAAAAATTAAGATTACAAAAATAATTGCTTAATTGCTATTCCAGTTTGCTCTTATATGTTTTTTAAGTTTCCAGCAAGCCAAGAACAAAGCACAGAGGAGTCTTATAAGTTTGTCAGATGTAACTTTAGCTCTTAATAAGTTCCAGGTAAGAGCATGCTTAAAAGCTACTTCTATGTTGACCACCTTGTTGCTTTTAATTGGCGTAAAGTGGCTTTTTATAAGACTCATTGATCTGCAAACTGGTTCAAAGCCAGCCTGGGCAGAAAAAGTTCCTTGTGTGACTGTCACCTCTACTCAACCAGCAGAATGCTGAAAGAGCAAGCAGAGTTGCTTTGGGACTCATAGTAGCAGAGTGCTAGCCTTGAGTTGTAGAGCTGAGGGACAGAGCTCTGGCCCCGAGTTCAAGTCCAGCGACCAGCTAAGGGAAATACAAATGAGGCATTTATCCCAGTGTAGAGAAGTCATTCCTGGGACAAGAGGAATGGAGGAGCCTCCAGAGGCAGTAAGCCACTGCTTAGATGACAGAAATGTCGGATCCCAGAGTCATTTGTGCATGACCCTTCAAAAATTGGTCAGAGCCAGGAGGTCATGAGAAGATAGTTTGTAAGCATGCCTAAAGTCCATGACTATCTACCTTGTAGGGACAGAAACTTGTCACTAATCTGTGATAGTACTAAAAAGCTAAAGTTATAAAATGTGGAGGATGGTTTAAATACCTACCCCTGTATGTGCCCAAAGCCCTAATAGGCAATACTTTTGAGCTAACTCCCGCTACATAAAATTTATCTGCTCAAGAAAAAAGTTTGTAAACCTGAGAGTGTGTTTCTATTAACATCTGTCTAAAGGCCTGCACAGGTAACTTAGGCATTGTTAGGGTCACTAGACGTCCTCCTAAAGATGCTTTTACAAACCAAAGTGCTAAACAAGCTACACTGTTGTAGCTAAAAAAAAAAGTCCGGCATTTATCAACAGTTAAAATATTTTTCTTAATGACATCTAACCCTGGTAAACCTCTTTGTAAAATAGACTAAGGTTATAGGTTCCTGGGTAGGTAGGATCAACCCTCCTGAGTCAGCTTGAAGAAGTTATAGAAGATGAATCTTTGCCCATCTTCCCCTTTTTAAAACAAGGGACTGGGGCTGGGAAGGTGGCTCAGTTGTAGAGCGCTTGCCTTGCATGCTTAAGGTCCTGGGTTTGATTCCTCAGCATCACATAAGCATAAAGAAAAAACCGGAAGCGGCACTGTGGCTCAAGTGGTAGAATGCTAACCTTGAGCTGAAGAGCTGAGGGACAGCCTCCAGGCCCAGAGGTCAGGCCCATGACTGGACCAAAAAAAATAAAATAAAATAAAATAAAACAAGGGACCAGAGTCATAAAAAAAAATGTGACAAAATAGACAAAAAAAAAAAAAAAAAAGACACGGAAAATACTAGTACAGGCCTGAGCCCTCTATATCTGCCTAAGAAATCAGCCTTATTTAAAAAACAACTATCTAGTTAAAAAGGTTGTCATCTTGGTAATTTGCCCTGGGCTATGGTGTGAACAGTCTTAAAAACTAGTGGGGCCACACCCTGCCAAGCCTATGTATTACTTGTATTCTTAACCAGTCTGTGTAGAAATTTACAGCCCAGCACAAGGTGTGACAGTCCCTTGGAGCCACTGAGAGACCCTGCTGCAGCTGCTGCTACAGCCTGACAGTCACCTGGAGGAAATCTACATCGTTACCCTGACCACCTCCTCATGGAAGAAGTAGACTAAACTCCTACCTGATTCCATCTTTCGGATGGCTTCCCTAATTCAGGATTCCCTTTTGTTGCCGCAAGGCTTGGGCAACAAGGACTCCACTGCCTTGTCCTGCACCACCATCTCCTCCACCGTGGCCAGCGACTCCAGTGGGGGCTGCAGGGGCGGGTCAGTGGGGTGGCACTGATATTCTGCTCAGCCCTTCAGCCCTGAGGCCATACCCCAGGACAGCACCCCATCCTACTCCCAACATGGATCCACGGCTCCTGTCTTTTCCCTGGGGATGGGAACCTGTTCCCATCACCCTACATGCCACTCACCAGCAGGCAGTGCACATTCTCTGGGCCCCCCACCAGGTTGGTGATGGTTCCTAGCTGCTCAGTTAGGGCCAGAAGGACCTCATCCTCATTGTAGATGGTGTCTGTAGGGGCAGGGTATTCCCATCACAGCCTACCCTGGGCCCCGTCACCCTGGGATCTCGGCCCCAAGATACCCAAGCTTGCTGTCAGTACCCAGAGTTTTCCCATATGGCCAGCACAGAGAACAAGATAGGAGCTGGGGGTGCGTGGGAGAGCGCTGCATGACAGGGCCACTCTGTACCCCTCAGGAATGGGAGACTGAGTCCCATCCTGTGCAACACTGTGGCCAGCAGATTTCCTGTTCAGGTACAGCTTACACTCTCAGCACTGTTCTCTGCCAAAAATCCTTCCTCTCTGTTCAGACTCGGTTCAGCTACTGCCTCCCGGAGGCTTTGCAGGCAGTCCCTCCCCCAGCCTGCCCACAACCACCGACCCCTGTGACCGGCTCCCACCCGAAGACAGTGCCAAGCCCAGCCACAGTCTCAGGCCTCAGGGCTGGGCAAGGCAGGCCAAGGCACCACCGATCTCTGGGATTCTTCCTTTCTGACATAGGACTTGCCACAGGAAGCACAGTACCCAGTACTCAGAGCACCACCTCCAGAACTACGACACTACACTGCTGTCCTTTAAGATGCCAGCCTGGCATTTTGCTCTAGCCCACAATCATGCTGCAGTAACTGCTCACAAAACCAATCCTGCATGTTCTGCAGGAATGAGGCCAAGGTTTTTGCTTTGCTGTCTGGACAGCACTACCTTTCCCAAAAGACATGGCGCCTGCCACATGCGACTGGAAAGGCTCCCGGTCAATGCAGTCAATTTGGCCTAGAAACCCCTCCAAGGAGAGAGCAAGACTAGCATTGGCTCGATTGAGCCACTCAACGTCTGCCACCCGAAAAAGAAAAACAATTTAGTGAGGATCCAAGCCATAATGCCTTTAGGCTTGGGTCCTTCACTTGCCAATAGCAAGTTGGTGTGCCTGAGAGTACATCTGAGGTGTGCCCCCCCCAGGGGAGTGTGAACCCATTCTAATGGCTCCCCCCTTTGAATTAAAACTGCAGAAATCAGTGTAACACCTGCAA
Organism: Dipodomys spectabilis; assembly: GCF_019054845.1. Taxonomy (NCBI): domain Eukaryota; kingdom Metazoa; phylum Chordata; class Mammalia; order Rodentia; family Heteromyidae; genus Dipodomys; species Dipodomys spectabilis. The sequence goes on from NW_024870943.1 coordinate 1,472,090, forward strand.
ACAGCTAAAGGGAAATGGGCTCAAAAATAGAATACCTCCTCAGAGAAACTGCATCCAGGGCTTCTTGGAACTGCAAAAATATTACCCGATGGCTGTCTGTAATTGTAATAAGCTCATGGGGCATCCCGTCCTTTAGTAGGGCAAATAAGGGCCCAAGACTATCTTTAGGGACAGGAACCCATGGCAACAGCCAAATGATTTCCCTAAAAGGCTCTGAAGTTGGGTTAAGGTCAGAGAGGCTGGAATATCCAGCAAAGGCTTAAGGGCCTGGCCTGAGTCAAGGTAAGGTGGGTTCCAAGCACCTTAAAAGGAGGTACCTTTTGAATTTTATTGAGGGCTATGGTAAAACTCCCCTTTTTTAATATGGCGAGAACCTGGGCCAGAAGGCCCCCAGGCGGCCAAGGTCTTGGTGCCCCAGGATTATATCATCCATGTAGGCATAGGCAAGGGAGGTATCTGAACCAAGCATAGGCCCTAAAAGTGTGGCCACGTTATTGTTGGCAAAAGGCTGGGCTAGAAGGGATGGAGAAAGCAAACTTCTCCCAGTCATCTGGATGCAGGTGGATATATCAATCACAACCAAGGTATATTCTGAACGTACAGCAGGAGTTCAGGGCCTGCCTCTTAGGGGAGGTCTTACTAGCTCCATCCTTTCATTTATCTTACTTAGATCTTGGAGCATATGCCAAGCATCAGAGGCTTTTTGAATAACATATAGGGGCGTGTTCCAAGGATTCGCAGAAGGGAGTATGTGCCCAAGGTTTTTCTGTTCCTCCACCAGAAGGTGGAGGGCTACAAGTTTAGGTTTGGTCAAGGGCCACTGCTCCACCCAGATAGGGCTTCCTGGCTTCCACCTAATGGGAGGTACTGGGGTTGGGGGAGTGGCCTTTAGGATTGGGGGTGTACCCGAGCGGGTCCCCTATGTTCTTCTCTGTAATTATTAAAGTTAAAAAAATCCTTTTCCTTAATTCCCTCTAGATCCTGTTTAAGCCTTTGTGCTTCTTCCCCATCCAGGATATCATCATAGGATGTTCCATGGTCTGTAGTGACCACAGCATCCATTTGTCTTAGCAAGTTTTGACCTAGTAAGTTGGCAGTGAGGTTCTTTGCCACTAAAGGGAGTATCTTTCCCTGCTCTCCATCTGGGTTAGTCCATTTCATAAGGGTGACCATCTCTTTGGACTGGTAGTTGGCCACTACTCCCAATATTGGGGGCCCAGGTGCAAGCTTCCAGTCCAAGGGCACTTCCTCCTCCCTGAGTACGGTTCCATCTGCTCCAGTGAAACTGCTTCCCGCCTATGCTTTGAGAATACTCATTATAGGGCGGAGTCCCTCCACCAGTGGGGCGGTCCAATGGGCCTGGGTCATCCTGCCACGAGGCTGCCTGGGCCTCGCAGCAGAGGGGGTTCCTCCTTGAGTTAATGGGGCTGGAGAATGCCGCTACCCTAGTTTAAAGGCTTTCCATCTAAATCAAACTTGGATCGGCAATCCTTTTCCGAATGGTATCACTTCCTGCACCTGGGGCAGGGTGTAGGGGGCAGTTTGCCACCCCCTCCCCTCCCCTGGTCCAGTTGGTCAGGGATTATTGTAAAGAGTCCCTCTTAAAGTGCCCCTCCTACCCATATTTAAAACAAATCCCTCTCCCCAATGGTATTGGGGTTCCTTGGCCCTGGGCTGCAGGTGATGGGTAATAGCCTCAGTCATTGCCGATGTCTGAGCCTGTAAGGCTAAAGCTAGTGATTGGGACTGGTGCTGTTGCGTTTCCACATCCTGCGAGGCCACCACCCATCTGCTCAGGGAACTCTCTCTCAATCCCCGCAGGCCATGCGGTGGTCTGCATTCATCCCTTCCCAGACCAGCAGCTTTACAAACTGATCTCAGAGGTTCCCTGCTGGCAGCTTGCAGTTAATACTCTGTTGGACTCGGTCTACAAACTTAGCTAGAGACTCACCAGGTTTTTGTCTCACTCCTGCTCTGGGGAACTCAGTAGGCCCATCATCCAGTTTGTACCATGCAGCAGGTCCTGCCTGCCTCACCTGGTCACAGTATGGACCAGGAATTGTGGCCTGTTGGATGCCAGTGGAGTGCCCTTCCCATGTCTCTGTTAACATGGCATAAGTAATAGGTATCTTGGGTTGACCCTACCATTTATTCTCCGCCCGCACTCTGCATTCCTCCTTAAAGAAAGCACACCATTTAATAAACTGAGAACTGGTGAGGATGGCTTTGGCCACATCCAGCCATTCTTTAGGGACACACAGGTGATAAGCAATGTCCTGTAATAGGGTCTGGGCCAAGGAGAGTTTGGACCATCCTCCACCACCGCCTTGTGGACCTCTTTAAGGTCCTTAGCTTCCCATGGACACCATTCCAAGTGGCTGTTAGCTCCTGGTGTCAGATTGACCTGATCTGCTTCGGAAAGCAAATCCTGTGTCCTAGAGTCCAGGCTCCCGGGTGGCCCTTCCTTTGCAGGGTAGGCCTCTGAGTAGGTTACTTCTCCAGCCCTCGGCCCCTCTGTGGAAAGTTGATAGGGGTCCAGGTCTTGCAGGTCCCTCTCGCAGGTTGCTTAGGGTGATGTACCTCCCCTCCAACTGGGGGAATAGATAGGAGGCCTACGACAGTAAGGGACAGTCAGGGACACCTGAGTCAGAGGGGGTAACTTTCACCCTTGTTTTAACTTCCACTGTGCATGATTCAGTGCATTATCAGTCAAATTTGACCCATTCCTTTTCCTTCCCACTTCTCAAGTCCTCTTTTACTCCCTAAGGCCTAATGTTGCCTCCTCCTCCTTCTTCTGTGAGATAGCATTACCCATACTAAGGGTTTCACTTTCCCTGAGAGACTGCTTAGCCTTGGCAGGCATCTTTTCCTTTCATGCCCCAAGTTGGGTGCCAGATGTCGGGTCTTTGTCTGTTCCTCGAAGATGGACGGGGTCCAAGGAAATGTAAGTGTGGCAGCTCACCGGTTCCCCAGCCTCCCTTTGCCTGGGAGACAATCAGACACAGTGGAGAGTCAAGTCAAGCAGAAAAACTCATTTATTAACACACAACAAGCCCTTTTTAAAGCAAAAAGAGCGGGTGGCATGGCAGGGGAGGAAAAGAACCAATCACTGTCAAGTTCACACCCTATCATGCACCTAAGCTTCCACGGTCTGATTATGCAATAAACATAAAGCAAATCGGGCTCTGCCCACTCAACTACCTCTCTCAGCGCCATTTTTGTTGCCCATGTGCTCTACACACAGCCTTGCTGTGTGCAACACCATGGGTGAATGGGAACCTAAGAATGTACAGGTGGGACTGGACTGTACAGGTGGATCTGGGTGCTCAGTTTCTGGCTCATTAACTCCCTCTGGAATGCAGGCCATAGAACCTGAGCTTCGTTTCAGAGGACGGCCATGGTAACTATCGCACCCTGCTTTTCCATCTCAGAGCCATCACAGCAGAATCCTGACCAGTGTCTGACAGTACATCTCTTTACCAGTTTCAGGAAGGGTCCAGCCCTACGTGCCAACCGGAGGGCCACAGAGTGCAGGCAGAGGCTCTGCTAGGCCAGGCACAGTCAGCACCCTGTCACACCCTTTCTGCTTGATCAAACTTTGACACAGTCTTCCCCATCCAATGAAATCTGCATTAAAAAAGTACAATATAAGCGGTTTTGAGAGCTTCCAGAGAGCTGAAGATGTGAGGGTTCGTGGAGCTTAGTGGGTGTAGACAAGGCACTCAGCTCCCATGGGCCTTGCCATAAAAATCTTTTCAGTAGCATCCTTTATGTTGAACCTGTGAGGATTTGTCCCTCGTCCTGATTCCTTTGAGCTGATCAGGTCCACGTGGGGGCAGAAGTTAGGGTGAGGAGTGAACTGAATTAGAGGGGCCGGACTGTGTCTGCTGTTCCATGAGGAAGTGCTTGGTGTGGGAGGTATGACTCAGGTGGTAGAGCAACTGCAGCCGAGCCAATGAGCAAAAGCATCAGATACCTACTTCAATCCCTAGTCTCACATTATAAAAAAAGGAAATGCTTGCTTGCTACTGGGGAAAAATGCTCAAATTTTCAGAGCCACAGCTTTTCTGTTGACTGTGCTCCAACGTTGTAAAGCTGGTTTTTGACATGACAACTTGTACTTCTCATTGTTGCAACAGGTCCACCTATATCCTTGAACGACTTGTTTTTCCCCCATCTCCTCTACAAGTTATACTGACATCAAATATAGTGAAAGCAGTGGTTATACTGTGGGGGAGGGACATACAAAGCAACAAAGAGATAACCTTATAAATGCGTTAGAAACAAATGCATGAAAGAAAAAAAACATTAAAATACATATCTAAGGGTTCATTTTCCTAACATCACATTATCTGACCTTTTCTGCTTGACTCATACATATACTAGATATTGCAAATAAGGGAAACCATGGGACCTATATTTCTTTGGGTCTGGCTTACTTCACTTAATATCATTTTTTCCAAGTTTTTCCATTTCCTAACAAATGGGGCAATGTCAGCCAGAACTTTTATACCAAGTTTTAGAAATATTTACAGAAAGCATAACAAAAGATGGTTGTCTAACAATAAGTATGGATTTAGTTATGCCGCTATACAAGCAATTAGTAAAAGAAGAATTAGAACAGACTACATTAAAATAATAAGCTCCTACAGAGATATTAAACAGTCAATACATAATGACATTGGGCGGTGATACACAATTCGTAATATTTTTTAAAAGTGATTAATTGGGCCAGGTTATGTTGTCGAGTGCAGCCACCAGCATCCAAACATGATGTTGAGGATGCCCATTCATCCACCACAGTCCAAGATTGTACCTGTTAGTAAGATTAGCTCCAGACTAGTCCATTAATTGAGAGTTAGTTCCAGAAATATTGGTAACAAATGGTTGTACATGCCTGCACCTTATTGGATGAGGCTCTCCTATAGATACTACTATTTGTGAAGAGTTAATGCAATGGGGTATCATATCGGATGGAGAAGAATTTGCATGAAGTGGGTGTTCACTTGAGAAAGATGTCATCTGTATATTGTACATTTGATTTTTGTCCGGGATCCAAATTTTATGAGTCATGGATAGCATTATAATACAGCCTGGAATGGAGCCTTTAGAGCTGGTGGTAAAGCAAAAAGGAATTCCAATGTCTGAAGCTGAGATATTTCCCATCTTGCTGTGCTGGATGAAGGGATCCGGGGCTGTATTGTATGCTGATCTATTGACGTGAATGAGTACTTCAACTCCCTTCCAAGTTGTAGGGTGCACAATCGGGGGATCCGGCATGTAAGCCCAATGTGTCAGCGTTTGTGTCATCTGATTGAGCCTCCACAATCCTAACGCAATGCTCAGGGAACCAGCGGGATTTACTTTCTTCCTGCAAAATAACACAAACATGTCCTTGACCCCATGTTAAAACCAGATCAGGCCTGTGCCAATCTCCTGTTAAAGGATCCTTCCACTTAACTTGGGCAAAAGTTCTTTGCTCTTTGATCTCTCTCTCTTTTTTTTTTTCCCAAAAATCGCTGTGCTGTGAAAAGGCCATTACAGTCTAAGCTTAAAAAATTTAGTACAAATAAAGTGTGAGAAGAATATTAACAGGAGAGAAGAGATATAATTCCCCCCTTTTAATTTAAAATTTTGGTGTTTTAATAGCCAGTTGGCTTGTTTAACAATTTCTTGTCCTTGAAGAATATAGGGAATACCTGTAGAGTGAAAAATCTGGTAAGATTTATAAAAAGGTTGAAAAGCTTGTCCAACATATCCCGGACCATTATCAGTTTTAATATGTTTAGGAAGTCCCATATTGGCAAAGCAGTGTAGGGAATGAGCAATACAATGTTTGCTAGTCTTCCCAGTAAAAGGAGTATCCATAACAAAATTAGAGTAGGTATATGGTAACATGGACAAAGTGAAGCCATCCAAAAAATGGAATCAGGCAGGAGTTTAGTCTACTTTTTCCATGGTGGAGGTGGTCAGGGGAATGATGTAGATTTCCTCCAGGTGACTGTCGGGCTGTATCAGCAGCAGCAGCAGGGTCTCTCAGTGGCTCCAAGGGACTGTCACACCTCTTGCAGGGCTGTAAATTTCTACACAGACTGGTTATGGATACAAGTAATACATAGGCTTGGCTGGCTGTGGCCCACTAGTTTTTTAGACTATTTAGATGATAACCCAGAACAAATGACCAAGATGACAACCTTTTTAATTAGATAGTTTTTTAAAATAAGGCTGACTTTTTTAGGCAGATATAGAGGGCTCAGGCCTGTACTACTATTTTCCATGTCTTTTTTTGTCTATTTTGTCACATTTTTTTTTTTATGACTTTGGTCCCTTGTTCGAAAAAGGGGATGATGGGTGAAGATTCATCTGTAACTTCTTCAAACTGACTCAGGGGTGTTGATCCTACCTACCCAGGAACCTATAACCTTAGTCCATTTTACAAAGAGGTTACCAGGGTTAGATGTCATTAAGAACGATATTTCAACTTTTGACAAATGCACAGATTTTTTCTTTTTTTTAATTACAGCAGTGTAGCTTGTTTAGCACTTTGGTTTGTAAAAGCACTTTTAGGAATGCCACCTCTAGTGACCCTAACAATGTCTAAGTCACCTGTTCAGGCCTTTATACAGATGTTAATAGAAACACTCCTAGGTTTACAAACTTTTTCTTGAGCAGATAAACTTTATGTAGCTGATGTTAGCTTAAAAGCTATTGCCAATTAGGGCTTTTGGCACATACAGGGGTTGGGATTTAAACTATCCCCCACATTTTATAACTTTAGATTTTTAGTACTATCACAAGTTTCTGTCCCTACAATGTAGATAGTCATGGATATTAGGCATGCTTACAACCTATCTTCCCATGACCTCCTTGCTCTGACCAACATTTGAAGGGTCATGCACAAATGACTCTAGGATTTGACATTTTTGTCATCCAAGCAGTGGCTTACTGCCTCTGGATGCTCCTCCATTGCTCTTGTCCCAGGAATGTCTTCTCTACACTGGGATAACTGTCTTATCTGTATTTTCCTTAGCTGGTTGCTGGACAGGAACTTGGACGTGAGTGCTGTCCTTCAGCTCTACAACTCAAGGCTAGCACTCTGCCACTATGAGTCCCAAAGCAACTCTGTTTGCTCTTTCAGCACTCTGCTGGATGAGTAGAGGTGACAGTCTCACAGGGACCTTTTTCTGCCCGGGTTGGCTTTGAACCAGTTTGCAGATCAATGAGTCTTATAAAAAGCCACTTTACGCCAATTAAAAGCAACAAGGTGGTCAACATAGAAGTAGCTTTTAAGCATGCTCTTACCTGAAACGTATTAAGAGCCAAAGTTACATCTGACAAACTTATAAGAATCCTCTGTGTTTTGTTCTTGGCTTGCTGGAAACTTAAAAAACATATAAGAAAAAACAGGAATAGTAATCCTAATTTTTTTACTTTGAGGCAAATGTTAAGAACAATTTTACTTTTAAACTTTATATCCAGATATCCATTAGTAATTTTTTAAGCCTCCTATTAATCTCTTTTATTCTTTTATATTTTAGCTTTTAGATACATTAAAAAAATCCCTTAAAATGTCGAGGCCAAGTGTCACTCATTGTCTCTTGGGTGTTTGTTTTAAACCAGATACACATTAAAACTTTTGAACTCAAATGACAATTTTTCCTTGTATGTGCCTTCAAGTGAGCACAGGGGTCCAAGATGACCTTAGAGCTTTACTGTCGGCCCAGAAAAAATATCAGAAGTAATATTAACATATTATACTAGGAAACGAGATCCACTAATATAGCTTACGGTTACTAGATTTGAACTACTTTAATCATTGGATAATCTTATGTGTTAGTATATGATTTGATAAATGACTTTAACTATATGAAGATGTAATAGTCATACTGCAAACATTTTGAATCCCTTTTGTGACTTAAATGTACAAATATTTAAAATTGTGTTGCATTTCTGCTTTGCTGTTTAAGAAAAAGTTGTTTCACACACACAAAAAAGAAGATGTAGCCTATTTCCATCACAAAGTATGACTAGGCCAGGAACAGGAAGGAAATTGTGTCATCTGCTGCCACATCTGTAGAACAACAGATCGCTGTGGAAAATGCAAGTAGTCAGACACAGAAAGGCAAATGCACTTTCTTGAAACACACAAGAACAAGGAATTGTCAGCAAGAACAGAAGGGTCCAGGTGAGGAATCGAGTCACATGCAATGAAGTAGACCAGAAACCCAGGGTGAGGAGTCACTGATGATCCTCTCCTGAGCAAAGTGACAAATTTCTGCTTCAAAATCACAATGGATAATAATGAAAATGAGTAGGGAATTAGAGAAGGAAGCTATCTCCTCAGAAACAACCAGGCACGAAAAGAGATCACGCATCACCCTGCTTTCAGGAATATGCAGGAAATGCTTACCTCTAACTTCCAAAGGGGGTCTCTAGGGATGAAAACATTTTAAGAAAAAAATGGCCATTATTGCCAAAGAAATTCCTGTACAGGAATGTCTCATTCTATTTTCTTTCTTTTTTTGTGCCAGTCCAGGGGTTTGAACTCTGGGCCTGGATGCTGTTGCTGAGCTCTTTTATTCCAGACTGGCATTCTACCAATAGAGAGTGGAGATAAGAATGGCAGATAAGAATCTCATGGGCTTTCTTCACCAGGCTAGCTTTGAACCTTGTTTCTTTAATATCAGGCTCCTGAGTTTGCATCAGTACAGGGTTCCATTTTTCTTTTCTAACAGCATATATGATGATAAAACAAAAGGAGACTGAGATGAGGACGGCTGGGAAGGTGGCTCAGTGGTAGAGTGCTTGCCTAGCATGCATGAAGCCCTGGGTTCAATTCCTCAGCAGCACCTACATAGAAAAAGCCAGAAGTGGTGCTGTGGCATCAATGGTAGAGTGCTAGCCTTCAGCAAAAGCAGCTCAAGAACAGTGCCCAATCCCTGAGTTCAAGTCTCAGAACTGGAAAAAAAAAGCAAGGGACACTTTGGGTAAGAAACTTTGGGGACACATGGCTTACACACCGCTGAGGTTGTTTACAGACAGTCATCTCAAGTTGAGCATCAGTGTCTCCTGCTGGCCTACTGGGATCCAGGAGAGGTAAGCGACTGCACCACTCTCCTGACCCCTGGAGAAGCACCCACATAAAAGTGAAAAGTGTCTTGATAAATGTCACATGGGAGAAAAGAAAAAGTTTACTGAGAACTTGGCTTGCCACCCCAGGTGAAGGGAAAATCACCGCTCCTGCAGGAGACAATCTCAGCTGCGGCCTGCCTGGACCCCTATCTAAGGAGCCCTCTGTAGCTCTGAAGTGCCCATGTGCATCTCAGAAATGACCAACCCTGCCATGCACATCCTGAGAGAAGAGGCGAGCACTTGTGTTCACTGCCACTGGAGAGGCGCAGCCTGCAGGAGAGACTCCAGGTACATGCTCTGGGTAAGATATCACCTTAGGAGCAAGGATTCTTGATTGAACCCGGTTGCATAACAAAGAAACAGGGAAGGATAGGAATGGGTTAGGACAGTGAAAAGAACAGGGGTTCCAAGCCCCTCACCCCCATGTCCTGTTGGTTCCTAACTTCGACTCCCCTCACAGAGTCTGTCCTGGTTTATGTCAAGTGAGGAGGAATTCTGATTGTCCATGGACTGTGGAAGATATGTTCACATAAGTGACTCTAGAATGGGATTTGACCCTAAAATTGCCCCCTCTCTGTCTCTGACATCCACCTCTTTCTTAACCCCCAACATCCCCAATGCAGACCTGGTTCATCTTCCTGGTATTTCTTCTGTGAAATGTGGGCTCCATGTTGAGGAAAGGGTGACACCTGGGACCCACTCCTGCAGCCAGGGTATTGAAGTATAAGTGCATGTGACCCCGGGAACACGTCAGGCATGTTTTATGTTTCTTTCATTAGTCAGTCAGAGAGCTTGAACTTGAGTCTTGTCCATGTTCCTTGAGCCCTTTTTGCTCAAGGCTAGGCCTCTACCACTTTGAGCTACATATCTACTTTCAGTTTGCTGGTGCTTAACTTGAGAGAAAAGTCTCAGAGGCTTTCCTTCTCTGGACTGGCTTTGAATTGGGAATTCAAGGTCTCAACCCCTGAGTAGCTAGGATTACAGTCTTGATCCACTAGGGCCTTGCTTATTTAGAATCTTAGATATGATTCTACAGAGGAGAAATGCAGCTGCCTTCACCTCAGAACCAGACTCACCTTCCTTTAATGCTATTTCTCCAGGTTCACCCATTTCCCTGAACATGTCATCTTCCACTTCCCAATGGATGAATAGAATTGGATTTTTCCTAATACATGAGAGACAGTAGGAGAGTATTTCCAGTGGTTTGAAGGCTGGATGGAGAATGTTGTGTTCCCTTGGCACCATGCAGGCCTCAGTTTCCCAAGCCAGGGCCTCTGAATGAGACTCAAGGAACAGAGAGGATGGGAGATGCTCATGTGTGTATGGAGGTGATCCTCTTAGGCCAGACTGTGGTTGGGTTTGTGGGTAATTTGTCTCTTCTCTCCCATTGTCTATTCCTTTCCTGCATGGGGAACAGGATGAGAGCCACAGACTTGATTCTTAGGCACTTAATTGTGGCCAACTTCCTAAGTTTTCTGTGTAGGAGTGTTCCCCAAACCATGGTGGCTTGGGGCTGGAGAAATTTCTTCAATGATGTGGAGTGCAAAATGGTCTTCTATCTTCACCGAGTGGGCAGGGGGGTGTCGATTGTTAGCACTTGCTCCCTGAGCATCTTCCTTACTCTCAGCATCAGCCAGGGGCATTCCAGGTGGGCAGGGCTGAAGGGGAGAGCCCACAAGCACATTGTTTCCACTGTCTACCTCAGCTGGGGGGTTTTCCTCCTGGTGAGCATTGTTAATCTCAAGTTCATGACCAGACCCAAAGCATACCACAACATGACAAGCTTTAAGGCCTATGGATACTGTTCTTCCGTACATCACGACCCAGCTGCTGATGTGCTGTATGTGGCCATGCTCTCGTTGCCTGATGTTCTATGTCTGGGGCTCATGCTCTGGGCCAGCACCTCCATGCTTTTTATCCTGTACAGACACAAGCGGAGAATGCGACACATCCAGAGGATCAGCGTCTCCACTAGAGCCTCTCTGGAGTCCAGAGCTACTATAATCATCCTCCTCCTGTTGAGTGCCTTTGTCTCCTTTTATACCGTGTCCTGCATCTGTCAGATTTGCTTGTCTGTGATTTACAACCCCAGCCTTGTGCTGCACCATATCTCGGTGTTTACTATGGGCTGTTTCCCATCCCTCTGCCCTTTCCTTCTCACGAGCGGACACTCCACTCCCTGCAGCCTCCTCTTCACCTGCACAAAGAAGAAGAAAATGGTCCTCCCCTGAGGACCACCAAGCTTGCATCTCTGCTGAACTTTGCTTGTCCATTCAACAATCTCCATACCTAGGTAAAAGTCATCTGCTGAGAGATAGAAGTGTGTACACAGGTCCACATCTGCGCATTTGTGTGCTATATATCTGTTTGTGTATTCATCTTTCTCTATTGTGCTGGCCCACAAAATTTTATGAAAGTGGAAATGTTAGATTTTTTAATAATGCTTATTAGGTCATGTCAACTTCTTCCAGAGAATCTGCCCCATTAATTGGTAGTTGTGTCAAATTCAAGATAAACTGGTTCAACTCACCTAACATGTGTTCCTAATTCCATTTTGAGTTTTTTGATTTTTTTTCATTCTTTCTTAATAGTTCCCTATGCAATGAAACAAATAATTCTTAAAGCCCTTTCTGTTCTGGAGAAGAAAGTAGTTGGAAAGAAAATAGCAGGTGGCAATTGTTTCTATCATATTTATAAGATGATTTCTATGTTGCTTTGTATGTCCCTCCCCCACAGTATAACCCATGCTTTCACTGTATTTGATGTTGATATATTTTGTGGAGGGGAAGGGAAAATACAAATCATTTAACTAGGGATACAGGTGGACCCATTGCAACAATGAGATGTACAGTCGTTATGTGGAAAAATGAACTTTACAACTTTGGTGTGGGGGGGAATCAGGTTGGGGGAAGGCGGGAGTATGGGAACGGATAGGAATGAGAAACAAAGAGGAGGCAACGATACTTGATAAGAAACGTACTCGTTATCTCTCCCATATAATTGTAACTCCTCTGTAGGGTATTCTCACAATAAAAAAAAATAAAGAAAAGAAAATAGCAGCTGGGTGTGGTGATTAATGCCTGTGTTCTGAGTTCATGAGGAGGCCAGATTAAAGGATCACATTTCAAAGCCAGTCTAGGCAGAAAACTCTCTGAGACTCTCACCTCCAATAAACCACCAAAAAAAAAACCCAAACAAACATGGAAGTGGTGCTGTGGCTGAAGTGGTAGAGCACTAGCCTTGAGTCAAATTTCCCAGGGACAGATTGTAGGCCCAGATTTCAAGCCCCAGGCCTGGCACAAAGAAGGAAACAGAGAATGAGGGACACAGACACACAGACAGAGACAGACAGAGAAGAGAGAGGGCAAGCCAGCAAAGAAGGAAGGAAGGAAAGAAAGAAGGAAGGAAGGAAGGAAGGAAGGAGGGAAGGAAGGAAGGAAGGAAGGAAGGAAGGAAGGAAGGAAGGAAGGAAGGAAGGAAGGAAGGAAGGAAAGAAGGAAGGAAGGAAGGAAGGAAGGAAGGAAGGAAGGAAGGAAAGAAGGAAGGAAGGAAGGAAGGAAGAAAGGAAGGAAGTCCTGCTGCTGTAGCACTAACCACAAACATCAAGACTCCTTCCTGACAGTTACTCCGTTAGTCTTGTCCTTGCTTATTTCTTACACATAATTTATTTTCACAACTCTTTCTTTTTCTTGGCAGTCTATGTTACAAATATCTAGACTCCGCTAATTCAACAAGCACATTAATTGTACTTCTGAAAAGCACCTTTGTTAATATAAAGTTGTTTTTAAAACACGAAGGCTCCTTGAGAATGTCCCTTGCTTGGCTATTGTGACATTTCCTGCAGTGCTCCTCATGTCCCTTGTTATGAGGTCACTTTACCACAGCCTCTGGGGTGCAGGTTAGGGCTGCTGTGCTGAATGACAGGAGGGGCCTCCTATCCAGGGCTCTCCAATTCCACCCTTTTCTTCTCAAGCATGAATTGAAAGGTGACAGCAAGCCAGAAGTAGCACTGATGCCACGGGGACAGCCATCAGCCCTGAGAACAAAAGCTCAGGGATAGGACACAGTCCCTGAGTTCAAATCCTGGGACCAGCACAGAAAAGGAAAGCAAGCAGATGGCAGGCCTGCCACCAGGAGTCAGCCAGAGACTATGCCAGGTGCTGAGTGGACTCTGGGCTCTGAGCCAGGCGCCTCCTCCTGATCCTGAAGTTCCCACAGCCACCCCACCACAGAAAGGCTTGAACCACAGGCCCTGCCGTCCCTGCACTCCCTCCCCCCACACTCGCTTTAGCTAGATTCCCTCCATGCCCCATGCCCTTAATCCAGCCCAAAGTCATTCCACCCAGCACACGCGTGCTCTGGTCTCCTTGGGGAGCTGTGTGGTGTCATCATTAACCTCACACACACCTGTTCCTTTCCTGAACCTGGTGTTCACGTCCCCAGAGGTCTTCCCCGTCTGTGTCACCTTGGAGAGTGTGGATGTGGACTTAGCCTGCAGACCTAGGGGCAGCATGTGTCCTCCACCAGCTCCCTGCCTTGTGAGGGGAAGCAGGCTTTCCCTGTCCCCAATCCACCCTTTGTCAGCACTCGCTCCCCAGGAGCACCCCACCCTCTACTGATCTTACCCTCTGTCTTGAGCAGGATTCAAATCCAAGACAACCCACACCCCGTGCTTCTCCTAACCCACAGCTCTCAGCAATGCTCCTCCCGCTTTTCCTTTTTTTTTTTTGGTCGGCCCTGGGGCTTGAAATCTGGGCCTAGGAACTGTCCCTGAGCTCTTCAGCCCAAGGTTAGGCTCTGCATCCCATGCATCCCTGCAGTCCGCTGGAAGCACACCTGCCCATCGTCATGCTGACATGCAGCCCTGCCTGGACTTGTTACTTCTGGAGAGTTCCCACATTCAGGTTGCCTCTCTCCATCTCTTTCTCCATTCTTCCTGAGCACCCTCGGTTCTACGCCACTATCTTGTATGAATCCCTTTCCTGTTCCCTGTGTCCTTGCCAGCAGTGGCTGGCCACCCTAATCCTGCTCCCCTGCTGCACACCTGCCAGCCAGAGCTCACAGCCAGCTCCTGACTTGGCTTCATTCACAGCAGCACCTGGTGACTATGCTCAATATCCAGGAGGGATGAGACATGCTCACCTCTCACTCCTGGAGATGAGTTGAAGCTCCTGACAAAGCCTTCCAGGAGAAATGGGTCAGCCTGTGAACCAGCTGGGAGGTCAGCTCTCCCTCACTCCCTGCACCCTTAGCTTGGGGGCTCTGGGCCCATCCCTTGTGCACCTCCTGCTGGTAGAGCAGGCCACACTGTTTGCTATCCTCACAAAACAACCACCCTGGCCAATCGCTGCCATTGTGATGAAAACAGCAGAATTCAGAAGGGCCAAGAAAGTCCTGGGGAGGTTTTGAGGGGAAGTGCTCATGTTAGTTCAGATATGGGAGTAACCATTGACTGACCCCTAGGACAGGCGCCATCTGGCTTCTGTTCCTGGGTCACACCTGAGGCCTGGCATGATGTTGGCCACTATTGCACACTGCACACATCTTGCCTTGTCAGGTCCCTGTCAGACTGTATCTACCTTCCCATTGTTTCTACTTCATTAAAATCCCTAACTACTCACTTCTTACAGCTGATAGTGCCTTGGCAGAGAAAGCTTTAAAGCAGATGGATTCTTGTTATAATGAATTTTTGGTGGGTGTGGGTGGGAAATCAGTAGTGGGGCTTGAACTCAGGGCCTGGGAGCTGTCCCTGGGCTCTTTTCCTCATGGCTAGCACTCTATCACTTGGAGCTTAGTGTCACTTCCAGTGTTCTGGTAGGGAATTGAAGAGTCTCCTGGATTTTTCTGGGCAGGCTGGCTTTGAACTGTGATCCTCAGATCTCAGCCTCAGTAGCTAGGATGACAGGTGCGAGCCACAGGTGTCCAGGGTCTTACTCTTCAAATTATCCAGGACTGGTTGAGCCACACTTGCAGTTTTGGGTGGAATGCAATGTGGGTATGGTGCATAATCTTTAAATGCATTGTTGAAATTTCTTGCAGGTATGTTATATTAAATATTTTACATCTGTGCTCTTCATGGAAATAGGTGTCTAATCCTGTCTCTAGTCTGTTCTCATTTTGATTTGAGAGGGATTTTATTAGCATTCTTCCTTTCCTAGGTTTTGAACCTGTCTGAGAGGCATTGGTGGTAACTCTGAACACCTGGTGTAACCCATCAGCGACTCTATTTACTGCTTGATTAAAGATGAAGTTAGGTGACTAAAGTCATTTTGGATCAAACCTGATGGGTCAAACATGCAAAGAGGTGAATCCATTTCTTGTATGTTTACTAATGTGTTGGATTAATTTTTCTAATATATTTCAGTGACAACTTGAATTTTAACTGTTATGATATTGTAGTTTTTTTAGTTGATGTCTTCACTGTTCTTGGTTGAAGGCTTGTCAGTCTTAGCTATCTTCCCAAGGAAAGTTCTTACCTTCACTTCTTTTTTTTTTTTTGTCAGTCCTGAGGCTTGAATTTTGGTCCTGGGCACTGTCCCTCAGCTCTTCAGCTTAAGGTGTGCACTCTATCACTTGAGGCACAGTCGCCACTTCCAGTTTTCTGGTGGTTGATTGGAGATGAGTCTCATGGACTTTGCTGAATCAGCTGGCTTTGAACCATGATCCTCAGATCTCAGCCTTCTGAGTAGCTAGGAATACAGGCGTGAGCCACCAGAGCTCAGCTTCTTTCACTGATTTTTTTTTTACATTGTTATTTTAATCTCCATTTCTTTCATTTTTACCCTGATTTGTGTGTGTGTGTATGTGTGTGTATGTGTGTGTGTGTGTGTGTGTGTGTGTGTGTTTATGTATGTGCCTGTCCTTTTGCTTAAACTCAGGGCCTGGGCACTGTTGCTAATCTTCTTTCGCTCCAGGCTAGTGTGTTACCACTTGAGCCACAGCTCTGCTTTGTACATTCTGTGGATAGTTTATTGAAAATGAGCCTCATGGACATTTCTGATGCCTTTGAACCACAATCCTCAGATCTGAGCTTCTTAAGTAGCTCTAATTAGTGGTGAGCAGCCATCAGTTCCTGGCTGGCTCTATCCTGATTATTATGATTCTCTTTGTATCCACTGTTCTGGGTTTGTTTTTAGACTGTGCTTCATCGTTGATTGCATTTGAGACACCTGACCTTTTTCCTGGCAGGCCCGCACAGCTGTAAATTCCCTCAGAGAAGCTTTTGCTGCATCCAAGAGGTTCTGGAAAGTTGTGGTATGGTTTTGATTCTTGAATTTGTAAACTTGTTCCTTCATTTGATCCTTAAGTCTTATGGCTGACTTTGGGCTCGACAGCCTATCTCTTGATGAGAGGGTGTCTTAAGCCAACATTCTAACTTGGTCTGGACGTACGGGTCCATGGCATCCAGTAGTACTAGTTCATGAAACCGGGGCAGCAATAGGCATCTGTGTGCTGGCTCGCTGTTTGTCAGCAGAAGTTAACGGTCTTTATCTCATCAACCTAACTTGGGTTTGATGTCTCCCCTGCTCTCGTGGGACAAGCAACTGGGGCTCCATTTCAGGTCTGTTCCCATTTGCTTGGGACAGTTTTCGACCCTGAACTTTCAGTTTTCAGTCTTGGCTGGTGAAGTGTCATCTCTATGTAGTGTTGGTTTATAACTGGGCCGGGCCAGCTCTCCCTCCTGGCTGACAGGCATAGGGTAGAGCCACGACACTCCTTTACAGTTCAGACAGGTGTATACAGATCTGGAAAATACTGTCAGTTTTATGTTGTATATCAATTGGCTTTGATTCAATGCTTGTGCTCAACAATAAAATGGATGATTTTCCCAGGGCAGGGGTGTGGCTCAGTGAACAGTAAGAGGACTTGAGCAGTAGGAGGATGTGAATAATAGGAGGATGTGAACAGTAGGGCCTCCACAGGCAGCCTGAGTCCTTGGCCAGCTCTTCCACAGTAGGCAGCATGCCTAGGGGTCAGGACACTCAGTGTGAGAGTCTCCCCACAGGAAAATGCAGAGCCAAGGTCCCAGGACACTCCCCCCAACACCCACTAAGACCTGAGGGCCAACTGTTTCTACACCTTTATTTCTTTGTGAAAAGAGGGAAAAAAAGGAATAAAATATAAACAGTACAATTGACACAAATAAACCACCGGGGTGGGGGTGGGGGGAAGGAAGGGGAGGAAGGTGGGAGGCAAGTGGGAATGGGGTTCCCATCTCAGCAGCAAGAGGCAGTGACCCAGATGCTCGCGTCTCTCCCTACAGGGCAGGAGTGGCGTCTTCATCCTGGCTGCTGTCCATCCCACCGCGTGTCCCTCAGCCTTTGGGAGGGGGCCGGGCGACGTCTCCCCAGGCTGCTCAGGGAACGTGAGTGGGTCCAGGTCTGGGATCAGGCCATGCACAGGGAGGGCTGTCAGTAACTCACTGGCTCCATGAGGGAGGAGCTCAGGGAGGGCTGAGCTGAGGGTGGGCCGAAGGCCAGGCACTGGAGGCCCAAGCACTGGCTCTTCTTCCAGCATCAGGCAAGAGACAAAACTGAAGGAACAGGAATGGGCTGGCACAGAAGCCCAGCCTGGCCCTCTTGCGCCTCTGCCCAGGCCCCACCACACTCTCCCCATCCACCGGCATGTGTGGCCCCCTAGCTCCTGCCTGGGCACTGCCACCCTCTGTCACTCTCGTCCCCTGCCTAGGCACCACCAACCCTCCCACCTGCCACCTCCCCCCACCCCCAGCCCGCACTAGTCAAGGCCTCCTTGGCATAGTACTTGACGTCCACTTCCTGGTCGTGGGTCAGCTTCTCCAGGACCGGCTTGTCCTCGCTCTGCAGTGTGCTGGAAGCATAGGGGAAAGGGCTGAAGCATGAAGCAGATTGGTGCCCACAGCTGGGAACTCAGTTCAGGCCTGGCCAATCCCTGCCGAATTACAACTTGCATCTCCAGATGGCTAGCGATGCTAAGCCACCCCTTACCTCCCTTTCCTTCACACCCGCCTCCCCATAAGGCTCGCCACTGCCACTGCCACTGCCGACTCCTCAGTCTACAGTGAAGCCGACACTGGCAGGAAGCAGCAGGGAGCAGTGGCAGCTGAACACAGTGGTGCACATCTGGAATCCCAGCCACTGAGGAAGCCCTAGCAATAGCTGGGCATGGTGGCACCCGTTATCCTAGCGGTGTGAGCAGCATGCACAGACCAGGCAGCCTGGGCCACAAATTCACTCTGTGAAGTATAACCAAGGCAAAAAGCGCTGGGGCATGGCTCAAGTGGCAGAATGCTTGCCTAGCAAGGTCAACCCTCAGTATCACCACAAAGGAAGAAACAGTGTAGCTGGAGAGGAGCATAACAACAGCGAGTCCCAGCTCACCTGTTGTCGAGGATGGGCCCGATCTTCTGCAGGGACTAGGCCACACTGAAGGGGACCTTGGCAATGGGGACCCCTGCCATGCGCATGACAGTGCGCAGCATGTACTTGGTGGTGATGTCCTGCCTGCACACCTCCGACAGAACCTGGCCAAGCACGGGCACACAATCAGTACAGTCAGTGACTGGCACCTTGGCCCGGGTGGCGAAGCTGAACAAAACCTCTCTGGCATCCAAAGGTTGCACACAACTGACATCACCTCCCCGCGACTATGATTTACAATGGGCTCAACCATGAACATGCAGCCAATGGTGTATCTCACACCAGCTCACCCACCCCCAGGCCAAGGGTGTCAAAGGCCAGGAGTCCGCCCAGCTCCAGATGTGTACCACTGGCCTTGGCCTCCGGCCTCTCCACTCCCAAGCCTGGTGTCATGGCACGGCTGTGCGTGCCCCTCCCCTGGCAAGCCAGCTCCTGGGTACAGGTGGCACGTGGGCCGCACTCATGTTTATGCAGAAGATGGTGGTCATGCAGTGCAGGTAGTTGGGGTCTCCAGACATATCCAGCACCTTGGGGATAATGGTGGCATGTGCTGACTCCTTCCTGAACCTCCCCACCAGCTTCTTGAGGTTGCTGGTGGCTGCCTCACGAATGGCATAGACTGCAAGGGGGACAGGAAGGCAATAGGGGAGTTTTAGAGTGGGTCATGGCTCAAAGCCAGCCTTTCCCAGGGTTCAAACATCAGGGGGCAGGGCACAGACAGAACAGTGGCGTGGCCCCGCCCACTGGCTGCCAGCTCCTTCTGGCAGGACTCACCATGGTCCACCAGCATGCCATACATAACGAGTTGAGTTTCTCATCAAAGAATTCCACTCCCTGCCAGAGGAGAGAGGTGGTGAGGGCTCCAAGGATGAGGGAGGCCAGCCACCCTCCTCTCCCCTCCCCACCATACCTGGCATGCCCTGGATCATGCACCATCTGACCAGCCAGCAGGGGCATGTACTCGATGATGGCCAGCCACACCCGCCACTTGGCATCCTCGGCTAGCTCCACGATGGCGTGCAGCAGTGACTAGGACAGCTGCCGGATGTCGATCACCTCATTCACGCAGCCCAGGTTGGAGATGATGTTCAGCTGCACCTCCGGGCACTGCAGAGGATGGGGCTTCAGTGATGCCTGGCCCAAGGCAGCCAGGAATGGGGGGAGGGGAGTGCCACCCCACAGCAACACCCTACAGACCTGCCATCTCCCCAGGGCCACTGCCCAGCACCAACCTGGCCCCAGGGACACAGCGACAAGGCCACATACAGAGCCACACTTGACATTAAGTGATGGAGGCTTGGGCATCACATGACACCTGCAGTCATTCTGAGAGAACTTGCAGGAATCATGAGGAAAAATAACACAGTGGGAGAAGAAAGGTGAGCCCCAGCTCCGCCCAGGACAGCTGTGTCAGGACGAAATTGAGGCTTGAGCCAGAAGGGAGGAGTCAGGGCTCTTGGACCACCAGTACTGAGACTTGCCACTTTCATTCCTGTCACCTCAACTCCCTCTACTGACATGAGCCTCCACCAGAGCACAGCCCTGCCTCCAGGGCAAGCCTCATCCATGCCATGCCCCTACTATCCAGCAGGGCTGGGGCAAACACACCAGGTGCTCCATGACAGAAAGAGTTTGAACTGCTTCTGGCTCCCAGATCGTGAGCTCTGATCAATCACGTGCATGCTTACCCATCACACATTGACTCACTTAGCTCAGAAGCCCTCCCACCTCCCCACTGGACTCCATGATAGCCATCAATCACCTTGGCAGGGCGATAGGGGAGGGGAGATTCACCTAGTCCTTCAGCTGGCCCAGGAAGAGGAGCAGGAGGTGCTCGAGGGTGTTGTCTTTGCCCAGGATGGGAGAGAGGCCCATGATGACAGAGGCCAGGGCTGACTTCACATATTGGTTGGCATCTGACACCAGTTCCTGGGAGGGAGGCCCAGGGGGACCTGCCTCAGCCTCCTCTACACATGACTGGCAGGGGACTTGGGAGTGGGCTGCAGGGTCCATGCCTCCATCTCCTTGGCTGCAGCCTGTGACCCAGGTGCCTGGGGCTTTTCCACAGCCTGTTCTGTGCCCTCTTTCCTGCCCAGCTGACTCCCTCCACCAAACCAGTTACCTTAATGCAGGGAAAGATCTGGGTCATGATCACGATCTCTCAACAATCTGCGGAGAGGTTCTCGCAGAACTCTGGGGGCCAGGGTGGGGGATGAGATGGAGCCCGCTGCACCTCCACCCTGAGCTGGCCTCCTCAAGCATGGGTCACGGGCACCCACCTTTCACCTTGTGCGAGGCTGGGGCCCTCACCTCAGCCTCAAAGTCCTTCATCAGGTTCTGGAAGGCGGGCACCAGGTCTGTCTTGGTGATCTCAGGCCCCACTGCTTTCTGGAGCTGGAAACCCAGAACCAGGAAGAGGCCGGGTGTGTGGAACGAAAGGTGGTCTGGCAGCCTCTCTCAGTTATTGAGGTCAAAATCCAGGTAGAAGCGGTGCAAGTGTGGAGACTAGGCAGGCTGCTCTTCCCAGAGCCAGCCCTCGTCTCCAGCAGCGTGCGCCAAAACCACAGACCTTAGTTCACATTATCCCAAGTGGGGCTTTCTGTGACCTGATCCACAAACATGCCAGTGATGCAGAGTCTCTTGCTTTTACATTTGTACAAAAATATAGTGGGCTGAGTCCCTAAATGGGCAGGGCAGCAAAGGAGAGACTCTTCAGAAGAAGGAAGAATGACAAAGAAACTCACAAGGAAATGCTCAACATCCCTGGACATGAAGGAATACAAATCACAACAACTCTGAGATTCCATCTTAATCCGGTTAGATTGGCCAGCATTGTGAATTGGAACAATTGCTGGCAGGGATGTGGAGAAAAGGAGCCCTACTGTGCAGCTGGTAGGAATGTGAACTAGTGCAGCCACTCAGCACAGCAGTCTGTAGATTCCTCCAAATACTACACACAAACCTTCCATACCACCCACACTGAGGCATCTACGCTGAACATCATGACAAGGATACCTGCACACCCATGTTCACTGCCACACTACTCACAATAGCCAAGATATGGAAACAGCCCAGATGCCCCACAGTAGATGAGTGGACCCACAAAAAGTGGACAATGGTTCTTTACACAGCCATTAGAAAGAATAAAATAATGGCATTTGCAGGGAAATGGATGGAACTAAAACAAATCATGTGAAGTGAGGTAAGTCAAGACTGGAGATTAATGGTGCACGTTCTCTGATATAAGGAAGTTAGATCTAAAATGCACTGGGATATGACAAATGCTACAGGATTCCAGAGTCTCACACACCGTGAGACCAAAGGAGAATAGGCTTAGGAGAGAATCACAAAGGCCCAATGCCTAAGCATCTCTTCATATTTATATAAAACATTACACATACTAAAACAAATTCCAAGATGTGGAAACAAAGTACATATATATTTTTTGGGTTTAGCTTTTGATACTTCTGTGTTCCTTATCTGATAAAGAGTCTGTTCTCATGTTATCTCAAGGAGGGTTCAGGGAGGGAAAAAGGATAGAAAAAAAAAGTGCATCCATGGAGCTCACAGGACACTGATGAAAGTGAAATGCACAACTCGTGGGTAGAGATGGGAGGGAGGGGCTGGGAGGGAATGAGAGAACAGCAGACACTCTGTACAAAAGGAAATGTCCTCATTCTCTGACTCATGAATGCCATTGTAATCCCTCTGTACATCCCCTCTATAATAACAGTACACATGTATAAAATGGGCTATGCACAGCAGCTCACACCTACAATGTAGCTAGCTATACAGGAGGCAGAGGTGGAGATCCTAGCTGAAAAATAAATCCAAAGGGTGGGTGTGCTTCAACAAGGGGGGCACCTGCCCAGCGAGCAAAAGGCCCAAGTTCACAGCCCCAGTTTCCAGTATGAACACACGTCTGGACGAATGTGTGCTTAGTGACTCTGCCTTTTCTTGGTTGCCAGATATGCCTTACCCTTGCTCCTGACCACTGCTTGCTCCTGACCACCACCAGAGCCGATGGGTTCACACTAAGGGCACACACAAAGGTAGCCCTCCAAGGGCTTCATGATCTTTTACCAGTGTAACTGGTATGGAGTGCTGGTGGGCAGCCCTGTTTCTACCTCAGATCCTTGTCTGTCTGCAGCTTCTACTCCTGGGCAGGACAAGAGTCTCCCTTGGAGCCCAGGACAGAGAGCATCACTTTTCCACCTTTCCAGGTCCTTCGCGTGTACAAAGCAGGGCAAGTACAGCTTCCCAGTGTGAATGTGCATCCCTGACCGTGCCAAGATCCAGCCCTGGCTTCTCTGCCCACGAATGTTAGGCTGCCCGCTCCCATGCAGGATAGACACGCGTCCCTCTTTCCTTCACCCTTGGCCCTGCCTGTCCACTACAAGCCTTACTCACCTCAGTGAACTTGTCAGCCACCATATAGTGCCAGGACTTTTCCTTGGCCGCCTGGTGCAGTGTGGTCATCACCAGGGCCTCCAGGGCCTCCTGGGGCAGGAGCTGGGCAATGTTCACACAGGCCTCCACCGCCAGCAGAAGCACGGTGTCCTGGGGAGCAGAAGGGGTACTGAGTGCCCATGGGGCATAAGGGCAGAGGGCCCAGTGGTGGGATGGGGGTAGGGGTAAGTGGGGGAGGAGAAAGTGCAGAGCACGGACCTACCTGCTCATCAGAGGCTAGGTTGGAGAACATGGGGATGATCTCACACTTGACATTGTCCAGCTCCAGGACCTTGGCCAACTCACCCAGCTTGGAAGCTGCGGCCCGCTGCATCATGGGGTTGTCATCTGAGCAGAGGTTCTGGAAGTACCTGGGGATCCAGAGTGGCACTAGGCAGGAGGAACTCAAGGAACCCGGAGCGATCAGAGGGCGTGGACCATTGGGCTCCATGGTTGCTGCCCAGGGCATTGGTGGCTTCATGCAGGATAGGAGGAAGAGGGGGGGGGCCTTCGGCTTGGGCAGCTCAACGGAGCAGCAGGTAGGTTTAGTGCACATTCAGGCACCCATGGAGGTGAGGGTACTGCCACTGAGGCCCAGCAGGTGAGCTGATCCGAAGATACAGTCAGGGGCAGTTGGGCAGGCGGTGGCAAGGGAGCCCGGGACTCACTGGTGGAGCTCTGCCTTCACAGCACCAGACACTCATGGGTAGCAGATGGAGAAGAGGCAGCAGGCTGAGGTGTGGGAGGCGAACCAGTCACTCCCCTCTAGCCATTTCACCAGGGGCACGAAGTGGGCTACGAGGTCAGAGGGCTAGTGCTTGTGGGAGATGGCCCACAAGGACTCCACTACCTTTTCCCGCACCACCGTCTCCTCCAAGGTGGACAGAGACTCTAGTGGGGGCTGCAGGGGTGGGGGAGGGGTGGGTGGCACTGATGCTCTGCTCAGCCCTCCAGCCCTGAGGCCATCCCCCTGGACAGCAGCCCACCCCTCTACAATCCCAGTTCCATGGCTCCTGTCTCTGCCCCGAGGATGGGAGCAAGGACCACGCATGCCACTCACCAGCAGGCAGTGAACATACTCTGGACCTCCCACCAGGCCCGTGAAGGTTCCCAGCTGCTCAGCCAGGGCCAAAAAGACCTCATCCTCAGTGTAGATGGTATCTGCAGGGGCAGGGCATTCCCATCACAGCACACTCAGGGGCCCCGGCACCCTGGTATCCTGGCCCCAAGATCGCAAGCTTGCTGTCAAAACCCAGAGTTTTCCCATATGGCCAGCACAGAGAACAAGATACGAGCTTGGGTTGGGTGGGGGAGCACTGCATGACAGGGCCACTCTACACCCCATAGGGTAGGGAGACAGAGTCCCATCCTGTGCAACACTGTGGCAAGCAGATTTCCTGTTCAGGTACAGCTTACACTCTCAGCACTGTTCTCCGCCAAAAATCCTTTTCTATCTGTTCAGACTCGGTTCAGCTACAGCCTCCTGGAGCCTTTGCAGGCTGTCCCTCCCCCAGACTGCCCCAACCACCGTCCTCTGTGCCAGGCTTCTACCTGAAGACAGTGCCAAGCCCAGCCACAGTCTCAGGCCTCAGGGCTGGGCAGGGCAGGCCAGGGCAAAGGTGATCTCTGGGATTCTTCCATTCAGACCTAGGACTTACCAATGGAAGTGCAGCACCCAGTGCTCAGAGCACCACCTCCAGAACCGCGACACTACACTGCTATACTTTAAGATGCCAGCCTGGCATTTTGCTCTACCCCACGATCATGCTGCAGTAATTGCTAACAAAACCAATCCTGTATGTTCTGCTTGCGTGAGACTGTGGCTTCTGCTTTTCTGTCTGGACAGCACCACCTTTTCCCAAAGGACACGGCACCTGCCACATGCAATTGGAGATGCTCCCAGGCAGCAAGTCCAAAGAAGGGACCTAAAGTCCCTTGGGGCTCTGACCCCATTGTGTCTGGATACCGGGCAGCTCTTGGTTCGAAGCTCCCACATTCCCCCCATCCCAAGCCCCAGTTCTTTCCATCCAGGCAGGCAGAACATTGATGAGACTGTCCTCCCAGCTGACACTTAGGTGTTAAACAGACTGAACGCTCTCCATATCTCTAATACGAGTAACACGACTGTGTCCTCCTGGCAGAGCCCAAGGCAGGTCTCAGGCTGGGTGTCTACTCTGGTCTGCGGCTGCCTTCCAGCAGACTTTCGAGAGGACATTCTGCCTCCACCTTTCTCTTCCTCAGCCTTCCCCTCAACACAGTCCTGCAGTACATAAAGCTTGTCTATCTGCCCCTCAGCCTCTGTACCCCATCATCCAGGGCCCCCGCCATGGGCTTCTCTTATTAAGCAGAAGCCATCTCCAGGCACCCCCACAGCACAGGGCCCCAAGAGTCCCCACCTGTAAGGAAGGAGAGGAGTATACTTTGGGTCCTTTCTGCTCCAAGGGCCAAGGCGATGGTGGACAGCTTCTTGATGCTGTTGAGGTGAAGCTGAGGAGAGAATAAGGAGGGAGAATGTCAGTAATCCCAGACTCAAAGGAGCTCCACAGTGCTGGGAGCAGACTTTCAGCACACCCACCATGCCCTCCTCTGACCTGGAGCGCAAAGTTCAATAGAAACAGCGCACTTTCCGAGTTCATGTACGATCACACACGCTGCCCACCACTGGCTACTACACCTCATACTCCACTTAGTAGCAACCACTGCATAGCATGCATGCATGCATGCTCTGGGCCAGGCCCTAGACAAGGCACATACACCTGCGACCTCACTGAACCCTCAAAGCCATCGTATAATGCGTGAAGTGGCTCACAGCGTTAATCCTGTGAGGCTCAGGACAAGGCAGAAACTGGCCAGCTCACAGAGCTAAGAGGATGGCTGGCGGAGCAGGTATTTAAACACAAGACTTGTGGCTAACGGTGATGATAAGAGAACAAACAATAGGATACTATTACTACAAAAACAAAAGTCAGTTATGCTGATGCACACCTGTAATCCCAGTACTCAGCAGACTGATGTGGAAGAATCATGACTTCAATCCAGCTTGGCGTACATAGTAAGATCTTTTCTCAAAATAGCAATGACCACATAGGGGCATCCACAGCTGTGCTGTGCGTAACACCATGGGTGAATGGGAACCCGAGATTGTAAAGGTGGGTCTGGGTGCACAGTTTCTGGCTCATTAACTCCCTCTGGAATGCAGGCCATAGAACCTGAGGTTTGTTTCAGAAGAAGGCCATGATAACCACTGGACCCAGAGTTTCCATCTAAGAGCCATTGCAGCAGAATCCTGACAAGTGTCTGACAGTAAATCCCAAGACTGATTACGGGACGGGTCCAGCCCCATGTGCCAACAGGAGGGCCAAAGAGTGCAGACAGAGGTGCTGCTAGGCCCCAAGCCTGGCCCTGTCAGCACCCTGTCACACCCTTTCTGCTTAATCACACTTTGACACAGTCTTCCCCATCCAATGAAGTCTGTATATATATATATATAGTACAAAACCAGAGGGTTTGGAGAGCGTCCAGAAAGCTGAAGATGTGAGGGTTCATGGAGCGTAGGGGGTGTAGACAAAGCACTCGGCTCCTGGGGCCTTGCCATACACTTCTTTTCAGTGGCATCCTTATGGTAAACCCGTGAGGATTTGTCCCCGGTCCTGATTCCTTTGAGCTGATCAGCCCCACGTGGGGGCAGAGTAAGAAACACAGGCAAGCAAACTGGGACTTCACATCCGCAGCAGGGGAAGTTAGGGTGAGAAGTGAACCGAATTAGAGGTGTCGGACTGTGTCTGCTGTTGCATAAGGAAATACTCGGGGAGGGAGTTATGGCTATGGTGGTAGAGCACCAGCCAATGAACAAAAGCATCAGATACGCAGTTGAAGTTCTAGTCTCAGATAAAAAAAAAAGAAAGAAAAAAAAAGGAAATGCTTGCTTTCTACTAGGGAGAAATGATCACACTTTTCAGGGCCACAGCTTTTCTATTGACTGTGATGGAAATGTGGAGAAAAATCAGGGAATTTTGTTTGTCTTTACACATGGGCTGTAAGCTATTTCCAAGTCCTGAGCCAGTGCTGGTGAACAGGAAAATAGTGTCTGTGGGTGAGTGTTTCAACATGGCAAGATAAGTTCACTCTGATTTGAGGGTAGGTCCTTGAGCAAACCACAGTGTCCTCCTAAGCACCCCAGCTGGAGAAGACTCAGTACACAGAGGGCACAGCCTGGGAACAGAGGCAGGGGGAGGCTGAGGATACATCAATAAGCCCAAGAAAATCAAGAACCATAACTGGGCCTGAAGTGAGGAGAGGAACTCAGAGTGGATCCCCATAGAAGCTGTGAATGTAAGCCACTGGGTGAGGCTATTTGTCCCAGCAGTCCCAGAGAACAGGTGCATCAAATTCTCATAGTGTGTTTACATGAAAGGAGAAGCAGCAGCGAGACCCTCCCTCCCCTGAAGAAACTAGGGTGGGAACAAGGGACACCTGTTGAGGGCAGCCTGCATAGACAGGTTCCTAACCCGATAGCTCCGATTGCGACCACTGCAGTGGACTGCAAACCCTACCTTGTGTGCTTCTCCTGCCTAGGTCCAGTGCATGGAACACAATGATGTCATGTGTGCTGAGTGCAGTGACATCACTGAGACCAGCTAACCCTGGTGGGCACAGAAGGCCTCCTCCCCCAGGGTATGGCAGACCAGGAAGCTGCACTGAGGTGAAGAGTAGGCCCCACACCCAGGGAAAGAAAAGAGTGACTGAGAGCTTCCCTGCAGATGATCCTCTCATCAAGACATTTAAGCATCTCTTTGGGATCACAATGGAACTGATGAACAGCTAGGTAAATAATGCAGCTGGGCTTAGTGACATGCACCTGAAATTCCAGCCCTGAAGAGGCTGAGGCAAGAGGATACTAGGTTCAAGGCTAGCCGGGACTACACAGTTGAGACCCTGTCTTCAAAAGCAAAAGAGGGGCTGGGGACGTGGCTCGGTGATAGAGTGCTTGCCTTGCATACAGGAGACCCTGGGTTTGAATCCTCAGCACCACATAAGCAGCAAAGGCTGGAAGTGGCACTGGGGCTCAAATGGTAGAGCCCAACCCAGAAGCTCCATGGTGTCTGCAGAGAAATGAGTGAAACTGAACATGGTCATGTGGAGCTAAGTCAGCCAGGTTCAGAGCAGTGGAGTCACAGGCCCAACTGTGGATGAATGCATAAAGAAGATTTAGCCTGGTCAGTCGGTGATTGAGTATCGGGCCAGAGGCATAATCTTGAGATCCCGCCCCTCCGGGTGCCTTTGAGGACCTTTCATCAGAATTTTTGAGTCTGAGGCACAGTTCAGTGCCAGGATGATGAAAGCTGACATGGATGTTGATGCTGAAAATCAGATGGAACTGGAGGAAAAAGCACTACATTAATTAAGTGTTGGAACTCCAACACACACTTGAAGATCTCTCAGCAAGAGTAGATGCAGTTAAGGAAGAAAACCTGAAGCTAAAATCAGAAGACCATGTTTTTGGACAATATATAGAAAACCTCATGTCTGCTTCTAGTGTTTTCCAAACAACTGACATGAAAAGTAAAAGAAAGGAAGAGATTTAGTTCCCTTCTCATTTATGGAATTGCTGGTTCTCTCTCCCTCTCTCTCTCCCCCTTTCTTTCTCTCCATCCCTTCCCCCACCCTCCTTTTC
The DNA here is from genome assembly GCF_019054845.1 of Dipodomys spectabilis. NCBI lineage: Eukaryota > Metazoa > Chordata > Mammalia > Rodentia > Heteromyidae > Dipodomys > Dipodomys spectabilis. The sequence goes on from NW_024870943.1 coordinate 1,500,743, forward strand.
TCTCCCCTTTAAAACTAGGGAAGATTCCAAACATTACAGTACCTTTGTTTGTGGCTTCATTGAATGTTTATGAAAATAATTTCAAATCTAGGCAAAATTAACTACTTAAGAGGAGACTTCCATGAGTCTGTGTATTATGTTAGTCTAAGAAAATGTGCAGATGTGTTGTAAAGACTTTATAATTAGAATTGCATATATTTATGAAACTTGAAAATGAATGTTTTATTGAATTTGCTTTGGTATATGGGCTTAGTCTTTTATTACACGCTTACTTAATAAGATATACAAGAAAATAACCATGTAGTTAAAATGTGACCAAAGTCATGTACTGAATGCTCAGCTTTATGTATGTACCTGTTCACCATTGTGTGCCTCTCCTCCATCTGCCTCATCCTTCCCATTTACCTTCTCCTAAGTCAAGATAATTTCACATTTGTAAAAGTTCTTTGGATAGTAATCACCCGACAACAATCTGATCTGTAAGTCCTGAAGTTAACCAAAACCTTGCCTAAAGTTTGTCAGTTGTACTTTCTAATAATAATATAGGACTGATGGTTTCTCTTTAATCATTTGAAAGCAGATTTGGACTATAAAGAGGATTGTTGAAACTAAATTATCAAATTGAGATCTATTTAAAAACAAAGAACCAACTTGCTTTTGCACGAAATAACCCACTTGCTATCTGAAAAGATAAGAATTTTGGTTATGGGCTGCGATGGTGGCTCAGTGGTAGAGTGCTTGCCTTGCATGTATGAGGCCCTGGGTTTGATTCCTCAGCACCACATAAGCAAAAAGAAAAAAGCGGGAAGTGGGGCTATGGCTCAAGTTGTAGAGGGCTAGCCTTGAGCTGAAGAGCTGAGGGACAGCACCCAGGCCTAGAGATCAGGCCTCATGACTGGACTCCCCCCCCTAAAAAAAATTTTGGTTATGTATTGATTAGAAGTAGAAAGTCTGGGAGGAATACAGAGAAATAGGTAAAAATATAATGTGATAAACATAGCAACCAACTCCAAATGTTTTCACTTCCAATTTGTATTGTCTCTGGCACAGAAGAGATCTTCCAGGAAATATATATATATATATATATATATATATATGAAAATGGGTTAAGTTTGATTGATCTTACATACACCACATGCTATGCTATTCCAGCTCTAGGATTTGGTTGCAAGGTTTATTTGTTGTACCTAGTCAATGAACTGTTACCAAATTCCTTGAAGAGTATACTGGTAGTAGAATCATGAATGAGAGAATTTTATATGTATAATAATTGGTAAGCTCAGTATTTTTTTAAATTTTTTTTATTGTAAAGATACTATACAGAGGGTTACAGTTACGTTAGCAAGGTAATGAGTACACTTCCTATTGAGTATTGTTTCCCCCTCCATTGTTTTCCCCCTACCATCCCTTTGCTCCCTACTTTCCCTGATGTTCTTTTTATTAAAAATTGTGGTTAAGTGATTACATAATTTCCCAAATTTCACAGTATTGTGGAATAATTATGCTCATTTAAAGTCACAAGTTCATTCTAACTTTCCTGGGGCAAATTGTCTATCAAAGTCTATAACATATAATGGTGTACACTATGCACCATACATGTGATCAGCAGCATGGGAAGCTCAGTATTTTTATCTCACTCTGTAAATTTAACTAATTGGTTGGTAGAATTTTAGTCATTCTCATAACAATTTCTAAAAATTTAGTTCATAGATTCCATTTGGTAAAGGAATCAATATCAGAGGTAATATTAAGTTATTAAACTAGGAAATGAGATGCACTAATATAGCTTATGGTTATTAGATTTGAACTACTTTAATCATGGGATAATCTTATGTGCTAGTATAAGATTTCATTAATGACTTTAACTATATGAAGATGTAATTGTCATACTGCAAACATCCCTTTTGCATCTCTTTTGTGACCTAATTTTACAAATATTTAAAATTGTGTTGCATTTCTGCTTTGCTGTTTAATAAAAAGATGTTTCACACACACAAAAAAGAAGATATAGTCTATTTCCATCACAAAGTACGACTAGGCCAGGAACAAGAAGGAAATTCTGTCATTTGCTGCCACATGTGTAGAACTACAGATCACTGTGGGAAATGCAAGAAGTCAGACACAGAAAGGCAAATGCATGTTCTTGAAACAGACAAGAACAGGGCAGAGGAATTGTCAACAAGACTAGGAGGGTCCAGGTGAGGAATGGAGTCACATGCAATGAGGTAGACCAGAAACCCAGGGCGAGGAGTCACTGCTCATCCTCTCCTGAGCACAGTGACAAATTTCTGCTTCAAAATCACCACTGCTAAGATGAAAATGAGTAGGGAATTAGAGAATGAAGCTACCTCCTCAGAAACGACCAGGCATGAAAAGAGATCACCCTGCTTTCAGGAATATGCATGAAATGCTTACCTCTAATCTCCAAATGAGTTCTCTAGGGATGAAAATATTTTTAGAAAAAAATGGCCATTATTGCCAAAGAAATTCCTGCACAGAAATGTCTCATTCTATTTTCTTTCTTTTGTGCCAGTCCAGCGGTTTGAACTGGGCCTGGATGCTGTTACTGAGTTTTTTTGTTCCAGGCTGGCACTCTACCACCAGAGAGTGGAGATAAGAATTGGAGATAAGAATCTCATGGGCTGAACAAGTTTACACTCCCACCAACAATGAAGTAAGCTTCCCTTCTGTCCACATCCCCTCCACCATCTGTTGTTATTGGAGTTCTTGATTTTTGCCATTCTAACTGGGGTGAGGTGGTATCTCATTGTTGTTTTGATTAGCATTTCTTTTATGGCTAGGGAGGTTGAGCATTTCTTCATGTGTCTGTTGGCCATCCTTCTTTCCTCTTCAGAGAAGTTTCTCTTTAAGTCTTTAGTCCACTTATTTATTGGGCAGTTGTTTCTTTGAAGATTTGTTGTTAGGGGATTTAATTTTTTGAATTCCAGGTATATTTTAGATATGAGACCCTTGTCTGTTGGATAGCTAGTGCAGATCTTCTCCCAATCTGTGGGCTTTCTATTGATCTTGCTAGCTATGTCCTTTGCCATGCAGAAGCTCTGCAACTTCATGCAATCCCATTTGTCCAACCTTTCTTTGATTTGTTGTGTTTCTGGATCTCTATTAAGAAAATTTCTGCGTGTGCCAAGGAGACCGATGGTTTCTCTTATTCCATCCTGTAATATTTTCAGAGTGTCTGCTTTGACTCCAAGGTCTTTGATCGATTTAGAGTTGATTCTGGTGCAGAGTGATATATAAGGATCTAGTTTTAGTTTTCTACAAGTAGTTAACCAATTTTGCCAACACCATTTACTGATGAGACTGTTGTTCTTCAATTCTATTTTTTTTTTTTTTGCTCCCTTATCAAAGATTAGATGGCTATAGATCTGTAGGTTCATTTCTGGGTTTTCAATTCTATTCCATTGGTCCTGAGGTCTGTTCTTGTGCCAATACCAAGCTGTTTTGATTACTATGGCTTTATAGTAGAGTTTGAAATTTGGTATTGATATTCCTTCAGCACTGTTCTTTCTGTTGAGGATTGTTTTTGCTATCCGGGTCTTTTATTGTTCCATATGAATTTTTGGATTGCCTCTTTTATTTCCTTGAAGAATGAGGTTGGAATATTGATAGGTATCACATTGAATTTGTAGATAGCTTTGGGAAGTATTGCCATTTTCCAATCCAGGAACATGGGAGTTTTTGCCACTTTCTAAGTTCTGTTTTGATTTCCTTTTTCAAGTTTTTAAAGTTTTCATCATAGAGGTCCTTCACTTCTTTGGTTAAGTTAATTCATGGGTATTTTATTTTTTGTGGGGCTATTATGAATGGAGTTGCTTTCCTAATTTTAGCCACACTTTTCTCCTTGTTAGCATACAGAAAAGCCATTGATTTTTGAGGGTTAATTTTATACCCTGCTGCTTTGCCAAAGTTTTGAATCAGCTTGAGTAATTTGGGAATGGAGTCTGTGGGATTCTTTAAATACAAGATCATGTCATCTGCAAATATGGAGAGTTTTATTTCTTCTTTCCCTATTTGGATCCCCTTTATGTTTGCATCTTGTCCTATTGCTGTAGCTAGGCATTCTAATACTAGATTGAAGAGCAGTGGAGAGAGTGGACATCCTTGTCTCGTTCCTGAGTTTAGAGGAAATGGCTTTAGTTTTTTACCATTAAGTACAATGCTGGCTGTACATTTGTCATATACAGCCTTTATTGTATTGAGGAAGGTCCCATGGATTCCTAATTTTTCCAGAACCTTTATCACAAAGTGGTGTTGGATCTTGTCAAATGCTTTTTCTGCACCTATTGAGAAAACCATGTGGTTCTTATCCTTGCTCTTGTTGATGTGATGAATTATATTAATTGATTTGTGTATATTGAACCAGCTTTGCATCCCTGAAATGAATCCTGTTTGATCGTGGTGTATGATTTTTTGGATGAATTGTTGAAGTTGGCCAAACTTTTGTTTAGAAGTTTTGCATCAATGTTCATCAAAGAAATGGGTGTATAGTTCTCTTTCTTTGATGAGTCCCTGCCTGGTTTTGGGAAGAGGGTTATGAGGGCTTCATAGAATGAGTTCGGTAGTGAACTTTCTCTTTCAATTTCATTGAAGAGTTGGAGGAGTATTGGTGTGAGCTCTGCTTTGAAGGCCTTGTAGAATTCCACTGTAAAACCATCTGGTCCTAGACTTTTCTTAGATGGGAGGACTCTTATTGCTGTTTCTATTTCAATACTTGATATGGCCCTGTTAAGATGGTTTAACTCATCTTGGTTTAGTTTCTGCAGGACATTTTCTTTTGTGCAGTGAGTGCCTCTCATTCCCTCCTAGCCCCTCCCTCCCGTCTCCACCCACCAGCTGAGCAGTTCACTTTCATCAATGTCCAGTGAGCTCCATGGATGCACTTTTTTCCATCCTTTTTCCCTCCTTGGACCCTCCCAAACATAACATGAGAACAGACTGTTTATCAGATAAAGAACACAGAAAAATCAAAAGCTAAAACCAAAAAATATACATGTATTTTGTTTCCACATCTTGGGATTTGTTTCCATATGTGTAATATTTTATATAAATATGAAGAGACGCTTAGGCATTGGGCCTTTGTGATTCTCTCCTAAGACTATTCTCCTTTGGTCTCACTGTGTGTGATTCTCTGGAATCCTGTGGCATTTGTCGTATCCCAGTGCATTTTAGATCTAACTTCCTTATATCAGAGAATGTGCACTGTTAATCTCCAGTCTTGACTTACTTCACTTCACATGATTTGTTCTAGTTCCATCCATTTCCCTGCAAATGACATTATCTTATTCTTTCTAATGGCTGTGTAAAGTTCCATTGGCCACATTGGGGGTCTACTTATCTACTGTGGGGCATCTGGGCTGTTTCCATATCTTGGCTATTGTGAGTAGTGTGGCAGTGAACATGGGTGTGCAGGTGTCCTTGTCATGATGCTCAGTGTAGATGCCCAGGAGTGGGTGGGAGGGAAGGTCTGTGTTTAGTATTTGGAGGAACCTGCAGACTGCTGTGCTGAGTGGCTGCACTAGTTCACATTCCCACCAGCTGCACAGTAGGGCTCCTTTTCTCCACATCCCTGCCAGCATTTGTTCCAATTCAAAATGCTGGCCAATCTAACTGGATTAAGATGGAATCTCAGGGTTGTTGTGATTTGTACTTCCTTCAAGCCCAGGAATGATGAGCATATCCTCCTGTGTTTCTTTGCCATTCTTCTCTCTTCTGAAGAGTCTCTCCTTAGCTCCCCTGCCCATTTAGTGACTCAGCCCACTATATTTTAGTATAAATGTAAAAGCGGGAGAGTCTGCATCGCTGGCATGTTTGTGGATCCGGTCACAGAAAGCCCCACTTGGGACAGTGTGAACTAAGGTCTTTGGTTTTGGCACACGCTGCTGGGGACGTGGCCTGGCTCTGGGGAGAGCAGCCTGCCTAGTCTCCACACCTCTGCACCACTTCTGCCTGGATTTTGTCCTCAATAACTGAGAGAGGCTGCCAGACCCCCTTTCGCTCCACACATCCCGCCCCTCCCTGGTTCCAGGTTGACAGCTCCAGAAAGCAATGGGGCCTGAGATCACCAGGACAGACCTGATGCCTGCTTTCTAGAAGCTGATAAAGGACTGCGAGGCCAAGGTGAGGGCTGCGGGCTCTCACAAGGTGAAAGGTGGGTGCTCGTGACCCATGCTTGAGGAGCGGGGGCTCAGGGTGGAGGTGCAGCCGGCTCCATCTCATCCCCCGCCCTGGCCCGCAGCGTTTTGCGAGAACCTCTCTGCAGATTGTCGGGAGAACGTGATCATGACCCAGATTGGGGGAGGGAGTCAGCTGGGCATTAAAGAAGGCCCAGAACAGGCTGTGGAAATGCCCCAGGCACCTAGGTCATAGTCTTCAGCCAAGGAGATGGAGACAAGACCTCTGCAGCCCGCCCCCAAACCCCCTGCCAATCATGTGCAGAGGATGCTGAGGAAGGTCCCCTTGGGCCTCCCTCCCCTTTCCCTCCCAGGAACTGGTGTCAGATGCCAACCAGCACGTGAAGTCTGCCCTGGCCTCTGTCATCATCGGCCTCTCTCCCCTCCTGGGCAAAGACAACACCATTGATCACCTCCTGCCACTCTTCCTGGCCCAGCTGAGGGACAGGTGAGTATTCCCTCCCCGAGTCCCCCACCCAGGTGATCGATTGCCATTGCGGAGTCCAGCAGGTATCCCCAGGGCCAGTTTGGGGCTGGGGCAGTGACCTTGGGGAGATGGCAGGTCTGTAGGGTGTTGCTGTGGGGTGGCACACCCCTCCCCCCATTCTGGGACGCCTTGGGCCAGGCATCACTGGAGCCCCATCCTCTGCAGTCCCTTGAGGTGCGGCTGAACATCATCTCCAACCTGGACTATGTGAAGGAGATTTTCGCCATCCTGCAGCTGTCCCAGTCACTTCTGCCAGCCATCGTGGAGCTAGCCCAGGATGCCAAGTGGCGGGTGCGTTTGGCTATCATTGAGTACATGTCCCTGGTGGCTAGGCAGCTGGTGTGTGATCCAGGGCATGCCGGGTAGGGCAGGGAGGGGAGAGGAGGCTGGCTATCCTCCTTCACCCTCTGAGCCCTCACCACGTCTCTCCTCTGGCAGGGAGTGGAATTCTTTGATGAGAAACTCAACTCATTGTGCATAGCATGGCTGGTGGACCATGATGAGTCCTGCCATAAGGAGCTGGCAGCCAGTGGGCGGGGCACGCCACTGTTCTGTCTGTGTAGCCCCCTGCTGTTGGAAACTTGAGGGAGGCTGGCGCTGAGCACTGACCCACTCTAAAACTCCCCAATGGCCTTCCTGTCCCCCTTGCAGTCTATGCCATCTGTGAGGCATCCACCAGCAACCTGAAAAAGCTGGGGGACAAGTTCAGGAAGGAGTGGGCCCATGCCACCATCATCCCCAAAGTGCTGGCCATGTCCGGAGACCCCAACTACCTACATCGCATGACCACCTTGTTCTGCATAAACGTGAGTGTGGCTCGCGTGCCAACTGCACCCAGGAGCCGGATTGCCAGGGGAGAGGCACACACAGCCCCGCCGTGACACCAAGTTTGGGAGTGGAGAGGCCAGGGGCCACGGCCAGCTCTACACATCCAGAGCTGGGTGGACTCCAGGCCTCCGGCACCCTTGGACTGGGTGTGGGTGACCTGGTGTGAGACACACCGTTGGCTGCATGTTCAGAGTTGAGCTCATTGTAAATCCTAGTTGCGGGGAGGTGGTGTCAATTGTGTGTGCCTTTTGGATGCCGGTGAGGGTTCTTGCCGCCTCGACACCCAGGCCCAGCTGTCAGGCACTGACTGTACTGATTGTGTGCCCATGCTTGGCCAGGTTCTGTCAGAGGTGTGCAGGCAGGACATCACCACCGAGCACATGTTGCCCACCGTTGTTCAAATGGCAGGGGACCCCGTCGCCAAAGTCCGCTTCAATGGGGCCAAGTCCCTGCAGAAGATCAGGTCCATCCTCCACAACAGGTGAGCTGGGACTCGCTGTTGTTATGCTCCTCTCCAGCTACACTGTTCCTTCCTTTGTGGTGATTCTGAGGGTTGACCTCACTTGGCAAGCATTCTGCCACTTGAGCCATGTGCCCAGTGCTTTTTACCTTGGTTATATTTCACAGAGTGCATGTGTAAGCCCAGGCTGCCTGGTCTGTGCATGCTGCTCACACTTCTAGGAATAGGGGTGCCACCACACCCAGCTATTGCTAGGGCTTCCTCAGTGGCTGGGATTCCAGATGTGCACCACTGTGTTCAGCTGCCACTGCTCCCTGCTGCTTCCTGCCAGTGTAGGCTTCACTGTAGACTGAAGAGTCAGCAGTGGAGGTGGTGAACCTAATGGGGAGGGGGTGTGAATGGAAGGGAGGTGAGGGGTGTCTCAGCATTGCTAGCAGTCTGGAGATGCAAGGTGGTGGCCAGGCCTGAACTGAGTTCCCAGCTGTGGGCCCCATCAGCTTCAGGCTCCAGCCCTTTCCCCTCTGCTTCCAGCACCCTGCAGAGCGAAGTCAAGCCAGTCCTGGAGAATCTGACCCAGGACCAGGACTTTGCCCTGGAGGCCTTGACTGGTGCGGGCTGTGGGTGGGCGGGCAGTGGCAGGTGGGAGGGGTGGTGGTGCTTGGGCAGGAGCCCGGGAGGGCCAGAGTATGGCAGTGCCCATGCAGGGTCTGGGGGCCAGATAGGCAGGTGGATGGGGAAAGGGTGGTGGGGCCTGGGCAGGAGCGCAAGAGGGCCAGGCTGGGCTTCTGAGCCGGCCCTTTCCTGTTCCTCCAATTCTGTCTCTTGCCTGATGCTGGAAGAAGAGCCAGTGCTTGGGCCTCCAGTGCTTGGCTCCGGCCCACCCTCCGCTCAGCCCTCACTGATCTCCTCCCTCAAGGAGCCATTGTGTCGCTGACAGCCCTCCCTGTGCATGGCCTGAACCCAGACCTGGACCTATGCAGGTTCCCTGAGGTCCCTGGGGAGACGGCACCTGGCCCCCTCCCAAAGGCTGAGGGACATGCGATGGGATAGACAGCAGCCAGGAGGAAGGTGCCACTCTGCCCTGTAGGGAGAGACGCGAGTATCCGGGTCACTGCCTCTTGCTGCTGAGATGGGGACCCCATCCCCACCTCCCTCCCACTTCCCTCCCCTTCCCTCCCCCCACCCCCTACCCTGGTGGTTTATTTGTGTCAACTGTACTTTTTATATTTTATTTCCTTTCCCCCTCTTTTCACAAAAAAATAAAGGTATAGAAACAGTTGACCCTCAGGTCTTAGTGAGGGTTGGGGGGAGTGTCCTGAGGCCTTGGTCTCTGCCCTTTTCTGTGAGGACAATTAGTCCTAAGTGCTCACACTGAGTGTCCTGACCCCTAGGCAGAGCTGGCCAAGGACCCGGGCTGCCTGCGGAGGCCCTACTGTTCACATCCTCCTATTATTCACATCCTCCTACTGCTCAAGTCCTCTTACTGTTCACTGAGCCACACCCCTGCCCTGGGAAAATCATCCATGTATTTTGATGAGCACATAGCATTGTCTCAAAGCCTGGGTTTCCCACTGGGTACGGCAAGCATTCCCAAGGCCCCTGTGGTCGAGGACATCAGTGTGAGTCTCCTTTACGGCTTTATATCTTTTTTTTTTTTGGTTACTCATGTGTATTAAACTCTGGTCCTGGCTGCTGGACCTCAGCTCATCAGCTGAGAGCGAGCACTCTACCACCTGAGCCACAGCCTCACTTCTGGTTTTCTGGCACCTGGCTAGGTTTGTGTCTTTTAAAGTCTGGATTCTACTTGAGAAAAACATATTTACGTTTCTTGTCTGGCTTGTTTTCCTTCCCAAGATGTATGATGAAATACAGGTTCATCCATTTTCCTGCAGGTGCCAGGCTTTGTTCTTCATGGAAAGTTGTTTTTTTTAGCAGAACAGACAAATATATGAGATAGAAAGGAGTAGATGGCAATAGATAGCATATGAAAAATTTGGAGCTATTTGGTGGTGGGGAATTGATATACAGCATAAAGCAGACAGTATTTTCCGGATCTGTATACACCTGCCTGAACTATAAAGCTGTGACCCAGCTCTACCCTGTGCCTCTCAGCCAGGTGGGAGAGCTGGCCTGGCCCAGTTATAAACCAGCACTGCATAGAGATGACATTTCACCAGTCAAGACTGAAAACTGAAAGTTCAGGGTGGAAAACCATGCCAAGCAAATGGGAACTGACCTGAAAGGGAGCCCCAGTTGCTTGTCCCATGAGAGCAGGGGAGACATCAAACCCAAGTTAGGCTGCTAAGATAAAGACTGTCACCCTCTGCTGACAGACAGTGAGCCAGTGCACAGATGCCTACTGCTGCCCCGGTTTCATGAGCTAGTACTACTGGAGGCCATAGACCCTTAAGTCCAGGCCAAGTTAGAATGTTGGCTTAAGACCCCTCTCATCAAGTGATAGGCTGTTGAGCCCAAAGTCAGCCATAAGACTTAAGGATCAAATAAAGGAACAAGTTTACAAATTCAAGAATCAAAACCATAGCACAACTTTCCAGAACCTCTGGGATGCAGCAAAAGCTTCTCAGGAATTTACAGCTATTTGGGCCTGGCATGAAAACAGTTGTCTCAAATGCAATCAATGATGAAGCACAATATGAAAGCAAATCCAGAACAGTGGATAGAAATACAATCATAAGGTCTGGGAAGGTGACTCAGTGGTAGAGCACTTGCCTTGCATGCTTGAGGCCCTAGGTTCAATTCCTCAGCACCACATAAGCAGGAAAAAAAAGCCGGAAGTGGAGCTGTGTATCATCTGGAAGACTACTATCCTTGAGCTAAAGAGCCGAGGTACAGTGCCCAGGCCCAGAGTTCAAGTCTTAGAACTGGAAAAAAAGAGAAGGGACACTTTGGGTAAGAAACTTTGGGGACACATGGCTTACACACCGCTGAAGTTGTTTACAGACAGTCATCTCAAGTTGGGTCTCAGTGTCTCCTGCCGGCCTACTGGGATCCAGGAGAGGTAAGTGACTGCACCACTCCCCTGCCTCCTGGAGAAGCACCCACATGAAAGTGAAAAGTGTCTTGATAATTGTCACACGGGGGAAAAGAAAAAGTTTACTGAGAACTTGGTCTGCCACCCCAGGTGAAGGGAAAATCACCGCTCCCGCGGGAGATGACCTTGCCTGCCGACCTCCTGGACCCCTATCTAAGGAGCCCTCTGCAGCTCTGAAGTGCCCATGTGCATCTCAGAAATGACCCGCCCTGCCACACACATCCTGAGAGAAGAGGCGAGCACTTGTGTTCATTGCCACTGGAGAGGCGCAGCCTGCAGGAGAGACCCCAGGTTCCACACTCTGGGTAAGGAATCACCTTAGGAGCAGGGATTCTGGATTGAAACCGGATGCATGACAAAGACACAGGGAAGGATAGGAATGGGCTAGGACAGTGAAAAGAACTGGGGTTCTAGGCCCCCCCACCCCCAAGCCCTGTGGGTTCCTCACTTCCTCTTCCTCACAGAGTCTGTCCTGGTTTATGACAAGTGAGGAGGAATCCTGATTGTCCAGGGGCTGGGGAAGATGTGTTCACATCAGTGACTCTAGAATGGCATTTGAACCTAAAATTGCCCCTCTCGTTCTCTGTCATCCACCTCCTCCTTCAACCGCACCATCCCCACTGCAGACCTGGTTCATCTTCCTGGTATTTCTTCTGTGAAATGTGGGCTCCGTGTTGAGGAAACGGTGACACCTGGGACCCACGCCCCCAGCCAGTGTATTGAGGTATAAGTGCATGTGACCCCAGGAATGTGTCACGCATGTTTCAAGTTTCTTTCTTTAGTCAGTCAGAGAGCTTGAACTTGGGGCTTGCCCATGTTCCTTGAGCCCTTTTTGCTCATGGCTAGGCCTCTACCACTTTGAGCACAGGTCTACTTCTGGCTTGCTGGTGCTTAACTGGAGAGAAGAGTCTCACAGACTTTACTTCTCTTCTCTGGTCTGGCTTTGAATTGGGCATCCAAGGTCTCAGCCCTTGAGTAGCTAGGATTACAGGCTTGAGCCACTAGGGCCTTGCTTGTTTAGAATCTTAGATCTGATTCTACAGAGGAGAAATGTAGCTGCCTTCATCTCAGAACCTGATTCACCTTCCCTTAATGCCATTCTCCAGGTTCACCCATTTCCCTGAACATGCCGTCTTCCTCTTCCCAATGGATGAATAGAATTGGATTTTTCCTAATACATGAGAGACAGTAGGACAGTATTTCCAGTGGTGTGAATGCAGGATGGAGAATGTTGAGTTCCCTTGGCACCATGAAGGCCTCAGTTTCCCAAGCCAGAGCCTCTGAATGAGACTCAAGGAACAGAGAGGATGGGAGATGCCCATGTGTCTATGGGGGTGATCCTCTTAGGCCAGACTGTGGTTGGGTTTGTGGGTAATTTGTCTCTTCTCTCCCATTATCTATTCCTTTCCTGCATGGGGAACAGGATGAGAGCCACAGACTTGATTCTTAGGCACTTAATTGTGGCCAACTTCCTAAGTCTTCTGTGTAGGAGTGTTCCCCAAACCATGGTGGCTTTGTGCTGGAGAATTTTCTTAAATGATGTGGGGTGCAAAATTGTCTTCTATCTTCACTGAGTGGGCAGGGTGGTGTCGATTGTTAGAACTTGCTCCCTGAGCATCTTCCTTGCTGTCAGCATCAGTCAGGGAGACTCCAGGTGGGCAGGGCTGAAGGGGAGAGCCCACAAGCACATTGTCTCCACAGTGTACCTCAGCTGGGGGGGGGATCTTCCTCCTCCTGAGAATTGTTTGTCTCATGTACATGATCGGACCCAAAGCACATGACAATATGACGAGCTTAAAAGCCTATGGATACTGTTCTTCCATGTGTCATGATCCAGTTGCTGACGTGCTGCACGTGGCCAAACTCTCGGTGCCTGATGTTCTGTGTCTGGGGCTCATGCTCTGGGCCAGCACCTCCATGCTCTTCATCCTGTACAGACACAAGCAGAGAATGCGACACATCCAGAGGACCAGTGTCTCCACCAGAGCCCCTCTGGAGTCCAGAGCCACCATAAGCATCCTCCTCCTGGTGAGTGCCTTCGTCTCCTTTTATACCATGTCCTGCATCTGTCAGATTTGCTTATCTGTAATTTACAACCCCAGCCCTGTGCTGCACCATATAGCGGAATTTGCTATGGGCTGTTTCCCAGCCCTCAGCCCTTTCCTGCTCATGAGCGGACACTCCATTCCCTGCAGCTTCCTTTTCACCTGCACAAAGAAGAAGAAAGTGGTCCTCCCCTGAGGACCACCAAGCTTGCATCTCTGCTTAACTTTGCTTGGCCATTCAACAATCTCCACACCTAGATAAAAGTCATCTGCTGAGAGATAGAGGTGTGCGCACGTGTCCACACCTGTGCATTTGTGTGCTATATATCTCTGTGTGTGTTCATCTGTCTCTGTTTTGCCGGCCCACAGAATTATATGAATGTGGAAATATGAGATTTTGAATAATGCCTATTAGGTCATGTCAAGTTCCTCCCGAGAATCTGCCCCATTAATTGGTAGTCATGTCAAATTCAAGATATACTGGTTAAACTCGCTTAACAGGTTTTCCTAATTACATTTTGAGTCTTTTGATTTTTTTTCTTTCTTTCATAATAGTTCCCTATGCAATGAAGCAAATAATTCTTAAAGCCCTTTCTGTTCTGGAGAAGAAAATAGTTGGAAAGAAAATATCAGCTGGCAATTGTTTCTAACATATTTATAAGATGATTTCTATGTTGCTTTGTATGTCCTTCCTCCATGGTATAACCCATGATTTCACTGTATTTGATGTTGGTATAATTTGTAGAGGGGGAGGGAAAAAACAAATCTTTTAACTAGGGATACAGGTGGACCCATTGCAACAATGAGATGTACAGTTGTTATGTGGAAAAATGAACTTTACAACTTTGGTGTGGGGGAGAATCGGGTTGGGGGAGGGCGGGAGTATGGGAAGGGATGGGAAGGGGAAACAAAGAGGAGGCAACAATGCTTGATAGGAAACATACTCGTTATCTTGCCCATATAATTGTAACTCCTCTGTAGGGTATTCTCACAATAAAAAAAAAATAAATCAAAGAAAATAGCAGCTGGGTGCGGTGGTTGATGCTTGTGTTCTGAGTTCATGAGGAGGCGAGATCTAAGGATCACATTTCAAAGCCAGTCTAGGCAGAAAACTCTCTGAGACTCTCATCTCCAATAAACCACTAAACAAACAAACAAACATGGAGGTGGTGCTGCGGCTGAAGTGGTAGAGCATTAGCTTTGAGCAAAATCTTACCAGGGACAGAATGGAGGCCCAGATTTTAAGCCCCAGGCCTGGCACAAAGAAGGAAAGTGAGAATGAGGGACACAGACACACAGACAGAGACAGAGAAGAGAGAGGGCAAGCCAGCAAAGAAGGAAGGAAGGAAGGAGGGAATGAAGGAAGGAAGGAAGAAAGGAAGGAAGGAAGCAAGGAAGGAAGGAAGGAGTAAGGAAGCAAGGAAGGAAGGAAGGAGTAAGGAAGCAAGGAAGGAGGAAGGAGGGAAGGAGGGAGGAAGGAAGGAAGGAAGAAAGGAAGGAAGGAAGAAAAAAAGGGAGTCCTGCTGGTGTACCACTGACCACAAATATTAAGGCTCCTTCCTGACAGTTACTCCCTTCATCTTGTCCATGCTTATTTCTTACACATAATTTATTTTCACAACCCTTTCTTTTCCTTGGCAGTCTATGTTACATATCTCTAGACTCTTTGCTAATTCAACAAGGACATCAAGTGTACTTTTGAAAAGCACCTTTTAAATATAAAGTTGTTTTTAAAACACGAAGGCTCCTTGAGAAAGTCCCTTGCTTGGCTATTGTGACATTTCCTGCAGTGCTCCTCATGTCTCTTGTTATGAGGTCACTTTACCACAGCCTCTTGGGTGCAGGTCAGGGTTGCTGTGCTGAATATGAGGAGGGGCCTCCTGTCCAGGGCTCTCCACCTCCACCCTTCTGTTCTCAGGAATGAATTGCAGGGTGACAGCAAGCCAGAAGTAGCACTGATTTCCCGGAGACAGTCAAGAACCCTGAGCACAAAGCTCAGGGATAGGACCCAGGCCCTGAGTTCAAGTCCTGGGACCGGCACAGAAAAGGGAAGCAAGCAGATGGCAGGCCTGCCTCCAGGAGCCATCCAGGGACTATGCCGGGTGCTGTGTGGACTGTGGACTCTGAGCCAGGTGCCTCCTCCTGATCCTGAAGTTCCTACAGCCACCCCACCACAGAAAGGCTTGAACCACAGGTCCCGTCCCTGCACTCCCTCCCCCCACACTCACTTTAGCTAGATTCCCTCCATGCCCCATGCCCTTAATCCACCCCAAAGTCATTCCACCCAGCACATGCATGCTCTGGGCTCCATGGGGAGCTGTCTGGTGTCATCATTAACCTCACACACACCTGGTCCTCTCCTGACCCCTGGTGTTCACGTCCCCATAGGTCCTCCCAGTCTGTGTCACCTTGGAGAGTGTGGATGTGGACTTAGCCTCCTGACCTAGGGGCAGCGCGCGTCCTCCACCAGCTCCCTGCCTTGTGAGGGGACACAGACATTCCCTGCCCCCAACCCACCCCCTCTCAGCACCCGATCCCCAGCAGCACCCCACCCTCCACCCACCTCACACTCTGTCTTGAGCATGATCCAAATCCAAGACAACCCAAGCCCTGCACTACCCCTCCCCCACAGCGTTCAGCAAGCTCCACACACTTTTCCTCTTTTATTTTTTGGTTGACCTTGGGGCTTGAACTCTGGGCCTAGGTGCTGTCCCTCAGCTATTCAGCTCAAGGTTAGGCTCTGCACCCCATGCACCCCTGCAGTACACTGGATGCACAGACACCCATCGTCATGCTGACATGCAGCCCTGTCTGGACTCATTACTTCTGGAGAGTTCCCACATTTAGGAGGTTTTTCTCTGCTGCGGACCGGCTCTGTCGGGATGACGGAGGACACCTAGTGGAGGTAACTGGAATAGGTGGGGAGATGGCAAACAGACAACTCACACACAAGAGGCTTTGTCGGGACGACGGAGGACACCTAGTGGAGGTAACTGGAATAGGTGGGGAGATGGCAAACAGACAACTCACACACAAGAGGAGTGAATGCTGAGTGCGATTTATTGCAGAGGATAACAAGCTTTTATAGCAAAAGTCTCCATGAGAAAGGGCAAAATTTTACACAATGTTGCTGCAAGACTTCGTTCTTGGGTGGTCACCAGCTGGTCGTCTTATCTTGTTTTTTGGATGACGAAGTATGACGATAGGCACTTGTTCCAGGCTTTACCTCTATTTTTAAGAAATACAATTGGTTTCGATGTTTATCACCTATTAACCACTAACCAGAGCATATGGGCAAGCTGCTGAACAGAAAGGCATGAAGTCTAGTACTTCATAGTTACTTTTGTTTAGTTTTATACTTTATAAGTTTCAAATCTTTTCTAAGCAATTGTGCTTCTTTGCCATTCTTTAGGGGGTCCCCAATTTGTGGCCCAAAATCATGATGTTCAGTATACTTAGTTAAATCTGGCCATATATCAAATTTAAGCTCATAGTGTCTTTTCTGTAACCCTTTCACATAATCGTTTACTCTTCTCCATAGAGGCCTTAACTGTCTCATAAGATCTTTCTTGTTCCTTCTTTGATAGTAAGCACCAAGGAGGCCTAGATCTAGCAAGTCTCTCAGTAAATGAAAGAGAGTAATAGGAAGTTCTTTCTCCTAAGTAGTTTTCCCAACGGTTGCGATCCTTATCATACACACCTGTTAAAGGCTATGGATCTGGGGGAAGTCTTTAGGGTCCTCTAGATAATGGAGGATCCCACCATTTTCCTCTGATAAGCCATTGCCACCTTCCATCTACCAACTTCTTAGTAATGTTATTTAGCTTTTGGTCTAAATAGCCCTCTACAGCTTTCTTATCTACAGGATATCTATATGAGTCTATTGTATATGCTTTACGATTAAACGGAAGTCTCCAATAGCCATACACTCTTTCTGCTCTAGCTGTGCCTACAGCTTCTTGTAAATCTCTTACAAACAATTCCTTCTGCTGAAGTGACGTCATGAAACCCCCAATACTTTTATATTTACTTATGACTTGTCTACTAGCCTCCATAAGAGGGGCTTTCAGGGTAGCACTTAACTCTGGTGAGTTAGTCATATTCTCAGGACACTCATCAGATGTTGGAGTCGTCAACACTTCCAAGAAAGAGCCTTGAATAAGGGAACGTTGAGCATGAGTAAGTAGAACAAGCAGCAGAAACAGTAAAAGATTAATAGGCACTCCTATACAGTGAAGAAAAGAAAAACAGGAATAGAAACACATCTTTCCCAGGGGTTTGCCAGCCTTTTCCAGGAAGTAGGCCTCTTTGAAGCCCCATTCTCAGATCTGAAAGCAGGTTTCCCATGCTAAGCAGACTCCACCGGAGTAGGCGTGGCATTTCTCCATCTCTGTCTCCTCCTTTTCTCCTGAGCACCCTCAGTTCTATGCCACCATCTTGTACGAATCCCTTTCCTGTCCCCTATGTCCTTGCCACACTGTGGCCGGACCCCCCGACTCTTGTTCCCCCGCCGCACACCTGCCAGCAAGAGCTCACAGCCAGCTCCTGACTTGGATTCATTCACAGCAGCATCTCGTGACTATGCTCAATATGAAGGAGGCATGCTCACCTCTCACTCGTGGGGATGACTTGAAGCTCCTAACAAAGCCTTCCAGGAAAAATGGGTTGTGGCACAAAGGTGCGACTCAGCTCATGAACCAGCTGGGAGGTCAGCTCCCCCCCACACCCTGCATGCTTAGCTTGGGGGCTCCAGGCCCCACCCCTTGTGCACCTCCTACTGGTAGAGCATGCCACACTGTGGTTGCCATCCTCGCAAAAGAACCAGCCTGGAGAAGTGCGGCCATTGGGAGTAAAACAGTGGAATTCTGAAGGGCCAAGAAAGTCCTGTCCTGGGGAATTTTGGGGGGGAAGACCTCATGCCTGGTTAGATCTGGGAGTAACCATTGACTGACGCCTTGGACAAGCGCCATCTGACTTTGTTCCTGGGTCACACCCGAGTCCAGGCATGATGGTAGCCACTATTGCACATTGCACACACCTTGCCTAGTCAAGTCCCTGCCAGACTGTATCTACCTTCCCATTGTTTCTACTTCATTAAAATCCCAACTACTCACTTCTTACAGCTGATAGTGCTTTGGCGGAGAAACCTTTAAAGCAGATGGATCCTTGTTATAATGACTTTTTTGGGGGGAGATTGGCAGCGGAAAATCAGTAGTGGAGCTTGAACTCAGAGCCTGGGTGCTGTCCCTGAGCTCTTTTACTCATGGCTAGTGCTCTACTACTTGGAGCTTAGTGCCACTTCCAGTTTCCTGGGGTCCCTGCACCCTGGGATCCTGGCCCCAAGATGCACAAGCTAGCTGTCAGTACCCAGAGTTTTCCCATATGGCCAGCACAGAGAAAAAGATATGAACTGGAGGTGGGTGGGGGAGCACTGTGTGACAGGGCCACTCTACACCCCTCAGGGAGGGGAGACTGAGTCCCATCCTATGCAACACAGTGGCATGCAGATTTCCTGCTCAGGTACAGCTTACACTCTCAGCACTGTTCTCTGCCAAAAATCCTTTTCTATCGGTTCAGACTCGGTTCAGCTACTGCCTCCTGGAGGCTTTGCAGGCTGTCCCTCCCCCAGCCTGCCTCCAACCACCGGCCCCTTGCCCGGCTTCCACCCGAAGACAGTGCCAAGCCCAGCCACAGTCTCAGGCCTCAGGGCTGGGCAGGGGAGGCTGGGGCACTGGCAATCTCAGGGATTCTTCCTTTCTGACCTAGGACTCACCACAGGAAGAGAAGCACCCAGGCTCAGAGCACCACGTACAGAACAGCGACACTACACTGCTGTCTTTTAAGATGCCAGCCTGGCATTTTGCTCTAGTCCACAATCATGCTGCAGTAATCACTCACAAAACCAATCCTGCATGTTCTGCAGGCGTGAGGCCGAGGCTTCTGCTTTTCTGTGTGGACAGCACCAAGTTTTCCCATAGACAGCTCCTGCCACATGCGACTGGAGAAGCTCCCAGGCAGCAAGTACAGAGAAGAAGGAACCGAAAGCCACTTGGGACTCTGAACCCAACTGTCTGCATTCCCTGGCAGCTCTTGGTCTGAAGCTCCCACATTCCCACCATCTACTGCCCCAGTTCTTTCCATCCAGGCAGGCAGAACATTGTCTGATGAGACTGTCCTCACAGCCGACACTTATGTGTTGAATGGACTGAATGCTCTCCATGTCTCTAGTATGAGTCACATGACTGTTTCCACCTTGCAGAGCCCAAGGCAGGTCTCAGGCTGGGGGCCTCACTCCGGGTCTGCAGCTGTCTTCCAGCAGACTTCCGAGAGGACATCCTGCCTCCATCTTCTTCCTCAGCCTTCCCCTCAACACAGTCCTGCAGTACATAAAGCTTGTCTACCTGCACCTCACCCTCTTACTCCATTATCCAAGACCCCTGCCGTGGGCTTCTCTTATTAAGCAGAAGTAATCTCGAGGCACCCCAACTGCACTGTGCCCCAAGAGTCCCCACCTGTAAGGAAGGGGAGCAGTTCACTTCTGGTCTTTTCCACTCCAAAGGCCAAGGTGATGGTGGAAAGCTTCTTGATGCTGTTGAGGCGAAGCTGAGGAGAGAATAAGAAGGGAGAATGTCAGTAATCCCAGACTCAAGGGAGCTCCACAGTGCTGGGAGCAGACGCTCAGCACACCCTCCATTCAATCCTCTGACCTGGATCTCACAGTTCAGTAGAAACAGCGCACTTTCTGAGTTCACGTAAGATCACACATGCTTCTCACCACTGGCTACTACACCACATACTCCACTTAGTAGCTGCGGCTGCATAGCATGCTCTGGGCACGGCCCTAGACAAGGCACACACACCTGAGACCTCACTGAACCCTCAAAGCAATCATACAAGGCATGAAGCTGGTTCACAGTGTCAATCCTGTGAGGCGCAGCACAAGGCAGAACCTCTTGCCAGCTGACAGAGCTAAGAGGAAGATTGGCAGAGCAGGCATTTAAACTCAAGACGTGACTTACGGTGATGATGAGAGAACAAACAATAGGATACTATTACTACAAAAGCAAAAGTCATGTAGGCTGATGCACACCTGTAATCCCAGTATTCAGCAGAGTGATGTGGAAGAATCGTGACTTCAAAACCAGCCTGAGGTACATAGGAAGATCTTTTCTCAAACTAACAATAACAACAGAGGGGCAACCTCAGCCGTGTTGTGGGCAGCACCATGGGTGAACAGAAACCCAAGACTGTACAGGTGGGTCTGGGTGCACAGTTTCTTGCTCATTAACTCCCTCCGGAATGCAGGCCATAGGACCAGAGCTTTGTTTCAGAAGAGGGCCATGGTAACTACTGCGCCCAGCGTTTCCATCTCAGAGCCATGGCAGTAGAACCCTGATCAGTGTCAGATGGTACATCCCAACACCCGTTACGAGATGGGTCCAGCCCAATGTGCCAACAGAAGTGCCACAAGGTGCAGGTGGAGGTGCTGCTAGGCCCCCAGCCTGACCCTGTCTGCACCCTGTCACACCCTTTCTGCTTGATCATACTTTGACACAGTCTTCCCCATCCAATGAAATCTGCATTTAAAAAAGTACAAAAATGAGAGGAAAAAGCACAACATTAATCAAGTGTTGGAACTCCAACACACACTTGAAGATCTCTCAGCAAGAGTAGATGCAGTTAATGAAGAAACCCTGAGGCTAAAATCAGAAGACCACGTTTTGGGACAATATATAGAAAACCTCATGTCTGCTTCTAGTGTTTTCCAAACAACTGACATGAAAAGCAAAAGAAAGTAAGGGATTGAGTTCCGTTCTCATTTATGGAATTGCTGCTTCTCTCTCCTTCTCTCTCTCTCCCTTTCCTTCTCTCCATCCCTTCACCTACCCTCCTTCTCTCCCTCTTTAAAACTTGGGTAGATTCCAAACGTTACAGTACTTTTGTTTGTGGCTTCATTGAATTTTTATGAAAATAATTTCAAATCTAGGCAAAATTAACTACTTAAGAGGAGACTTCCATGAGTCTGTGTATTATGTTAGTCTAAGAAAATGTGCAGATGTGTAGAAGAGACTTTAGAATTGCATATATTTATGAAACTTGAAAATGAATGTTTTTTTGAATTTGCTTTGATATATAGGCTTAGTCTTTTATTACACGCTTACTTAGTAAGATATACAAGAAAATAACCGTGTTGTGAAAATGTAACCAAAATCATGTACTGAATGCATAACTTTATGTATGTATCTGTTCACCATTGTGTGCCTCTCCTCCATCTGCCTCATCCTCCCCATTTACCTTCTCCTAAGTCAAGATAGTTTCACATTTGTAAAAGTACTTTGAGTAGTAATCACCGGACAGTAATCTGATCTGTAAGTCCTGAAGTTAACCAAACCTTGCCTAAAATTTGTCAGTTGTACCTTCTAATCATAAGATAGGCCCAATGGTTTCTCTTTAATCATTTGAAAACAGATTTGGGCTATAAAGAGGATTTTATGTTGAAACTAAGTTATCAAATTGAGATCTGTTTAAAAACAAAGAACCAACTTGCTTTTGCAGGAAATAACGCACTTGTTCTCTGAAAAGATAAGAATTTTGGTTATGGGCGCTGAAGGTGGCTCAGTGGTAGAGTGCTTGCCTTGCATGTATGAGTCCCTGGGTTTGATTCCTCAGCACCACATAAGCAAAAAGAAAAAAGCGGGAAGTGGCACTATGGCTCAAGTTGTAGAGCGCTAGCCTTGAGCTGAAGAGCTGAAGGACAGCACCCAGACCTAGAGTTCAGGACCCATGACCAGCCCCTGCCCCCTAAAATAAAGAATTTTGGTTTTGTATCAATTAGAAGTAGAAAGTCTGGGAGGAATACACAGAAATAGGTAAAAAATAATGTGATAAATGTAGCAACCAATTCCAAATGTTTTCTCTCCAGATTTGTATTATCTCTGCACAGAACAGATCTTTCGGAAAATATATATATATATGAAAATGGGTTAAGTTTGACTTATCTTACATATACCACATGCTATGCTATTCCAGCTCTAGGGTTTGGTGGCAAAGTTTATTTGTTGTACATAGCCAATTAAATATTACCAAATTCCTTGAAGAGTGTACTGGTTTTAGAATCATGAATGAGAGAATTTTATATGTATAATAATTGGTAAGCTCAGTATTTTTATCTCACTCTGTAAATTCAACTAATTGGTTGGTAGAATTTTAGTCATTCTCATAACAATTTCTAAAAATTTAGTTCATAGATTCCATTTGGTAAAGGAATCAATATCAGAGGTAATATTAAGATATTATACTAGGAAATGAGATCCACTAATATAATTTACAGTTATTAGATTTGAACTACTTTAATCATGGGATAATCTTATGTGTTAGTATAAGATTTCCTAAATGAGAGTTCTGGGAAGATGGCGGAGGAGAAGCTGGAGGCAAAACAAGCTCTCACCTAGAAAGCAGTTTTAGAGTTCCAGTGAACAGTCCTAAGCCAGAGAATCACACCAAGTGTGCCATCACAGGACAGAGAGTTAGGCCAGAGAGGGAAAATCCAGACAAGGAGACAGATTGGAGCTCTTGTCAGCTGCTGCCGCTGTGGCGGCAGCGGCGGCACCAGTGGTGCTGCCATTCCTGAAACAAAGACAGTCTGGGACGAAAGAGCCAGGCGTGGCGGGCGAGTGGATTCTACTCAACACCAGCAAGAACTGACAAGGAGCAGACATCTTCATCCTGCAGTTCGCAGACCAGAGACGACCCAGGAACCAAGACTCGGCGTGAGTAGAAGCCTGATGTCCTCACTCCTTCTCAGGGAGCAGAGGAGGGAAGGCCACCAATCCCCCCCACCCCCAGGACCGGAGATCTCCATCTTGGATACTGATAAAGCTCAGCGGAGCTGCTAGCTCCAACTCAGGCCTTGGAATAAAACTAGGGTCATTTAGCAGGTCACAAGAACTTAATGGCGTGACCTGCCAGACTCAGCTCCACCCAGGGAAAAGTCACCCAGTTTGGGCGCCAGCCCTAGGAGTGGCTTTCTTCACCGGGTAATCAGAGCCAGAGGCTGACCCTCTCTTTAGTAGCCTTGACATCAATAAACAGAAACCCTGAGAGTGGCTCCAGGCTGGGCTCTGTGAGTTTCTCACAAACTAGCACCCAGGAAAAGCTACTGTTTGCTGAAAGGCCTCAACTCTACCCAGAACCTAGCCTCATCACAGCATCTCCAAACTTGAGGAAAAAGCCATCTCCCTCTTTTGTGATACTCAAAGCACATCCCCCTCCCATTGAACTAACTTGGGAGGAGGATCACAAAATCCTGGGTAAAGCAGAGCATTTTTCTGCCTGTCCAAACAAACTGACTTAAGAAACCAACCAAGCCACAGGACCACAAGCAGACCAGAGACTCCAACCAGAGACTGATTACAGACACAAGGGAGATACAGGATTTTTCCCAACCCTCCCCAAAATATCAAAGAACGTTTTTCCCCCTTTTTCCTCTTCTTCTTCTCTTTTTTAAATACCTTTTACAAATTTTTTTTTCTTTTCTAAAACTTTTTTAAATTTTTTTTTAATTTTTTTTTATTGTAAAGCTACTATACAGAGGGTTACAGTTACATGAGTGAGGTTATGAGTACACTTCCTCTTGAACATTGTTACCCCCTCCATTGTTTTCCCCCTACCATCCCCTCCCTCCCTCCCTTCCCCGAGGTTCTTTTTTTTTTTTTTTGATTGTGATTAAATGATTACATAATTTCAAAGTCACAAGTTCATTCTAACTTCCCTGGAGCAAATTGTCTACCACAGTCTGTAATATATAACAGTGTTCACATGTTATATACCATATTTGTGATCAGCAGCATGGGGATATTTAGTAGTGGTTCAACCAGATGAGCGGGAGTTCTTTGTTTCTTAAGTCCTGTTAGTTTTGTCGTATCACCTAACCTTTTGGATTTAGCATCCACTTATCAGGGAGACCATGTACCGTTTGTCTCTTCGTTCTTGGCTTACCTCGCTCAACATGATTCCTTCTAGCTCCATCCATTTCCCTGCAAATGCCATTATTTTGTCATTTCTAATGGCTGCATAATATTCCATTGTGTATAGATACCACAATTTTTGGATCCATTCATCTGTGGTGGGGCACCTAGGTTGTTTCCATATCCTAGCTATTGTGAATAGTGCTGCAATAAACATGGAGGTGCACGTGTCCTTGTATATTGGTTCCTGTTGTTCAGGGTAGATGCCTAGAAGTGGTATGACTGGGTCGTAAGGGAGGTCAATCTTTAGCTTTCTAAGGACCCTCCAGACTGCTTTCCAAAGTGGTTGTATAAGTGTACATTCCCACCAGCAGTGTAATAGGGTTCCTCTTTCTCCACATCCCCTCCAGCATTTGTCGTTGGCTGATTTGTGGATGTGGGACATTCTGACTGGGGTAAGGTGGTATCTCAGGGTTGTCTTTATTTGCATTTCCTTCACCACCAGGGATGATGAACATTTCCTCATGTGTTTCTTTGCCATTTTTATTTCTTCATTTGAGAAGTCCCTCTTTAGTTCCCTTGCCCATTTAGTAATTGGTTTGTTAGGTTTGGGAGGGATTAGTTTCTTGAGTTCCCTGTATATACAGGATGTTAACCCCTTGTCTGATATATTGCTGGTAAATATCTTTTCCCAATTAGTTGGTTGTCTTTCTAGCTTAGTTGCGATAGATTTAGCTGTGCAGAAGCTTTTTATTTTAAGGTAGTCCCATTTGTCGAGTCTCTCTCCAACTTGTTGTGACCCTGGGACTCTGTTCAGGAAGTTCCTTCCTGTGCCTATTAGTTCAAGTGTCTCTCCTACTCTGTCCTGTAGTAGTTTCAGAGATTCAGGTTTAATGTTAAGGTCTTTAATCCATTTTGAGTTGATGTTGGTGCATGGTGATAGGCTGGGGTCCACTTTTAGTTTTCTGCATGTGGCTGCCCAGTTTTCCCAGCACCAGCGGTTGAAGAGGCTGTGTTTCTTCCATTGTATGTCTTTGGCTCCTTTGTCGAATATCAGCTGGCTGTAGGCCTGTGGATTTATATCTGGATCTTCTATTCTGTTCCATTGGTCTTCGGGTCTGTTTTTGTGCCAGTACCATGCTGTCTTTGTGATTATAGCTCTATAGTAGAGTTTGAAGTTCGGCATGGATAGCCCTCCCATATTGTCTTTATCCCCTAGAATTGTTTTGGCTATTCTAGGTCTTTTGTTGTTCCATATAAATTTTTGGACTGTTTTCTGTATTTCAGTGATGTATGTCATTGGGATTTTAATAGGAATTGCATTGAATTTGTATATTAGTTTTGGAAGTATCACCATCTTTACTATATTAAGTCGGCCTATCCAGGAGCATGGGAGGTCTTTCCATTTCCTAGTGTCTTCTGCAATTTCTTTCTTTAACTTTTTATAGTTCTCATTAAATAGTTCTTTTACATCTTTGGTTAGGTTAATTCCTAAATATTTTATTTTTTGGGAGGTTATTGTGAATGGGGTTGCTCCCTTTATTTCCCTCTCTTCCTGTGCGTTATCAGTGTATAGGAAGGCAACTGATTTTTGTGGGTTTATTTTGTATCCTGCTATTTTGCCGAAGTGACTTATGATTTCTAAAAGTTTGGGGATGGAGTTTTTGGGATCGTGGAGGTATAGTATCATGTCGTCTGCAAAAAGGGATAGTTTCACTTCTTCTTTCCCTATGCGGATCCCTTTAATGTCTTTTTCTTGCCTTATTGCCCTGGCTAAGGGTTCTAGGACTATGTTGAAGAGGAGTGGAGACAGTGGACATCCTTGCCTTGTTCCTGTTTTTAGGAGGATTGGTTGTAGCTTTTCCCCATTAAGTATAATATTGGCTATTGGTCTGTCATAAATGGCTTTTATTGTTTTTAGAAATGTTCCTTCTATTCCTATTTTCTCCAGAGCTTTTAGCATGAATGAATGTTGAATTTTATCAAAGGCCTTTTCTGCATCTGTGGCGATAATCATGTGATTCTTGACCTTGGCTCTATTGATATGCTGGATTACATTTATTGACTTACGTATGTGAAACCATCCCTGTGTCTCTGGGATGAAGCCTACCTGATCATAGTGTATTATTTTTTTAATGTGTTTCTGGATTCTGTTAGCTAGAATCTTGTTAAGGATCTTTGCATCTGTGTTCATCAAGGAGATTGGCCTGTAATTCTCCTTTTTGGTTGGGTCTTTGCCTGGTTTGGGGATGAGTGTGATATTGGCTTCGTAGAATGAGTTTGGGATAGCTCCCTCCTTCTCTGTTTCTCTGAAGAGCTTGAGGAGTATGGGTATTAGTACTTCTTTAAAGGTCTTATAGAATTCTGCTATGAATCCATCTGGTCCTGGGCTTTTTTTTGTTGGAAGACTTTTGATAGCTTCCTGTATCTCATTATAGGATATTGGCTTATTTAATTGGTTAACTTCTTCTTTGCTCAGTTTGGGTAACTTGTATTTCTCTAAAAATGCATCCATTTCCGCCAGATTTTCTTCCTTTAGAGAGTATAGCTTTTGAAAGTAGTCTGTTAGAATTGTTTGGATATCTTGGGTACGTGTTGTGATGTCTCCCGTGGCATCCCTAATCCTATTAATATGGGTTTCCTCTCTTCTTTTTTTAATTAATCTTGCCAACGGGCCATCAATTTTGTTTATTTTTTCAAAGAACCAGCTTTTTGTTTGGTTTATTTTGGTTATGGTTTTCTGATTTTCTAATTGGTTAATCTCTGCTCTCAATTTGGTTATCTGGCTTCGTCTAGTAGCTTTAGGTCCCATTTTTTCTTGTTTTTCTAGCTGTTTTAGTTGCAACATGAGATTATTTACTTGGTCTGTCTCCATTCTCTTGATGTGGGCACTGAGGGCAATAAATTTGCCCCTCAGGACTGCTTTTGCTGTGTCCCACAAGTTTCTTTGTGAGGTGTTTTCATTTTCATTGAGTTGTAGGAAATGCTTTATTTCTTCTCTGATCTCTTCTGTTACCCAGGCCTTGTTAAGGAGTGTGCTGTTCAATTTCCATGTATTAGAGAAATTTCTGTGGTATGCTTTGTTATTGAGAGCTAGCTTGAGTCCACTGTGGTCAGATAGGATACAGGGGATTATGTCGATCCCTTTGTATTTGCTTAAGTTCCTTGCATGAACTATGATATGGTCTGTTTTGGAGAAAGTTCCATGAGCTGCTGAGAAGAATGTGTACTGTGTTGTTTTAGGGTGAAATACTCGGTAGATGTCAGTTAATTCCGCTTGAAGTATGGCCTCACTTAATTCGGTAGCTTCTTTGCCAATCCTCTGGTTGGTAGACCTGTCCTTTGGTGAGAGTGGCGTGTTAAAGTCTCCTAGTATTATCGTATTGGGATCTATTTTATTCTGTAAGTTTGAGAGCATTTGTTTAACATATCTGGGTGCACCGATATTTGGGGCATATAAGTTGATGATGGTTATATCCTCCTCTTGGATTGTTCCCTTTATTAATATGTAGTGTCCGTCCTTGTCTTTCTGTACTGATTTTAATGAAAAGTTTATTTTGTCAGATATCAGGATAGCTACACCTGCTTTCTTATTGGGGGAATTTGATTGGTAGATCCTTTTCCACCCCTTCACTCTGAGTTTGTTTGTATGTTTGGCTGAGAGGTGGGTCTCCTGAAGGCAACAGATGGATGGGTCTTGTTTTCTGATCCAGTCCTCAGTTCATTTTCTTTTAATTGGCGAATTCAGCCCATTTATATTAAGAGAAAGTATAGAGAGATGCATTGTTGTCCCTGCCATTCCGTTTTCCTAAGTTTTTCTTCTTTCCTTTCCTCCTGTGCTTGCTCAGTTAGACTTTGAGTAATGCCTGTTTGGGGCAGGTCCCAGTTCCTGGTTGCTTTCTTCAGGTTGTGTCCCCCCTCTTAGAATTCTTTGTAATGCTGGCTTAATGTTTATGTATTCATTTAGTTTTTCTTTGCTATTAAAAGTTTTCAGTTCTCCATCGAATGTGAATGCTAGCTTTGCCGGGTATATCAGTCTGGGTTGGCAGTTATTGGCTCTCAGGGCTCGTATGGTGCTTTCCCAGGCTTTTCTTGCATTCATTGTTTGTGTGGAGAGATCTGCAGTGATTCTAATTTTTTTCCCGTTGTAGTATAGCTCCTTCTTCATTTTTGCTGCATGCAGGATTGTTTCCTTATTATTCAGATCCATCATTTTTACTATAATGTGCCTAGAAGTGTTTCTCCTGGGATCTTGCTTGTTGGGTGTTCGATAAGCTTTTGTGATGTAGTTAAGATGGTGGTTTTTGAGGTGGGGAAAATTTTCATTGACTATCTTGTTAAATAGGTGTTGCATTCCCTTGCTCTGGAATTCCTCACCTTCGTCCACTCCGATTATGCGAAGGTTAAATTTTTTAGCATTATCTGCTTGCTCTTGAATTTCCCTTTGGTTTAATTTGAGTGATTTTTCCATATCTGTCACTTTTTGGTCCAGTTGGTGTATTCTGTCTTCTGTATCTGACACTCTACCTTCCATTTCATTCACTCTGTTGACCGTGGCTTCTATTGTGGTTTGCATGGTGGAAATGGATCCCTTTATGGATTCAATGTTGGTTCTCAGAGTACTGATCTCACCTCTCAATGAGGTGAGATCAGTATGCATTACCTCTAATTTGGCGTTTATCTCACTTCTTACTGAGGTTTGTGCCGCTTCTATTTTTGCATCCAACTTTTGTTTGATGTCCTGTATATCTTTTGATAGTTCATCCTTGTGCTCTTTCAATTTCTGATCCATTTCTCGCTTTATTTCTTGAGTCATTGCCTCCAGCAACCCTTGGATGTAGTTTTTGTCTTCCATTCCTGCTTTGCTCCCACTGGGGCTCTCCCCTGCGTGGCTGCTGGCTTTTGAGGTGAGCTTGCTGTCCTGGGTAGTGGTAAACCTTGTGATTTTTCTCTGTGATTTTCGCATGGGGGTTCAGGAGACTGCTCTTCAATCTTGTTTTGGTGTGTCTGTCTTTGCTTGGTTGCTGATTCTGTATTGGTAGAGAGAGTCTGTGCCTGATCTGGATTCTGTTGGGAGCCTATTTCCAGCTGCTATTCTGACTTACTTAGGATTCTCAGCTCTCTGCTGTAGCAATTCCCGCCTTTGGAAGGGTTGAGCAGCCTAGACTGCTTGTGTTTGCTCCTGCGGGTGCCCTTGGGAAGATCAGATGCTCTGGATGCACTCTCCCAAATACTGGAGTCTGCTATGGGCTCCTGATGTGTTTTTGTTTGTTTGTTTTGGGCTGGTTGTGGGCTTGAACTCTAGGTTTGGGTGCTGTCCCTCAGCTCTTCAGCTCAAGGCTGGCACCCTACCATTTGAGCCACAGCCCCACTTCTGACCCTTTTTGCTTTGTTCAGGCGCCGGTCCCCGGGCCTGGTTCCGGCCCCAGCCTGGAGCGCGCTCGTTAGGCCTGTGCTAATGTGTATACCACCTAGGTTATGCAGCCTGGAGGACACAGTTCAAATTTCTTCTACTGTTGGTAGTCTTGACCCAGGGGCGCTGTTCCTGGCTTGGGCATTTAAGCTCCCTTCCAGGGGCGCTCTTGCTCTGGCCTGGCCAACAGAGTGTGCTCCACCAGCTGGTGGAGCTCTCGAACAGTTCCCAGTTTTAGTGGGTCCTGTGGTCCGGGTGTTGGGGTAGGGAGTCTAGGTCAGGGTCTGGGGATTTCCTCCAGCTCTGGTCTCCCTTGAGGGATTCACTGTCCCCTGTTGGGTACTCACCCTGTAGGTCGTCAGTTGTTGTTGCAATCCGAGTTCAGTTGGGGTGGTTGCGGGCTGAGTTGGGCGGCCCCCCGCCGGGTAGTTGCATCACGATTGGGCGGGTGGTCTGCCGACAGGTCCCTTTGTCGCGCTGCTGGTGCCGGGCGGCTTTGGCGGGATGGAGCCTCTCCGCTCCAGTGGAGAGTAATGGGTGGGGGTGGGATCCTCGTGGAGACTCCCGGCTGGTAGGTTTCTCTGTTCCTGGCGATCCGCTGTTCTGCAATCCGGTACCCGGTGATCTGCAAGCAGCCCCCTGTGTCTCTGTGGCTCCGGCAGCCCCGGCCGGGCCGGCTGGCCGGCGGCTTGGTGCACTGCCGCGCGGCCAGTAAAGGTTGGGGGAGGGGTCATCGCTCTTCTCTGTTCTGAATTTCTTCTTTTCCTCTCTTTCTTTTTTTGTTATTTTCCACCTCTGGTTTTTCTCTGAGTGTTCGTCTTTTTGTTGTTGTCGGTCTCTTGGGGAGATTAAACGTTGGAACTCGAACTCTCTTTTTGGTTGGAGAGAGCTGTGGCATTTCCCTACTGCCCCGTCGCCATCTTGGTCCCCCCTTCCTGACCCATTTTTCTTGGAAGGCTTTGTCAGGAGCTTCAACTCATCCCCAGGAGTAAGAGGTGAGCATGTCTCATCCCTCCTGGATATTGAGCATAGTCACCAGGTGCTGCTGTGAATGAAGCCAAGTCAGGAGCTGGCTGTGAGCTCTGGCTGGCAGGTGTGCAGCAGGAGAGCAGGAGTCAGGTGGCCGGCCACTGTGTGGCAAGGACACAGGGAACAGGAAAGGGATTCATACAAGATAGTGGCGTAGAACCAAGGGTGCTCAGGAAGAAAGGAGACAGAGATGGAGGAAGACAACCTGAATGTGCGAACTCTCCAGAAGTAACAAGTCCAGGCAGGGCTGCATGTCAGCATGACGATGCGCAGCTGTGCTTCCAGTGGACTGCAGGGATGCATGGGATGCAGAGCCTAACCTTGGGCTGAAGAGCTCAGGGACAGTGCCTAGGCCCAGAGTTCAAGCCCCAGGGCCGACCAAAAAAAAAAAAAAAGGAAAAGCGGGAGGAGCATTGCTGAGAGCTGTGGGGTAGGGGAAGCACAGAGCGTGGGTTGTCTTGGATTTGGATCCTGCTCAAGAGAGAAGGTGAGGTCAGTAGAGGGTGGGGAGCTCCTGGGGAGCGAGTGCTGACAGGGGGTGGAGTGAGGAAAGGGAAAGACTGCGTCCCCTCACAAGGCAGGGAGCTGGTGGAGGACACACGCTGCCCCTAGGTCAGAAGGCTAAGTCCACATCCACACTCTCCAAGGTGACACAGACGGGGAAGACCTCTGGGGAAGGGAACACCAGGTGAGGAGAGAAACAGGTGTGTGTGAGGTTAATGATGACACCACACAGCTCCCCAAGGAGACCAGAGCATGAGTGTGCTGGGTGGAATGACTTTAGGCTGGATTAAGGGCATGGGGCAGGTACGGAATCTGGCTAAAGCGAGTGTGGGGGGAGGGAGTGCAGGGATGGCAGGGCTTGTGGTTCAAGCCTTTCTGTGGTGGCCTGGCTGTGGAAACTACAGGATCAGGAGGAGGTGCCTGGCTCAGAGCCCAGAGTCCACTCAGCACCGGGCATAGTCCCTGGCTGACTCCTGGTGGCAGGCCTGCCATCTGCTTGCTTTCCTTTTCTGTGCTGGTCCCAGGATTTGAACTCAGGGCTTGTGTCCTATCCCTGAGCTTTTGTTCTCAGGGCTGATGAATGTCCACGGGACATCAGTGCTACTTCTGGCTTGCTGTCACCTTTCAATTCATTCCTGAGAAGAAAAGGGTGGAGGTGGAGAGCCCTGGACAGGAGACCCCTCCTCACATTCAGCACAGCAGCCCTGACCTGCACCCCAGAGGCTGTGGTAAAGGGACCTCATAACAAGGGACATGAGGAGCACTGCAGGAAATGTCACAATAGCCAAGCAAGGGACTTTCTCAAGGAGCCTTCGTGTTTTAAAAACAACTTTATATTAACAAAGGTGCTTTTCAGAAGTACACTTAAGGTGCTTGTCGAATTAGCAGAGTCTAGAGATATGTAACATAGACTGCCAAGAAAAAGAAAGAGTTGTGAAAATAAATTATGTGTAAGAAATAAGCAAGGACAAGACTAATGGAGTAACTGCCAGGAGGGAGTCTTGATGTTTGTGGTTAGTGCTATACCAGCAGAACTTCCTTCCTTCCTTCCTTCCTTCTTTCCTTCCTTCCTTCCTTCCTTCATTCCTTCTTTCTTCCTTCCTTCTTTCCTTCCTTCCTTCTTTGCTGGCTTGCCCTCTCTCTTCTCTGTCTGTCTCTGTCTGTGTGTCTGTGTCCCTCATTCTCTCTTTCCTTCTTTGTGCCAGGCCTGGGGCTTGAAATTTGGGCCTCCATTCTGTCCCTGGGAAATTTGACTCAAGGCTAGTGCTCTACCACTTCAGCCACAGCACCACCTCCATGTTTGTTTGCGGGGTATTTTGGTGGTTTATTGGAGATGAGAGTCTCAGAGAGTTTTCTGCCTAGACTGGCTTTGAAATGTGATCCTTTGATCTCGCCTCCTCATGAACTCAGAACACAGGCATTAATCACCGCACCCAGCTGCTATTTTCTTTTCTTTATTTTTTTTATTGTGGGAATACCCTGAAGAGGAGTTACAATTATATGGGCAAGATAACGAGTACGTTTCTTATCAAGTATTGTTGCCTCCTCTTTGTTTCTCATTCCTATCCGTTTCCATCCTCCAGCCCTCCCCCAACCTGATTCCCCCCACACACACCAAAGTTGTAAAGTTCATTTCTCGATATAATGACTGTACATCTCATTGTTGCAATGGGTCCACCTGTATCCCTAGTTAAATGAGTTGTTTTTTCCCTTCCACTCCACAAAATATACCAACATCAAATACAGTGAAAGCATGGGTTATACTGTGGGGGAAGGACATACAAAGCAACATAGAAATCATCTTATAAATATGATAGAAACAATTGCCACGTGCTATTTTCTTCCAACTACTTTCGTCTCCAGAACAGAAAGGGCTTTAAGAATTATTTGTTTCATTGCATAGGGAACTTAAGAAAGAAAGAAAAAAAATCAAAAGACTCAAAATGGAATTAGGAAAACATGTAAAGCGAGTTTAACCAGTTTATCTTGAATTTGATACGACTATGATTTAATGGGGCAGATTCTCTGGAAGAAGTTGACATGAACTAATAAGCATTAGTTCAAAATCTAACATTTCCACTTTCATATAATTTTGTTGGCCAGCACAATAGAGACAGATGAACACACACACAGATATATAGCACACAAATGTGCAGATGTGGACCTGTGTGCACACTTCTATCTCTCACCAGATGACTTTTATCTAGGGATGGAGATTGTTGAATGGACAAGCAAAGTTCAGCAGAGATGCAAGCTTGGTGGTCCTCAGGGCAGGACCACTTTCTTCTTCTTTGTGCAGGTGAAGAGGAGGCTGCAGGGAGTGGAATGTCTGCTCATGAGCAGGAAAGGGCTGAGGGATGGGAAACAGCCTGTAGCAAACACCGAGATATGGTGCAGCACTGGGCTGGGGTTGTAAATCACAGACAAGCAAATCTGACAGATGCAGGACATGGTATAAAAGGAGACAAAGGCGCTCAACAGGAAGAGGATGATTATGGTAGCTCTGGACTCGAGAGAGGCTCTGGTGGAGACGCTGATCCTCTGGATGTGTCTCATTCTCTGCTTGTGTCTGTACAGGATAAAAAGCATGGAGGTGCTGGCCCAGAGCATGAGCCCCAGACATAGAACATCAGGCAATGAGAGCATGGTCATATACAGCACATCAGCAGCTGGGTCCTGACGCACGGAAGAACAGTATCCATAGGCCTTAAAGCTCGTCATGTTTTCGTATGCTTTGGGTCCGGTCATGAACTTGATATTAACAATGCTCACCAGGAGGAAAACCCCCCAGCTGAGGTAGACGGTGGAGACAATGTGCTTGTGGGCTCTCCCCTTCAGTCCTGCCCACCTGGAGTGCCCCTGACTGATGCTGAGAGCAAGGAAGATGCTCAGGGAGCAAGTGCTAACAATCGACACCCCCCTGCACACTCGGTGAAGATAGAAGACCATTTTGCACCCCACATCATTGAAGAAATTTCTCCAGCCCCAAGCCACCATGGTTTGGGGAACACCCCTACACAGAAGACTTAGGAAGTTGGCCACAATTAAGTGCCTAAGAATCAAGTCTGTGGCTCTCATCCTGTTCCCCATGCAGGAAAGGAATAGACAGTGGGAGAGAAGAGACAAATTACCTACAAACCAAACCACAGTCTGAGCTAAGAGGGTCACCCCCATAAACACATGAGCATCTCCCATCCTCTCTGTTCCTTGAGTCTCATTCAGAGGCCCTGGCTTGGGAAACTGAGGCCTGCATGGTGCCAAGGGAACACAATGTTTTCCTTCCAACATTCACACCACTGGAAATAATCTCCTACTGTCTCTCATGTATTAGGAAAAATCAAATTCTATTCATCCATCGGGAAGAGGAAGATGGCAAGTCCAGAGAAATGGGTGAACCTGGAGAAATAGCATTAAGGGAAGGTGAATCAGGTTCTGAGGTGAAGGCGGCTGCATTTCTCCTCTGTAGAATCAGATCTAAGATTCTAAACAAGCAAGGCCCTAGTGTTTCAAGACTGTAATCCTAGCTACTCAGGGGCTGAGACCTTGGATTCCCAATTCAAAGCCACCCATAGAAGGAAAGTCTGTGAGACTCTTCTTTCCAGTTAAGCACCAGCAAACCGAAAGTAGATATGTGGCACAAAGTGGTAGAGGCCTAGTCTTGAGCAAAAAGGGCTCAAGGAACATGGGCAAGACTCAAGTTCAAGCTCTCTGATTGACTAAAGAAAGAAACTTGAAACATGTCTGACATGTTCCCGGGGTCACATGCACTTATACTTCAATACTCTGGATGCAAGAGTGGGTCCCAGGTGTCATCCTTTCGTCAACACGGAGCCCACATTTCACAGAAGAAATACCAGGAAGATGAACCAGGTCTGCATTGGGATGTTGCGGGTTAAGAAGGAGGTGGATCACAGAGACAGAGAGGGGGTAATGTTAGGGTCAAATCCTATTCTAGAGTCACTTATGTGAACATATCTTCCCCAGTCCATAGACAATCAGGATTCCTCCTCACTTGTCATAAACCAGGACAGACTCTGTGAGGAGAGTCGAAGTGAGAAACCAACAGGACTTGGGGGTGAGGGGCCTGGAACTCCTGTTCTTTTCACTGTCCTAGCCCATTCCTATTCTTCCTGTTTCTTTGTTATGCAACCGGGTTCAATCAAGAATCCCTGCTCCTAAGGTGATACCTTACCCAGAGTGTGGAACCTGGGGTCTCTCCTGCAGGCTGCGCCTCTCCAGTGGCAGTGAACATAAGTGCTCACCTCTTCTCTTAGGATGTGCATGGGAGGGCGGGTCGTTTCTGAGATGCACATGGGCACTTCAGAGCTGCAGAGGGCTCCTTAGATAGGGGTCCAGGAGGGCCGCAGCTGAGTTCGTCTCCCTCAAGAGCAGTGATTTTCCCTTCACCTGGGGGGGCAAGCCAAGTTCCCAGTAAACTTTTTCTTTTCCCCCATGTGACAATTATCAAGACACTTTTCACGTTCTCATGGGTGTTTCTCCAGGGGACAGGGGAGGGGTGCAGTCGCTTATCTCTCCTGGATCCCAGCAGGCCAGGAGGAGACACTGAGGCTCAACTTGATATTACTTTCTGGAAACAATATCAGCAGTATGTAAGTCATGTGTCCCCAAAGATTCTTACCCAAAGTGCCCTTCCTTTTTTTTCCCCGTTCAGAGACTAGAACTCAGGGCTTGGGCACTGTTCCTGAGCTGCTTTTGCTCAAGGCTAGCACTCTACCATTGGTGCCACAGCACCACTTCTGGCTTTTTCTATGTATGTGCTTCTGAGGAATTGAACCCAGGGCTTCATGCATGCTAGGCAAGCACTCTACCACTGAGCCACCTTCCCAGCCCTCCTCATCTCAGTCTCCTTTTGTTTTTTCATAATATATGCTGTTAGAAAAGAAAAGTGGATGCCTGTACTGATGCAAACTCCAGAGCCTGGTATTAGAGAATCAAGGCTCAAAGCCAGCCTCGTGAAGAAAGCCCATGAGATTCTTATCTCCAATTCTTATCTCCACTCTCTGGTGGTAGAGTGCCAGTCTGGAATAAAAGAGCTCAGCAACAACATCGAGGCCCAGAGTTCAAACCCCTGGACTGGCACAAAACAAGAAAGAAAATAGAATGAGATATTCCTGTACATGAATTTCTTTGGCAATAATGGCCATTTTCTTCTAAAAATGTTTTCATCCTTAGAGACCCCATTTGGAGATTAGAGGTAAGCATTTCATGCATATTCCTGAACGTAGGGTGTTGAGTGATCTCTTTTCATGCCTGGTTGTTTCTGAGGAGGTAGCTTCATTCTCTAATTCCCTACTGATTTTCATCATTAGTAGTGGTGATTTTGAAGCAGAAATTTGTCAGTCTGCTCAGAAGAGGATCAGCTGTGACTCCTCACCCTGGGTTTCTGGTCTACCTCATTGCATGGACTCCATTTCTCACCTGGACCCTTCTGGACTTGCTGACAATTCCTCTGCCCCGTTCTTGTCTGTTTCAAGAAAGTGCATTTGCCTTTCTGTGTCTGACTTCTTGCATTTTCCACAGCGATCTGTAGTTCTACAGATGTGGCAGCACATGACACCATTTCCTTCTTGTTCCTGGCCTACTCATACTTTGTGATGGAAATACGCTACATCTTCTTTTTTTTTGTGAAACATCTTTTTATTAAACAGCAAAACAGAAATGCAACAGAATTTTAAATATTTGTACATTTAAGTCACAAAAGGGATTCAAAATGTTTGCAGTGTGACTATTACATCTTCATATAGTTAAAGTCATTTATCAAATCATATACTAACACATAAGATTATCCAATGATTAAAGTAGTTCAAATCTAGTAACCGTAAGCTATATTAGTGGATCTCGTTTCCTAGTATAATATGTTAATATTACCTCTGATATTTTTTTGGAACCGACAGTAAAGCTCTAAGGTCATCTTGACCCCTGTGCTCACTTGAAGACACGTATAAGGAGCTGGCTTACTTAAAAAACACCAGGTGCCCGGGATTGCTTTGCTATGTCTGCAGAGTTTGTTTTACTTTCTACCGGTGGACCTTGTCTTGTTTTACTGCATCTGTTTATATTGAAATTTTCCTTGTTTTTCTGGACTATTATAACCTTATGTTACCTCTTGACTTCTAATAGTATATATTAGTGAAAGTTAAAAATAAACGATGCTGTAGTCTTGAGCTGCAGACCTCCTGACCCCATCATTTGTCTTATGTCTTTATTTTTCTCATCCTTGCTCCCTAATTCAGGATTCCCTTTCGTTGCTGGCAGGCTCCGGCATGTGGCGCCCGATTCGGGACCTGAAAACCTGGGATCAAGGCAGAGGACCCCGCTAAGGTAAGAGGACGCGTCCAGAAAAAGAAGAGTGGGTGAAAGTATAGTTGGGAGTAAGAAATTATGGGGCAAGGTAAGAACCGCACATCATATGTGCAGGCTCTTAAGGGCATGCTTCAAGTTCGAGGAGTGAAAGTTGGACAGAGGCAGTTAGAGAGTTTCATTCGCTTTGTCAAGGAAGTATGTCCATGGTTCCCAGAGTAAGGAACCCTTAGTTTAGAAACTTAACAAAAAAAAAAAAAAAAAGGAAGAAAGAATTCAGGGACACTATGATGCAAATGGCCTGTAAGTTAAAACATTGCTGCTTTGTGATTGTCTGGTTCTGTGTAGCCTGCAGGTTCTGTATTGGGTTTGGCTAGAGTCTTGGCAGACGCACTATAAGACAGCCAACTGCGCCTCGGGGAGACGTCTCCAGGATCCCCATCAGGGTAAACTATCCACAAGTGCTGACATTTTGGCCTGTCTATAGTTAGGCACTTTCTGTCTGACAGTCTACAAAGCACATGTTGTAAATGTGTTTTGTCTCAATGTTTGTGTGTATGTATTTTGGAATTCTTGGAATGTTTCTTCTCTCAGATTCATCCTGAAGCGAGAGCCCTGAGGAGGCTGGCTAACACCCCCTTTTAATATCTGTTTCTCTCTAGTTCCTTCTTTTTTACTTATACTTTAAACTGACCCCCCTTTCTACCCTTCACTGCCACCTCCTCCACCCTCTCTGGATCCAGAAGTAGGGGAGCGATGGGGGGTGAAAAACCTGGAGGATCTAACAATAACTTAAAAGGGCCAGCAGGGAGAACTTGCAGCCAGATGAAAATGCAACTGACCATCTGCAAGTGACACCAGCAAGATCTTAGCATGGGGCCTTGGCCCAGGGGGTCAGAGTATTGGGGAGAACCTGTCAGTCTGAGGGGACGACCACTAGGGACTTCTTTCCCTTGCCCCAAGATGATTGGGAATTCTCCACCTTGGAAGGCCCCTGCGTCAACGTTTGCAGGAATCTAAAAGAAAAATCCTCCAGAGGTGAGTAGAGGGGGTTCCAGTCCCGTGGTAAGTAGATTTGAGTCCCACTTGTGAATGGTAGTGAGATGTTGCCCCATTCACTGAGACCTGATTTTGTCTTTGTGGCCACTTGCCTGTCTTGTTTACTTCAGTGTGTTTTCTGTTATGTTTTCTGAGGTAGGGATAAACTGGGGGCCCATTAGCCCCCCAACTCAGCGTTTGGTTGTTGTCTTGTCTAGTTCTGTTTTAGAATTGGTACCAGTTTTAAATGTACATACAACTGATTTTCATTTTTGCACGGTTTAAGATCTGTGTGTGTTTTGTATGTGTTTGTGAATATGTTCAAGATAAAAATTATCAGTGTGCTGTAACAATTGGGTAAGTTTAAGTTAAAATTTAAAAGGTTATGAGGTTTGGACACTACCAAAAATTTTAAAGACTTTTTACATTGTTTTCAATGACTTTTTAAGGATTCTTTACCATAAAAAAAAATTAAAAATCTGGTATTTTAAAATGCATAAGGCTGTTTACACTGTTATCAGTTATCTGGCTTTAAAAATGCATTGGCTGTTTGGAATTTAGTTCTCTTGGCTAAAATGTGGGGATAAATATTAAAAGTTTAAATATCAATGTTTGTTTAACACTGTCAAATACATTACCTGTTCTATCTTTCTAAAACTGTGTATGTTCATTCAAAAACCAAGAGATAAGAAAAGGAAAAAACTAAAAGCCATCAACTGACCTATCTTTAGGTGTAAGGGGTAAACTCGTAAAAGTGCAGTTCAGCTGGTCATACATGGTGGGACGGGCCATGGGAGGAGTCCACACATGGTAAAAGAGGACAAGCTGGCACAAAC
Organism: Dipodomys spectabilis; assembly: GCF_019054845.1. Lineage (NCBI taxonomy): Eukaryota > Metazoa > Chordata > Mammalia > Rodentia > Heteromyidae > Dipodomys > Dipodomys spectabilis. The sequence goes on from NW_024870943.1 coordinate 1,539,914, forward strand.
GCAGTTCATCTTACCCTAAAGAGTGAGATTTGTTGCGTTCCCATTCCATAGGAGGGTCCAAGTGGCCCAGCTTTGTTCTGTCCTTTTTCTCTACAGATAAATACTAGAAACATGATGGTAAAAATTAGTGATGTGATGATCAGATTAGTATTGCTAAAACTGCCCCTTGGTCTTAAAAAGAGGGTTAAAAAATGTATTTGTATAATATGACTTGCTTTCAATGATGTTCTTCAATTAGGATATGTTTTTAAACTCATAAATGTGTTGTTTAACTTCTTGGTACAGTGATGATTGTAATTCTTGCCTTAAGAAAAAAATTGTCATTTGAGTTTAAAAGTTTTAATGTGTATCTGTTTTAAAACAAAGAGCAAAGAGACAATGAGTGACAGTTGCCCTCAAGATTTTAAGGGATTTTTTTAATGTAATTAAAAACTAAAATATAAAAGAATAAAAGAGATTAATAGGAGGCTTAAAAAATAAGAATGGATTTCTGGATATAAAGTTTAAAAGTAAAATTGTTCTTAACATTTGCCTCAAAGTAAAAAAATTAGGATTACCAAAATAATTGCTTAATTGCTATTCCAGTTTGCTCTTAGAGGTTTTCTAAGTTTCCAGCAACCCAAGAACAAAACACAGAGGATTCTTATAAGTTTGTCAGATGTAACTTTGGCTCTTAATAAGTTTCAGGTAAGAGCATGCTTAAAAGCTACTTATATGTTGACCACTTTGTTGTTTTTAATTGGAGTAAAGTAGCCTTTTATAAGACTCATTGATCTGCAAACTGGTTCAAAGCCAGCCCGGGCAGAAAAAGGTCCCTGTGAGACTGTCACCTCTACTCAGCCAGCAGAGTGCTGAAAGAGCAAGCAGAGTTGCCTTGGGACTCATAGTGGCAGAGTGCTAGCCTTGAGTTGTAAAGCTGAGGGACAGCACTCAGGCCCGAGTTCATGTCCAGCAACTAGCTAAGGAAAATACAGATAAGACATCTATCCCAGTGTAGAGAAGACATTCCTGGGACAAGAGCAATGGAGGATCATCCAGAGGCAGTAAGCCACTGCTTGGATGACAAAAATGTCAAATCCTAGAGTCATTTGTGCATGGCCCTTCAAAAATTGGTCAGAGCAAGGAGGTCATGTGAAGATAGTTTGTAAGCATGCCTAATATCTATGAGTATCTACTTTGTAGGGACAGAAACTTGTGATAGTATTAAAAAGCTAAAGTTATAAAATGTCGGCAATGGTTTAAATCCCAACCCCTGTATGTGTCAAAGGCCCTAATTGGCAATAACTTTTGAGCTAACACCAGCTACATAAAGTTTATCTGCTCAAGAAAAAGGTTTGTAAACCAAAGAGTGTGTTTCTATTAACATCTGTCTACAGGCCTGCACAGGTGACTTAGATATTGTTAGGGTTACTAGAGGTCACATTCCTAAAGATGCTGCAAAAGATGATTCTTTGCTCATCCTCCCCTTTTTAGAACAAGGGTCCAAAGTCATAAAAAAAAAATGTGACAATATAGACAAAAAAAAGACGTGAAAAATAGTAGTACAGGCCTGAGCCCTCTATATCTGCCTAAAAAAGTCAGCTTTATTTTAAAAAAAAAACTATCTAGTTAAAAAGGTTGTCATCTTGGTAATTTCTCCTGGGTTATTGTCTACATAGTCTTAAAAACTCGTGGGGACACAGTCTGTGAAGCCTATGCATTACTTGTATACTTAACCAGGCTGTGTAGAAATTTACAGCCCTGCAAGTGGTGTGACAGTCCCTTGGAGCCACTGAGAGACCCTGCTGCAGCCTGACAGTCACCTGGAGGAAATCTACATTGTTACCCTGACCACCTCCACCATGGAAAAAGTAGACTAAACTCCTGCCTGATTCCATTTTTTTGGATGGCTTCCCATTGTCCATGTGACCATATACCTACTCTAATTTTATTATGTCTACTCCTCTTACCAGAGAGACTAGCAAACATTGTATTGCTCCTTCCCTACACTGTTTTGCCACTCTGGGACTTCCTAAATATATTAAAACTGATAATGGTCCGGGATATGTTGGACAAGCTTTTCAAACTTTTTATAAATCTTACCAGATTTTTCACTCTACAGGTATTCCCTGTATTCCTCAAGGACAAGAAATTGTTAAACAAGCCAACTGGCTATTAAAACACCAAATTTTTTAATTAAAAGGGGGAAATTATACCCCTTCTTTCCTGTTAATATTCTTCTCACACTTTATTTATACTAAATTTTTAAAGCTTAGACTGTAATGGCCTTTCCACAACACAGCGGTTTTTGGGGGAACAAAAAAGAGAGCAAAGAGCTTTTGCCCAAGTAACATGGAAGAATCCTTTAACGGGTGATTGCCATGCGCCCGATCCAGTTTTAACATGGGGTTGAGGACAGGTTTGTGTTATTTTGCAGGAAGTAAATAAATCCTGCTGGTTGCCTGAGTATTGCGTTAGGATTGTGGAAGCTCATACAGATGACACAAACACTGACACACTGGGCTTACGTGCTGGATCCCCCGATTGTGCACCCTACAACTTGGGAGGGAGTTGAAGTAATCATTCACGTCAATAGATCAGCATACAATACAGCTCCGGATCCCTTCATCCAACACAGCAAGATGGTAGATATCTCAGCCTCATACATTGAAATTCCTTTTTGTTTTACCACCAGCTCTAAAGGCTCCATTCCAAGCTGTATTATAATGCTATCCATGACTCATAAAATTTGGATCCCGGACAAAAATCAAATGTACAATATACAGATGACATCTTTACCAACTAAACACCCAGTTCATGCAAATTCTTCTCCATCCTATATGATACCCCGTTGCATTCATTCTTCACAAATAGTAGTATCTACAGGAGAGCCTCATCCAAAAGGTACAGACATGTACAGCTATTTTTTACCAATATTTCTGGAACTAACTCTGAATTAATGGACTGGTCTGGCGCTAATCTTACTAACAAGTACAATCTTGGACTGTGGTGGATGAATGGGCATCCTCAACATCATGTTTGCATACTGGTGGCTGCACTCAACAACATAACCTGGCCCAATTCATCCCTTTTAAAAAATATTATGAGTTGTGTATCACCACCCCATGTCATTATGTATTGACCTTTTAATATCTCTGTAGGAGCTAATTATTTTAATGTCACCTGTTCTAATTGTTCTTTTACTAATTGCTTGTATAGAGGCATAACTAAATCCATACTTATTGTTAGACAACCATCTTTTTTTATGCTTCCTGTAAATATTTCTAAAACTTGGTATAAAAATTCTGGCATTCAGGTGTTAAGACAATTGAAAGAACTAATGTGCCCTCGTTGATTTGTTGGGCTACTTGTAGCTGATGTTTTGGCCTTTATTTTGTTAGCTGCCTCCGCAGTGGCAGCTGCTGTGATACTAACACAAAATGTACAAACAGTCCATTATCTTAATCAGCTTGCTCATAATACTACATAAGCCCTACCTCTGGACTCTAAAGTGGCAAAAACTGCTATAAAAAAAAACTGTTTAAACAATTTCAATGCTATATCGCTTCCCTGAATTATGTCAAAGGATTGCTAATGTCATTCCTTGGCCTGGGAATGCTTTTACTGATGGTTTTTCTATGCCTTCCTTGTATTATACGTGCACTGCAAAACTCTCTTGAGTTTAGCCAGCCAGCTACATAAGATCAAGCTCCATATAAATAAATTCCCCCCGAGAGGAACTACAGCCAGAGATGGGTAAGAGAGGGTGCCAGTCTGACCAACCTAAGACAGGGCCTTCAGCTTCGCTCTGAAAAAGTTCCCGATGACGGGTAAGGCAGACAAGGTGATCCACCCAACCTGAGACAGGCGGGTTCGCTTCTTCAAAGACGGGGTGATATTGATTCCTTTACCAAATGGAATCTAGGAACTAAATTTTTAGAAATTGTTATGAGAATGACTAAAATTCTACCAACCAATTAGTTGAATTTACAGAGTGAGATAAAAATACTGAGCTTACCAATTATTATACATATAAAATTCTCTCATTCATGATTCTAATACCAGTACACTCTTCAAGGAATTTGGTAACAGTTAATTGACTAGGTACAACAAATAAACTTTGCAACCAAACCTTAGATCTGGAATAGCATAGTATGTGGCATATGTAAGGTCAGTCAAACTTAACCCATTTTCATATATTTAGATATATGTATTCCCTGGAAGATCTGTTCTGTCCCAGAGACAATACAAATCTGGAGTGAAAACATTTGGAGTTGGTTGCTACATTTATCACATTATTTATTACCTATTTCTATGTATTCCTCCCAGACTTTCTACTTCTAATCGATATATAACCAAAATCATTTTTTTTGGGGGGGGGGTCCGGACATGGGGCCTGAACTCTAGGCATGGGCACTGTCCCTCAGCTTTTCAGCTCAAGGCTATCCCTCTACAACTTGAGCCATAGCGCCACTTCCGGCTTTTTTCCTTTTGCTTATGTGGTGCTGAGGCATCGAACCCAGGGCCTCATACATGCAAGGCAAGCACTCTCCCACTGAGCCACCTTCGCAGCCCATTACCAAAATTCTTATCTTTTCAGATAGCAAGTAGGGTATTTGGTGCAAAACAAGTTGGTTCTTTGTTTTTAAACAGATCTCAATTTGATAATTTAGTTTCAACTTAAAAATCCTCTTCATAGCCCAAATCTGTTTTCAAATGGTTAAAGAGATACCATCAGTCCTATCTTATTATAAGAAAGTACAACTGACAAACTTTAGGCAAGGTTTTGGTTAACTTCAGGACTTACAGATAAGATGACTGTCAGGTGATTACTACTCAAAGTACTTTTACAAATGTGAAACTGTCTTGACTTAGGAGAAGGTACAAGGGGAGGATGAGGCAGATGGAAGAGAGACACACAATGTTGAACAGGTATATACATAAAGCTGTGCATTCAATACATGATTTTGGTCACATTTTCACAACATAGTTATTTTCTTGTATATCTTAATAAGTAAGCCTGTAGTAAAAGACTAAGCCTATATATCAAAGCAAATTCAATACAACATTCATCTTCAAGTTTCATAAATATATGCAATTCTAATTATAAAGTCTCTACAATACATCTGCACATTTTCTTAGACTAACATAATACCCAGACTCATGGAAGTCTCCTGTTAAGTAGTTAATTTTGCCTAGATTTGAAATTATTTTAATAAGCATTCAATGAAGCCAGAAACAAACGTACTGTAACATTTGGAATCTACCCAAGTTTTAAAGGGGGGAGAGAGGGAGGGAGGGGGAAGGGACAGAGAGAAGGAAAGGGAGAGAGAGAGAGGGAAAGAGAAGCAGCAATTCCATAAATGAGAAGGGAACTCAATCCCTTACTTTCTTTTGCTTTTTGCGTCAGTTGTTTGGAAAACAGTAGAAGCAGACATGAGGTTTTCTATATATTGTCCAAGAACTTAGTTTTCTGATTTTAGCTTCAGGTTTTCTTTCTTAACTGCATCTACTCTTGCTGAGAGATCTTCAAGTGTGTGTTGGAGTTTCAGCACTTGATTAGTAAGTCGTGTTTTTCGTTCACTTCCATCTGATTTTCAGCATCAACATCCATGTCAGCATTCATCATCCTGGGCACTGAACTGTGCCTCGAACAGAAAAATCCTGATGAAGGGTCGTCAGAGGCACTGGGAGGGGCAGAATCCGAAGATCACGCCCCCGGCCAGGGACTCCAGCACTGACTGACCAGGCTCCATCTTCTTGATTCGTTCATCCACAGTTGGGCCTTTGACTCCACTGCTCTGAACCAGGCTGACTTTACTCCACACAAACATGTCCAGTGTCACTCGTTTCTCTGCAGACACCATGGAGCTTCTGGGTTGTTTCTTGGCTGTGGTGAATAGTGCCGCAGTAGATATGGTGTTCAAGGACCAACATATTCTTGAGAATATACCTACATATTTCATTTTCTATTGTCTTTTTTTTTCGGTCGGTTGTAGGACATGAACTCTGGGCCTGGGCGATGTTCTTCAGCCCTTCAGCTCAAGGCTAACACTCTACCACCTGAGCCACAGCAACACTTCTGGCTTTTTCTGCTTAGGTGATGCTGAGGAATTGAACCCTGGTCATCATGCATGCAAGGCAATCAGTCTACCACTGAGCTACCTGCCCAGCCCCTCATTTTCTATTCGTTTTTTTTTTGGTCGGTCATGGGGCTTGAACTCAGTCTGGGCACTGTCCCTCAGCTCTTCAGCTCAAGGCTAGTGCTCTACCATTTAAACCACATTGCCACTTCCAGCCTTTGCTGCTTATGTGGTGCTGAGGAATCAAACCCAGGGCCTCCTGCATGCAAGGCAAGCAGTCTATCACAGAACCACCTTCCCAGACCCTCTTTTGCTTTTGAAGACAGGGTCTCAACTGTGTAGTCCAGGCTAGCCTTGAACCTAGTATCCTCTTGCCTCAGCCTTCTCAGTGCTGGCATTTCAGGTGCACATCACTAAGCCCAGCTGCATTTTTTACATAACTGTTCATCAGTTCCATTGTGATCCCAAAGGGATGCTTAAATGCCTTGATGAGAGGATCATCTCCAGGGAAGCTCTCAGTTACTTTTCACCTTCCTGGGACATAGGACCACTCTTCACCTCAATGCAGCTTCTTGGTCTGCCATGCCCTGGGGAAGGAGGCCTTCTGTGCCCACCAGGGTTAGCTGTTCTCAGTGATGTCACTGCACTCAGCACACGGGACGTCATTGTGCTCTGTGCACTGGAGCAAGGCAGGAGAAGCACACAGGGGAAGGTTTGCAGTCTGCTGCTGTGGTCACAATCAGAGCCTTGAGGTGAGGACACTGTACCCCAGGCTGGCCTAGGCTGGTGTCCCTTGCTCCCAGCCTGGTTTCTGCAGGGGAGGGAGTGTCTCACCGCTGCTTTCTCTCTTCATGTGCACATACTATGAGAATTTGTTGCAACTGTTCTCTGGGTCTGTTGGGAGAAATAGCCTCACCCAGTGGCTTACATTCGCAACTTCTATGGGGATCTACTCTGCACTCCTCTCCTCACTTGAGGCCTAGTTATGGTTCTTGATTTTCTTGGGCTTATGGATGTATCCTCAGCCTCCCCCTGTCTCTGTTCCCAGACTGTGCCCTCTGTATACTGAGTCTTCTCCAGCTGGAGTGCTTAGGAGGACACTGTGGTTGGCTCTAGGACCCACCCTCAATTCAGAGTGAACTTATCATGGGATGTTGAAACACTCACCCACAGACACTACTTTCCTGTTCACCAGCACTGGCTCGGGACTGGGAAATAGCTTACAGGCCATGTGTAAAGAAAAACAAAATTCCCTGACTTTTCTCCACATTGCCACCACAGTCAACAGAAAAGCTGTGGCCCTGAAAATCTGAGCATTTCTCCCCAGTAGCAAGCAAGCATTTCCTTTTTCTTTAATCTGAGACTAGGACTTGAAGTAGTTATCTGATGCTTTTGCTCATTGGCAGGTGCTCTACCACCTGAGTCATACCTCCCACCCCAAGCATTTCCTCATGGAACAGCAGACACAGCTTGACCCCTCTAATTCAGTTCACTTCTCACCCTAACTTCCCCTGCTGTGGATGTGAAGGCCCAGCTTGCTTGCCTGTGTTTATGACTCTGCCCCGACGTGGGGATGATCAACTCAAAGGAATCAGGACTGGGGACAAATCCTCACAGGTTCACCATAAAGGATGCCACTGAAAAGATTTGGATGGCAAGGCCCATGGGAGCTGAGTGCCTTGTCTACACCCACTATGCTCCTCAAACCTTCACATCTTGAGCTCTCTGCAAGCTCTCAAAACCTCTCATATTGTACTTTTTTAATGCAGATTTCACTGGATGGGGAAGACTGTGTCAAAGTGCGATCAAGCAGAAAGGGTGTGACAGGATGCTGACAGGGTCAGGCTGGGGGCCTAGCAGAGCCTCCGCCTGCACTCTGTGGCACTCCTGTTGGCATGTGGGGCTGGACCCTTCCCAAAAGTGGTAAAGGGATGTACTGTCAGACACTGGTCAGGATTCTGCTGTGATGGCTCTGAGATGGAAAAGCTGGGTGCAGTAGTTACCATGGCCATCCTCTGAAACAAAGCTCAGGTTCTATGGCCTGCATTCCAGAGGGAGTTAATGAGCCAGAAACTGAGCACCCAGATCCAGCTGTACAGTCCAGTCCCACCTGTACATTCTTGGGTTCCCGTTCACCCATGGTGTTACCCACAGCACGGCTGTGTGTAGAGCACATGGGCAGCAAAGATGGTGCTGAGAGAGGTAGTTGAGTGGGCAGAGCCCGATTTGCATTACGTTTATTGCAGAATCAGAGGGTGGAAGCTTAGATGCATGATAGGGTGTTAACTTGACAGTGATCGGTTCCTTTCCTCCCCTGCCATGCCACCCACTCTTTTTTTGCTTTAAAAAGGGCTTGTTGTGTGTTAATAAATGAGTTTTTCTGCTTGACTTGACTCTCCACTGTGTCTGATTGTCTCCCAGGCAAAGGGAGGCTGGGGAACCGGTGAGCTGCCACACTTACATTTCCTTGGACCCCGTCCATCTTCGAGGAACAGACAAAGACCCGACATCTGGCACCCAACTTGGGGCATGAAAGGAAAAGATGCTGGCCGAGGCTAAGCAGTCCCTCAGGGTAAGTGAAACACTTAGTATGGGTAATGCTATCTCACAGAAGAAGGAGGATGAGGCAACATTAGGCCTTAGGGAGTAATGGAGGACTTGGGAAGTGGGAAGGAAAAGGAATGGTCAAATTCGACCGAGAATGCACTGAAACATGCACAGTGGAAGCCCAAACAAGGGTGAAAGTTACCCCTCTGACTCAGGTGCCCCTGATGGTCTTGGCCCCCTCCCTATTCCCCTGATTGGAGTGGAGGTACCTCACCCTATGGGACCTCCGACAGGGACCTGCAAGACCTGGACCCCTACCAACCTTCCACAGAGGGGCCAAGGGCTGGGGAAGTAACATACTCGGAGGCCTACCCTGCAAAGGAAGAGCCACCTGGGAGCCCAGATCCTAGGCCATAGGATTTGCTTCCCCAAGCATATCCAGTCAATCTGGCAACAGGAACTAATAGACACTTGGAATGGTATCCATGGGAAAGTAAGGACATTAAAGAGTGCTGCAAGGCAGTGGTGGAGGATGGCCCGAAATCTCCTTGGGCCCAGACCTTATTACAGGACATTGCTTATCACCCATGTGTCCCTAAGGACTGGCTGGATGTGGCCAAAGCCATCCTCACCAGTTCTCAGTTTATTAAATGGTGTGCTTTCTTTAAGGAGGAATGCAGAGTGTGGGTGGTGAATAACTGGCAGGTTCCACCCGAGATACCTATTACTTCTGCCATGTTAACAGAGACACGGGAAGGGCACTCCACTGTGCCCAACAGGCCACAATACCTGGTCCGTACTGTGAGGCAGGCAGGACTTGCCGCATGGTACAAACTGGATGATGGGCCTACGGAGTCCCCCAGAGCAGGAGTGAGACACAAACCTGGTGAGCCTCTAGCTGAGTTTGTAGACTGAGTCCAACAGAATATTAACTGCAAGCTGCAGCTAGGGAACCTCCGAGATCTGTTTGTAAAGCTGCTGGTCTGGGAAGGGATGAATGCAGACCACCACATGGCCTGTGCAGGATTGAGAGAGAGTTCCCTGAGCAGATGGATGGTGGCCTCGCAGGATGTGGGAACGCAACAGCACCAGTCCTAATCACTAGCTTTAGCCTTACAGGCTCAGACATCGGCAATGACTGAGGCTATTACCCATCACCTGCAGCCCAGGGCCAAGGAACCCCAATACCATTGGGGAGAGGGACTTGTTTTAAATGTGGGCAGGACGGGCACTTTAAGAGGGACTCTTTACAGCAATCCCCCACCAACTGCCCCCTACACCCTGCCCCAGGTGCAGGGAGAGATACCATTCGGAAAAGGATTGTCAATCCAAGTTTGATTTAGATGGAAAGCCTTTAAACTAGGGTAGAGGCATTCTCCAGCCTCATTAACTCAAGGAGGGACACCCTCTGCTGCAAAGCCCAGGCAGCCTCGTGGCAGGATGACCCAGGCCCATTGGACCGCCCCCCCTGGTGGAGGGACCCCGCCCTATAATGAGCATTCTCATAACATAGGTGGGAAGCAGTTTCACTGCTTAACTGACACTGGGGCAAATCGAACCATACTCAGGGAGGAGGAAGTGCCCTTGGACTGGAAGCTTGCACCTGGGCCTCCGATATTGGGGGTAGGGGGCAACTCCCAGTCCAAAGAGATGGTCACCCTTATGAAATGGACTAACCCAGATGGAGATCAGGGAAAGATACTCCCTTTAGTGGCAAAGAACCTCACTGCCAATGTACTAGCTCAAAACATGCTAAGACAAATGATGCTGTGTTCACTACAGACCATGGAGCATCCTATGATGATATCCTGGATGGGGAAGAAGCACAAAGGCTTAAACAGGATCTAGAGAGAATTAAGGAAAAGGATTTTTTTAACTTTCATAATTACAGAGAAGAACATAATGGACCCACTCGGGTGCACCCCCAATCCTAAAGGCCACTCCCCCACCCCAGTACCTCCCATTAGGTGGAAGCCAGGAAGCCCTATCTGGGTGGAGCAGTGGCCATTGACCAAACCTAAACTTGTAGCCCTCCAACTTCTGGTGGAGGAACAGAAAAACCTTGGGCACATACTCCCTTCTGTGAGTCCTTGGACACATCCCTATTTGTTATTCAAAAAGGCTCTGGGGCTTGGTAAAAGAAAGGATGGAGCTAGTAGGACCTCCCCTAAGAAGCAGGCCCTGGACTCCTGCTATACCTTCAGAATATACCTTGGTTGTGATTGATATTCAAGTTTTTTTTAAAAAAAAATATCCCCCTGCATCCACATGACTGCGAGAAGTTTGCTTTCTCCATCCCTTCTAGCCCGGCCTTTTGCCAACAATACTTGGCCACACTTTTGGGTCCTATGCTTGGTTCAGATACCTCCCTTGCCTATGCCTACATGGATGATATAATCCTGGGGCACCAAGACCCGGGCTGCCTGGAGGGCCTTCTGGCCCCTGTTCTCGCCATATTAAAAAAGGGGAGTTTTACCATAGCCCTCAATAAAATTCAAAAGGTACCTCCTTTTAAGGTGTTTGGAACCCACCTTACCTTGTCTCAGGCCAGGCCCTTAAGCCTTTGCTGGATATTCCAGCCTCTCTGACCTTAACCCAACTTCAGAGCCTTTTAGGGAAATCATTTGGCTGTTGCCATGGGTTCCTGTACCTAAAGATAGTTTTGTGCCCTTATTTGCCCTATTAAAAGACTGGATGCCCCACGAAGTTATTACAATTACAGACAGCCATCGGGCCATATTTTTGCAGTTCCAAGAAGCCCTGGATGCAGTTTCCCTGAGGAGGTATTCTATTTTTGACCCATTTACCTTTGGTTGCTTTTAGGTGTTACACTGATTTCTGCAGTTTTAATTCAAAGAGGGGAGCCATTAGAGTGGGTTCACAATCCCCTGGGGGGCACACCTCGGGTGTACTCCCAGGCACACCAACTTGCTATTGTCAAGTGTAGGACCCAAGCCTAAAGGCATTATGGCTTGGATCCTCACTAAATTGTTTTTCTTTTTTGGGTGGCAGACGTTGAGTGGCTTAATTGAGCCAATGCTAGTCTTGCTCTCTCCTTGGAGGGGTTTCTAGGCCAAATTGACTGCATTGACCGGGAGCCTTTCCAGTCGCATGTGGCAGGCACCGTGTCTTTTGGGAAAGGTAGTGCTGTCCAGACAGCAAAGCAAAAGCCTTGGCCTCATTCCTGCAGAACATGCAGGATTGGTTTTGTGAGCAGTTACTGAAGCATGATTGTGGGCTAGAGCAAAATGCCAGGCTGGCATCTTAAAGGACAGCAGTGTAGTGTTGTAGTTCTGGAGGTGGTGCTCTGAGCACTGGGTACTGTGCTTCATGTGGCAAGTTCTATGTCAGAAAGGAAGAATCCCAGAGATCGGTGGTGCCCTGGCCTGCCTTGCCCAGCCCTGAGGTCTGAGACTATGCCTGAGCTTGGCGCTGTCTTCGGGTGGGAGCCGGGCACAGTGGCTGGTGGTTGTGGGCAGGCTGGGGGAGAGACTGCCTGCAAAGCCTCCGGGAGGCAGTAGCTGAACCAAGTCTGAACAGAGAGAAAGGATTTTTGGCAGAGAACAGTGCTGAGAGTGTAAGCTGTACCTGAACAGGAAATCTGCTTGCCACAGTGTTGCACAGGATGGGACTCAGTCTCCCCTTCCTGAGGGGTACAGAGTGGCCCTGTCATGCAGCTCTCCCAACCCACCCCCAGCTCCTATCTTGTTCTCTATGCTGGCCATATGGGAAAACTCTGGGTACTGACAGCAAGCTTGGGTATCTTGGGGCCGAGATCCCAGGGTGTCGGAGCCCAGGGTAGGCTGTGATGGGAATACCCTGCCCCTACAGACACCATCTACAATGAGGATGAGTCCTTCTGGCCCTAGCTGAGCAGTTAGGAACCATCACCAGCCTGGTGGGGGGCCCAGAGAATGTGCACTGCCTGCTGGTGAGTGGCATGTAGGGTTCCTGTTCCCATCCCCAGGGCAAAGACAGGAGCCGTGGAGCCGTGTTGGGAGTGGGACGGGGTGCTGTCCTGGGGGATGGCCTCAGGGCTGGAGGGCTGAGCAGAACATCAGTGCCACCCCACTGACCCGCCCCTGCAGCCCCCACTGGAGTCACTGGCCATGGTGGAGGAGATGGTGGTGCAGGCAAGGTGGTGGAGTCCTTGTGGCCAGAGCCTTGTAGCAATGAAAGGGAATCCTGAATTAGGAAAACCATCCGAAAGATGGAATCAGGTAGGAGTTTAGTCTACTTTTTCCATGAGGAGGTGGTCAGGGTAACGATGTAGATTTCCTCCAGGTGACTGTCAGGCTGTAGCAGCAGCTGCAGAAGGGTCTCTCAGTGGCTCCAAGGGACTGTCACACCTCGTGCTGGGCTGTAAATTTCTACACAGACTGGTTAAGGATACAAGTAATACATAGGCTTGGTAGGGTGTGGCCCCACTAGTTTTTAAGACTGTTCAGATGATAGCCCAGGACAAATTAACAAGATGACAACCTTTTTAACTAGATAGTTTTTTTTTTTTTAATAAGGCTGATTTTTTAGGCAGATACAGAGGGCTCAGGCCTGTATTAGTATTTTCCGTGTCTTTTTTTGTGTGTGTCTATTTTGTCACATTTTTTTGATGACTCTGGTCCCTTGTTTTATTTTTTTTTTTTTTTTTGGTCCAGTCATGGGCCTGAACTCTGGGCCTGGAGGCTGTCCCTCAGCTCTTCAGCTCAAGGTTAGCATTCTACCACTTGAGCCACAGTGCCACTTCCAGTTTTTTCTTTTTGCTTATGTGATGCTGAGGAATCAAACCCAGGGCCTTAAGCATGCAAGGCAAGCGCTCTACCACTGAGCCACCTTCCCAGCCCTGGTCCCTTGTTTTAAAAAGGGGAAGATGGGCAAAGATTCATCTTCTGTAACTTCTTCAAGCTGACTCAGGAGGGTTGATCCTACCTACCCAGGAACCTATAACCTTAGTCTATTTTACAAAGAGGTTTAACAGGGTTAGATGTCATTAAGAAAAATATTTTAACCCTATTTTTTTTTGGGTCCGGTCGTGGGGCTTGAACTCTGGGCCTGGGCACTGTCCCTCAGCTCTTCAGCTAGAGGCTAGCGCTCTACCACTTGAGCCACAGCCCCACTTCCGGCTTTTTTCCTTTTGCTTATGTGGTGCTAAGGAATCGAACCCAGGGCCTCATCCATACAAGGCAAGCGCTCTACCACTGAGCCACCTTCCCAGCCCCAAATATTTTAACTTTTGATAAATGCTGGACTTTTTTTTTTAGCTACAGCAGTGTAGCTTGTTTAGCATTTTGGTTTGTAAAAGCATCTTTAGAAGGACCTCTAGTGACCCTAACAATGCCTAAGTTACCTGTGCAGGCCTTTAGACAGATGTTAATAGAAACACACTCTCAGGTTTACAAACTTTTTTCTTGAGCAGATAAATTTTATGTAGCAGGAGTTAGCTCAAAAGTACTGCCTATTAGGGCTTTGGGCACATACAGGGGTTGGGATTTAAACCATCCCCCACATGTTATAACTTTAGCTTTTTAGTACTATCACAGATTAATGACAAGTTTCTGTCCCTACAAGGTAGATAGTCATGGACTTTAGGCATGCTTACAAACTATCTTCCCATGACCTCCTGGCTCTGACCAATTTTTGAAGGGTCATGCACAAATGACTCTGGGATCCGACATTTCTGTCATCTAAGCAGTGGCTTACTGCCTCTGGAGGCTCCTTCATTCCTCTTGTCCCAGGAATGACTTCTCTACACTGGGATAAATGCCTCATTGGTATTTCCCTTAGCTGGTCGCTGGACTTGAACTCGGGGCCTGAGTGCTGTCCCTCAGCTCTACAACTCAAGGCTAGCACTCTGCCACTATGAGTCCCAAAACAACTCTGCTTGCTCTTTCAGCATTCTGCTGGCTGAGTAGAGGTGACAGTCACACAAGGACCTTTTTCTGCCCGGGCTGGCTTTGAACCAGTTTGCAGATCAATGAGTCTTATAAAAAGCCACTTTACTCCAATTAAAAGCAACAAGGTGGTCAACATAGAAGTAGCTTTTAAGCATGCTCTTACCTGGAACTTATTAAGAGCTAAAGTTACATCTGACAAACTTATAAGACTCCTCTGTGCTTTGTTCTTGGCTTGCTGGAAACTTAAAAAACCTATAAGAGAAACTGGAATAGCAATTAAGCAATTATTTTCGTAATCTTAATTTTTCCACTTTGAGACAAATGTTAAGAACAATTTTACTTTTAAGCTTTATACCCAGAAATGCATTCCTATTTTTTAAGCCTCCTATTAATCTCTTTTATTATTTTATACTTTAGATTTTAGTTACAATAAAAAAAAAAACGTTAAAATCTTGAGGCCAAGTGTCACTTATTGTCTCTTGGCTGCTTGTTTTAAAACTGATACACATTAAAACTTTTAAATCAAATTACAATTTTTCCTTAATTCAAGAATTACAATCACCATCACTGTACCAAAAGCTAGACTTAACACCTTTATGACTTTTAAAAACATATCCTAATTGTAGAACATCATTGAAAGCAAGTCATATTATACAAATACATTTTTTAACCTTCTTTTTAAGTCCAAGGGGCAGTTTTAGCAATACTAAGCAGATGATCACATCACTAATTTTTACCATCATGTTTCTAGTATTTCTCTGTAAAGAAAAAGGACAGAACAAAGCTGGGCCACTTGGCCCCTCCTATGGAATAGGCAAGCACCTAGTCTCACTCTTTAGGGTAAGATGAACTGGGTTTGTGCCAGTTTGTCCTCTTTTACCATGTGTGGACTCCTCCTATGGCCCGTCCCACCATGTATGACCAGCTGAACTGCACTTTTGCCTGTTTACCCCTTGTCCCTAAAGATAGGTCTTTTGTTGGCTTTTAAGTTTTTTCCTTTTCTTATCTCTTGGTTTTTGAATGAAAATACACAGTTTTAGACAGACAGAACAGGGAATGTCTTTGACAGTGTTAAACAAACTTTTACTTTTAAACTTTTAATATTTATCCCCAAATTTTAGCCAAGAGAACTAAATTCCAAACAGCCAAGGCATTTTTGTTGAGCCAAATAACTTGATTACAGTGTAAACAGACTTATGCATTTTAAAATACCAGAATTTTTAATATTCTAAGTTAAAAAATCCTTAAAAAGTCATTTAAAACAATGGCAAAATTCTTAAAAATTTTTGTAATGTCCAAAGCTCATAACCTTTTGAATTTTAAACTTAAACTTACCCAATTGTTACAGCATGCTGATAATTTTTCCATTGAACATGTTCACAAACACATACAAAATGCACACAGATCTTAAAGCGCGAAAAAATCAAAATCAGTTGTACGTACATTTAAAACTGGTATCAATTCTAAAACAGAACTAGACAAGACAACAACCAAAGGCTGAGTTGGGGGCTAATGGGCCCCCAGTTTATCCCTACCTCAGAAAACATAGCAGAAAATACACTGAAGTAAACAAGACAGACAAATGGCCACAAAGACAAAATCAGGTCTCAGTGAATGGCGCGACATCTCACCACAATTCACAAGTGGGACTCAAATCCACTTACCAGGGGACTCGAATCCCCTTTACTCGCCTCCGGAGGATTTTTCTTTTAGATTCCTGCAAACATTGACCCAGGGGCCTTCCAAGGTGGAGGAGAATTCCCAGTCATCTTGGGGCAAGTGAAAAAAGTCCCTAGCAGCCCTCCCCTCAGACTGACAGGTTCTCCCCCATACTCAGACCCCCTGGGCCAAGGCCCGAGGCTAAGATCTTGCTGGTGACACTTGCAGGTGGTCAGTGGCAGTTTCATCAGGCTGCGAATTCTCCCTGCCAGCCCTTTTAAGTTATTTTTAGATCCTCCAGGTTTTTCACCCCTCACCACTCCTTTACTTCTGGATCCAGAGAGGGTGGAAAAGGTGGCAGTGAAAGGGAGAGAAAGGATTCAGTTTAAAGTGTAAGTAACAAAGAAGGAGCTAGAGAGAAACAGATATTGAAGGGGTGTTAGCCAGCCTACACCGGGCTCTCCCATGAGGATGAATCTGAGAGAAGAAACATTCCAAGAATTCCAAAATACATACACACAAACATTGAGACAAAACACATTTACAGCATGCACGTTGTAGACTGTCAGACAGAAAGTGCTAGACTAAGGAGGGCCCAAATGTCCCCACTAGTGGATAGTTTACCCAGATGGGGATCCGGGGGATGTCTCCCACTGGCCCAGTTGGCTGTCTTATAGCGCGTCCGCTAAGACCCTTGCCAACCCCAATACAGAACCTGCAGGCTACACAGATACCAGACAATTACAAAGCAGCAATGTTTTAACTTACAAGCCATTTGCATCATAGTGTCCCTGAATCCTTTTGTCCATTTTTTTTTTTTGCTAAGTTTCTAAACTAATGACTCCTTACTCTGAGAACCAGGGGCATACTTCCTTGACAAAGCAAAAGAAACTCTCTAACTGACTCTGTCCAACTTTCACTCCTCGAGCTTGAAGCATGCCCTAAAGAGCCTGCACATATAATGTACAGCTGTTACCTTGCCCCATAATTTCTTACTCCCGACTATACTATCACCCGCTCTTTTTCTCCAGACACGTCCTCTTACCTTAGCAGGGGCCTCTGCCTTGATGCCAGGTTTTCAGGTCCCTGTTCGGGCGTCACTTACCGGAGCCTGCAGGCAACAAAAGGGAATCCTGAATTAGGGGGCAAGGATGCGGAAAAATAAAGACTTAAGACAAAGGATGCGGTCGGGAGGTCTGCAGCTCAAGACTGCAAAACCGTTTATTTTTAACTTTCCCTAATATATACAATTAGAAGTCAAGAGGTAACATAAGGTTACAATAGTCCAGAAAAACAAGGAAAATTTCAGTAAAAACAGAGTGCAGTAAAAACAGGACAAGGTCAACTGGTAGAAAGTAAAACGAACTCTGCAGACATAGCAAAGCAACTCCAGGTACCTGGTGTTCTTCAAGAAAGCCAGCTCCTTGTATGTGCCTTCAAGTGAGCACCAGGGTCAAGATGACCTTTAAACTTTACTGTCGGCTCCCAACACCTTCTGGGCCATCTCCCACGAGCTCTAGGCCTCTGACCTCGAAGTCCACTTCATGCTGCTGGTGAAATCGCTGGTGGGGCAACTAGTTCACCTCCCGCACCTCTGCTTGTGGCGTCTTCTCCGTCTGCTACCCAGGAGTGCCCAGTGCTGTGAAGGCAGAGCTCCCCCAGTGAGTCCCGGGCTCCCCTGTCACCACCTGCCCCACCACCCCTGTCCTGCCCCCTCGGGACAGCTCACCTGCTGGGCCTCAGTGGCAGTCCCCTCCCCCCCCCCCCACAGGTTTGTGAATGCACAGTAACCCTACCTGCTGCTCCTTTGACCTGCCATGGCTGAAGTCCCCCCTCTTCCTCTTCCTATTATCCTGCGTGAAGCCTCCTATACTCTAGGCAGCAAGCATGGTGCCCAGGGGTCCACCCCCTCTGATCTCTCCTGGCTCCGAGTTCGTCCTGCCCAGCATGTCTCATCCCTCCTTCATATTGACCATAGTCACCAGGTGCCGCTGTGAATGAAGCCAAGTCAGGAGCTTGCTGTGAGCTCAGACCGGCAGGTGTGCGTCAGGTTAACAGGAGTCGTGGGTCCAGACACCACATGGCAAGGACACAGTGGACAGGAAACAATATGGTAGCGCAGAACTGAGGGTGCTCAGGAAGAAAGGAGGAGACAAATATGGAGAGAGACGTCCTGAATGTGCGAACTCTCCAGAAGTAATGAGTGCAGGGAGGGCTGCATGTCAGAGTGAAAACGGAAGGCTGTGCTTCCAGTGGACTGCAGGAGTGCATGGGGTGCAGAGCCTAACCTTGAGCTGAAGAGCTGAGGGACAGTGCCTAGGCCCAGAGCTCCAGCCCCACGGCCAACCAAAAAAAAAAAAAAAGAGGAAAAGCACATGGAGGGTTGCTGAGCGCTGTGGGGGAGGGGAAGCACGGGGCGTGGGTTGTCTTGGATTTGGATCATGCTCAAGACAGAGTGTGAGGTGGGTGAAGGGTGGGGTGCTCCTGGGGAGCTGGTGTGAAGAGGGGGTGGGGTGGGGACAGGGAAAGCCTGCGTCCCCTCAGCAGGCAGGGAGCTGGTGGAGGGTGCGCGCTGCCCCTAGGCTACGAGGCTAAGTCCACATCCACTCTCTCCAAGGTAACACAGACAGGGAAGACCTCTGGGGACGGGAATACCAGGGGTCAAGAGAGGACCAGTTGTGTGTGATGTTAATAATGACACCAGACAGCTCTCCAAGGAGACCCCAGCATGTGTGTGCTGGGTGGAATGACTTTTGGCTGCATAAGGACATGGGCGTGGAGGGAATCTGGTTAAAGCCAGTGTGAGGGGAGGGAGTGCAGGGACAGCAGGGCCTGTGGTTCAAGCCTTTCTGTGGTGGGGTGGCTGTGGGAACTTCAGGATCAGGAGGAGGCGCCTAGCTCAGAGCCCACAGTCCACTCATCACCTGTCATAGTCCCTGGATGGCTCCTTTAGGCAGGCCTGCCATCTGCTTCCTTTCCTTTTCTGTGCCCATCCCAAGAATTGAACTCAGGGCCTGGGGCATGTCCCTGAGCTTTTGTGTTCAGGGCTGGTGACTGTCTCCAGGGCATCAGTGCTACTTCTGGCTTGCTCTCACCCTGAAATTCGTTCCTGAGAAGAAAAGGGTAGAGGTGGAGAGCCCTGGACCAGAGGCCCTCCTGTCATTCAGCACAGCAGCCCTGACCTGCACCCCAGATGCTGTGGTAAGGTGGCCTCACAAAAAGGGACATGAGGAGCACTACAGGAAATTTCACAATAGCCAAGCAAGGGACTTTCTCAAGGAGCCTTCGTGTTGCAACAATAACTTTACATTAAAAACTGTGCTTTTTCAAAAGTACACTTAATGTCCTTGTTGAATTAGCGGAAAGTCTAGAAATATGTATCATAGACCACACAGAAACAGAAACAGTTGTGAAAATAAATTATGTATAAGAAATAAACACGGACAAGACTAAGGGAGTAACTGTCAGAAAGGAGCCTTGATGTTTGTGGTCAGTGCTACACCAGCAGGACTTCCTTCCTTCCTTCCTTCCTTCCTTCCTTCCTTCCTTCCTTCCTTCCTTCCTTCCTTTCTTTCTTTCTTTCTTTCTTTTTTTCTTTCTTTCTTTCTTTCTTCTTTCCTTCCTTCCTTCCTCTTTGCTTCCTTCTCCTTCTTCCTTCTTTCCTTCTTTCCTACCTACCTTCCTTTGTTTCTTTCTTCCTTCCTTCCTTCCTTTTTTGCTGGCTTTCCCTCGCTCTCCTCGGTCTGTCTCTGTCTATCTGGCTATCTGTGTCCCTCATTCTCTCTTTCCTTCTTGGTGTCAATCGTGGAGCTTGAACTCTGGCATCTCTTCTATCCCTGGAACGATTTTGCTCAAAGGTAGTGCTCTATCACTTCAGCCAGAGCACCACCTCCATCTTTTTTTTCTTTTAGTGGTTTATTGGAAACAAGAGTCTCAGAGAGTTTTCTGCCTAGACTCGTTTTGAACTGTGATTCTTATATCCCGCCTCCTCAGGAAATCAGAACACAGCCATCAACCACCACCATCCAGCTGCTATTTTCTTTCCAATTACTTTATTCTCCAGAACAGAAAAGGCTTTAAGAGTGATTTGCTTCATTGCATAGGGAACTATTAAAGAGAGAAAGAAAAAATCAAAAGACTCACAATAGAATTAGGAAAACATGTTAGGTGAGTTTAACCAGTTTATCTTAAACTTGACACCACCAACACATAATGGGGCAGATTCTCTGGAAGAAGTTGACATGATCTAATAAGCATTATTTCAAATTTTAACATTTCCACTTTCATATAATTTTGTGGGCCAGCAAAATAGAGACAGATGAACACACACACAGATATATAGCACACAAATGTGCATGTGTGGACATGTGTGCACACTTCTATCTCTCAGCAGATGACTTTTATCTAGGTGTGGAGATTGTTGAAGGGCCAAGCAAAGTTCAGCAGAGATGCAAGCTTGGTGGTCCTCAGGGGAGGACCTGGTTCTTCTTTGTGCAGGTGAAGAGGAGGCTGCAGGGAGTGGAGTGTCCGCTCATGAGCAGGAAAGGACTGAGGGCTGGGAAACAGCCCATAGCAAATGCTGCCATATGGTGCAGCACAGGGCTGGGGTTGTAAATCACAGACATGCAAATCTGACAGATGAAGGACAACGTATAAAAGGAGACAAAGGTGCTCACCAGGAGGAGGACGCTTATGATGGCTCTGGACTCGAGAGAGGCTCTGGTGGAGACACTCGTCCTCTGGATGTGTCGCATTTTCTGCTTGTGTCTGTACAGGACAAAAAGCATGGAGGTGCTGCCCCAGAGCATGAGCCCCAGACACAGAACATCAGGCAACGACAGTACGACCATGTACAGCACATCAGCAGCTGGATCGTGACGCACGGAAGAACAGTATCCATAGGACTTTAAGCTCGTCATGTTGTCATGCGCTTTGGGTCTAGTCATGTACATAAGAAAAATAATGCTCACCAGGAGGAAGACCCCCCAGCTGAGGTAGATGGTGGAGACAATGTGCTTGTGGGCTCTCCCCTTCAGCCCTGCCCACCTGGAGTCCCCCTGGCTGATGCTGACAGCAAGGAAGATGCTGAGGGAGCAAGTGCTACCCATCGACACTCCCCTGCTCACTCGGCAAAGATAGAAGAACATTTTGCACCCCACATCATTGAAGAAAATTCTCCAGCCCCAAACCTCCATGGTTTGGGGAACACCCCTAAATAGAAGAGTTAGGAGGTTGGCCACAATTAAGTGCCTAAAAATCAAGTCTGTGGCTCTCATCCTGTTCCCCATGCAGGAAAGGAATAGATAATGGGAGAGAAGAGACAAATTACCCACAAACCCAACCACAGTCTGGCCTAAGAGGATCACTCCCATAAGCACATGGGTATCTCCCATCCTCTCTGTTCCTTGAGTCTCATCCAGAGGCTCTGGCCTGGGAAACTGAGGCCTGCATGGTTCCAAGGGAACTCAACATTCTCCATCCAGCATTCAGACCACCAGAAATACTTTCCTAATGTATCTCATGTATTAGGAAAAACCCAATTCTATTCATCCATGGAGAAGAGGAAGATGGCATGTTCATGGAAATGGGTGAGCCTGGAGAAATGGCATGAAAGGAAGGTGAGTCAGGTTCTGAGATGAAGACGGCTCCATTTCTCCTCTGTAGAATCAGATCTAAGATTCTAAACAAGCAAGGCTCTAGTGGTTCAAGCCTGTAATCCTAGCTACTCAGGGGCTGAGACCTTGGATTCCCAATTCAAAGCTAGCCCAGAGAAGGAAAGTCTGTGAGACTCTTTTCTCCAGTTAAGCACCACCAAACCAGAAGTAGACCTGTGGCTCAAAGTGGTAGAGGCCTAGCTTTGAACAAAATGGGTTCAAGGAACATGGGCAAGACTCAAGTTCAAGCTCTCTGACTAACTAAAGGAAGAAACTTGAAACATGGGTGACACATACCCATGGTCACATGCACTTATACCTCAATACACTGTCTGTGGGCGTGGAACCTAGGTGTCACCCTTTCCTCAACACCGAGCCCATATTGCACAGAAGAAATACCAGGAAGATGAACCAGGTCTGTGGTAGGGATGGTGCGGGTGAAGGAAGAGGTGAATGACAGATAACGAGAGGGGCAATTTTAGGTTCAAATGCCATTCTAGAGTCGCTGATGTGAACACATCTTCCCCAGCCCATGGACATTCAGGATTCCTCCTCACTTGTCATAAACCAGGACAGACTCTGTTAGGAAGAAGAAGTGAGGAATCAACAGGGCTTGGGGGTGGGGGGCCTAGAACCCCAGTTCTTTTCACTGTCCTAGCCCATTCCTATCCTTTCCTGTGGCTTTGTTATGCATCCAGGATCAATGAAGAATCCCTGATCCTAAGGTGATACCTTACCCAGAGTTGGGAACCAGGGGTCTCTCCTGCAGGCTGCGCCTTTCCAGTGGCAGTGAACACAAGTGCTCGCCTCTTCTCTCAGGATGTGCGTGGCAGGGCGGGTCATTTCTGAGATGCACATGGGCACTTCAGAGCTTCAGAGGGCTACTTAGATAGGGGTCCAGGAGGGCGGCAGCTGTGGTCGTCTCCCGCGGGAGTGGTGATTTTCCCTTCACCTGGGGTGGCAAGCCAAGTTCTCAGTAAACTTTTTCTTTTCCCCCATGTGACAATTATCAAGACACTTTTCACTTTCTTGTGGGTGCTTCTCCAGGGGACAGGGGAGTGGTGCAGTCGCTTAATTCTCCTGGATCCCAGTAGGCTGGCAAGAGACACTAAGGCCTGAAGCGAGATGACTGTAAACAATCTCAGCGGTGTATAAGGCATGTGTCCCCAAAGATTCTTACCCAAAGTGTCTCTTCCCTTTTTTTTTTCCAGTTCTGAGACTTGAACTCAGGGTTTGGGCACTGTTCCTGAGCTGCTTTTGCTCAAGGCTAGCACTCTACCACTGGCGCCACAGCACCATTTGTCTTTTTTCATGTGTGTGCTGCTGAGGAATTGAACCCAGGGCTTCATGCATGCTAGGCAAGCACTCTACCCCTGAGCCACCTTCCCAGCCTTCCTCATCTCAGTCTCCTTTTGTTTTATCATCATATATGGTGTTAGAAAAGAAAAATGGAACCCTGTACTGATGCAATCTCAGGAGCCTGATATCAGAGAATCAAGGTGCAAAGCCAGCCTGGTGAAGAAAGCCCATGAGATTCTTATCTCCAATTCTTATCTCCACTCTCTGGTGGTAGAGTGCCTGTCTGGAATAAAAGACTCAGCAACAGCATCCAGGCCCAGAGTTCAAACCCCTGGACTGGCATAAAAGAAAGAAAGAAAAAAGAATGAGACATTTCTGTACAGGAATTTCTTTGGCAATAATGGCCATTTTTTTCTTAAAATGTTTTCATCCCTAGAGACCCCATTTGGAGATTAGAAGTAAGTATTTCATGCATATTCCTGAAAGCAGGTTGATCTCTTTTCATACCTGGTCGTTTCTGAGGTGGTAGCTTCATTCTCTAATTCCCTACTCATTTTCATCATTAGCAGTGGTGATTTTGAAGCAGAAATTTGTCACTGTGCTCAGGAGAGGATCAGCAGTGACTCCTCACCCTGGGTTTCTGGTCTACCTCATTGCATGGACTCCATTCCTCACCTGGACCCTACTGGTCTTGCTGACAATTCCTCTGCCTTGTTTTTGTCTGTTTCAAGAACATGCATTTACCTTTCTGTGTCTGACTTCTTGCATTTCCCACAGCGATCTGTAGTTCTACACATGTGGCAGCACATGACAGGATTTCCTTCTTGTTCCTGGCCTATTCATACTTTGTGATGAAAATAGGCTACATCTTTTGTGTGTGTGTGAAACATCTTTTTCTTAAACAGCAAAGCAGAAATGCAACACCATATTAAATATTTGTAAAATTAGGTGACAAAAGGGATGCAAAAGGGATGTTTGCAGTATGACTATTACATCTTCATATAGTTAAAGGCATTTATGAAATCTTACACTAACACATAAGATTATCCCATGATTAAAGTAGTTCAAATCTAATAACCATAAGCTATATTACTGAATCTCATTTCCTAGTATAATCTCTTAATATTACCGCTGATATTGATTGGTTTACCAAATGGAATCTATGAACTAAATTTTTAGAAATTGTTATGAGAATGCCTAAAATTCTACCAACCAATTAGTTGCCTTTACAGAGTGAGATAAAAATACTGAGCTTACCAATTATTATACAAATAAAATTATCTCATTCGTGATTCTAATACCAGTATACTCTTCAAGGAATTTGGTAACAGTTAATTGACTAGGTACAACAAATAAACCTTGCAACCAAAACCTAGAGTTGGAATAGCATAGCATGTGGTGTATGTAAGATCAGTCAAACTTAACCCATTTTCATATATTTATATTTATATTTATATTTATATATTCACTGGAAATCTGTTCTGTGCCAGAGACAATACAAATCTGGAGTGAAAACATTTGGTGTTGGTTGCTACATTTATCACATTATTCATTACCTCTTTCTATGTATTCCTCCCAGACTTTCTACTTCTAATCGATACATAACCAAAATTCTTTTTTTTAGAGGAGGGGTTCCGGTCGTTGGTCCTGAACTCTAGGCCTGGGGGCTGTCCCTCAGCTCTTCAGCTCAAGGCTAATGCTTTACAACTTGAGCCATAGCACCACTTCCGGCTTTTTTCTTTTTGCTTATGTGGTGCTGAGGAATGGAACCCAAGGCCTCATACATGCAAGGCAGGCACTCTACCACTGAGCCACCTTCAGAGCCCATAACCAAAATTCTTATCTTTTCAGATAGCAAGTGAGTTATTTGGTGCAAAAGTAAGCTGGTTTTTTCTTTTTAAACAGATCTCAATTGGATAATTTAGTTTCAACTTAAAATCCTCTTTATAGCCCAAATCTGTTTTCAAATGGTTAAAGAGAAACCATCACTCCTATCTTATTATTAGAAAGTACAACTGACAAACTTTAGGCAAGGTTTTGGTTAACTTCAGGACTTACAGATCAGATTACTGTCGGGTGATTACTACTCCAAGCACTTTTACAAATGTGAAACTATCTTGACTTAGGAGAAGGTAAATGGGGAGGATGAGGCAGATGGAGGAGAGGCACACAATGGTGAACAGGTACATACATACAGCTGTGCATTCAGTACATGATTTTGGTCACATTTTCACAACATGGTTATTTTCTTGTATATCTTACTAAGTAAGCATGTAATAAAAGCAAATTCAAAAAAACATTCATTTTCAAGTTTCATAAATATATGCAATTCTAATTATAAAGTCTCTACAACACATCTGCACATTTTCTTAGACTAACATAATACCCAGACTCATGAAAGTCCCCTGTTAAGTAGTTAATTTTGCCTAGATTTGAAATTATTTTTATAAACATTCAATGAAGCCACAAACAAAGATACTGTAACATTTGGAATCTTTCCAGGTTTTAAAGGGGGGAGAGAAGGAGGGTGGGGGAAGGGATGGAGAGAAGGAAAAGGAGAGAGAGGGAGAGAGAAGCAGCAATTCCGTAAATGAGAGGGGAACTCAATCCCTTACTTTCTTTTGCCTTTCATGTCAGTTGTTTGGAAAACACTAGAAACAGACATGAGGTTTTCTATATATTGTCCAAAAACGTGGTCTCCTGATTTTAGCTTCAGGATTTCTTCCTTAACTGCATCTACTCTTGCTGAGAGATCTTCAAGTGTGTGTTGGAGTTCCAACACTTGATTCATGTCGTGCTTTTTCCTCCAGTTCCATCTGATTTTCAGCATCAACATCCATGTCAACGTTCATCATCCTGGACACTGAACTGTGCCTCAGACTGAAAAATCCTGATGAAAGGTCCTCAGAGGCACCCGGAGGGGTGGTATCTCAAGATCACGCCTCTGGCCGGGGACTCCAGCACTGACTGACTAGGCTACATCTTCTTTATGCATTCATCCACAGTTAGGCCTCTGACTCCAGTGCTCTAAACGTGGCTGACTTTGCTCCACATGACCATGTTCAGTTTCACTCATTTCTCTGCAGACACCATGGAGCTTCTGGGTTGTTTCTTGGCTGTGGTGAATAGTGCCACAGTAGATATGGTGTTCAAGGACCTACATATTCTTGAGAATATGCCTAAATATTTCATTTTCTATTGTTTTTTTTTTCTGTCCATTGTGGGGCCTAAACTCTGGGCCAGAGTGATGTTCTTCAGCTCTTCAGCTCAAGGCTAACATTATACAACTAGAGCCACACCACTACTTCTGGCTTTTTCTGCTTAGGTGATGCTGAGGATTTGAACCCTGGTCATCATGCATGCAATACAATCAGTCTACCACTGAGCTACTTCCCAGCCCCTCATTTTCTATTCTTTTTTTTTTTTGGTCAGTAATGAGGCTTGAACTTGGCCTGGACACTGTCCTTCAACTCTTCAACTCAAGGCTATGGCTCTAACATTTGAGCCACAGTGCCACTTCAGGCATTTGCTGCTTATGTGGTGCTGAGGAATCAAACCCAGGGCCTCCTGCATGCAAGGCAAACAGTCTATCACTGAGCCACTTTCCCAGTCCCTTTTTTGCTTTTAAAGACAGGGTCTCAACTCTGTAGTCCAGGCTAGCCTTGAACCTAGTATCCTCTTGCCTCAGTCTCCTCAGTGCTGGCATTTCAGGTGCACATCACTAAGCCCAGCTGCATTATTTACCTAACTCTTCATCAGTTCCATTGTGATCCTAAAGAGATGCATAATGCCTTGATGAGAGGCTCATCTGCAGGGAAGCTCTCAGTCACTCTTCGCCTTCCCGGGATGTGGGGCCTACTCTTCACCTCAGTGCAGCTTCCTGGTCTGCCATGCCCTGGGGGAGGAGGCCTTCTGGGCCTACCAGGGTTAGCTGGTCTCAGCGATGTCACTGCACTCAGCGCATGTGATGTCATTGTTTTCCATGCACTGGAGCTAGGCAGGAGAAGCACACAGGGAGGGTTTGCAGTCCACTGCAGTGGTCGCAATTGGAGCTTTGGGGTTAGGAACCTGTATACACAGGCTGGCCTGGGCGGGTGTCCCTTGCTCCCAGCCTGGTTTCCTCAGAAGAGGGAGGGTCTCCCTGCTGCTTCTCTCCTCATGTGAACACACGACGAGAATTTGATGCCCCTGTTCTCTGGGGCTGCTGGGAAATAGCCTCACCCAGTGGCTTACATTCACAGATACTATGGGGATCCACTCTGAGCTCCTCTCCTCACTTCAGGCCCAGATATGGTTCTTGATTTTCTTGGGCTTATGGGTGCATCCTCAGCCTCCCACTGCCTCTGTTCCCAGACTGTGCCCTCTGTGTGATCGTTTCTCCGGAGTAGAAAGCAAGCATTTCCTTTTTTTCTTTCTTTTTTTTTATCTGAGATTAGAACTTCAACTGGGTATCTGATGCTTTTGCTCACTGGCTGGTGCTCTACCACCAGAGCATTTCCTTATGCAACAGCAGACACAGCCCGGCCCTTCTAATTTGGTTCAGTTCTCACCCTAATTCCCCTGCTGCAGATGTGAAGGCCCAGGTTGCTTGCTGTGTTTCTGACTCTGCCCCCACATGCTGCTGATCAGCTCAAAGGAATCAGGACCAGGGACAAATCCTCATGGGTTCACCATAAAGGATGCTACTGAAAAGATGTGTATGGCAATGCCCCGGGAGCCGAGTGTCTTGCCTACACTCCCTACACTCCACAAACCCTCACATCTTCAGCTCTCTGGAAGCTCTCCAAAACCTCTCGTTTTGTTCTTTTTTCTTATGCAGACTTCATTGGATGGGGAAGACTGTGTCAAAGTGTGATCAAGCAGAAAGGGTGTGACAGGGTGCTGACAAGGCCAGGCTGGGAGCCTAGCAGTGGCTCCACCTGCACCCTGTGGCCCTCCTGTTGTCACGTGGGGCTGAACCCATTCCGTAATGTGTCTTGGGATGTACCATCAGACACTGGTCAGGATTCTGCTGCGATGGCTCTGAGATGGAAACGCTGGGCACAGTAATTACCATGGCCCTCTTCTGAAACAAAGCTCAGGTTCTATGGCCTGCATTCCAGAGGGAGTTAATGAGCCAGAAACTGTGCACCCAGAACCACTTGTACAGTCTCAGGTTCCCATTCACCCATGGTGTTGCCCACAATATGGCTGAGGTTGCCCCTCTGTTGTCATTGTTATTTTGAGAAAAGATTTTACTATGGTTTTGAAGTCACAAATCTTCCACATCAGTCCACTGAGTACTGGGATTACAGGTGTGCATCAGCATACCTGACTTTTGTTTTTGTAGTAATACTATGCTATTGTTTGTTCTCTCATCATCACCATTAGCCACAAGTCTTGTGTTTAAATGCCTGCTCCGCCAGCCATCCTCTTACTTCTGTGAGCTAGCCAGAGGTTCTGCCTTATGCTGTGCCTCACAGGATTGACACTGTGAGCCAGCTTAGCACCTTGTACAATTGCTTTGAGGGTTCAGTGAGGTCGCAGGTGTGTGTGCCTTGTCTAGGGCCTGGCCCAGAGCATGCATGCGTGCATGCTAGGCTGTGGCTGCTACTAAGTGGAGTATGTGGTGTAGTAGCCAGTGGTGGGCAGCGTGTCTGATCTTAAGTGAACTCGGAAAGTGCACTGTTTCTATTGAACTGTGAGCTCCAGGTCAGAGGAGGGCATGGTGGGTGTGCTGAGCATCTGCTCCCAGCACTGTGGAGCTCTCTTGAGTCTGGGATTACTGACATTGTCCCTCCTTGTTCTCTCCTCAGCTTCACCTCAACAGCATCAAGAAGCTGTCCACCATCGCCTTCGCCCTTGGAGTGGAAAGGACTTGAAGTGAACTCCTCCCCTTCCTTACAGGTGGGTACTCGTGGGGCCCAGTGCAGTGGGGATGCCTGGAGGTGGCTTCTGCTTAATAAGAGAAGCCCTTGGCAGAGGCCCTAGATGATGGGGTACAGAGGCTGAGGGGCAGGTAGACAAGCTTTATGTACTGCAGGACTGCGTTGAGGGGAAGGCTGAGGAAGAGAAAGGTGGAGGCAGGATGTCCTCTTGAAAGTCTGCTGGAAAGCAGCCACAGACCCGGAGTCAGACTCCCAGCCTGAGACCTGCTTCGGGCTCTGCCAGGTGGACACAGTCGTGTGACTCGTACTAGAGACATGGAGAGCGTTCAGTCCGTTTAACACCTAAGTGTCAGCTGGGAGGACAGTCTCATCAGACAATGTTCTGCCTGCATGGGTGGAAAGAATTGGGGCTTGGGATGGGGGGAATGTGGAAGCTTCAGACCAAGAGCTGCCAGGTATCTAGACACATGGGGCTCAGAGCTCCAAGGGATGTAAGGTCCCTTCTTTGGACTTGCTGCCTGGGAGCATCTCCAGTTGCATGTGGCAGGTGCCATGTCCGTTGGGAAAAGGTGGTGCTGTCCAGACAGAAAAGCACAAGCCTCAGCCTCACGCCAGCAGAACATGCAGGATTGGTTTTGTAAGCGATTACTGCAGCATGATCGTGGGGTAGAGCAAAATGCCAGGCTCGCATCTTAAAGGACAGCAGTGTAGTTTCAGGGTTCTGGAGGTGGTGCTCTGACCCCTGGGTGCTGCGCTTCTTGTGGTGAGTCCTAGGTCAGAAAGGAAGAATCCCAGAGATCGCCGGTGTCCTGGCCTGCCCTGCCCAGGCCTGAGGCCTGAGACTGTGGTTGGGATTGACCCTGTCTTTGGGTGGGAGCCGGGCACAGGGGCCGGTGGTTGGGGGCAGGCTGGGCGAAGGGGACAGCCTGCAAAGTCTCCACGAGGCAGTAGCTGAACCGAGTCTGAACAGATAGAAAAGGATTTTTGGCAGAGAACAGTGCTGAGAGTGTGAGCTGACCTGAACAGGAAATCTGCTTTCCACAGTGTTGCACAGGATGGGACTCAGTCTCCCCTCCCTGAGGGGTGTAGAGTGGTCCTGTCACTCAGTGCTCCCCCACCCATCCCCAGCTCCTATCTTGTTCTCTGTGCTGGCCATATGGGAAAACTGTGGGTACTGACAGCAAGCCTGTGATCTTGGGACCGGGATCCCAGGGTGCCGGGGTCCCAGGGTGGGCTGTGATGGGAATGCCCTGCCCCTATAGACACCATCTATGATGAGGATGAGGTCCTTCTGGCCCTGGCTGAGCAGCTGGGAATCTTTACCGGCCTGGTGGGGAGCCCAGAGTATGTGCACTGCCTGTTGGTGAGTGGCATGCAGGGTCCTTGTTCTCATCCCTGGAGCAGAGACAGGAGCCATGGAGCAGGGTTGGTAGGGGGGCTGTGGGCTGTCTAGGGGGATGGCCTCAAGGCTGGAGGACTGAGCAGAGCATCAGTGCCACCCGCCCCTCCCCCGACCCTGCAGCCCCCACTGGAGTTGCTCGCCACTGTGGAGGAGACAGTGGTGCAAGACAACGCAGTGGAGTCCTTGCGGGCCATCTCCCATGAGCACTTGCCCTCTGACCTCGAAGCCCATTGCATGCCCCTGGTGAAATGGCTGGCGGGGGGCGACTGGTTCACTTCCCACACCTTGGCCTGCGGCATCTTCTCCCTCTGCTACCTGTGAGTGTCCAGCGCTGTGAAAGGAGAGCTCTACCAGTGAGTCCGGGGCTCCATTGCCACCACCTGCCCAATTGCCCCTGTCCTGTCCCCTCAGGTCAGCTCACCTGCTGGGCCTCAGTGGCAGTCCCCTCCCCCTCCCATGTGAGTATGAATGCGCAGTAACCGTACCTGCTGCTCCCTTGTCTGCCCTGGCCAAAGGCCCCCCTCCTACTCTTCCTCCTATCCTGAGTGAAGCCTCCTATGCCCTGGGAAACAACCATGGCACCCAAGGGTCCACGCCCTCTGATCTCTCCTGGCTCCTTGAATTCTTCCTGCCCAGCACCAGTCTAGATCCCCAGGTACTTACAAAACCTCTGTTCAGATGACACCCCCATGGTGGGACGGGCCGCATCTTCCAAGCTGGAGGAGTTCGCCAAGGTCCTAGAGTTGGACAACGTCAAGAGTGAGATCATCCCCATGTTCTCCAACCTAGCCTCTGATGAACAGGTGGGTCCCTGCTCCACCCTTCCTCCTCCCCCGTTTTCCCCCTCCCCCATTCCGCCACTGGGCCCTCTGCCCTTATGCCCCATGGACACTCAGCACTCCTTCTGCTCCCCAGGTCTCTGTGTGGCTGCTGGCGGTGGAGGTGAGTGTGAACATGGCCCAGCTCCTGCCCCAGGAGGACTTGGGGGCCCTGGTGATGCCCACACTGCACCAGGTGGCCGAGGACAGGTCCTGGCATGTCCGCTCCATGGTGGCCGACAAGTTCACTGAGGTGCGTGAGGCCTGCAGTGCACATGCAGGGCCAAGGCTGAAGGGAAGAGGGACGCGGGTCTGTCCTGCATGGGAGCGGGCAGCCTGACGTCCCTGGGCAGAGAAGGGAGGGCTGGATCTTGGCAGGGTCAGGGGGGCACATTCACACTGGGAAGCTGTCACTCGCCCTGCTTTGTACACGGCAAGGACCTAGAAAGGTGGGAAAGTGAAGCTCTCTGTCCTGAGCTCCAAGGGAGACTCTTGTCCTGCCCAGGAGTAGAAGCTGCAGACAGACAAGGAGCTCAGGTAGAAACAGGACTGCCCACTCGCACTCCATACTACTTACACTGGTAAAAGAGCATGAGGCCCTTGGGGGGCTACCCTTGTGTGTGCCCTTAGTGTGGACCCATCGGCTCTGGTGGTGGTCCGGAGCAAGCGATGGTCAGGAGCAAGTGTAAGGCATCTCTGGCAACCAAGAAAAGGCAGAGTCACTAGGCACACATTCATCCAGACATGTGTTCATACTGGCAACTAGGGCTGTGAACTGGGGTCTTGTGCTCGCTGGGCAGGTGCCCCCCTTCTTGAGGCACACCCTACACTTTGGATTTATTTTTCAGCTAGGATCTCCACCTTTGCCTAAGCTAACCTTGGACTCCATTTCTCTAACTCTGCCTCCTGTATAGCTAGCTAGATTGTAGGTGTGAGCTGCTGTGCACAGCCTATTTTGTACATGTGTACTGTTCTTATAGAAGGGATATACAGAAGGATTACAATGGCATGCATGAGTCAGAGAATGAGGACATTTCCTTTTGTACAGTGAGTGTCCGCTGTTCTCTCATTCCCTCCCAGCCCCTCCCTCCCATCTCTACCCACGAGTTGTGCAGTTCACATTCATCGGTGTCCTGTGAGGTCCATGGATGCACTTTTCTTTCTATCCTTTTTCCCTCCCTGTACCCTCTCAGTGATAACATGAGAACAGACTCTTTATCAGATAAAGAACACAGAAGTATCAAAAGCTAAAACCAAAAAATATATGTGTATTTTGTTTCCACATCTTGGGTTTTGTTTTATATATTTTATATAAATATGAAGAGACGCTTAGGCATTGGGCCTTTGTGATTCTCTCCTAAGACTACTCTCCTTTGGTCTCACTGTGTGTGAGTCTCTGGAATCCTGTGGCATTTGTCATATCCCAGTGCATTTTAGTTCTAACTTCCTTATATCAGAGAGAACGTGCACCATTAATCTCCAGTCTTGACTTACCTCACTTCTCAGGATTTGTTCTAGTTCCATCCATTTCCTTGCAAATGCCATTATTTTATTCTTCCCAATGACTGTGTAAAGTACCATTGTTCACATTTTGTGGGTCCACTCATCTACTGTGGGGCATCTGGGCTGTTTCCATATCTTGGCTATTGTGAGTACTGTGGCAGTGAACATGGGTGTGCAGGTGTCCTTGTCATGATGCTCAGTGTAGATGCCCAGGAGTGGGTGGGAGGGAAAGTCTGTGTGTAGTATTTGGAGGAACCTGCAGACTGCTGTGCTGAGTGGCTGCACTAGTTCACATTCCTACCAGCTGCACAGTAGGGCTCCTTTTCTCCACATCCCCACCAGCATTTGTTCGAATTCACAATGCTGGCCAATCTAACTGGATTAAGATGGAATCTCAGGGTTGTTGTGCTGCCCAGAGATGATGAGCATTTCCTCATGTGTTT
This sequence comes from Dipodomys spectabilis, assembly GCF_019054845.1. NCBI lineage: Eukaryota > Metazoa > Chordata > Mammalia > Rodentia > Heteromyidae > Dipodomys > Dipodomys spectabilis. Next base: position 1,573,059 of record NW_024870943.1, read on the forward strand.
CTTTGCCATTCTTCCCTCTTCTGAAGAGTCTCTCCTTAGCTCCCCTGCCCATTTAGTGACTCAGCACACTATATTTTAGTATACATGTAAAAGCAGGAGACTCTGCATCGCTGGCATGTTTGTGGATCAGGTCACAGAAAGCCCCACTTGGGATAATGTGAACTAAGGTCTGTGGTTTTGGCGCACGCTGCTGGAGACGAGGGCTGGCTCTGGGAAGAGCAGCCTGCCCCATCTCCACACCTGCACCGCTTCCACCTAGATTTTGGCCTCAATAGCTGAGAGAGGCTGCCAGACCCCCATTCACTCCACACACCCCACCTCTTCCTGGTTCTGGGTTTCCAGCTCCAGAAAGCAGTGGGGCCTGAGATCACCAAGACAGACCTGGTGCCCGCCTTCCAGAACCTGATGAAGGACTGTGAGGCTGAGGTGAGGGCTGTGGCCTCCCACAAAGTGAAAGGTGGGTGCCCATGGCCCATGCATAAGGAGGGGGGCTAGGGTGGAGGTGCAGTGGGCTCCATCTCATCACCCACCCTTGTCCGCAGAGTTCTGCAAGAACCTCTCCGCAGATTGTCGGGAGATTGTGATCATGACCCAGATCTTACCGTGCATCAAGGTAACTGGTTTGGTGGAGGGAGTCAGCTGGACAGGAAAGAGGGCACAGAAAAGGCTGTGGAAATGCCCCAGGTACCTGGGTCACAGGCTGCAGCCAAGGAGATGGAGGCATGGACCCTGCAGCCCACATTCATGCCCCCTGTCAATCATGTGCAGAGAAGGCTGAAGCAGGTCACCTGGGGCCTCCCTCCCTTCTCCCTCCCAGGAACTGGTGTCAGATGCCAACCAATAGGTGAAGTCAGCCCTGCCTCCGTCATCATGGGCCTCTCTCCCATCCTGGGCAAAGACAACACCCTCGAGCACCTCCTGCTCCTCTTCCTGGCCCAGCTGAGGGACTAGGTGAATCTCCCCTCCCCTAGCCCCCTGCCAAGGTGATTGATGGCTATCATGGAGTCCAGTGGGGGGGCTTCTGAGCTGAGTGATGAGTCGATGTGTGATGGGTAAGCATGTATGTGTGGGGTTGATCAGAGCTCACGATCTGGGAGGCAGAAGCAGTTCAAACTCTTTCTGTCATGGAGCACCTGCTGTCTTTGCCCGTGCCCTGCTGGATAGTGGGAGCATGACATGGATGAGGCTTGCCCTGGAGGCAGGGCTGTGCTCTGGTGGGATCTCATGTCAGTGGAGGGAGTTGAGGTGACAGGAATGAAAGGGGCAAGTCTCAGTACTGGTGGGCCAAGTGCCATGACTCCACCCTCCTGGCTCCAGCCTCAATTGGGTCCTGACACAGCTGTCCTGGGCAGAGCTGGGGCTCACCTTTCTTCTCCCATTGTGTTATTTTTCCTCATGATTCCTGCAAGTTCTCTCAGAATGACTGCAGGTGTCATATGATGCCCAAGCCTCCATCACTTAAGTGTGGCTCTGTATGTGGTCTTGTCACTGTGTCCCTGGGGACAGGTTGGGGCTGGGCAGTGGCCCTGGGGAGATGGCAGGTCTGTAGGGTGTTGCTGTGGGTTGGCACTCCCCTCCCTCCATTCTGGGCCGCCTTGGGCCAGGCATCACTGGAGCCCCATCCTCTGCAGTGCCCGGAGTTGCGGCTGAACATCATCTCCAACCTGGACTGCGTGAACAAGGTGATCGACATCTGGCAGCTGTCCTAGTCACTGCTCCTCGCCATCGTGGAGCTAGCCGAGGATGCCAAGTGGCGGGTGCGGCTGGCCATCATCGAGTACATGCCCCTGCTTGCTGGGCAGATGGTGCATGATCCAGGGCATGCCCAGTATGGTGGGGAGGGGAGAGGAGGCAGGCCAGACTCCCTCACCCCCTCTCCTATGGCAGGGAGTGGAATTCTTTGACGGGAAACTCAAATCTTTGTGCATGGCATGGCTGGTGGACCATGGTGAGTCCTGCCAGAAGGAGCTGGCAGCCAGTGGGTGGGGCCACGCAGCTGTTCTGTCTGTGCCCTGCTCCCCGCTGTTGGAACCCTGGGGAAGGCTGGCACTGAGCCATGACCCACTCTAAAACTCCCACCATGGACTTCCTGTCACCCTTGCAGTCTATGCCATCCGTGAGGCAGCCACCAGCAACCTCAAGAAGCTGATGGAGAAGTTTGGGAAGGAGTGGGCACATGCCACCATGATCCCCAAGATGCTGGCTATCTCCGGACACCCCAACTACTTGCACTGCATGACCACCCTTTTCTGCATAAACATAAGTGTGGCCCGCACCACACCTGCACCCAGGTGCCAGCTTGCCAGGGGAGGAGCACGGCCGGCCCCACCGTGAAACCAAGCTTGGGAGTGGAGAGGATGGAGGCCAGGGCCAGCAGTACACTTCTGGAGCTGGGCGGGCTCCAGGCCTCCGGCACCCTTGGCCTGGGTGTGGGTGAGCTGGTGTGAGACACATTGTTGGCTTTGTGTTCAGAGTTGAACTCGTTGTAAATCATAGTCGCGGGGAGGTGTTGTCAGTTGTGCACACCATTTCCATGCCGGTGAGGATTGGCGTAGCCTCGCCACCCGGACCCAGGTGCCAGGCGCTGCCTGTACTGATCGTGTGCCCATGCTTGGCCAGGTTCTGTCGGAGGTGTGCAGGCAGGACATCACCACCAAGCACATGCTGCCCACCGTCGTGCACTTGGCTGGGGACCCCATTGCCAACGTCCGCTTCAATGTGGCCAAGTCCCTGCAGAAGATCAGGACCATCCTCCACAACAGGTGAGCTGGGACTCGCTCTCCTTATGCTCCTCTCCAGCTACACTGTTTCTTCCTTTGTGGTGATTCTGAGGGTTGACCTTGCCAGGCAAGCATTCTGCCACTTGAGCCATGCCCCCAGCACTTTTTGCCTTTGTTATATTTCACAGAGTGCATGTGTGGCCCAGGCTGCCTGGTCTGTGCATGCTGCTCACACCGCTAGGATAACGGGTGCCACCACACCTAGCTATTGCTAGGGCTTCCTCAGTGGCTGGGATTCCAGATGTGCACCACTGTGTTCAGCTGCCACTGCTGCCTGCTGCTTCCTCCCAGTGTCGACTTCACTGTAGACTGAGGAGTCAGCAGTGGCTGTGGTGAGCCTTCTGGGGAGGGGGATGTAAAGGGAAGGGAGGGGAAGGATGGCTCAGCATCGCTAGTCATCTGGAGATGCAAGTTGTAATTCCCCAGGGGGTGGCCAGGCCTGAACTGAGTTCCCAGCTGTGGGACCCATCAGCTTCATGTCCGGCCCTTTCCCCTCTGCTTCCAGCACCCTGAAGAGCGAGGTCAAGCCAGTCCTGGAGAAGATGACCCAGGACCAGTATGTGGCCGTCAAGTACTTTGCCCAGGAGGCCTTGACCAGGGTGAGTTGGGGGTTGGCAGGCGATGGCAGGTAGGAGGGGTGGTGGTGCCCGGACAGGGGCCTGGGAGGGCCAGAGGGTGGCAGTGCCAGGCAGGGGATAGGGGGCCAGACAGGCAGTTGGATGGGGAGAGGGGGGTGGGGCCTGGGCAGGGGCGCAAGAGGGCCAGGCTGGACTTCTGAGCCGGCCCACTCCTGTTCCTCCAGTTCTGTCGCTTGCCTGATACTGGAAGAAGAGCCAGTGCTTGGGCCTTCAGTGCCAGCCTCTGGCCCACCCTCGGCTTAGCCCTCTCTGAGATTCTCCCTCACGGAGCCAGTGTGTCCCTGACAGCCCTCCCTGTGCTTGGCTTGATCCCAGACCTGGCCCCACGCACGTTCCCTGAGCTGCCTGGGGAGATGGCACCCGGCCCCCTCCCAAAGGCTGAGGGACATGCAGTGGGATGGACAGCAGCCAGGAGGAAGGCGGCACTCCTGCCCTGTAGGGAGAGAATCGAGCATCTGGGTCACTGCCTCTTGTTGCTGACATGGGGACCCCATCCCCACCTGCCTCCCACCTCTCTCCCCTTCCCGCCGCCCAACCCCCCCAGGTGGTTTATTTGTGTCAACTGTATTGTTTATATTTTATTCCTTTTTGCCCTCTTTTCACAAAAAAATAAAGGTGTAGAAAGAGTCGGACCTCAGGTCTTAGTCGGAGTTGGGGGGAGTGTCCTGGGGCCTTGGTATCTGCCCTTTTCTGTGAGGACACTTAGTCCTAAGAAGTCACGCTGAGTGTCCTGACCCCTAGGCATGCTGCCTGCTGTGGCAGAGCTGGCTAAGGACCCGGGCTGCCTTTGGAGGCCCTACTGTTCACATCCTCCTATTATTCACATCCTCCTACTGCTCAAGTCCTCTTACTGTTCACTGAGCCACACCCCTGCCCTGGGAAAATCAACCATTTTTTTGATGAGTACATAGCACTGTCTCAAAGCCTGAGTTTCGCACTGGGTACCTCAAGCATGCCCAAGGGCCCTGTGGTTGAGGACATCACTATGAGCTTTATATCTTTTTTTTGTTTGTTTTGGTTTCTCATGTGGATTGAACTCTGGTCCTGGCTGCTGTGCCTCAGCTCTTCAGCTGAGGGCGAGTGCTCTACCACCTGAGCCACAGTCTCACTTCTGGTTTTCTGGTGGTTTATTGGAGATAAGAGTGGCATGGACTTTCCTGCCCTGGCTTCCTTTGAACCATGATCCTCATATATCAGCCTTCTGAGTAGCTAGGATGACAATAGTGAGCCATTGGCATGAGGCTAGATTTTTGTCTTTTAAAGTCTGGATTCTACCAGAGAAAAACAGATTTACATTTCTTGTCTGGCCTGTTTTCCTTCCCAAGATGTATGATGAATTCCAGTTCCATCCATTTTCCTGCAGTTGCCATGCTTTGTTCTTCATGGAAAGCTGTTTTTTAGGAGAACAGACAAATATACAAGATAGAAAGGAGTAGACGGCAAGAGAAAGTATATTAAAAATTTGGAGCTATTTGGTGGTGGGAAATTGATATACAACATAAAGCTGACAGTATTTTCTGGATCTGTATATACCTGCCTGAACTGTAAAGCAGTGACCCAGCTCTACCTTGTGCCTGTCAGCTAGGAGGGAGAGCTGGCCTGGCCCAGTTATAAACCAACACTGCATAGAGATGACACTTCACCAGCCAAGCCTGAAAACTGAAAGTTCAGGGTGGAAAACTGTCCCAAGCAAATGGGAACTGACCTGAAAGGGAGCCCCAGTTGCTTGTCCCACGAGAGCAGGAGAGACATCAAACCCAAGCTAGGTTGATGAGATAAAGACTGTCACCCTCTGCTGACAGCGAGCCAGCACATAGATGCCTACTGCTGCCCCAGTTTCATGAACTAGTACTACTGGATGCCATGGACCAGTAAGTCCAGACCAAGTTAGAATGTTGGCTTACGACCCCCCTCTCATCAAGTGATAGGCTGTCGAGCCCAAAGTCAGTCATAAGACTTAAGGATCAAATGAAGGAACAAGTTTACAAAATCAAAAATCAAAGCCATACCACAACTTTCCAGAACATCTGGGATGCAGCAAAAGCTTCTCTGAGGGAATTTACAGCTATCTGGGCCTGGCATGAAAAAAGTCAGGTGTTTCAAATGTCATCAACAACAAAGCACAGTCTAAAAGCAAACCCAGAACAGTGGATAGAGAGATAATCATAAAAATCAGGATAGAGCCAGCCTGACACTGATGGCTGCTCACCACTAATCAGAGCTACTCCAGAAGCTCAGATCTGAGGATTATGGTTCAAAGTCAGCAGAAAAGTCCACCAGGCTCATTTTCTATTTTTTTTTTATTTTTTTATGTTTTGGTTCCTGTCGTGGAGCCTGAACTCTAGGCCTGGGCTCTGTCCCTCAGCTCTTCAGCTCAAAGCTAGTGCTCTACCACTTGAGCCATGGCGCCACTTCTGGCTTTTTTCTTTTTGCTTATGTGGTGCTGTGGAATCAAACCCAGGGCCTCACGCATGCAAGGCAAGAGCTGTACCACTGAGCCACCTTCCCAGCCCCACAAGGCTCATTTTCAATAAACTATCCCCAGAATTTACAAAGCAGAGCTGTGGCTCAAGTGGTAGCACACTAGCCTGGAGCTAAAGAAGCTTAGCAACAGTGCCAGGCACTGAGTTCAAGCCCTAGGACAGGCACACACATAAACACACACACACACACACACACACACACACACACAAATAAGGGTAAAAATGAAAAAAAAGGAGGTTAAATGAACAACGTAAAAAAAATCAGTGAAAGAAGCGGAGGCCTGGGGGCTCACGCCTGTAATCCTAGCTACTCTGCAGGCTGAGATCTGAGGAGCATGGTTCAAAGCCAGCCGAGGCAGGAAAGTTCATGAGACTCATCTCACCAGAAAACTGGAAGTGGCAACTATGGCTCAAGTGATAGAGTGCCTGCCTTGAGCTGAAGAGCTGAGGGACAGTGCCCGGGCCCATAGTTCAAGCTTCAGGACAGACAAAAAAAAAATCAGTGAATGTAAGAAGTTTTCTTGATAGCTAAGACTGACAAGCCTTCATCCAAGAACAGTGAAGGCATCAACTAAGAAAACTAGGAAGTCACGCCTGTAATCCTAGCTACTCAGGAGGCTGAGATCTGAGGATCGCGGTTCAAAGCCAGCCCGGGCAGGAAAGACCATGAGACTCCTATCTCCAATAAACCACCAGAAAACCGGAAGTGGCGCTGTAGCTCAAATGGTAGAGCGCTCGCCTTGAGCTGAAGAGCTGAGGGACAGCGCCCAGGGCCAGAGTTCAAGCCCCACGACCGACAAAAAAAAAATAAAAAAGAAAACTAGAATATCATAACAGTTTAAATTCAAATTGTCACTGGAGGATATATTAGAAAATTAGTCCAACACATTAGAAAACATCCGAGGAATGGATTCAGTCTTTGCATGCTGACCCATCAGGTTTGATCCAAGGTGACTTTAATCACCTAACTTCATTTGTAATCAAGCAGTATGATGATTCAGTGATGGGATACACCAGGTGTTCAGAGTTACCACCAATGTCCCTCAGACAGGTTCAAAAACTAGGAAAGGAAGAAGGCTACCAAACTCCCTCTCATACCAAAATGAGAACAGACTAGAGACAAGATTAGACACCTATTTCCTTGAAGAGCACAGATGTAAAATATTTCATAACATACCTACAAGTAATTTCAACAATGCATTGAAAGATCATGCACCATGCCCACATTGCATTCCACCCATAATTGCAAGTGTGGCTCAACCAGTCCTGGACAATTTGAAGAGTAAGACATTGGACACCTGTGGCTTGCACCTGTCATCCTAGCGACTGAGGCTGAGATCTGAGGATCACAGTTCAAAGCCAGCCTGGGCAGAAAAGTCCAGGAGACTCTTCAATTCCCTACCAGAACACTGGAGGTGGCACTAAGCTCCAAGTGGTAGAGCGCTAGCCATGAGGAAAAGAGCTTAGGGACAGCACCCAGGCCCTGAGTTCAAGCCCCAATACTGATTCCCTCCCCCAAAAAAGTCATTATACCAAGGATCCGTCTGCTTTAAAGGTTTTTCCGCTAACCCATTATCAGCTGTAAGAAGTGAGTAGTTAGGTATTTTAATGAAGTAGAAGCAATGGGAAGGTAGATACAGTCCGGCCGGGACCTGACAAGGCAAGGTGTGTGCAGTGTGCAATAGTGGCCACCATCATGCCAGGACTCGGGTGTGACCCAGGAACAGAAGTCAGATGGCACCTGTCCTAGGCATCAGTCAATGGTTACTCCCAGATCAGACCTGGCATGAGTGCTTCCCCCCAAAACCTCCCCAGGACTTTCTTGGCCCTTCTGGATTCTGCTGTTTTGATTGCGATGGAAGATGATTCGCCAGGCTGGTGGTTTTGTGAGGATGGCCACCACCTTGTGGCCTGCTCTACCAGCAGGAGGTGTTCAAGGGGTGGGCCCAGAACCCCCAAGCTAAGGATGCAGGGTGTGGGGGGGAGAAGCTGACCTCCCAGCCGGTTCACAGGCTGAGTCGTACCTTTGTGTCACAACCCATTTTTCCTGAAAGGCTTTGTTAGGAGCTTCAAGTCATCCCCACGAGTGAGAGGTGAGCGTGTCTCATCCCTCATTCATATTGATCATAGTCACCAGGTGCTGCTGTGAATGAAGCCAAGTCAGGAGCTGGCTGTGAGCTCTGGCCAGCAGGTGTGCGGCAGGGGAGCAGGAGTCATGCCACGGCATGGCAAGGACACAGGAGACAGGAAAGGGATTCATACAAGATGGTGGTGCAGAACTGAGGGTGCACAGGAAGAAAGGAGACACAGATGGAGAGAGGTGTCCTGAAAGTGCGAACTCTCTAGAAGTAACGAGTCCAGGCAGGGCTGCATGTCAGCGTGACGACAGGCGGGTGTGCTTCCAGCAGACTGCAGGGGTGCGTGGGGTGCAGAGCCTAACCTTGAGCGGAAGAGCTGAGGAACAGCGCCTAGGCCCAGAGTTCAAGCCATATAGCCGGGCAAAAAAAAGAGGAAAAGCACGTGGAGCATTGCTGAGTGCTGTAGGGGAGGGGAAGCTCGGCGCATGGGCTGTCTTGGATTTGGATCATGCTCAAGACAGAGTGTGAGATGGCTGGAGGGTGGGGTGCTCCTGGGGACCAGGTGTTGAGAGGGGGTAGGGTGGGGGCAGGGAAAGCCTGAGTCCCCTCAGAAGGCAGGGAGCTGGTGGAGGACACGCGGTCCACCTAGGTCAGGAGGCTAAGTCCACATCCACGCTTTCCAAGGTGACACAGATGGGGAGAACCTCTGAGGACAGGAACACCAGGGGTCAGGAGAGGACCAGGTGTGTGTGAGGTTAATGATGACACCAGACAGCTCCCCAAGGAGACCAGAGCACGCGTGTGCTGGGTGGAATGACTTTGGGCTGGATTAAGGGAGTGGGGCAGGTATGGAATCTGGCTAAAGCCAGTGTGGGGGGAGGGAGTGCAGGGATGGCAAGGCCTGTGGTTCAAGCCTTTCTGTGGTGGGGTGGCTGTGGGAACTTCAGGATCAGGAGGAGGCGCCTGGCTCAGAGCCCACAGTCCACTCAATACCCGGCATAGTCCCTGGATGGTTCCTGGAGGCAGGCCTGCCATCTGCTTGCTTTCCTTTTCTGTGCAGGCCCTAGGACTTGAACTCAGGGCCTGGGGCCTGTCCCTGAGCTTTTGTGCTCAGGGCTGGTGACTCTCCCTGGGACATCAGTGCTACTTCTGGCTTTCTGTCACCCTGCAATTCATTCCAGAGAAGAAAAGGGTGGAGGTGGAGAACCTGGGTCGGAGCGCCCTGCCTGTCATTCAGCACAGCAGCCCTGATCTGCACCCCAGAGGCTGTGGTAAAGTGATCTCATAACAAGGGACATGAGGAGCACTGCAGGAAATGTCACAATAGACAAGCAAGGGACTTTCTCAAAGAGCCTTCGTGTTTTCAAAACAACTTTACATTAAAAAATGTGCTTTTCAAAGTACACTTAATGTCCTTTTTGAATTAGCAGAGAGTCTAGAGATTTGTAACATAGACTGCCAAGGAAAATAAAGAGTTGTGAAAATAAATTATGTGGAAGAAATAAGCACAGACAAGATTAAGGGAGTAACTGTCAGGAAAGAGCCTTGATGTTTGTGGTCAGAGCTACACAAGCAGGACTCCCTTCTTTCCTTGCTTCTTTCCTTCTTCCTTCCTTCCTTCCTTCCTTCCTTGCTTCCTTCCTTCCTTCCTTCTTCTTTGCTGGATTTCCATCTCTCTTCTCTGTCTGTCTCTGTCTGTCTGTGTGTCTATGTCCGTGATTCTCTCTTTCCTTCTTTGTGCCAGGACTGAGGCTTGAACTCTGGGCCTCCGTTAAGTCCCTAGGATGATTTTGCTCAAGGTTAGCTCTCTTCCACTTCACCCACAGCACCACTTCCATCTTTTTTTTCTTTTTTTCTTCTTTTCTTCTTTTTTTTTATTATTGTGAACATACTGTACGGAGGGGTTACAATTACATGGGCAAGATAATGAGTACATTTCCTATCAAGAATTGTAGTCTCCTCCTTTGTTCTTTTTTTGTTTTTTAGTGGTTTATTGGAGATGAGAGTCTCAGAGGGTTATCTGCCTAGACTGGCTCTGAACTGTGATCCTAAGATCTCGCCTTCTCAGGAACTCAGAACACAGGCATCAACCACCAACACCCAGCTGCTATTTTCTTTTTTTTTTTTATTGTGAGAATACTCTACAGAAGAGTTACCATTATATGGGCAAGATAATGACTACATTTCTTATCAACCATTGTTGCATCCTCTTTGTTTCCCCTTCCAATCCTTTCCCATACTCTCACCCTCCCCAATCCAATTCCCCTCACACCAAAGTTGTAAAGTTCGTTTTACGACATAACGACTTGTATGTCTCATTGTTGCAATGGGTCCACCTGTATCCCTAGTTAAAAGATTTGTTTTTTCCCTTCCCCTCCACAAATTATACCAACATCAAATACAGTAAAAGCATTGGTTATACTGTGTGGGAAGGACATACAAAGCAACATAGAAATCATCTTATAAATATGTTAGAAATAATTGCCAGCTGATATTTTCTTTCCAACTACTTTCTTCTCCAGAACAGAAGGGGCTTTAGGAATGATTCACTTCATTGCATAGGGAACTATTAAAGAAAGAAAGAGGGAGTTCCGGGAAGATGGCGGAGGAGAAGCTGGAATCTGAACAAGCTCTTGCATAGAAAGCAGTTTTAGAGTTCCAGTGAACAGTCCTAAGCCAGAGAATCACACCAAGTGTGCCATCACAGGACGGAGAGTTAGACAAGAGAGGGGAAGCCAAGACAAGGAGACACATCTGAGCGCCTGCCAGCAGCCGCCGCGGCGGCGGCAGGGTCGCAGCGGAGACCGCAGCCGCGGCCATACCTGAGAGCTCACACAGAGAGTCCGGGACGAAGGAGCCAGACGCAGCGGGCGAGAGGATTCTACTCAACACCAGCAAGAACCGACAAGGAGCGGACATCTTCATCCTGCAGTTTGCAGACCAGAGACGACCCAGGATCCAAGTCTCGGCGTGAGTAGAAGCCCGACGTCCTCACTCCTTCTCAGGGAGCAGAGGAGGGAAGGCCACCCCTCCCCCCCCAGCACCGGTGATCTCCATCTTGGATACCGACAAAGCTCGGAGGAGCTGCTAGCTCCAACTCAGGCCTTGGAACAAAACGAGTCATTTAACAGGTCACAAGAACTTAACGGCGAAGTGACCTGCCAGACTCAGCTCCATCCAGGGAAAAGTCACCCAGCTCAGGCACCAGCCATTGGAGTGGCTTTCCTCACTGGGTAACCAGAGCCAGAGGCTGCCCCTCCCTCTAGCAGCCTCCACAATCAATTGAAAAACAGAAACCCTGAGAATGGCTCCAGGGTGGGCTCTGTGAATTTTTCACAAATTAGCCCCAGGGAAAAGCTACTGTTTGTTGAAAGGCCTCAACTCTACCAGAACCTAGCCTCATCACCCCTCTTTTGTGATTCTCAAAGCAGATCACCCTCCCATTAAACTAACCTGGGAGGGGGATCTCAAAATCTTGGGTCAAGCAGAGCATTTTTCTGCCTGTTCGAACAAACTGACTTAAGAAACCAATCAAGCCACAGGACCTCAAGCTGACCAGAGACTCCGACAAGAGGCTGGTTACAGACAAAAGGGAGATACAGGATTCTTCCCACCCCTCCCAAAAAAATAAAAAAAAAAAAATCAAAGAACTTTTTTTTCTTCTTTTCTTTTTTCTTTTTTTTTTTTATTGGTACCTTATATATATAAAAAAATTTTTTTTCCTTTTCTAAAACTTTTATTAATCTTTAATTTTTGCCTTTTTTGAAAAATAATTGTTTTCCAGTAATTTTTTTTCCCTCTTATAATTTTTATTTTAGGAATACGTGAATGTACGTTTTCCTTTCTTTTCTTGTCTTCTCTCTCTTTTTCTTTCTTTCTTAATTATCTTTTTGTTTTTTGTCTAGCTCTACTGAACTTCTGATCTTTTTTTTTCTACCTTTCTTATCCTTTTCACCTTTTCCTTTCTTTTGTTCTTCTGTATGTGACTTAACTCTTGTCCTGCACATCCTCAGATAAACCCATAGTTAACTAGTAGACCCTATCCCCCATTGTGTACACACTTAATCCACAAATTTATTACTCAATCCAAAACCTCTGAGACTTAAATTCCTTAATAGCAGTACTACCTCTTTATACCTATATAATATTTTAAGCATTTTTTAAGTTTTTCACATCTCCTCTATCTCCCTCCTGTTTTCTCATTATATTCACATTCCTCTCTAAATAGATGGTCTTTCAATCTCCATAACTATATTAATTTTTACCTTTCTAATTTTTTTTTCTGGTCTCTTTCCATTTCCCTTTCCCTTTCTTCTTTTTCTCTCCCTCTCTACTTGCATCCTACCCAAACTATTTCCTGCATTGAGATTAGGACATAGTTAACTCTCCCTGTGCCTCCCTACACCAATCTATTCCTAATTTTTACCCACATCTCTCCCTAACCCTAAAAATTTCTGGTTTTCCAAATTCTTCTCTGCGGTTCGAAGCCCATTAACATATAGTTTTTTGATGTTGAATAGATGTATCTCTTGAACTAGATTGTATCTGTAGACTATTGACTGTATAAATGCAAACGTTGGTTGATGGTTGCCTTAAGATAGTGTTCTAGCACAAAACTGGTGCTATTTTCATCTCAAATGGGCAGAGTAAGCCGGAAAAACACAAGAAAAATGGCAAATCCGGGTATCTCAATTCCCAATCTTGATAATCAGGGGTCAGATCAGATAATGAACAATCCAGAGGAGAGTTCCCAAATAGCTCTACAAACACTGGTGGCAAACATGATAAATGAGAAGTTTGACAACTTACAAAGGACTCTGTATGAGCGTGATAGGGAGAGAGAGGAGGCATCCCAAAAGTTTATACAGGAATATCATAAGCGTGAGGAAGCTACTCAAAAACTGATACAGGATTTGCGTGAACAACTTGAGAATACTCAAAGAGAAAGGGAGGAATGGCGTGAGCAGGCTGAGAACACTCAAAGAGAACTGCAGAAATCCCACGAACGGGAGGAAAGAGAACTGCAAGAATCCCACAAACGGGATGAAGCTAATCAAAGAGTAATTCAGGAATTGAGAGACCAGGTAGAGAACACACAAAGATCACTAAAGGCATTCATGGAATCCATTAACAAAGAGCTGAAGGAAGTCAGGGAGACCACAAAGGGAATGCTGAATGGAACCCAACAGAAAGAATGGGAGTCCAAAGAAACCATAACCAATCAACTAAGTGATTTGAGAACAAACAATGAACACCAAATTAAGGAAGTAAAGAAATTCATACAAGACCTAAAACAGAGCTTCAACAAAGAACTTGAAGCCATCAAAGCTGACCAATTAGAAGGAAAAGAGATAAAAAACAAAGTAGAGAGTCTTGACAGCAGGTTAGACCATGCAGAAGATTGAATCGCAGGGATTGAAGACAGCCTAGATATTATAGAGAAAGAACATACAACCATCCAAGACAAGTCCAAGAAGTACGATAGATCTATCCAACACCTGGAAGACACCATCAGAAGGCCTAATCTAAGGATAATGGGTGTAGAGGAGCACCTAGAAACAGAAGTTAATGGTCTAGGAAATTTGTTTAACAGGATCCTAGCAGAGAACTTCCCAAACATACAAAAAGATAGGCCTATTCAGATACAAGAAGCTTTTAGAACCCCAAATAGACCAGACCAGAATAGGACATCCCACCGTCACATTATAATCCACACAGGATCAACTCAGACCAAGGAAAAGATCCTTAAAGCTGTCAAGGAGAAAAGGTTAATCACCTATAAAGGGAAACCAATTAGAATCACCTCAGATTTCTCAGCAGAGACAATCAAAGCAAGAAGAGCCTGGAATGATGTATGCCATGCCCTAAAAACAAACAACTATCAACCAAGAATACTGTACCTAGCTAAACTCTCCTTCATAACTGAAGGCCATATTAAAACCTTCCATAGCAAAGAAAAATTGAAACAATACATCTCCACCAAACCAGCCCTACAAAAGATTCTTAAAGATGTCCTACACATAGAAAACCAACAAGACCGCAACAAAGGCCAAGAAACTGCACCCAAACTGAGAATCCAAGAACCATAGGAAGAACCCAGTTTTCGCAGTCCCCAAGAAGGTGGATAACATGGCAGGAACTCCCAAATACCTCTCAGTCCTATCTCTTTACGTTAACGGACTGAAATCTCCAATTAAGCGACATAGACTGTCTAGTTGGATTAAAAAACAAGACCCTTCTATCTGCTGCCTGCAGGAGTCACATCTTGCCCGTAAAAACAAACACATTTTCAATGTTAAAGGCTGGAGCAAAATCTACCAAGCAAACGACCCCCATTAACAGGCGGGAGTTGCAATCTTAATATCAGATAAAATAGACTTCAAATTAAAATTCGTGAGAAGAGATAAAGAAGGTCGCTACATACTAATTAAGGGATCTCTCCTTCAGGAGGATATTACAATTCTAAATATCTATTCGCCAAACAATGGAGCACCCAAATTTATCAAGGAAACACTACTTTCCCTCAAATCCCATATAGATCCAAAGACATTAATTGTTGGGGATTTTAACACACCACTCTCCCCACTAGATAGATCAACTCGGCAAAAACTCAACAGAGAAACCGCAGATCTAAACAGCTGCATAGATCAACTAGACTTAACAGATATCTACTGAACATTTCACCCAGCAGAATCAGAATACACGTTTTTCTCAGCAGCACATGGAACGTTTTCTAAAATAGACCACATTTTAGGCCACAAAGCAAACTTGTCTAAATTCAGAAACATTGAAGTTATACCTTGCATTCTCTCTGACCACAAGGGAATAAAATTAGAACTCAGCATCAAAAGAAACCAAAGCAAGTCCGGTATCACATGGAGGCTGAACAACACACTGCTGAATCAAGAGTGGGTCATGGAAGAGATTAGGAAGGAAATTCAAATGTTCATGCTATTCAACAAAAATGAGCACACAAATTACCAGCTCCTCTGGGACACAGCAAAGGCAGTACTCAGAGGCAAGTTTATAGCTCTGAGCTCCTACATCAACAAATTGGAGAGATCTGAAACCAACAATTTAATGAGACATCTAAACCTCCTTGAAAAAGAGCAGCAAGATAAACCCCAATCCAGTAGACGGAAAGAAATAATCAAAATTAAATCAGAATTAAATGAATTAGAATCCAAAAAAAAACTATAGAAAGAATCAACAAAACAAAGAGTTGGTTCTTTGAAAAAATTAACAAAATTGACAGACCCTTCACAAATCTTATCAGAAAAAGAAGAGAACACACCCAAATTAATAAACTCAGAGATGAGAATGGAAACATCACCACGGAAACAACCAAGATTCAGAACATTATAAGGGAATACTTCTCAAAACTTTATGCTAATAAGTTTGAGAACTTGACAGAAATGGACCTTTTCCTAGCAAATATTGACATGCCAAAACTAAACCAAGATGAGTTAAACCAGCTTAACAGGCCCATATCAAGCATTGAAATAGAAACAGCAGTAAGAGACCTCCCAGCTAAGAAAAGTCCAGGACCAGATGGTTTTACAGCAGAATTTTACAAGGCCTTCAAAGCAGAGCTCACACCAATACTCCTCCAACTCTTCAATGAAATTGAAAGAGAAAGCTCACTACCGAACACATTCTATGAAGCCATCATAACAATCATCCCAAAACCAGGCAGGGACTCATCAAAGAAAGAGAACTATAGACCCATTTCTTTGATGAACATTGATGCAAAACTTCTCAACAAAATTTTGGCCAATCGACGTCAACAAGTCATCCAAAAAATCATACACCATGATCAAACAGGATTCATTTCAGGGATGCAAAGCTGGTTCAATATACACAAATCAATTAACATTATTCATCACATCAACAGGAGCAAGAATAAGAACCACATGGTTATCTCAATAGATGCAGAAAAAGCATTCGACAAGATCCAACACCCCTTTATGATGAAGGTTTTGGAAAAATTAGGAATCCATGGAACATTCCTCAATACAATAAAGGCTGCATATGACAAACCTACAGCCAGCATTATACTCAATGGTGAAAAACTAAAGCCATTTCCTCTTAACTCAGGAACAAGACAAGGATGCCCACTCTCTCCACTTCTCTTCAATCTAGTATTAGAATGCCTAGCTACAGCAATAAGACAAGATGCAGACATAAATGGGATCCAAATAGGGAAAGAAGAAATATAACTCTCCATATTTGCAGATGACATGATCTTGTATTTAAAGAATCCCATAGACTCCACTCCCAAATTACTCTAGCTGATTCAAAACTTTGGCAAAGTAGCAGGTTATAAAATTAACCCCCAAAAATAATCCCTTTTCTGTATGCCAACAATGAGAAAAGTGTGGCTGAAATTAGGAAAGCAACTCCATTTGTAATAGCCCCACAAAAAATAAAATACCTAGGAATTAACTTAACTAAAGAAGTGAAGGACCTCTATGATGAAAACTTTAAAATCTTGAAAAAGGAAATCAACACAGAACTTAAAAAATGGCAAAACCTCCCATGCTCCTGGATTGGAAAGATTAACATCGTGAAAATGGCAATACTTCCCAAGGCTATCTACAAATTCAATGAGATACCTATCAAAATTCCAACCTCATTCTTCAAGGAAATAGAAGAGGCAATCCAAAAATTCATATGGAACAATAAAAGACCCCGAATAGCAAAAACGCTCCTGAATGGAAAGAACACTGCTGGAGGAATATCAATACCAAACTTCAAACTCTACTATAAAGCCATAGTAATCAAAACAGCTTGGTATTGGCATAAGAACAGACCTCAGGAAAAATGGAATAGAATTGAAAACCCAGAAATGAACCTACAGACCTATAGCCATCTAATCTTCGATAAGGGAGCTAAAACAATAGAATGGAAGAAAGACAACCTCTTCAGTAAATGGTGCTGGCAAAATTGGTTAACTACATGTAGAAAACTTAAGCTAGATCCTTATATATCACCCTGCACCAGAATCAACTCCAAATGGATCAAAGACCTTGAACTCAAAGCAGACACTCTGAAAACATTACAGGATGGAATAGGAGAAACCCTAGGTCTCCTTGGCTCAGGCCGAAATTTTCTGAATAGAGACCCGGAAACACAACAAATCAAAGAAAGGTTGGACAAATGGGATTGCATAAAGTTGCAGAGCTTCTGCAGGGCAAATGACATAGCTAGCAAGATCAATAGAAAGCCCATGGATTGGGAGAAGATCTTTACTAGCCATACAACGGACAAGGGTCTCATATCTAAAATATACTTGAAACTCAAAAAATTAATCCCCCCAACAAGAAATCCTCAAAGAAACAACTGCCGAATAAATAAGAGGGCAAAAGACTGAAAGAGAAACTTCTCTGCAGAAGAAAGAAGGATGGCCAATAGACACATGAAGAAATGTTCAACATCCCTAGCCATAAAAGAAATGCAAATCAAAACAACATTGAGATATCACCTCATTCCAGTTAGAACGGCAAAAATCAAGAACTCTAACAACAACAGATGCTGGAGGGGATGTGGACAGAAAGGAACCTTACTTCATTGTTGGTGGGAATGTAAACTTGTTCCACCACTTTGGAAACAGTATGGAGGTTCCTCAAAAGACTTCACATAGAGCTCCCCTATGACCCAGCAATCCCACTTTTGGGCATTTACCCTAATGTTTACAAACAAGACCACACTAAAGCTACCAGCACAACTATGTTTATTGCAGCATTATTTACCATAGCTAAGATATGGAACCAACCCAGATGCCCCTCAGTAGATGAATGGATCAAGGAAATGTGGTATATATACACAATGGAATTCTATGCCTCCATCAGAAAGAATGACATTGCCCCATTTGTTAGGAAATGGAAAAACTTGGAAAAAATTATATTAAGTGAAGTAAGCCAGGCCCAAAGAAACGTAGGTCCCATGGTTTCCCTTATTTGTAATATCTAGTATATGTATGAGTCAAGCGGAAAAGATCAGATAATGTGATGTCAGGAAAATGAACCCTTAGATGTGTATTTTAATGTTTTTTCTTTCATGCATGTGTTTCTAACACATTTATAAGATTATCTCTTTGTTGCTTTGTATGTCCCTCCCCCACAGTATAACCCCTGCTTTCACTATATTTGATGTCAGTATAACTTGTGGAGGAGATGGGGGAAAACCAGTTGTTTAAGGATACAGGTGGACCTGTTGCAACAATGAGAAGTACAAATTGTCATGTCCAAAACGAGCTTTACAACGTTGGTGCGGGGGGGGGGGGGGGAAGGGGGGAAAAGGGGGGGAAGGAGAAGGATTGGGATTAGGGGGGGAGGGGGGAGGCTGGGAAGGGATGTGAAGGGTAAACAAAGGAGGAGGCTGCAATGCTTGGTAAGAAATGTACGCATTATCCTGCCCATGTAACTGTAACTCCTCTGTACAGTATGTTCACAAATAAAATTAAATTAAATTAAAAAAAAAAGAAAGAAAGAAAGAAAGAAATCAAAGACTCAAAATGGAATTAGGAACACATGTTAGGTGAGTTTATCCAGTTTATCTTGAATTTGACAAGACTACCAATTAATGGGGCAGATTCTCTGGAAGTAGTTAACATGACCTAATATGCATTATTTCAAAATCTAACATTACCACTTTCATAGAATTTTGTAGGCCAGCACAATAGAGACAGATGAACACACACAGAGATATATAGCACACAAAAGCGCAAGTGTGGACATGTGTGCACACCTCTATCTCTCAGCAGATGACTTTTATCTAGGTGTGGAAATTGATGAATGGCCAAGCAAAGCTCAGCAGAGATGCAAGCTTGGTGGTCCTCAGGGGAGGACCACTTTCTTCTTCTTTGTGCAGGTGAAGAGGAGGCTGAAGGGAGTGGAGTGTCTGCTCATGAGCAGGAAAGGGCTGAGGGATGGGAAACAGCCCATAGCAAACACCGACATATGGTGCACCACAGGGCTGGTGTTGAAAATCACAGACGAGCAAATCTGAAAGATGCAGGACATGGTATAAAAGGAGACAAAGGTGCTCATCACGAGGAGGATGCTTATGGTAGCTCTGGACTCGAGAGAGACTCTGTTGGAGACACTGATCCCCTGGATGTGTCGCATTCTCTGCTTGTGTCTGTACAGGACAAAAAGCATGGAGCTGCTGGCCCAGAGCATGAGCCCCAGACACAGAACATTAGGCCCCGAGAGTATGGCCATGTGCACCACATCAGCAGCTAGATCGTGACGCACTGCAGAACAGTATCCATAGGCCTTTAAGCTCGTCATGTTGTTGTGCGCTTTGGGTCCGGTCGTGTACATAAGACAAACAATGCTCACCAGGAGGGAGACCCCCCAGCTGAGGTAGACAGTGGAAACAATGTGCTTGTGGGCTCTCCCCTTCAGCCCTGCCCACCTGGAGTCTCCCTGACTGATGCTGACAGCAAGGAAGAGGCTCAGGGAGCAAGTGCTACTGATCGACACCCCCCTGCCCACTCGGTGAAGATAGAAGACCATTTTGCAAACCCACATCACTGAAGAAAATTCTCCAGCCCAAAGCCACCCTGGTTTGGGGAAAACCCCTACACAGAAGACATAGGAAGTTGGCCACAATTAAGTTCATAAGAATCAAGTCTGTGGCTCTCATTCTGTTCCCCATGCAGGACAGGAATAGATAATGGGAGAGGAGAGATAAATTATCCACAAACCCAACCACAGTTTGGCCTAAGAGGATCACCCCCATAGACACATGGGTAGCTCCCATCCTCTCTGTTCCTTGAGTCTCATCCAGAGGCTCTGGCTTAGGAAACTGAGGCCTGCACGGGGCCAAGGGAACTCAACATTCTCCATTCAGCATTCAGACAACTGGAAATACTGTCCTACTATCTCTCATGTATTAGGAAAAATCCAATTCTATTCATCCATCAGGAAGAGGAAGATGGCATGTTCAGGGAAATGGGTGAACCTGGAGGAATGGCATTAAGGGAAGGTAAGTCAGGTTCTGAGATGAAGGTGGCTACATTTCTCCTCTGTAGAATCAGATCTAAGATTCTAAACAAGCAAGGCTCTACTGGTTTAAGCCTGTAATCCTAGCTACTCAGGGGCTGAGACCTCGGATTCCCAATTCAAAGCCAGCCCAGAGAAGGAAAGTCTGTGAGACTCTTCTCTCCAGTTAAGCACCAGCAAACCAGAAGTAGACCTGTGGCCCCACTGATAGTGGCCTAACCTTGAGCCAAAAGGGCTCAAGGAACATGGGCAAGCCCCAAGTTCAAGCTCTCTGACTGACTAAAGAAAGAAACTTGAAACATGGGTGACACATTCCCTGGATCACATGCGCTTATACCTCAAAACAATGGCTGCGGGACTGGGTCCCAGGTGTCACACTTTCCTTAACACGGAGCCCACATTTCACAGAAGAAATACCAGGAAGATGAACCAGGTCTGTAGTGGGGATGGTGTGGGTGATGGAGGAGGTCGATGACAAAGAATGAGAGGGGCAATTTTAGGTTCAAATGCCATTCTAGAGTCACTGATGTGACTCTCAACCCCTGGACAATCAGGATTCCTCCTCACTTGTCATAAACCTGGACAGACTATATGAGGAAGAAGAAGTGAGGAACCAACAGGGCTTGGGGGTAGGGAGCCTAGAACCCCAGTTCTTTTCACTGTCCTAGCCCATTTCTTCCCTGTGGCTTTGTCATGCATCTGGGTTCAATCCAGAATCCCTGCTCCAAAGGTGATCCCTTACCCACAGTGTGGAACCTGGGGTCTCTCCTGCAGGCTGTGTCTCTCCAGTGGCAGTGAAAACAAGTGCTGGCCTCTTGTTTCAGGATTTGCGTGGCACGGCGGGTCATTTCTGAGATGCACATGAGCACTTCAGAGCTGCAGAGAGCTCTTTACATAGGGGTCCAGGAGGGAGGCAGCTGAGGTCATCTCCCACGGGAGCAGTGATTTTCCCTACACCTGGGGTGGCAAACCAAGTTCTCAGTAAACTTTTTCTTTTCCCCCATGTGACAATTATCAAGACACTTTTCACTTTCATGTGGGTGCTTCTCCAGGGGACAGGGGAGTGGTGCAGTCGCTTACCTCTACTTGATCCCAAGAGGCCGGCAGGAGACACTGGGGCCCAACGCTAGATGATTGTCTATAAACAACCTCAGACTTGTGTAAGCCATGTGTCTCCAAACTGTCTTACCCAAAGTGTCCCTTCCGTATATTTTTTCCGGTTCTGAGACTTAAACTCAGGGCTTGGGCACTGTTCCTGAGCTGCTTTTGCTCAAGGTAGCACTCTACCATTGGTGCCACAGCACCACTTCTGGCTTTTTCTCTGTATGTGCTGCTGAGGAATTGAACCCAGGGCTTCATGCATGCTAGGCAAGCACTCTACCAATGAGCCACCTTCCCAGCCCTCCCCATCTCAGTCTGCTTTTGTTTTATCATCATATATGCTGTTAGAAAAGAAAAATGAAACCTTGTACTGATGCAATCTCAGGAGCCTGATATTAGAGAATCAAGGTTCAAAGCCAGCCTGGTGAAGAAAGCCCATGAGATTCTTATTTCTACTCTCTGGTGGTAGAGTGCCAGTCTGGAATAAAAGAGCTCAACAACAGCATCCAGGCCCAGAGTTCAAACTGCTGGACTGGAACAAAAGAAAGAAAGAAAGAAAATAGAATGAGACATTTATGTACAGTAATTTCTTTGGCAATAATGGCCATTTTCTTCTAAAAATGTTTTCATCCCTAGAGAACCCATTTGGAGCTTAGAGGTAAGCATTTCATGCATATTCCTGAAAGCAGGGTGATCTCTTTTCATGCCTGGTCAGTTCTGAGGAGGTAGCTTCATTCTCTAATTCCCTACTCATTTTCATGGTTATCACTGATGATTTTGAAGCAGAAATTTCTCACTGTGCTCAGGAGAGGATCAGCAATGACTATTCACCCTGAGTTTCTAGCCTACCTCATTGCATGTGACTCCTTTCCTTACCTGGACCCTTTAGGTCTTGCTGACAATTCCTCTGCCCTGTTCTTGTCTGTTTCAAGAACATGCATTTGCCTCTCTGTGTCTGACTTCTTGCATTTTCCACAGGGATCTGTAGTTCTACAGATGTGGAAGCTAATGATAGAATTTCCTTCTTGTTCCTGGCCTAGTCGTAGTTTGTGATGGAAATAGGCTATATCTTCTTTATTGTGTGTATGTGAAACATCTTTTTATTAAACAGCAAAGCAGAAATGAAACACAATGTTAAATATTTGTAAAATTAGGTCACAAAAGGGATGCAAGAGGGATGATTGCAGTATGACTATTACATCTTCATATAGTTAACGTAATTTATGAAATCTTTTTTAATTTTTTTTTGTGAACATACTGTACAGAGGGGTTACAATTACATGGGCAAGATAATGAGTACATTTCTTATCAAGCATTGCAGCCTCCTCCTTTGTTTACCCTTCACATCCCTTCCCAACCTCCCACCGCCCCCCCACCCAATCCCCCCCCTCATACCCTCCCCCAACAAAGTTGTAAAGTTCGTTTTTGACATGACAACTTGTACTTCTCATAGTTGCATCGGGTCCACCTGTATCCTTAAACGACTTGTTTTTCCCCATCTCCTCCACAAATTATACCGACATCAAATATAGTTAAAGCAGGGGTTACACTGTGGGGGAGGGACATACAAAGCTACAAAGAAATAACCTTATAAATGAGTTAGAAACAAATGCATGAAAGAAAAAAACATTTCAATACATATCTAAGGGTTCATTTTCCTAACATCACTTTATCTGACCTTTCCTGCTTGACTCATACATATACTAGATATTGCAAATAAGGGAAACCATGGGACCTATGTTTCTTTGGGCTTGGCTTACTTCACTTAATATAATTTTTTCCAAGCCTTCCCATTCTTAACAAATGGGGCAATGTCATTTTTTCTGATGGAGGCATAGAATTCCATTGTGTATATATACCACATTTTCTTGATCCATTCATCTACTGAGGGGCATCTGGGTTGGTTCCATATCTTAGCTATGGTAAATAATGCTGCAATAAACATAGTTGTGATGGTAGGTTTAGTGTGGTCTTGTTTGGAGACATTTGGGTAAATGCCCAAAAGTGGGATTGCTGGGTCATAGGGGAGGTCTATGTGAAGTCTTTTCAGGAAACTCCATATTGCTTTCTAAAGTGGTTGAACAAGTTTACACTCCCACCAACAATGAAGTAAGGTTCCCTTCTGTCCACATCCCCTCCAGCATCTGTTGTTGTTAGAGTTCTTGATTATAGCCATTCTAACTGGGTTGGGGTGGTATCTCAATGTTGTTTTGATTTGCATTTCTTTTATGGCTAGGGAGGTTGAGCATTTCTTCATGTGTCTATTGGCCATCCTCCTATCTTCTTCAGAGAAGTTTCTCTTCAAGTCTTTAGCCCACTTATTTATTGGGCAGTTGTTTCTTTGAGGATTTGTTGTTGGGGGATTTAATTTTTTGAGTTCCAAGTATATTTCAGATATGAGACCCTTGTCCGTTGTATGGCTAGTGTAGATCTTCTCCCAATCTGTGGGCTTTCTATTGATCTTGCTAGCTATGTCCTTTGCCATGCAGAAGCTCTGCAATTTCATGCAATCCCATTTGTCCAACCTTTCTTTGATTTGTTGTATTTCCAGGTCTCTATTAAGAAAATTTCGGCCTGAGCCAAGGAGACCTAGGGTTTCTCCTATTCCATCCTGTAATATTTTCAGAGTGTCTGCTTTGACTCTGAGGTCTTTGATCCATTTGGAGTTGATTCTGGTGCAGGGTGATTTATAAGGATCTAGCTTTAGTTTTCTACAGGTAGTTAACCAATTTTGCCAGCACCATTTACTGAAGAGGCTGTCTTTCTTCCATTCGATTATTTTAACTCCCTTATGGAAGATTAGTTGGCTATAGGTCTGTAGGTTCATTTCTGGGTTTTCAATTCTATTCCATTGGTCCTGAGGTCTGTTCTTATGCCAATACCAAGCTGTTTTGATTACTATGGCTTTATAGTAGAGTTTGAAATTTGGTATTGATATTCCTCCAGCAGTGTTCTTTCCGTTGAGGAGCGTTTTTGGTATTCGGGGTCTTTTATTGTTCCATATTTATTTTTGGATTGCGTCTTCTATTTCCTTGAAGAATGAGGTTGGAATTTTGATAGGTATCTCATTGAATTTGTAGATAGCCTTGGGAAGTATTGCCATTTTCACGATGTTAATCTTTCCAATCCAGGAGCATGGGAGGTTTTGCCATTTTCTAAGTTCTGTGTTGATTTCCTTTTTCAAGATTTTAAAGTTTTCATCATAGAGATCCTTCACTTCTTTGCTTAAGTTAATTCCTAGGTATTTTATTTTTTGAGGGGCTATTACAAATGGAGTTACTTTCCTAATTTCAGCCACACTTTTCTCATTGTTGGCATACAGAAAAGCCATTGATTTTGGGGAGTTAATTTTATACCCTTCTACTTTGCCAAAGTTGTGAATCAGCTTGAGTAATTTCAGAGTGGAGTATATGGGATTCTTTAAATACAAGATCATGTCATCTGCAAAGAGGGAGAGTTTTATTTCTTCTTTCCCTATTTGGATCCTGTTTATATTGCATCTTGTCTTATTGCTGTAGCTAGGCATTCTAATACTAGATTGAAGAGAAGTGGAGAGAGTGGGCATCCTTGTCTTGTTCCTGAGTTAAGAGAAAATGGCTTAAAGAAACATAGGTCCCATGGTTTCCCTTATTTGCAATATCTAGTATAGGTATGAGTCAAGCGGAAAAAGTCAGATAATGTGATGTTAGGAAAACGAACCCTCAAATATGTATTTTAATGTTTTTGTTAATTTCATGCATGTGTTTCTAACGAATTCATAAGATTATTTCTTTGTTGCTTTGTATGTCCCTCCCCCACAGTGTAACCCCCGCTTTCACTATATTTGATGTCAGTATAACATGTGGAGGAGACGGGGACAAACAAGTCGTTTAAGGATTCAGGTGAACCTGTTGCAACAATGAGAAGTACAAAATGTCATGTCAAAACCAGCTTTACAATGTCGGAGTGGGGGGGAAGGGGGGTATGATTGGGTGGGGGGGAGGGGGGAGGGTGGGAAGGGAGGTGAAGGGTAAACAAAGGAGGAGGCTGCAATGCTTGGTAAGAAATGTATGCTTTATCCTGCCCATGTAATTGTAAGCCCTCTGTACAGTATGTTCTCAAATAAAATAAAATAAAATTTAAAAAAAAAAAAAGAGAGAAAATGGCTTTAGTTTTTCACCATTAAGTATAATGCTGGCTGTAGGTTTGTCATATACAACCTTTATTGTATTGAAGAATGTTCCATGGATTCCTAATTTTTCCAAAACCTTCATCATAAAGGGGTGTTGGATCTTGTCGAATGCTTTTTCTGCATCTATTGAGATAACCATGTGGTTCTTATCCTTGCTCCTGTTGATGTGATGAATTATATTAATTGATTTGCGTATATTGAAGCAGCTTTGCATCCCTGAAATGAATCCTGTCTGATCGTGGTGTATGATTTTTTGGATGAATTGTTGAATTTTTTTTTTTTTTGCCTATTGTGGGGCCTGAACTCTGGGCCTGGGTGCTGTCCCTCAGCTCTTCAGCTGAAAGCTAGCCCTCTACCACTTGAGCCACAACACCACTTGCGGCTTTTTCTGCATATGTGATGCTGAGGAATCGAACCCAGGGCCTAATGCATGCAAGGCAAGCGCTCTACCACTGAGCCACCTTCCCAGCCCTTTTTGGATGAATTGTTGAAGTCGATTGGCCAAAATTTTGTTGAGAAGTTTTGCATCAATGTTCAACAAAGAAATGGGTCTATAGTTCTCTTTCTTTGATGAGTCCCTGCCTGGTTTTGGGATGAGGGTTATGATGGCTTCATAGAATGTGTTCAGTAATGAACTTTCTCTTTCAATTTCATCGAAGAGTTGGAGGAGTATTGGTGTGAGCTCTGTTTTGAAGGCCTTGTAGAATTCCGCTGTAAAACCATCTGGTCCTGGACTTTTCTTAGCTGGGAGGTCTCTTATTGCTTTTTCTATTTCAATGCTTGATATAGGCCTGTTAAGCTGGTTTAACTCATCTTGGTTTAGTTTTGGCATGTCAATATTTGCTAGGAAAAGGTCCATTTCTGTCAAGTTCTCAAACTTATTAGCATAAAGTTTTGAGAAGTATTCCCTTATAATGTTCTGAATCTTGGTTGTTTCCGTGGTGATGTTTCCATTCTCATCTCTGAGTTTATTAATTTGGGTGTGTTCTCTTCTTTTTCTGATAAGATTTGTGAAGGATCTGTCAATTTTGTTAATTTTTTCAAAGAACCAACTCTTCATTTTGTTGATTCTTTCTATATTTTTTTGGATTCTAATTCATTTAATTCTGATTTAATTTTAATTTTTTTTTCCATATACTGGATTGGGGTTTATCTTGCTGCTTTTTTTCAAGGAGGTTCAGATGTCTCATTAAATTGTTGGTTTCAGATCTCTCCAATTTGTTGATGTAGGAGCTCAGAGCTATAAACTTGCCTCTGAGTACTGCCTTTGCTGTGTCCCAGAGGAGCTGGTAATTTGTGTGCTCATTTTTGTTGAATAGCATGAACATTTGAATTTCCTTTCTAATCTCTTCAATGACCCACTCGAGATTCAGCAGTGTGTTGTTCAGCCTCCATGTGTTACCAGACTTTCTTTGGTGGTTTTTGGTGTTGAGTTCTAATTTTATTCCCTTGTGGTCAGAGAGAATGCAAGGTATAACTTCAATGTTTCTGAATTTAGACAAGTTTGCTTTGTGGCCTAAAATGTGGTCTATTTTAGAAAATGTTCCATGTGCTGCTGAGAAAAACGTGTCTTCTGATGCTGCTGGGTGAAATGTTCAGTAGATGTCTGTTAAATCTAGTTGATCTAAGCAGCTGTTTAGATCTGCGATTTCTCTGTTAAGTTTTTGCCAAGTTGATCTATCTAGTGGGGAGAGTGGTGTGTTAAAATCCCCAACAATTAATGTCTTTGGATCTATGTGGGATTTGAGGGAAAGTAGTTTTTCTTGGATAAATTTGGGTGCTCCATTGTTTGGCGAATAGATATTTAGAATTGTAATATCCTCCTGAAGGAGAGATCCCTTAATTAGTATGTAGCGACCTTCTTTATCTCTTCTCACAAATTTTAATTTGAAGTCTACTTTATCTGATATTAGGATTGCAACTCCCGCCTGTTTATGGGGGCCATTTGCTTGGTAGATTTTGCTCCAGCCTTTAACATTGAAAATGTGTTTGTTTTCATGGGCAAGATGTGACTCCTGAAGGCAGTAGATAGAAGGATCTTGTTTTTTAATCCAACTAGACAGTCTATGTTGCTTAATTGGAGAGTTAAGTCCGTTAATGTTAAGAGATAGGATTGAGAGATATTTGGGAGTTACTGCCATGTTATCCACCTTCTTGGGGGTTGCGAACACTGGGTTCTTCCTATGGTTCTTGGATTCTCAGTTTGGGTGCAGTTTCTTGGCCTTTATTGTGGTCTTGTTGGTTTTCTATGTGTAGGACATCTTTAAGAATCTTTTGTAGGGCTGGTTTGGTGGAGATGTATTGTTTCAATTTTTCTTTGCTATGGAAGGTTTTCATTTGGCCTTCAGTTATGAAGGAGAGTTTAGCTGGGTACAGTATTCTTGGTTGATAGTTGTTTGTTTTTAGGGCTTGGCATACATCATTCCAGGCTCTTCTTGCTTTGATTGTCTCTGCTGAGAAATCTGAGGTGATTCTAATTGGTTTCCCTTTATAGTTGATTAATTTTTTCTCCTTCACAGCTTTAAGGATCTTTTCCTTGGTCTGAGTTGATCCTGTGTGGATTATAATGTTATGGTGGGATGTCCTATTCTGATCTGGTCTATTTGGAGTTCTAAAAGCTTCTTGTATCTGAATAGGCCTATCTTTTTGCATGTTTGGGAAGTTCTCTGCTAGGATCCTGTTAAACAAATTTCCTAGACCATTAACTTCTGTTTCTAGGTGCTCCTCTACACCCATTATCCTTAGATTAGGCCTTCTGATGGTGTCTTCCAAGTGTTGGATAGATCTATCATATTTCTTGGACTTGTCTTGGATGGTTGTATGTTCTTTCTCTATAATATCTAGGCTGTCTTCAATCCCAGAGGTTCCATCTTCTGCATGGTCTAACCTGCTGTCAAGACTTTCTACTTTGTTTTTTATTTCTTTTCCTTCTAATTGGTCAGGTTTGATGGCTTCACATTCTTTGTTGAAGCTTTGTTTTAGATCTTGTATGGTCTTCTTTACTTCCTTAATTTGGTGTTCAGTGTTTATTCTCAAATCACTTAGTTGATTGGTGATGGTTTCCTTGGACTCCCATTCCTTCTGTTGGGTTCCATTCAGCATTCCCTTTGTGGTCTCCCTGACTTCCTTCAGCTCTTTGTTAATGGATCCCATGAATGCCTTTAGTGATCTTTGTGTATTCTCATCCTGCTCTCTCAATTCCTGTATTACTCTTTGCTTAACTTCCTCCCATTCATGCCATTCTTGTAGTTCTCTTTGAGTGTTCTCAGCCTGTTCACGCCATTCCTGCCTTTCTCTTTGAGTATTCTCAAGCTGCTCATGCAAATCCTGTATCAGTTTTTGAGTAGCTTCCTCACGCTCATGATATTCCTGTATAAACATTTGGATTGCCTCCTCTCTCTCCCTATCACTCTCATATAGAGTTCTTTGTATGTTTTCAATCTTTTCATTTATCATGTTTGCCAGCAGTGTTTGTAGAGCTATTTGGGAACTCTCCTCTGGATTATTCATTATCTGTTCTGTCCCCTGATTATCATGAGTGGGAATGTAGATACCTGGACTTGCCATTTTTCTTGTGGTTTTCCGGTTTACTCTGCCCATTTGGGATGAAAGTAACACCAGTTTTGTGCTAGAACACTAACTTAAGGCAAGCATCAACCAAAGTCTGAATTTGCACAGTCAATAGTCTGCAGATACAATCTAGTTGAACAGATACCTCTATTCAACATCAAACAACTATATATTAATGGCTATGAACCGCAAAGAAGAATTTGGTAAACCAGAAATTATTAGGGTTAGGGAGAGATGTGGGTAAAAATAGGAATAGAGTGATGTGGGAAGGTACAGGGAGAGTTAACTAAGTCCTAGTCTCAAAGCAGGAAATAGGTTGGATAGGATGAAAGAAGAGAGAGAAAACAAGAAGAAAGAGAAAGGAAAAAAAAGAGACCAGAAAAAATAGAAAAATAAAAATTATTAATATGCAGATTTGAGAACAAACTCTTCAAAGAATGTGAACATAATGAGAGAAGGGGAGGGATATAAAGGAGATGTGAAAAACTTAAAAATAAAAATACTTAAAATATTATATAGGTATAAAGAGGTAGTACTGCTATTAAGGAATTTAAGTCTCAGAAGTTTTGCATTGAGAAATAAATTTGTGGATTAAGTGTGTACACAATGGGAGATAGGGTCTAATAGTCAACTACAGGTTTATCTGAGGATGTGCAGAGCAACAATTAAGTCCCATAAAGAAGAACAAAAGAGAGGAAAAGGTGAGAAGGATAATGAAGAAAGAAAAAAAAGATCAGAAGTTCGGTCGAGCTAAGCAAAAAACAAAAAGAAAATTTTTTTAAAAAAAGAAAGAAAAATGCACACACGCATGTATCCCTAAAATAAAGATTATGAGAGGGAAATAATTACTAGAAAACAATTTTTTCCAAAAAAGGTAAAAATTAAAAATTAAAAAAAGTTTTAGAAAAGAAAAAAAAATTTTGTAAAAGGTATTTAAAAAAGAGAAGAAGAAGAGGAAAAAGGGGGGAAAAAGTTCTTTGATATTTTGGGGAGGGTTGGGAAAAATCCTGTATCTCCCTTGTGTCTGTAATCAGTCTCTGGTTGGAGTCTCTGGTCTGCTTGTGGTCCTGTGGCTTGGTTGATTTCTTAAGTCAGTTTGTTTGGACAGGCAGAAAAATGCTCTGCTTTACCCAGGATTTTGTGATCCTCCTCCCAAGTTAGTTCAATGGGAGGGGGATGTGCTTTGAGTATCACAAAAGAGGGAGATGGCTTTTTCCTCAAGTTTGGAGATGCTGTGATGAGGCTAGGTTCTGGGTAGAGTTGAGGCCTTTCAGCAAACAGTAGCTTTTCCTGGGTGCTAGTTTGTGAGAAACTCACAGAGCCCAGCCTGGAGCCACTCTCAGGGTTTCTGTTTATTGATGTCAAGGCTACTAAAGAGAGGGTCAGCCTCTGGCTCTGATTACCCGGTGAAGAAAGCCACTCCTAGGGCTAGCGCCCAAACTGGGTGACTTTTCCCTGGGTGGAGCTGAATCTGGCAGGTCACGCCATTAAGTTCTTGTGACCTGCTAAATGACCCTAGTTTTATTCCAAGGCCTGAGTTGGAGCTAGCAGCTCCGCTGAGCTTTATCAGTATCCAAGATGGAGATCTCCGGTCCTGGGGGGTGGGGGGGATTGGTGGCCTTCCCTCCTCTGCTCCCTGAGAAGGAGTGAGGACATCAGGCTTCTACTCACGCCGAGTCTTGGTTCCTGGGTCGTCTCTGGTCTGCGAACTGCAGGATGAAGATGTCTGCTTCTTGTCAGTTCTTGCTGGTGTTGAGTAGAATCCACTCACCCGCCACGCCTGGCTCTTTCGTCCCAGACTGTCTTTGTTTCAGGAATGGCAGCACCACTGGTGCCGCCGCTGCCGCCACAGCGGCAGCAGCTGACAAGAGCTCCAATCTGTCTCCTTGTCTGGATTTTCCCTCTCTGGCCTAACTCTCTGTCCTGTGATGGCACACTTGGTGTGATTCTCTGGCTTAGGACTGTTCACTGGAACTCTAAAACTGCTTTCTAGGTGAGAGCTTGTTTTGCCTCCAGCTTCTCCTCCGCCATCTTCCCAGAACTCTCATTTAGGAAATCTTATACTAACACATAAGATTATCCCATGATTAAAGTAGTTCAAATCTAATAACTGTAAATTATATTAGTGGATCTCGTTTCCTAGTATAATATCTTAATATTACCTCTGATATTGATTCCTTTACCAAATGGAATCTATGAACTAAATTTTTAGAAATTGTTATGAGAATGACTAAAATTCTACCAACCAATTAGTTGAATTTACAGAGTGAGATAAAAATACTGAGCTTACCAATTATTATACATATAAAATTCTCTCATTCATGATTCTAAAACCAGTACACTCTTCAAGGAATTTGGTAATATTTAATTGGCTAGGTACAACAAATAAACTTTGCCACCAAACCCTAGAGCTAGAATAGCATAGCATGTGGTATATGTAAGATAAGTCAAACTTAACCCATTTTCATATATATATATATTTTCCGAAAGATCTGTTCTGTGCAGAGATAATACAAATCTGGAGAGAAAACATTTGGAATTGGTTGCTACATTTATCACATTATTTTTTACCTATTTCTGTGTATTCCTCCCAGACTTTCTACTTCTAATTGATACAAAACCAAAATTCTTTATTTTAGGGGGCGGGGGCCGGTCATGGGTCCTGAACTCTAGGTCTGGGTGCTGTCCCTCAGCTCTTCAGCTCAAGGCTAGCGCTCTACAACTTGAACCATAGTGCCACTTCCCGCTTTTTTCTTTTTGCTTATGTGGTGCTGAGGAATCAAACCCAGGGACTCATACATGCAAGGCAAGCACTCTACCACTGAGCCACCTTCAGCACCCATAACCAAAATTCTTATCTTTTCAGATAGCAAGTGCATTATTTCCTGCAAAAGCAAGTTGGTTCTTTGTTTTTAAACAGATCTCAATTTGATAACTTAGTTTCAACATAAAATCCTCTTTATAGCCCAAATCTGTTTTCAAATGATTAAAGAGAAACCATTGGTCCTATCTTATGATTAGAAGGTACAACTGACAAACTTTAGGCAAGGTTTGGTTAACTTCAGGACTTACAGATCAGATTACTGTCTGGTGATTACTACTCAAAGTACTTTTACAAATGTGAAACTATCTTGACTTAGGAGAAGGTTAATGGGGAGGATGAGGCAGATGGAGGAGAGGCACACAATGGTGAACAGATACATACATAAAGCTATGCATTCAGTACATGATTTTGGTCACATTTTCACAACACGGTTATTTTCTTGTATATCTTACTAAGTAAGCGTGTAATAAAAGACTAAGCCTATATCAAAGCAAATTTAAAAAAACATTCATTTTCAAGTTTCATAAATATATGCAATTCTAAAGTCTCTACTACACATCTGCACATTTTCTTAGACTAACATAATACACAGACTCATGGAAGTCTCCTCTTAAGTAGTTAATTTTGCCTAGATTTGAAATTATTTTCACAAAAATTCAATGAAGCCACAAACAAAAGTACTGTAACGTTTGGAATCTACCCAGGTTTTAAAGGGGGAGAGAAGGAGGGTAGGTGAAGGGATGGAGAGAAGGAAAGGGAGAGAGAGAGAAGGAGAGAGAAGCAGCAATTCCATAAATGAGAATGGAACTCAATCCCTTACTTTCTTTTGCTTTTCATGTCAGTTTTTTGGAAAACACTAGAAGCAGACATGAGGTTTTCTATATATTGTCCAAAAACGTGGTCTTCTGATTTTAGCCTCAGGGTTTCTTCCTTAACTGCATCTACTCTTGCTGAGAGATCTTCAAGTGTGTGTTGGAGTTCCAATACTTGATTAATGTTGTGCTTTTTCCTCTCATTTTTGTACTTTTTTTAATGCAGATTTCATTGGATGGGGAAGACTGTGTCAAAGTATGATCAAGCAGAAAGGGTGTGACAGGGTGCAGACAGGGTCAGGCTGGGGGCCTAGCAGCACCTCCACCTGCACCCTGTGGCCCTTCTGTTGGCACATTGGGTTGGACCCATCTCGTAACGGGTGTTGGGATGTACCATCTGACACTGATCAGGGTTCTACTGCCATGGCTCTGAGATGGAAACGCTGGGCGCAGTAGTTACCATGGCCCTCTTCTGAAACAAAGCTCTGGTCCTATGGCCTGCATTCCGGAGGGAGTTAATGAGCAAGAAACTGTGCACCCAGACCCACCTGTACAGTCTTGGGTTTCTGTTCACCCATGGTGCTGCCCACAACACGGCTGAGGTTGCCCCTCTGTTGTCATTGTTAGTTTGAGAAAAGATCTTCCTATGTACCTCAGGCTGGTTTTGAAGTCACGATTCTTCCACATCACTCTGCTGAATACTGGGATTACAGGTGTGCATCAGCCTACATGACTTTTGCTTTTGTAGTAATAGTATCCTATTGTTTGTTCTCTCATCATCACCGTAAGTCACGTCTTGAGTTTAAATGCCTGCTCTGCCTACCATCTTCTTAGCTCTGTCAGCTGGCAAGAGGTTCTGCCTTGTGCTGAGCCTCACAGGATTGATGCTGTGAGCCAGCTTCACGCCTTGTATGATTGCTTTGAGGGTTCAGTGAGGTCTCAGGTGTGTGTGCCTTGTCTAGGGCCGTGCCCAGAGCATGCTATGCAGCCGCAGCTACTAAGTGGAGTATGTGGTGTAGTAGCCAGTGGTGAGAAGCATGTGTGATCTTACGTGAACTCAGAAAGTGCGCTGTTTCTACTGAACTGTGAGATCCAGGTCAGAGGATTGCATGGAGGGTGTGCTGAGCGTCTGCTCCCAGCACTGTGGAGCTCCCTTGAGTCTGGGATTACTGACATTCTCCCTTCTTATTCTCTCCTCAGCTTCGCCTCAACAGTATCAAGAAGCTTTCCACCATCACCTTGGCCTTTGGAGTGGAAAAGACCAGAAGTGAACTCCTCCCCTTAATTACAGGTGGGGACTCTTGTGGCACAGTGCAGTTGGGGTGCCTCGAGATGGCTTCTGCTTAATAAGAGAAGCCCACGGCTTGGGCCTTGGATAATGGGGTAAGAGGGTGAGGTGCAGGTAGACAAGCTTTATGTACTGCAGGACTGTGTTGAGGGGAAGGCTGAGGAAGAAGATGGAGGCAGGATGTCCTCTTGGAAGTCTGCTGGAAGACAGCTGCAGACCCGGAGTGAGGCCCCCAGCCTGAGACCTGCCTTGGGCTCTGCAAGGTGGAAACAGTCATGTGACTCATACTAGAGACATGGAGAGCATTCAGTCCATTCAACACATAAGTGTCGGCTGTGAGGACAGTCTCATCAGACAATGTTCTGCTTGCCTGGATGGAAAGAACTGGGGCAGTGGATGGCGGGAATGTGGGAGCTTCAGACCAAGAGCTGCCAGGGAATCCAGACACTTGGGGTCAGAGTCCCAAGTGGCTTTTGGTTCCTTCTTCTCTGTACTTGCTGCCTGGGAGCTTCTCCATTCGCATGTGGCAGGAGCCGTCTATGGGAAAACGTGGTGCTGTCCACACAGAAAAGCAGAAGCCTTGGCCTCACGCCTGCAGAACATGCAGGATTGGTTTTGTGAGTGATTACTGCAGCATGATTGTGGACTAGAGCAAAATGCCAGGCTGGCATCTTAAAGGACAGCAGTGTAGTGTCGCTGTTCTGTAGGTGGTGCTCTGAGCCTGGGTGCTTCTCTTCCTGTGGTGAGTCCTAGGTCAGAAAGGAAGAATCCCTGAGATTGCCGGTGCCCCAGCCTCCCCTGCCCAGCCCTGAGGCCTGAGACTGTGGCTGGGCTTGGCGCTGTCTTCGGGTGGAAGCTGGGCAAGGGGCCGGTGGTTGGGGGCAGGCTGGGGGAGGGACAGCCTGCAAAGCCTCCAGGAGGCAGTAGCTGAACCGAGTCTGAACCGATAGAAAAGGATTTTTGGCAGAGAACAGTGCTGAGAGTGTAAGCTGTACCTGAGCAGGAAATCTGCATGCCACTGTGTTGCACAGGATGGGACTCAGTCTCCCCTCCCTGAGGGGTGTAGAGTGGCCCTGTCACACAGTGCTCCCCCACCCACCTCCAGCTCATATCTTTTTCTCTGTGCTGGCCATATGGGAAAACTCTGGGTACTGACAGCTAGCTTGTGCATCTTGGGGCCGGGATCCCAGGGTACAGGGACCCCAGGAAACTGGAAGTGGCACTAAGCTCCAAGTAGTAGAGCACTAGCCATGAGTAAAAGAGCTCAGGGACAGCACCCCGGCTCTGAGTTCAAGCTCCACTACTGATTTCCCACTGCCAATCTCCCCCCAAAAAAGTCATTATAACAAGGATCCATCTGCTTTAAAGGTTTCTCCGCCAAAGCATTATCAGCTGTAAGAAGTGAGTAGTTGGGATTTTAATGAAGTAGAAACAATGGGAAGGTAGATACAGTCTGGCAGGGACTTGACTAGGCAAGGTGTGTGCAATGTGCAATAGTGGCTACCATCATGCCTGGACTCGGGTGTGACCCAGGAACAAAGTCAGATGGCGCCTGTCCTAGGCATCAGTCAATGGTTACTCCCAGATCTAACCAGGCATGAGGGCTTCCCCCCCAAAATTCCCCAGGACAGGACTTTCTTAGCCCTTCAGAATTCCACTGTTTTACTCCCAATGGCCGCACTTCTCCAGGCTGGTTCTTTTGCGAGGATGGCAACCACAGTGTGGCATGCTCTACCAGCAGGAGGTGCACAAGGGGTGGGGCCTGGAGCCCCCAAGCTAAGCATGCAGGGTGTGGGGGGGAGCTGACCTCCCAGCTGGTTCATGAGCTGAGTCTCACCTTTGTGTCACAACCCATTTTTCCTGGAAGGCTTTGTTAGGAGCTTCAAGTCATCCCCACAAGTGAGAGGTGAGCATGCCT
This sequence comes from Dipodomys spectabilis, assembly GCF_019054845.1. Lineage (NCBI taxonomy): Eukaryota > Metazoa > Chordata > Mammalia > Rodentia > Heteromyidae > Dipodomys > Dipodomys spectabilis. Next base: position 1,608,733 of record NW_024870943.1, read on the forward strand.
CCTTCATATTGAGCATAGTCACGAGATGCTGCTGTGAATGAATCCAAGTCAGGAGCTGGCTGTGAGCTCATGCTGGCAGGTGTGCGGCGGGGGAACAAGAGTCGGGGGGTCCGGCCACAGTGTGGCAAGGACATAGGGGACAGGAAAGGGATCCGTACAAGATGGTGGCGCAGAACTGAGGGTGCTCAGGAGAAAAGGAGGAGACAGAGATGGAGAAATGCCACGCCTACTCCGGTGGAGTCTGCTTAGCATGGGAAACCTGCTTTCAGATCTGAGAATGGGGCTTCAAAGAGGCCTACTTCCTGGAAAAGGCTGGCAAACCCCTGGGAAAGATGTGTTTCTATTCCTGTTTTTCTTTTCTTCACTGTATAGGAGTGCCTATTAATCTTTTACTGTTTCTGCTGCTTGTTCTACTTACTCATGCTCAACGTTCCCTTATTCAAGGCTCTTTCTTGGAAGTGTTGACGACTCCAACATCTGATGAGTGTCCTGAGAATATGACTAACTCACCAGAGTTAAGTGTTACTCTGAAAGCCCCTCTTATGGAGGCTAGTAGACAAGTCATAAGTAAATATAAAAGTATTGGGGGTTTCATGACGTCACTTCAGCAGAAGGAATTGTTTGTAAGAGATTTACAAGAAGCTGTAGGCACAGCGAGAGCAGAAAGAGTGTATGGCTATTGGAGACTTCCGTTTAATCCGAAAGCATATACAATAGACTCATATAGATATCCTGTAGATAAGAAAGCTGTAGAGGGCTATTTAGACCAAAAGCTAAATAACATTCCTAAAAAGTTGGTAGATGGAAGGTGGCAATGGCATATCAGAGGAAAATGGTGGGATCCTCCATTATCTAGAGGACCCTAAAGACTTCCCCCAGATCCATAGCCTTTAACAGGTGTGTATGATAAGGATCGCAACCGTTGGGAAAACTACTTAGGAGAAAGAACTTCCTATTACTCTCTTTCATTTACTGAGAGACTTGCTAGATCTAGGCCTCTTTGGTGCTTACTATCAAAGAAGGAACAAGAAAGATCTTATGAGACAGTTAAGGCCTCTATGGAGAAGAGTAAACGATTATGTGAAAGGGTTACAGAAAAGACACTATGAGCTTAAATTTGATATATGGCCAGATTTAACTAAGTATACTGAATATCATGATTTTGGGCCACAAATTGGGGACCCTCTAAAGAATGGCAAAGAAGCACAATCGCTCAGAAAAGATTTGAAACTTATAAAGTATAAAACTAAACAAAAGTAACTATGAAGTACTAGACTTCATGCCTTTCTGTTCAGCAGCTTGCCCATATGCTCTGGTTAGTGGTTAATAGGTGATAAACATCGAAACCAATTGTATTTCTTAAAAATAGAGGTAAAGCCTGGAACAAGTGCCTATCATCATACCTCGTCATCCAAAAAACAAGATCAGGCGACCAGCTGGTGACCACCCAAGAACGAAGTCTTGCAGCAACATTGTGTAAAATTTTGCCCTTTCTCATGGAGACTTTTGCTATAAAAGCTTGCTATCCTCTGCAATAAATCGCACTCAGCATTCACTCCTCTTGTGTGTGAGTTGTCTGTTTGCCATCTCCCCACCTATTCCAGTTACCTCCACTAGGTGTCCTCCGTCGTCCCGACAAAGCCTCTTGTGTGTGAGTTGTCTGTTTGCCATCTCCCCACCTATTCCAGTTACCTCCACTAGGTGTCCTCCGTCATCCCGACAGAGCAGGTCCGCAGCAGAGAAAAACCTCCTAAATGTGGGAACTCTCCAGAAGTAATGAGTCCAGACAGGGCTGCATGTCAGCATGACGATGGGTGTCTGTGCATCCAGTGTACTGCAGGAGTGCATGGGGTGCAGAGCCTAACCTTGAGCTGAATAGCTGAGGGACAGCACCTAGGCCCAGAGTTCAAGCCCCAAGGTCAACCAAAAAATAAAAGAGGAAAAGCGTGTGGAGCTTGCGGAGCGCTGTGGGGGAGGGGTAGTGCAGGGCTTGGGTTGTCTTGGATTTGGATCATGCTCAAGACAGAGTGTGAGGTGGGTGGAGGGTGGGGTGCTGCTGGGGATCGGGTGCTGAGAGGGGGTGGGTTGGGGGCAGGGAATGCCTGTGTCCCCTCACAAGGCAGGGAGCTGGTTGAGGACGCGCGCTGCCCCTAGGTCAAGAGGCTAAGTCCACATCCACACTCTCCAAGGTGACACAGACGGGGAGGACCTATGGGGACAGGAACACCAGGGTCAGGAGAGGACCAGGTGTGTGTGAGGTTAATGATGACACCAGACAGCTCCCCATGGAGCCCAGAGCATGCGTGTGCTGGGTGGAATGACTTTGGGCTGGATTAAGGGCATGGTGCATGGAGGGAATCTAGCTAAAGCGAGTGTGGGGGGAGGGAGTGCAGGGACGGGACCTGTGGTTCAAGACTTTCTGTGGTGGGGTGGCTGTAGGAACTTCAGGATCAGGAGGAGGCGCCTGGCTCAGAGCCCACAGTCCACTCAACATCCGGCATACAGTCCCTGGATGGCTCCTGGAGGCATGCCTGCCCTCTGCTTGCTTCCCTTTTCTGTGCCGGTCCCAGGACTTGAACTCAGGGCCTGGGTCCTATCCCTGAGCTTTGTGCTCAGGGTTCTTGACTGTCCCCGGGAAATCAGTGCTACTTCTGGCTTGCTGTCACCCTGCAATTCATTCCTGAGAACAGAAGGGTGGAGGTGGAGAGCCCTGGACAGGAGGCCCCTCCTCATATTCAGCACAGCAACCCTGACCTGCACCCAAGAGGCTGTGGTAAAGTGACCTCATAACAAGAGACATGAGGAGCACTGCAGGAAATGTCACAATAGCCAAGCAAAGGACTTTCTCAAGGAGCCTTCATGTTTTAAAAACAACTTTATATTTAAAAGGTGCTTTTCAAAAGTACACTTGATGTCCTTGTTGAATTAGCAAAGAGTCTAGAGATATGTAACATAGACTGCCAAGGAAAAGAAAGAGTTGTGAAAATAAATTATGTGCAAGAAATAAGCATGGACAAGACGAAGGGAGTAACTGTCAGGAAGGAGCCTTAATATTTGTGGTCAGTGGTACACCAGCAGGACTCCCTTTTTTTCTTCCTTCCTTCCTTTCTTCCTTCCTTCCTTCCTCCCTCCTTCCCTCCTTCCTCCTTCCATGCTTCCTTCCTCCTTCCTTGCTTCCTTCCTTCCTTCCTTGCTTCCTTCCTTCCTTCCTTCCTTCCTTCCTTCCTTCCTTCTTTCCCTCCTTCCTTCCTTCCTTCTTTGCTGGCTTGCCCTCTCTCTTCTCTGTCTCTGTCTGTGTGTCTGTGTCCCTCATTCTCACTTTCCTTCTTTGTGCCAGGCCTGGGGCTTAAGATCTGGGAGTCCATTCTGTCCCTGGGAAGATTTTGCTCAAAGCTAATGCTCTACCACTTCAGCCACAGCACCACCTCCATGTTTGTTTGTTTGTTTAGTGGTTTATTGGAGATGAGAGTCTCAGAGAGTTTTCTGCCTAGACTGGCTTTGAAATGTGATCCTTAGATCTCGCCTCCTAATGAACTCAGAACACAAGCATCAACCACCACACCCAGCTGCTATTTTCTTTTCTTTATTTTTTTTTTATTGTGAGAATACCCTACAGAGGAGTTACAATTATATGGGCAAGATAACGAGTATGTTTCCTATCAAGCATTGTTGCCTCCTCTTTGTTTCCCCTTCCCATCCCTTCCCATACTCCCGCCCTCCCCCGACCCGATTCTCCCCCACACCAAAGTTGTAAAGTTCATTTTTCCACATAACAACTGTACATCTCATTGTTGCAATGGGTCCACCTGTATCCCTAGTTAAAAGATTTGTTTTTTCCCTCCCCCTCCACAAATTATACCAACATCAAATACAGTGAAAGCATGGGTTATACCATGGAGGAAGGACATACAAAGCAACATAGAAATCATCTTATAAATATGTTAGAAACAATTGCCAGCTGATATTTTCTTTCCAACTATTTTCTTCTCCAGAACAGAAAGGGCTTTAAGAATTATTTGCTTCATTGCATAGGGAACTATCATGAAAGAAAGAAAAAAAATCAAAAGACTCAAAATGTAATTAGGAAAACCTGTTAAGCGAGTTTAACCAGTATATCTTGAATTTGACACGACTACCAATTAATGGGGCAGATTCTCGGGAGGAACTTGACATGACCTAATAAGCATTATTCAAAATCTCATATTTCCACATTCATATAATTCTGTGGGCCAGCAGAACAGAGACAGATGAACACACACAGAGATATATAGCACACAAATGCACAGGTGTGGACATGTGCGCACACCTCTATCTCTCAGCAGATGACTTTTATCTAGGTGTGGAGATTGTTGAATGGCCAAGCAAAGTTAAGCAGAGATGCGAGCTTGGTGGTCCTCAGGGGAGAACCACTTTCTTCTTCTTTGTGCAGGTGAAGAGGAAGCTGCAGGGAATGGAGTGTCCGCTCATGAGCAGGAAAGGGCTGAGGGCTGGGAAACAGCCCATAGCAAATTCCGCTATATGGTGCAGCACAGGGCTGGGGTTGTAAATTACAGATAAGCAAATCTGACAGATGCAGGACATGGTATAAAAGGAGACGAAGGCACTCACCAGGAGGAGGATGCTTATGGTGGCTCTGGACTCCAGAGGGGCTCTGGTGGAGACACTGGTCCTCTGGATGTGTCGCATTCTCTGCTTGTGTCTGTACAGGATGAAGAGCATGGAGGTGCTGGCCCAGAGCATGAGCCCCAGACACAGAACATCAGGCACCGAGAGTATGGCCACATGCAGCATGTCAGCAACTGGATCATTACACATGGAAGAACAGTATCCATAGGCTTTTAAGCTCGTCATATTGTCATGTGCTTTGGGTCCGATCATGTACATGAGACAAACAATTCTCAGGAGGAGGAAGATCCCCCCCAGCTGAGGTACACTGTGGAGACAATGTGCTTGTGGCTCTCCCCTTCAGCCCTGCCCACCTGGAGTCTCCCTGACTGATGCTGACAGCAAGGAAGATGCTCAGGGAGCAAGTTCTAACAATCGACACCACCCTGCCCACTCAGTGAAGATAGAAGACAATTTAGCACCACACATCATTTAAGAAAATTCTCCAGCACAAAGCCACCATGGTTTGGGGAACACTCCTACACAGAAGACTTAGGAAGTTGGCCACAATTAAGTGCCTAAGAATCAAGTCTGTGGCTCTCATCCTGTTCCCCATGCAGAAAAGGAATAGATAATGGGAGAGAAGAGACAAATTACCCACAAACCCAACCACAGTCTGGCCTAAGAGGATCACCCCCATAGACACATGGGCATCTCCCCTCCTCTCTGTTCCTTGAGTCTCATTCAGAGGCTCTGGCTTGGGAAACTGAGGCCTTCATGGTGCCAAGGGAACTCAACATTCTCCATCCTGCATTCACACCACTGGAAATACTGTCCTACTGTCTCTCATGTATTAGGAAAAATCCAATTCTATTCATCCATTGGGAAGAGGAAGACGGCATGTTCAGGGAAATGGGTGAACCTGGAGAATGGCATTAAGGGAAGGTGAATCAGGTTCTGAGATGAAGGCAGCTACATTTCTCCTCTGTAGAATCAGATCTAAGATTCTAAACAAGCAAGTCCCTAGTGGCTCAAGCCTGTAATCCTAGCTACTCAAGGGCTGAGACCTTGGATGCCCAATTCAAAGCCAGACCAGAGAAGTAAAGTCTGTGAGACTCTTCTCTCCAGTTAAGCACCAGCAAGCCAGAAGTAGACCTGTGCTCAAAGTGGTAGAGGCCTAGCCATGAGCAAAAAGGGCTCAAGGAACATGGGCAAGCCCCAAGTTCAAGCTCTCTGACTGACTAAAGAAAGAAACTTGAAACATGCGTGACACATTCCTGGGGTCACATGCACTTATACCTCAATACACTGGCTGGGGGCGTGGGTCCCAGGTGTCACCGTTTCCTCAACTCGGAGCCCACATTTCACAGAAGAAATACCAGGAAGATGAACCAGGTCTGCAGTGGGGATGGTGCGGTTGAAGGAGGAGGTGGATGACAGAGAACGAGAGGGGCAATTTTAGGTTCAAATGCCATTCTAGAGTCACTGATGTGAACACATCTTCCCCAGCCCCTGGACAATCAGGATTCCTCCTCACTTGTCATAAACCAGGACAGACTCTGTGAGGAAGAGGAAGTGAGGAACCCACAGGGCTTGGGGGTGGGGGGGCCTAGAACCCCAGTTCTTTTCACTGTCCTAGCCCATTCCTATCCTTCCCTGTTTCTTTGTCATGCATCCGGTTTCAATCCAGAATCCCTGCTCCTAAGGTGATTCCTTACCCAGAGTGTGGAACCTGGGGTCCCTCCTGCAGGCTGCACCTCTCCAGTGGCAATGAACACAAGTGCTCGCCTCTTCTCTCAGGATGTGCGTGGCAGGGCGGGTCATTTCTGAGATGCACATGGGCACTTCAGAGCTGCAGAGGGCTCCTTAGATAGGGGTCCAGGAGGTCGCCAGCCAAGGTCATCTCCCGCGGGAGCGGTGATTTTCCCTTCACCTGGTGTGGCAGACCAAGTTCTCAGTAAACTTTTTCTTTTCCCCCATGTGACAATTATCAAGACACTTTTCACTTTCATGTGGGTGCTTCTCCAGGGGGCAGGGGAGTGCTGCAGTCACTTACCTCTCCTGGATCCCAGTAGGCCGGCAGGAGACACTGAGACCCAACTTGAGATGACTGTCTGTAAACAACCTCAGCAGTGTGTAAGCCATGTGTCCCCAAAGTTTCTTACCCAAAGTATCCCTTCTCTTTTTTTCCAGTTCTAAGACTTGAACTCTGGGCCTGGGCACTGTACCTCAGCTCTTTAGCTCAAGGCTAGCAGTCTTCCAGATGATACACAGCTCCACTTCCGGCTTTTTTTTCCTGCTTATGTGGTGCTGAGGAATTGAACCTAGGGCCTCAAGCATGCAAGGCAAGTGCTCTACCACTGAGTCACCTTCCCAGACCTTATGATTGTATTTCTATCCACTGTTCTGGATTTGCTTTCATATTGTGCTTCATCATTGATTGCATTTGAGACAACTGTTTTCATGCCAGGCCCAAATAGCTGTAAATTCCTGAGAAGCTTTTGCTGCATCCCAGAGGTTCTGGAAAGTTGTGCTATGGTTTTGATTCTTGAATTTGTAAACTTGTTCCTTTATTTGATCCTTAAGTCTTATGGCTGACTTTGGGCTCCACAGCCTATCACTTGATGAGAGGGGTCTTAAGCCAACATTCTAACTTGGCCTGGACTTAAGGGTCTATGGCCTCCAGTAGTACTAGCTCAGGAAACCAGGGCAGCAGTAGGCATCTGTGCACTGGCTCACTGTCTGTCAGCAGAGGGTGACAGTCTTTATCTCATCAGCCTAACTTGGGTTTGATATCTCCCCTGCTCTCATGGGACATGCAACTGGGGCTCCCTTTCAGGTCAGTTCCCATTTGCTTGGCATGGTTTTCCACCCTGAACTTTCAGTTTTCAGTCTTGGCTGGTGAAATGTCATCTCTATGCAGTGCTGGTTTATAACTGGGCCAGGCCAGCTCTCCCACCTGGCTGAGAGGCACAGGGTAGAGCTGGGTCACAGCTTTATAGTTCAGGCAGGTGTATACAGATCCGGAAAATACTGTCTGCTTTATGCTGTATATCAATTCCCCACCACCAAATAGCTCCAAATTTTTCATATGCTATCTATTGCCATCTACTCCTTTCTATCTCATATATTTGTCTGTTCTGCTAAAAAAAACAACTTTCCATGAAGAACAAAGCCTGGCACCTGCAGGAAAATGGATGAACCTGTATTTCATCATACATCTTGGGAAGGAAAACAAGCCAGACAAGAAACGTAAATATGTTTTTCTCAAGTAGAATCCAGACTTTAAAAGACACAAACCTAGCCAGGTGCCGGAAAACCAGAAGTGAGGCTGTGGCTCAGGTGGTAGAGTGCTCGCTCTCAGCTGATGAGCTGAGGTCCAGCAGCCAGGACCAGAGTTTAATACACATGAGTAACCAAAAAAAAAAAAGATATAAAGCCGTAAAGGAGACTCACACTGATGTCCTCGACCACAGGGGCCTTGGGAATGCTTGCCGTACCCAGTGGGAAACCCAGGCTTTTTGACAATGCTATGTGCTCATCAAAATACATGGATGATTTTCCCAGGGCAGGGGTGTGGCTCAGTGAACAGTAAGAGGACTTGAGCAGTAGGAGGATGTGAATAATAGGAGGATGTGAACAGTAGGGCCTCCGCAGGCAGCCCGGGTCCTTGGCCAGCTCTGCCACAGCAGGCAGCATGCCTAGGGGTCAGGACACTCAATGTGAGCACTTAGGACTAATTGTCCTCACAGAAAAGGGCAGAGACCAAGGCCCCAGGACACTCCCCCCAACCCTCACTAAGACCTGAGGGTCAACTGTTTCTATACCTTTATTTCTTTGTGAAAAGAGGGGGAAAGGAAATAAAATATAAAAAGTACAGTTGACACAAATAAACCACCAGGGAAGGGGGTGGGGGGAGGGAAGGGGAGGGAAGTGGGAGGGAGGTGGGGATGGGGTCCCCATCTCAGCAGCAAGAGGCAGTGACCCGGATACTCGCGTCTCTCCCTACAGGGCAGAGTGGCACCTTCCTCCTGGCTGCTGTCCATCCCATCACGTGTCCCTCAGCCTTTGGGAGGGGGCCAGGTGCCATCTCCCCAGGGACCTCAGGGAACCTGCATAGGGCCAGGTCTGGGTTCAGGCCATGCACAGGGAGGGCTGTCAGCGACACACTGGCTCCTTGAGGGAGGAGATCAGTGAGGGCTGAGCAGAGGGTGGGCCGGAGCCAGGCACTGGAGGCCCAAGCACTGGCTCTTCTTCCAGCATCAGGCAAGAGACAGAATTGGAGGAACAGGAAAGGTCCGGCTCAGAAGCCCAGCCTGGCCCTCTTGCGCTCCTGCCTAGGCCCCACCACCCTTTCCCCATCCACCTGCCTATCTGGCCCCCAGACCCTGCATGGGCACTGCCACACTCTGGCCCTCCCGGGCCCCTGCCTGGGCACCACCACCCCTCCCACCTGCCACTGCCCGCCCACCCACAGCCCGCACCAGTCAAGGCCTCCAGGGCAAAGTCCTGGTCCTGAATCAGATTCTCCAGGACTGGCTTGACCTCACTCTGCAGGGTGCTGGGAGCAGAGGTGAAAGGGCTGGAGCCTGAAGCTGATGCGGCCCACAGCTGGAAACTCAGGTCAGGCCTGGCCACCCCCTTGCATCTCCAGACTGCTAGCCATGCTGAGCCACCCCTCACCTCCCTTCCCTTCACACCCCCTCCCCATTAGGCTCGCCACCTCCACTGCTGACTCTTCAGTCTACAGTGAAGCCAACACTGGCAGGAAGCAGCAGGGAACAGTGGCAGCTGAACACAGTGGTGCACATCTGGAATCCCAGCCACTGAGGAAGCCCTAGCAATAGCTGGGTGTGGTGGCACCCCTATTCCTAGCAGTGTGAGCAGCATGCACAGACCAGGCAGCCTGGGCCTACACATGCACTCTGTGAAATATAACCAAGGTAAAAAGCACTGGGCGCATGGCTCAAGTGGCAGAATGCTTGCCAAGTGAGGTCAACCCTCTCTATCACTACAAAGGAAGGAACAGTGTAGCTGGAGAGGAGCATAACAACAGCGAGTCCCAGTTCACCTGTTGTGGAGGATGGACCTGATCTTCTGCAGGGACTTGGCCACATTGAAGCGGACTTTGGCGACGGGGTCCCCTGCCATTCGAACAACGGTGGGCAACATTTGCTTGGTGGTGATGTCCTGCCTGCACACCTCTGACAGAACCTGGCCAAGCATGGGCACACAATCAGTACAGTCAGTGCCTGACAGCTGGGCCCGGGTGTCGAGGCGGCAAGAACCCTCACCGGCATCCAAAAGGCACACACAATTGACACCACCTCCCCGCAACTACGATTTACAATGAGCTCAACTCTGAACACGCAGCCAACGGTGTGTCTCACACCAGGTCAACCACACCCAGTCCAAGGGTGCCGGAGGCCTGGAGTCCACCCAGCTCTGGATGTGTAGAGCTGGCCCTGGCCCCCGGCCTCTCCACTCCCAAATTTGGTGTCACGATGGGGCTGTGTGTGCCTCTCCCCTGGCAATCCGGCTCCTGGGTGCAGTTGGCGCGCGAGCCACACTCACGTTTATGCAGAAGAGGGTGGTCATGCGATGCAGGTAGTTGGGGTCTCCGGACATGGCCAGCACTTTGGGGATGATGGTGGCATGGGCCCACTCCTTCCTGAACTTGTCCACCAGCTTCTTGAGGTTGCTGGTGGCTGCCTTACAGATGGCATAGACTGCAAGGGGGACAGGAAGGCTGCCACGCCGACTCCAGTGGAGTCAGCTTAGCATGGGAAGCCATCTATCAGACCAAGATAGGGGCTTCAGAGACCTATCTCTGAGTTTTGGGACTTCACTGAAGTCTACCTCAGAGAATGGGGCTTTACAGAAACCTATCTCCAAGTTTTGGGGCTTCACCGAAGTCTACCTTGGAGAATAGGGCTTCTAAGAGGCCTACTCCTGGAAAAAGGCTGGCAAGCCCCTGGGAAAGATGTGTTTCTGCCTTTCTTTTCCTCACTGTATAAGAGTGCCTATTAATCTTTTACTGTTTCTGCTGCTCATTGTGCTTACTCATTGTCAACGTTCCCTTATTCAAAGCTCTTTCTTAAGAGTGTTGACGACTCCAATATCTGATGAATGTCTCAAAAATATGACTAACTCACCAGAGTTAAGTGCTACCCTGCAACCCCTCTTATGAAGGCTAGTAGACAAGTTATAAGCAAATATAAAAGTATTGGGGGTTTCACAAAGTCACTCCAGCAGAAGGAATTGTAAGAAATTTACAAGAAGCTGTAGGCACGGCTAGAACAGAAGGAATGTATGGCAATTGCTGAGATAACTACTTAGGAGAAAGAACTTCCTGGTACTCTCATTTACTGAGACTTGCTAGATCTAGGCCTCCGTGACCTTACTATTAAAGAAGGAACAGGAAAAATCTTATGGGATAATTAAGGCCTCTATAGAAATAAGGTAATGGTTAGTTGGTGACAAACGTCGAAACCCATTATATTTCTTAGAGATAAGCCGGAAACAAGTGCCTTTCAGGCGACCAGCTGGTGACCACCTAAGAATGAAGCCCTGCAGCAAGATTGTGTAAACTTTTGCCCTTTCAGGCGACCAGCTGGTGACCATCCAAGAACGAAGCCTTGCAGCAAGATTGTGTAACCTTTTGCCCCTTTCTTATGAAGACTTCTGTTATAAAAGTTTGTTATCCTCTGCATTAAATCGCACTCAGCACTCAGCACTCAGCATCCACTCCTAATGTGTGTGAGTTGTCTGTTTGCCATCTCCCCATCCTATTCCAGGTTCCTCCCCTAGGTATCCTCCGTCGTCCCGACAGAACCCGGTCCGTGGCAGAAGGCCATGGGGGAGTGTTAGAGTGGGTCAGGGCTCAGCACCAGCATCCCTCAAGGTTCCAACAGCAGGGGGCTAAACAGACAGAACAGTGGCGTGCCCCGCCCACTGGCTGCCAGCTCCTTATGGCAGGACTCACCATGGTCCACCAGCCATGCTATGCACAATGAGTTGAGTTTCTCATCAAAGAATTCCACTCCCTGCCAGAGGAGAGAGGTGGTGAGGGCTCAGAGGGTGAAGGAGGATAGCCAGCCTCCTCTCCCCTCCCTGCCCTACCCGGCATGCCCTGGATCACGCACCAGCTGCCTAGCCACCAGGGACATGTACTCAATGATGGCCAAACGCACCCGCCACTTGGCGTTCTGGGCTAGCTCCATGATGGCTGGCAGAAGCGACTGGGACAGCTGCCGGATGGCGAAAATCTCCTTCACATAGTCCATGTTGGAGATGATGTTCAGCTGCACCTCAAGGGTCTGCAGAGGATGGGGATCCAGTGATGCCTGGCCCAAGGCGGCCCTGAATGGGGGGAGGGGTGTGCCACCCCACAGCAACACCCTACAGACCTGCCATCTCCCCAAGGTCACTGCCCCAGCCCCAAACTGGCCCTGGGGATACCTGCTGGACTCCGCAATGGCCATCGATAACCTGGGTGGGGGACTCGGGGAGGGAATACTCACCTGTCCCTCAGCTGGGCCAGGAAGAGTGGCAGGAGGTGATCAATGGTGTTGTCTGTGCCCAGAAGGGGAGAGAGGCCGATGATGACAGAGGCCAGGGCAGACTTCACGTGCTGGTTGGCATCTGACACCAGTTCCTGGGAGGGAGAGGGGAGGGAGGCCCAGGGGGACCTGCCTCAGCCTCCTCTGCACATGATTGGCAGGGGGTTTGGGGGCGGGCTGCAGGGGTCCTGTCTCCATCTCCTTGGCTGAAGACTATGACCCAGGTGCCTGGGGCATTTCCACAGCCTGTTCTGGGCCCTCTTTAATGCCCAGCTGACTCCCTCCTCCAATCCGGTTACCTTGATGCACAGCAAGATCTGGGTCATGATCACTTTCTCCCGACAATCTGCAGAGAGGTTCTCGCAGAACGCTGCAGGCCAGGGCGGGGGATGAGATGGTGCCGGCTACACCTCCACCCTGAGCCCCCCCTCCTCAAGCATGGGTCACGGGCACCCACCTTTCACCTTGTGGGAGTCCGTGGCCCTCACCTTGGCCTCGCAGTCCTTTATCAGCTTCTAGAAAGCAGGCACCAGGTCTGTCCTGGTGATCTCAAGCCCCACTGCTTTCTGGAGCTGTCAACCTGGAACCAGGGAGAGGCGGGATGTGTGGAGCGAAAGGGGGTCTGGCAGCCTCTCTCAGTTATTGAGGACAAAATCCAGGCAGAAGTGGTGCAGAGGTGTGGAGACTAGGCAGGCTGCTCTCCCCAGAGCCAGGCCGCGTCCCCAGCAGCGTGTGCCAAAACCAAAGACCTTAGTTCGCACTGTCCCAAGTGGGGCTTTCTGTGACCGGATCCACAAACATGCCAGCGATGCAGACTCTCCCGCTTTTACATTTATACTAAAATATAGTGGGCTGAGTCACTAAATGGGCAGGGGAGCTAAGGAGAGACTTCTCAGAAGAGAGAAGAATGGCAAAGAAACAGAGGAGGATATGCTCATCATTCCTGGGCTTGAAGGAAGTACAAATCACAACAACCCTGAGATTCCATCTTAATCCAGTTAGATTGGCCAGCATTGTGAATTCGAACAAATGCTGGCAGGGATGTGGAGAAAAGGAGCCCTACTGTGCAGCTGGTGGCAATGTGAACTAGTAGAGCCACTCAGCACAGCAGTCTGCAGGTTCCTCCAAATACTAAACACAGACATTCCCTCCCACCCATTCCTGGGCATCTACGCTGAACGTCATGACAAGGACACCTGCACACCCATGTTCACTGCCACAGTACTCACAATAGCCAAGATATGGAAACAGCCCAGATGCCCCACAGTAGATGAGTGGACCCACAATGTGGCCAATGGAACTTTACACAGCCATTAGAAAGAATAAGATAATGTCACTTGCAGGGAAATGGATGGAACTAGAACAAATCATGTGAAGTGAGGTAAGTCAAGATTGGAGATTAACAGTGCACATTCTCTGATATAAGGAAGTTAGATCTAAAATGCACTGGGATCTGACAAATGCCACAGGATTCCAGAGACTCACACACAGTGAGACCAAAGGAGAATAGTCTTAGGAGAGAATCACAAAGGCCCAATGCCTAAGCGTCTCTTCATATTCATATAAAATATTACACATATGGAAACAAATCCCAAGATGTGGAAACAAAATACATATATATATTTTGGTTTTAGCTTTTGATTTTTCTGTGTTCTTTATCTGATAAACAGCCTGTTCTCATGTTATGTTTGGGAGGGTCCAAGGAGGGAAAAAGGATAGAAAAAAGTGCATCCATGGAGCTCACTGGACATTGATGAAAGTGAACTGCTCAGCTGTGGGTAGAGACGGGAGGGAGGGGCTGGGAGGGAATGAGAGAACAGCAGGGACTCACTGCACAAAAGAAAATGTCCTGTCGAAACTAAACCAAGATGAGTTAAACCATCTTAATAGGGCCATATCAAGTATTGAAATAGAAACAGCAATAAGAGTCCTCCCATCTAAGAAAAGTCCAGGACCAGATGGTTTTACAGTGGAATTCTACAAGGCCTTCAAAGCAGAACTCACACCAATACTCCTCCAACTCTTCAATGAAATTGAAAGAGAAAGTTCACTACCGAACTCATTCTATGAAGCCATCATAACCCTCTTCCCAAAACCAGGCAGGGACTCATCAAAGAAAGAGAACTATACACCCATTTCTTTGATGAACATTGATGCAAAACTTCTCAACAAAAGTTTGGCCAACTTCAACAATTCATCCAAAAAATCATACACCACGATCAAACAGGATTCATTTCAGGGATGCAAAGCTGGTTCAATATACCCAAATCAATTAATATAATTCATCACATCAACAAGAGCAAGGATAAGTACCACATGGTTTTCTCAATAGGTGCAGAAAAAGCATTTGACAAGATCCAACACCACTTTGTGATAAAGGTTCTGGAAAAATTAGGAATCCATGGGACCTTCCTCAATACAATAAAGGCTGTATATGACAAATGTACAGCCAGCATTGTACTTAATGGTAAAAAACTAAAGCCATTTCCTCTAAACTCAGGAACGAGACAAGGATGTCCACTCTCTCCACTGCTCTTCAATCTAGTATTAGAATGCCTAGCTACAGCAATAGGACAAGATGCAAACATAAAGGGGATCCAAATAGGGAAAGAAGAAATAAAACTCTCCATATTTGCAGATGACATGATCTTGTATTTAAAGAATCCCACAGACTCCATTCCCAAATTACTCAAGCTGATTCAAAACTTTGGCAAAGCAGCAGGGTATAAAATTAACCCTCAAAAATCAATGGCTTTTTGTATGCTAACAAGGAGAAAAGTGTGGCTAAAATTAGGAAAGCAACTCCATTCATAATAGCCCCACAAAAAATAAAATACCTATGAATTAACTTAACCAAAGAAGTGAAGGACCTCTATGATGAAAACTTTAAAAACTTGAAAAAGGAAATCAAAACAGAACGTAGAAAGTGGCAAAAACTCCCATGCTCCTGGATTGGAAAATGGCAATACTTCCCAAAGCTATGTACAAATTCAATGTGATACCTATCAATATTCCAACCTCATTCTTCAAGGAAATAGAAGAGGCAATCCAAAATTTCATATGGAACAATAAAAGACCCAAATAGCAAAAATAATCCTTAACAGAAAGAACAGTGCTGAAGGAATATCAATACCAAATTTCAAACTCTACTATAAAGCCATAGTAATCAAAACAGCTTAGTATTGGCACAAGAACAGACCTCAGGACCAATGGAATAGAATTGAAAACCCAGAAATGAACCTACAGATGTATAGCCATCTAATCTTCGATAAGGGAGCAAAAAAAAAAATTGAATTGAAGAATGACAGCCGCTTCAGTAAATGATGTTGGCAAAATTGGTTAACTACTTGTAGAAAACTAAAACTAGATCCTTATATATCACTCTGCACCAGAATCAACTCCAAATGGATCAAAGACCTTGGAGTCAAAGCAGACACTCTGAAAATATTACAGGATGGTATAGGAGAAACCATTGGTCTCCTTGGCACAGGCAGAAATTTTCTTAATAGAGATCCAGAAACACAACAAATCAAAGAAAGGTTGGACAAATGGGATTGCATGAAATTGCAGAGCTTCTGCATGGCAAAGGACATAGCTAGCAAGAT
Source organism: Dipodomys spectabilis (assembly GCF_019054845.1). Taxonomy (NCBI): domain Eukaryota; kingdom Metazoa; phylum Chordata; class Mammalia; order Rodentia; family Heteromyidae; genus Dipodomys; species Dipodomys spectabilis. The sequence continues at coordinate 1,624,505 of NW_024870943.1, forward strand.
CAATAGAAAGCCCACAGATTGGGAGAAGATCTGCACTAGCTATACAACAGACAAGGGTCTCATATCTAAAATATACCTGGAATTCAAAAAATTAAATCCCCCAACAACAAATCTTCAAAGAAACAACTGCCCAATAAATAAGTGGACTAAAGACTTAAAGAGAAACTTCTCTGAAGAGGAAAGAAGGATGGCCAACAGACACATGAAGAAATGCTCAACCTCCCTAGCAATAAAAGAAATGCTAATCAAAACAACATTGAGATACCACCTCACCCCAGTTAGAATGGCAAAAATCAAGAACTCCAATAACAACAGATGGTGGAGGGGATGTGGACAGAAGGGAAGCTTACTTCATTGTCGGTGGGAGTGTAAACTTGTTCAGCCCATGAGATTCTTATCTCCAATTCTTATCTCCACTCTCTGGTGGTAGAGTGCCAGCCTGGAACAAAAAAGCTCAGCAACAGCATCCAGGCCCAGTTCAAACCACTGGACTGGCACAAAAGAAAGAAAATAGAATGAGACATTTCTGTGCAGGAATTTCTTTGGCAATAATGGCCATTTTTTTCTAAAAATGTTTTCATCCCCAGAGAACTCATTTGGAGATTAGAGGTAAGCATTTCATGCATATTCCTGAAAGCAGGGTGATCTCTTTTCAGGCCTGGTCGTTTCTGAGGAGGTAGCTTCATTCTCTAATTCCCTACTCATTTTCATCTTAGCAGTGGTGATTTTGAAGCAGAAATTTGTCACTGTGCTCAGGAGAGGATCAGCAGTGACTCCTCACCCTGGGTTTCTGGTCTACCTCATTGCATGTGACTCCATTCCTCACCTGGACCCTCCTAGTCTTGCTGACAATTCCTCTGCCCTGTTCTTGTCTGTTTCAAGAACATGCATTTGCCTTTCTGTGTCTGACTTCTTGCATTTCCCACAGCGATCTGTAGTTCTACACATGTGGCAGCAAATGACAGGATTTCCTTCTTGTTCCTGGCCTAGTTGTACTTTGTGATGGAAATAGACTACATCTTCTTTTTTGTGTGTGTGAAACATCTTTTTATTAAACAGCAAAGCAGAAATGCAACACAATTTTAAATATTTGTAAATTTAGGTCACAAAAGGGATGCAAAAGGGATGTTTGCAGTACGACAATTACATCTTCATATAGTTAAAGTCATTTATGAAATCTTATACTAGAACATAAGATTATCCCATGATTAAAGTAGTTCAAATCTAATAACCATAAGCTATATTAGTGGATCTCATTTCCTAGTTTAATAACTTAATATTACCTCTGATATTGATTCCTTTACCAAATGGAATCTATGAACTAAATTTTTAGAAATTGTTATGAGAATGACTAAAATTCTACCAACCGATTAGTTAAATTTACAGAGTGAGATAAAAATACTGAGCTTCCCATGCTGCTGATCACATGTATGGTGTATAGTGTACACCACTATATGTTATAGACTTTGATAGACAATTTGCCCCAGGAAAGTTAGAATGAACTTGTGACTTTAAATGAGCATCATTATTCCACAGTACTGTGAAATTTGGGAAATTATGTATTCACTTAACCACAATTTTTAAAAAAAAGAACATCAGGGAAAGTAGGGAGCGAAGGGATGGTAGGGGGAAAACAATGGAGGGGGAAACAATACTCAATAGGAACTGTACTCATTACCTTGTTAACATAACTGTAACCCTCTGTATAGTATCTTTACAATAAAAAAAATTTAAAAAAATACTGAGCTTACCAATTATTATACATATAAAATTCTCTCATTCATGATTCTACTACCAGTATACTCTTCAAGGAATTTGGTAACAGTTCATTGACTAGGTACAACAAATAAACCTTGCAACCAAATCCTAGAGCTGGAATAGCATAGCATGTGGTGTATGTAAGATCAGTCAAACTTAACCCATTTTCATATATATATATATATATCCTGGAAGATCTCTTCTGTGCCAGAGACAATACAAATTGGGAGTGAAAACATTTGGAGTTGGTTGCTATGTTTATCACATTATATTTTTACCTATTTCTATGTATTCCTCCCAGACTTTCTACTTCTAATCAATACATAACCAAAAATTTTTTTTGGGGGGGGGGAGTCCAGTCATGAGGCCGGATCTCTAGGCCTGGGTGCTGTCCCTTCAGCTCAAGGCTAGCCCTCTACAACTTGAGCCATAGCGCCACTTCAGGCTTTTTTCTTTTTGCTTATGTGGTGCTGAGGAATCAAACCCAGGGCCTCATACATGCAAGGCAAGCACTCTACCACTGAGCCACCATCGCAGCCCATAAGCAAAATTCTTATCTTTTCAGATAGCAAGGGGGTTATTTCGTGCAAAAGCAAGTTGGTTCTTTGTTTTTAAACAAAGATAATTTAGTTTCAACAATCCTCTTTATAGTCCAAATCTGCTTTCAAATGATTAAAGAGAAACCATCAGTCCTATATTATTATTAGAAAGTACAACTGACAAACTTTAGGCAAGGTTTTGGTTAACTTCAGGACTTACAGATCAGATTGCTGTCGGGTGATTACTATCCAAAGAACTTTTACAAATGTGAAATTATCTTGACTTAGGAGAAGGTAAATGGGAAGGATGAGGCAGATGGAGGAGAGGCACACAATAGTGAACAGGTACATACATAAAGCTGAGCATTCAGTACATGACTTTGGTCACATTTTAACAACATGGTTATTTTCTTGTATATCTTATTAAGTAAGCGTGTAATAAAAGACTAAGCCTATATACCAAAGCAAATTCAATAAAACATTCATTTTCAAGTTTCATAAATATATGCAATTCTAATTATAAAGTCTTTACAATACATCTGCACATTTTCTTAGACTAACATAATACACAGACTCATGGAAGTCTCCTCTTAAGTAGTTAATTTTGCCTAGATTTGAATTTTAATAAACATTCAACGAAGCCACAAACAAAGGTACTGTAACGTTTGGTATCTTCCCTAATTTTAAAGGGGAGAGAGAAGGAGGGTGGGGGAAGGGATGGAGAGAAAGAAAGAAGGAGAGAGACAGGGAGAGTGAACCAGCAATTCCGTAAATGAGAAGGGAACTAAATCTCTTACTTTCTTTTACTTTTCATGTCAGTTGTTTGGAAAACACTAGAAGCAGACATGAGGTTTTCTATATATTGTCCAAAAACATGGTCTTCTGATTTTAGCTTCAGGTTTTCTTCCTTAACTGCATCTACTCTTGCTGAGAGATCTTCAAGTGTGTGTTGGAGTTCCAACACTTAATTAATGTCGTGCTTTTTCCTCCAGTTCTATCTGATTTTCAGCATTAACATCCATGTCAGCTTTCATCATCCTGGCACAGAACTGTGCCTCAGACTCAAAAATTCTGATGAAAGGTCCTCATAGGCACCCGGAGGGGCGGCATCTCAAGATCATGCCTCTGGCCCGGGACTCAAGCACCGACTTACCAGGCTAAATCTTCTTTATGCATTCATCCACAGTTGGGCCTGTGACTCCACTGCTCTGAACCTGGCTGACTTTGCTACACATGACCATGTTCAGTGTCACTCATTTCTCTGCAGACACCATGGAGCTTCTGGGTTGTTTCTTGGCTGTGGTGAATAGTGCCCCAGTAGACATGGTGTTCAAGGACCTACATATTCTTGAGAATATGCCTACATATTTCATTTTCTGTTGTTTTTCTCGGTCAGTTGTTGGGCCTAAACTCTGGTACAGGGTGATGTTCTTCAGCTCTTCAGCTCAAGGCTAACACTCTACAACTTTAGCCACAGCACTACTTCTGGCTTTTTCTGCTTAGGTGATGCTGAGGAATTGAACCCTAGTCATCATGCATGCAAGGCAATCAGTCTACCACTGAGCTACCTTCTCAGCCCCTCATTTTCTATTCTTTTTTCTTGTGGTCAGTCATGGGGCTTGAACTCGGCCTGGGCACTGTCCCTGAGCTCTTCAACTCAAGGCTAGGGCTCTACCATTTGAGCCCCAGTGCCACTTCCAGCCTTTGCTGCTTATGTGGTGCTGAGGAATCAAACCCAGGGTCTCCTGTATGCAAGGCAAGCAGTCTATCACCGAGCCACCTCCCCAGCCCCTCTTTTGCTTTTGAAGACAGGGTCTCAACGTTGTAGTCCAGGCTAGCCTTGTACCTAGTATCCTCTTGCCTCAGCCTCCTCAGGGCTGGAATTTCAGGTGCATGTCACTAAGCCCAGCTGCATTATTTACCTAGCTGTTCATCAGTTCCATTGCGATCCCAAAGAGATGCTTAAATGTCTTGATGAGAGGATCATCTGCAGAGAAGCTCTCAGTCTCTCTTTTCTTTCCCGGGGTGTAGGGCCTACTCTTCACCTCAGTGCAGCTTCCTGGTCTGCCATACCCTGGGGGAGGAGGCCTTCTGTGCCCACCAGGGTTAGCTGGTCTCAGTGATGTCACTGCACTCAGCACACATGACATCATTGTGTTCCATGCACTGGAGCTAGGCAGGAGAAGCACACAAGGTAGGGTTTGCAGGCCACTGCAGTGGTCGCAATTGGAGCTATCGGGTTAGGAACCTGTCTACGCAGGCTGCCCTCGACAGGTGTCCCTTGTTCCCACCCTAGTTTCTTCAGGGGAGGGAGGGTCTCGCTGCTGCTTCTCCTTTCATGTAAACACACTACGAGAATTTGATGCACCTGTTCTCTGGGACTGCTGGGACAAATAGCCTCACCCAGTGGCTTACATTCACAGCTTCTATGGGGATCCCTCTGAGTTCCTCTCCTCACTTCAGGCCCAGTTATGGTTCTTGATTTTCTTGGGCTTATTGATGTATCCTCAGCCTCCCCCTGCCTCTGTTCCCAGGCTGTGCCCTCTGTGTACTGAGTCTTCTCCAGCTGGGGTGCCTAGGACACTGTGGTTTGCTCAAGGACCCACCCTCAATTCAGAGTGAACTTATCATGGGATGTTGAAACACTCACCCACAGACACTACTTTCCTATTCACCAGCACTGGCTCAGGACTTGGAAATAGCTTACAGCCCATGTGTAAAGACAAACAAAATTCCCTGATTTTTCTCCACATTTCCAGCACTGTCAACAGAAAAGCTGTGGCCCTGAAAAGTGTGATCATTTCTCCCTAGTAGAAAGCAAGCATTTCCTTTTTTTTTTTTCTTTTTTTTTATCTGAGACTAGAACTTCAACTGGGTATCTGATGCTTTTGTTCATTGGCTGGTGCTCTACCACCAGAGTCATAACTCCCTCCCCGAGTATTTCCTTATGCAACAGCTGACACAGTCCGGCACCTCTAATTCGGTTCACTTCTCACCCTAACTTCCCCTGCTGTGGATGTGAAGGCCCAGGTTGCTTGCCTGTGTTTCTTACTCTGCCCCCACGTGGGGCTGATCAGCTCAAAAGAATCAGGACCGGGGACAAATCCTCACGGGTTTACCATAAGGATGCCACTGAAAAGAAGTGTATGGCAAGGCCCCAGGAGCCGAGTGCCTTGTCTGCACCCCCTACGCTCCATGAACCCTCACATCTTCAGCTTTCTGGAAGCTCTCCAAACCCTCTGGTTTTGTCCTATATATATATATATATATATATATATATATATATATATACAGACTTCATTGGATGGGGAAGACTGTGTCAAAGTGTGATCAAGCACAAAGGGTGTGACAGGGTGCTGACAGGGCCAGGCTCGGGGCCTAGCAGCAGCTCCGTCTGCACTCTTTGGCCCTCCTGTTGGCACGTGGGGCTGGACCCGTCCCGTAATTAGTCTTGGGATTTACCGTCAGACACTGGTCAGGATTCTGCTGCAATGGCTCTGAGATGGAAACTCTGGGTCCAGTAGTTATCATGGCCCTCTTCTGAAACAAAGCTCAGGTTCTATGGCCTGCATTCCAGAGGGAGTTAATGAGCCAGAAACTGTGCACCCAGACCCACCTTTACAGTCTCGGGTTCCCATTCACCCATGGTGTTACGCACAGCACAGCTGTGGATGCCCCTATGTGGTCATTGCTATTTTGAGAAAAGATCTTACTATGTACGCCAAGCTGGATTGAAGTCATGATTCTTCCACATCAGTCTGCTGAGTACTGGGATTACAGGTGTGCATCAGCATACCTGACTTTTGTTTATGTAGTAATAGTATCCTATTGTTAGTTCTCTTATCATCACCGTTAGCCACAAGTCTTGTGTTTAAATGCCTGTTCCACCAGCCGTCCTCTTAGCTCTGTGAGCTGGCCAGTTTCTGCCTTGTGCTGAGCCTCACAGGATTAACGCTGTGAGCCACTTCACACATTATACGATGGCTTTGAGGGTTCAGTGAGGTCGCAGGTGTATGTGCCTTGTCTAGGGCCTGGCCAAGAGCATGCATGCATGCATGCTATGCAGTGGCTGCTACTAAGTGGAGTATGAGGTGTAGTAGCCAGTGGTGGGCAGCGTGTGTGATCGTACATGAACTCGGAAAGTGCGCTGTTTCTATTGAACTTTGCGCTCCAGGTCAGAGGAGGGCATGGTGGGTGTGTTGAACGTCTGCTCCCAGCACTGTGGAGCTCCTTTGAGTCTGGGATTACTGACATTCTCCCTCCTTATTCTCTCCTCAGCTTCACCTCAACAGCATCAAGAAGCTGTCCACCATCGCCTTGGCCCTTGGAGCAGAAAGGACCCAAAGTATACTCCTCTCCTTCCTTACAGGTGGGGACTCTTGGGGCCCTGTGCTGTGGGGGTGCCTGGAGATGGCTTCTGCTTAATAAGAGAAGCCCATGGTGGGGGCCCTGGATGATGGGGTACAGAGGCTGAGGGGCAGATAGACAAGCTTTATGTACTGCAGGACTGTGTTGAGGGGAAGGCTGAGGAAGAGAAAGGTGGAGGCAGAATGTCCTCTCGAAAGTCGGCTGGAAGGCAGCCGCAGACCAGAGTGAGACTCCCAGCCTGAGACATGCCTTGGGCTCTGCCAGGAGGACACAGTCGTGTTACTCGTATTAGAGATATGGAGAGCGTTCAGTCTGTTTAACACCTAAGTGTCGGCTGGGAGGACAGTCTCATCAATGTTCTGCCTGCCTGGATGGAAAGAACTGGGGCTTGGGATGGGGGGAATGTGGGAGCTTCAAACCAAGAGCTGCCGGGTATCCAGACACAATGGGCTCAGAGCCCCAAGGGACTTTAGGTCCCTTCTTTGGACTTGCTGCCTGGGAGCATCTCCAGTTGCATGTGGCAGGTGCCGTGTCCTTTGGGAAAAGGTGGTGCTGTCCAGACAGAAAAGCAGAAGCCTCAGTCTCACGCCAGCAGAACATACAGGATTGGTTTTGTTAGCAATTACTGCAGCATGATCGTGAGGTAGAGCAAAATGCCAGGCTGGCATCTTAAAGTATAGCAGTGTAGTGTCGCGGTTCTGGAGGTGGTGCTCTGAGCACTGGGTGCTGCACTTCCATTGGTAAGTCCTAGGTCTGAATGGAAGAATCCCAGAGATCACCTTTGCCCTGGCCTGCCCTGCCCAGCCCTGAGGCCTGAGACTGTGGCTAGGCTTGGCACTGTCTTCAGGTAGAAGCCAGGCACAGAGGACGGTGGTTGGGGCAGTCTGGGGGAGGGACAGCCTGCAAAGGCTCCAGGAGGCAGTAGCTGAACGAGTCTGAACAGATAGAAAAGGATTTTTGGCGGAGAACAGTGCTGAGAGTGTAAGCTGTACCTGAACAGGAAATCTGCTTGCCACAGTGTTGCATGGGATGGGACTCTGTCTCCCTACCCTATGGGGTGTAGAGTGGCCCTGTCATGCAGTGCTCCCCCACCCAACCCAAGCTCGTATCTTGTTCTCTGTGCTGGCCATATGGGAAAACTCTGGGTTCTGACAGCAAGCTTGTGATCTTGGGGCCAGGATACCAGGGTGCGGGGGCCCCTGAGTGTGCTGTGATGGGAATGCCCTGCCCCTCCAGATACCATCTACACTGAGGATGAGGTCTTTCTGGCCCTGGCTGAGCAGCTGGGACCCTTCACGGGCCTGGTGAGGGGTCCAGAGTATGTTCACTGCCTGCTGGTGAGTGGCATGCGTGGTCCTTGCTCCCATCCCCGGGGCAGAGACAGGAGCCATGGAGCTGGGATGGTAGAGGGGGGGGCTGCTGTCCAGGGGGATGGCCTCTGGGCTGGAGGGCTGAGCAGAGCATCAGTGCCACCCACCCCTGCAGCCCCCACTAGAGTCTCTGTCCACCTTGGAGGAGACGGTGGTGCGGGAAAAGGTAGTGGAGTCCTTGTGGGCCATCTCCCACAAGCACTAGCCCTCTGACCTCGTAGCCCACTTCGTGCCCCTGGTGAAATGGCTAGAGGGGGGTGACTGGTTCGCCTCCCACACCTCAGCCTGCTGCCTCTTCTCCATCTGCTACCCATGAGTGTCTGGCGCTGTGAAGGCAGAGCTCCACCAGTGAGTCCCGGGATCCCTTGCCACCGCCTGCCCAACTGCCCCTGGCTGTATCCTCGGATCAGCTCACCTGCTGGGCCTCAGTGGCAGTACCCTCCCCTCCATGGGTGCCTGAATGTGCAGTAAACCTACCTGCTGCTCCGTTGAGCTGCCCAAGCTGAAGGCCCCCCCTCTCTTCCTCCTATCCTGCGTGAGGCCTCCAATGCCCTGGGCAGCAACCATGGAGCCCAATGGTCCACGCCCTCTGATCGCTCTGGGTTCCTTGAGTTCCTCCTGCCTAGTGCCACTCTGGATCCCCAGGTACTTCCAGAACCTCTGCTCAGATGACAACCCCATGATGCAGCGGGCTGCAGCTTCCAAGCTGGGGGAGTTCGCCAAGGTCCTGGAGCTGGACAATGTCAAGAGTGAGATCATCCCCATGTTCTCCAACCTAGCCTCTGATGAGCAGGTGGGTCTCTGCTCCGCCCTTCCTCCTCCCCCCCTTGGACCTTCCCCCATCCTGCCACTGTGCCCTCTGCCCTTATGCCCCATGGGCACTCAGCACCCCTTCTGAGAGAAGAGATGTTTGAACCCTGGGAAAGGCTGGCTTTGAGCCATGACCCATTCTAAAACTCCCCTATGGCCTTACTTTCCCCCGTGCAGTCTATGCCATTCGTGAGGCAGCCACCAGCAACCTCAAGAAGCTGGTGGAGAGGTTCAGGAAGGAGTCAGCACATGCCACCATCATCCCCAAGGTGCTGGATATGTCTGGAGACCCCAACTACCTGCACCGCATGACAACCATCTTCTGCATAAACATGAGTGCGGCACACGTGCCAACTGTACCCAGGAGCCGGCTTGCCAGGGGAGGGGCACGCACATCCCTGCCGTGACACCAAGCTTGGGAGTGGAGAGGCCCGAGGCCAAGGCCAGTGGTACACATCTGGAGCTGGGCGGACTCCTGGCATCTGACACCCTTGGCCTGGGCGTGGGTGAGCTGGTGTGAGATACACCATTGGCTGCATGTTCAGAGTTGAGCTTATTGTAAATCATAGTCTCGGGGAGGTGGTGTCAGTTGTGTGCAACCTTTGGATGCCAGAGAGGTTTTGCTCAGCCTCACCACCCGGGCCCAGGTGCCAGTCACTGACTGTACTGATTGTGTACACGTGCTTGCCAGGTTCTGCCGGAGGTGTGCGGGCAGGATATCACTACCAAGTACATGCTGCCCACTGTCATGCGCATAGGAGTGGACCCCGTTGCCAAGGTCCCCTTCAATGTGGCCTAGTCCCTGCAGAAGATCAGGCCCATCCTCCACAACAGGTGAGCTGGGACTCGCTGTTCTTATGCTCCTCTCCAGCTACACTGTTTCTTCCTTTGTGGTGATACTGAGGGTTGACCTCGCTAGGCAAGCATTCAGCCACTTGAGCCATGCCCCAGCACTTTTTGCCTTGGTTATATTTCACAGAGTGAATGTGTGGCCCAGGCTGCCCGGTCTGTGCATGCTGCTCACACCGCTAGGATAACGGGTGCCACCACGCCCAGCTATTGCTAGGGCTTCCTCAGTGGCTGGGATTCCAGATGTACACCACTGTGTTCAGCTGCCACTGCTCCCTGCTGCTTCCTGCCAGTGTCGGCTTCACTGTAGACTGAGGAGTCGGCAGTGGCATTGGCAAGCCTTATGGGCAGGCGGGTGTGAAGGGAAGGGAGGTGAGGGGTGGCTCAGCATCGCTAGCCATCTGGAGGTGCAAGTTGTAATTCGGCAGGGGTGGCCAGACCTGAACTGAGTTCCCAGCTGTGGGCCCCATCTGCCTCATGCTTCAGCCCTTTCCCCTCTGCTTCCAGCACACTGCAGAACGAGGAAAAGCTGGTCCTAGAGAAGCTGACCCACGACCAGGATGTGGACGTCAAGTACGGTGCCCAGGAGGCCTTGGCTGGTGCAGGTTGGGGGTGGGGGGCAGTGGCAGGTGGGAGGGTTGGTGGTGCCCAGGCAGGCGACGTGAGGGACAGAGGATGGCAGTGCCCAGGCAGGGGCTAGGGGGCCAGACATGCTGGTGGATGGGGAGAGGGTGGTGGGGCCTGGGCAGGGGCGCAAGAGGGCCAGGCTGGACTTCTGTGCCATCCCATTCCTGTTCCTTCAGTTTTGTCTCTTGCCTGATGCTGGAAGAAGAGCCAGTGCTTGGGCCTCCAGTGCCCAGCCTTCAGCCCACCCTCGGCTCAGGCCTCCCTGAGCTCCTCCTTCATGTAGCCAGTGAATTGCTGACAGCCCTCCCTGTGCATGGCCTGATCCCAGACCTGGACCCACTCACGTTCCCTGAGCAGCCTGGGGAGACATCGCCCGGCCCCCCCCCAAAGGCTGAGGGACACACGGTGGGATGGACAGCAGCCAGGAGGAAGGCGCCACTCCTGCCCTGTAGAGAGAGACACGAGCATCTGGGTCACTGCCTCTTGCTGCTGAGATGGGAACCCCATCCCCACTTGCCTCCCACCTTCCTCCCCTTCCTTCCCCCCACCCCCACCCCGGTGGTTTATTTGTGTCAACTGTACTGTTTATATTTTATTCCTTTTTTCCCTCTTTTCAAAAAGAAATAAAGGTGTAGAAACAGTCGGCCTTCAGGTCTTAGTGGGTGTTGGGGGGAGTGTCCTGCGGCCTTGGTCTCTGCCCTTTTCTGTGAGGACAATTAGTCCTAAACACTCACACTGAGTGTCCTGACCCCTAGGCATGCTGCCTGCCGTGGCAGAGCTGGCCAAGGACCCAGGCTGCCTGTGGAGGCCCTACTGTTCACATCCTCCTATTATTCACATCCTCCTACTGCTCAAGTCCTCTTACTGTTCACTGAGCCATACCCCTGCCCTGGGAAAATCATCCATTTTTTTGATGAGCACATAGCATTGTCTCAAAGCCAATTGATATACAACATAAAACTGACAGTATTTTCCAGATCTGTATACACCTGTCTGAACTGTAAAGCAGTGTCCTGGCTCTACCCTGTGCCTGTCAGCCAGGAGGGAGAGCTGGCCCGGCCCAGTTATAAACCAACACTGAATAGAGATGACACACTTCACCAGCCAAGACTGAAAACTGCAAGTTCCGAGTGGAAAACTGTCGCAAGCAAATGGGAACAGACCTGAAATGGAGCCCCAGTTGCTTGTCCCATGAGAGCAGGGGAGACATCAAACCCAAGTTAGGTTGATGAGATAAAGACCGTTAACTTCTGCTGACAAACAGCGAGCCAGCCCACAGATGCCTACTGCTGCCCCAGTTTCATGAACTAGTACTACTGGATGCCGTGAACCTGTAAGTCCAGACCAAGTTAGAATGTTGGCTTAAGACACCCTCTCATCAAGAGATAGGCTGTCGAGCCCAAAGTCAGCCATAAGACTTAAGGATCAAATGAAGGAACAAGTTTACAAATTCAAGAATCAAAACCATACCACAACTTTCCAGAACCTCTTGGATGAAGCAAAAGCTTCTCTGAGGGAATTTACCGCTGTGTGGGCCTGCCAGGAAAAAAGTCAGGTGTCTCAAATGCAATCAATGATGAAGCACAGTCTAAAAACAAACCCAGAACAGTGGATACAAAGAGAATCATAAAAATCACGATAGAGCCAGCCAGGAACTGATGACTGCTCACCACTAATCAGAGCTACTTAAGAAGCTCAGATCTGAGGACTGTGGTTCAAAGGCATCAGAAAAGTCAATGAGGCTCATTTTCAATAAACTATCCCCAGAATGTACAAAGCAGAGCTGTGGCTCAAGTGGTAGCGCACTAGCCTGGAGCGAAAGAAGATTAGCAACAGTGCCCAGGCCCTGAGTTCAAGCCAAAGGACAGGCACACACATAAACACACACACACACACACAGACACACAAAAATCAGGGTAAAAATGAAAGAAATGGAGATTAAAAGAACAATGTAAAAAAAAAAATAAGTGAAAGAAGCTGAGCTCTGGTGGCTCACTCCTGTATTCCTAGCTACTCAGAAGGCTGAGATCTGAGGATCATGGTTCAAAGCCAGCTGATTCAGCAAAGTCCATGAGACTCATCTCCAATCAACCACCAGAAAACTGGAAGTGGCGACTGTGGCTCAAGTGATAGAGTGCACACCTTAAGCTGAAGAGCTGAGGGACAGTGCCCAGGACCAAAATTCAAGCCTCAGGACTGACAAAAAAAAAATCAGTGAAGGTAAGAACTTTCTTTGGGAAGATAGCTAAGACTCACAAGCCTTCAGCCAAGAACAGTGAAGACATCAACTAAAAAAACTAGAATATCATAACAGTTTAAATTCAAGTTGTCACTGAAATATAGTAGAAAATTAATCCAACACATTAGTAAACATACAAGAAATGGATTCACCTCTTTGCACGTTGGACCCCTCAGGTTTGATCCAAGATGATTTTAGTCACCTAACTTCATCTTTAATCAAGCAGTAAATAGAGTCGCTGATGGGTTACACCAGGTGTTCAGAGTTACCACCAATGCCTCTCAGACAGGTTCAAAAACTAGCAAAGGAAGAATGCTACCAAACTCCCTCTCATATCAAAATGAGAACAGACTAGAGACAGGATTAGACACCCATTTCCTTGAAGAGCACAGATGTAAAATATTTAATATACCTGCAAGAAATTTCAACAATGCATTTAAAGATCAGCACCATGCCCACGTTGCATTCCACCCAAAACTGCAAGTGTGGCTCAACCAGTCCTGGATAATTTGAAGAATAAGTCCCTGGACACTTGTGGATCCCACCTGTCATCTTAGAGACTGAGGCTGAGATCTGAGGATCACAGTTCAAAGCCAGCCTGGGCAGAAAAGTCCAGGAGATTCTTCAGTTCCCTACCAGAAAACTGGAAGTGGCACTAAGCTCCAAGTGGTAGAGCACTAGCCATGAGTAAAAGAGCTCAGGGACATCAACCAGGTCCTGAGTTCAAGCCCCACAACTGATTTCATACCCACACCCGCCAAAAATTCATTATAACAAGGATCCATCTGCTTTAAAGCTTTCTCTGCCAAGGCACTATCAGCTGTAAGAAGTGAGTAGTTAGGGATTTTAATGAAGTAGAAACAATGGGAAGGTAGATACAGTCTGGCAGGGACCTGACAAGGCAAGGTGTGTGCAGTGTGCAATAGTGGCCACCATCACGCCAGGACTCAGCTGTGACCCAGGAACAGAAGTCAGATGGCGCCTGTCCTAGGGGTCAGTCAATGGTTACTCCCATATCTGAACTAGCATGAGCGCTTCCCCCCAAAACCTCCCCGGGACTTTCTTGGCCCTTCTGAATTCCGCTGTTTTCATCACAATGGCAGCCATTGGCCAGGGTGGTTGTTTTGTGAGGATGGCAAACAGTGTGGCCTGCTCTACCAGCAGGAAGTGCACAAGGGATCGGGACAGAGCCCCCAAGCTAAGGGTGCAGGGAGTGAGGGAGAGCTGACCTCCCAGCTGGTTCACGGGCTGACCCATTTTTCTTGGAAGGCTTTGTCAGGAGCTTCAACTCATCCCCAGGAGTAAGAGGTGAGCATGTCTCATCCTTCCTGGATATTGAGCATAGTCACCAGGTGCTGCTGTGAATGAAGCCAAGTCAGGAGCTGGCTGTGAGCTCTGGCTGGCAGGTGTGCAGCAGGGGAGCAGGAGTCCGGTGGCCAGCCACTGTGTGGCAAGGACACAGGGAACAGGAAAGGGATTCATACAAGATAGTGGCATAGAACCGAGGGTGCTCAGGAAGAAAGGAGACAGAGATGGAGGAAGACAACCTGAATGTGCGAACTCTCCAGAAGTAAGAAGTCCAGGCAGGGCTGCATGTCAGCATGACGATGCGCAGCTGTGCTTCCAGTGGACTGCAGGGATGCATGGGATGCAGAGCCTAACCTTGAGCTGAAGAGCTCAGGGACAGTGCCGAGGCCCAGAGTTCAAGCCCCAGGGCTGACCAAAAAAAAAAAAAAAGGAAAAGTGGGAGGAGCATTGCTGAGAGCTGTGGGGTAGGGGAAGCACAGGGCTTGGGTTGTCTTGGATTTGGATCCTGCTCAAGACAGAAAGTGAGGTCAGTAGAGTGTGGGGAGCTCCTGGGGAGCGAGTGCTGACAGGGGGTGGAGTGAGGACAGGGAAAGCCTGCGTCCCCTCACAAGGCAGGGAGCTGGTGGAGGACACACGCTGCCCCTAGGTCAGGAGGCTAAGTCCACATCCACACTCTCCAAGGTGACACAGACGGGGAAGACCTCTGGGGACAGGAACATCAGGGTCAGGAGAGGAACAGGTGTGTGTGAGGTTAATGATGACACCACACAGCTCCCCAAGGAGACCAGAGCATGAGTGTGTTGGGTGGAATGACTTTAGGCTGGATTAAAGGCATGGGGCAGGTACAGAATCTGGCTAAAGCGAGTGTGGGGGGAGGGAGTGCAGGGATGGCAGGGCTTGTGGTTCAAGCCTTTCTGTGGTGGCCTGGCTGTGGAAACTACAGGATCAGGAGGAGGTGCCTGGCTCAGAGCCCAGAGTCCACTCAGCACCGGGCATAGTCCCTGGCTGACTCCTGGTGGCAGGCCTGCCATCTGCTTGCTTTCCTTTTCTGTGCTGGTCCCAGGATTTGAACTCAGGGCTTGTGTCCTATCCCTGAGCTTTTGTTCTCAGGGCTGATGACTGTCCCCGGGACATCAGTGCTACTTCTGGCTTGCTGTCACCTTTCAATTCATTCCTGAGAAGAAAAGGGTGGAGGTGGAGAGCCCTGGACAGGAGACCCCTCCTCACATTCAGCACAGCAGCCCTGACCTGCACCCCAGAGGCTGTGGTAAAGGGACCTCATAACAAGGGACATGAGGAGCACTGCAGGAAATGTCACAATAGCCAAGCAAGGGACTTTCTCAAGGAGCCTTCGTGTTTTAAAAACAACTTTATATTAACAAAGGTGCTTTTCAGAAGTACACTTAAGGTGCTTGTTGAATTAGCAGAGTCTAGAGATATGTAACATAGACTGCCAAGAAAAAGAAAGAGTTGTGAAAATAAATTATGTGTAAGAAATAAGCAAGGACAAGACTAATGGAGTAACTGCCAGGAAGGAGTCTTGATGTTTGTGGTTAGTGCTACACCAGCAGGACTTCCTTCCTTCCTTCCTTCCTTCCTTCCTTCCTTCCTTCCTTCCTTCCTTCCTTCCTTCCTTCCTTCCTTCCTTCCTTCCTTCTTCCTTCCTTCTTTCCTTCCTTCCTTCTTTGCTGGCTTGCCCTCTCTCTTCTCTGTCTGTCTCTGTCTGTGTGTCTGTGTCCCTCATTCTCTCTTTCCTTCTTTGTGCCAGGCCTGGGGCTTGAAATTTGGGCCTCCATTCTGTCCCTGGGAAATTTGACTCAAGGCTAGTGCTCTACCACTTCAGTCACAGCACCACCTCCATGTTTGTTTGCGGGGTTTTTTGGTGGTTTATTGGAGATGAGAGTCTCAGAGAGTTTTCTGCCTAGACTGGCTTTGAAATGTGATCCTTTGATCTCGCCTCCTCATGAACTCAGAACACAGGCATTAATCACTGCACCCAGCTGCTATTTTCTTTTCTTTATTTTTTTTTTATTGTGGGAATACCCTGCAGAGAAGTTACAATTATATGGCAAGATAACGAGTACGTTTCTTATCAAGTATTGTTGCCTCCTCTTTGTTTCTCATTCCTATCCGTTCCCAAACTCCAGCCCTCCCCCAACCTGATTCCCCCCACACACACCAAAGTTGTAAAGTTCATTTTTCGACATAACGACTGTACATCTCATTGTTGCAATGGGTCCACCTGTATCCCTAGTTAAATGAGTTGTTTTTTCCCTTCCACTCCACAAAATATACCAACATCAAATACAGTGAAAGCATGGGTTATACTGTGGGGGAAGGACATACAAAGCAACATAGAAATCATCTTATAAATATGATAGAAACAATTGCCACGTGCTATTTTCTTTCCAACTACTTTCTTCTCCAGAACAGAAAGGGCTTTAAGAATTATTTGTTTCATTGCATAGGGAACTTTAAGAAAGAAAGAAAAAAAATCAAAAGACTCAAAATGGAATTAGGAAAACATGTAAAGTGAGTTTAACCAGTTTATCTTGAATTTGATACGACTACCATTTAATGGGGCAGATTCTCTGGAAGAAGTTGACATGAACTAATAAGCATTAGTTCAAAATCTAACATTTCCACTTTCATATAATTTTGTTGGCCAGCACAATAGAGACAGATGAACACACACACAGATATATAGCACACAAATGTGCAGATGTGGACCTGTGTGCACACTTCTATCTCTCAGCAGATGACTTTTATCTAGGTATGGAGATTGTTGAATGGACAAGCGAAGATCAGCAGAGATGCAAGCTTGGTGGTCCTCAGGGCAGGACCACTTTCTTCTTCTTTGTGCAGGTGAAGAGGAGGCTGCAGGGAGTGGAATGTCTGCTCATGAGCAGGAAAGGGCTGAGGGATGGGAAACAGCCTGTAGCAAACACCGAGATATGGTGCAGCACTGGGCTGGGGTTGTAAATCACAGACAAGCAAATCTGACAGATGCAGGACATGGTATAACAGGAGACAAAGGCGCTCAACAGGAAGAGGATGATTATGGTAGCTCTGGACTCGAGAGAGGATCTGGTGGAGACGCTGATCCTCTGGATGTGTCTCATTCTCTGCTTGTGTCTGTACAGGATAAAAAGCATGGAGGTGCTGGCCCAGAGCATGAGCCCCAGACATAGAACATCAGGCAACGAGAGCATGGCCATATACAGCACATCAGCAGCTGGGTCCTGACGCACGGAAGAACAGTATCCATAGGCCTTAAAGCTCGTCATGTTTTCGTATGCTTTGGGTCCAGTCATGAACTTGATATTAACAATGCTCACCAGGAGGAAAACCCCCCAGCTGAGGTAGACGGTGGAGACAATGTGCTTGTGGGCTCTCCCCTTCAGTCCTGCCCACCTGGAGTGCCCCTGGCTGATGCTGAGAGCAAGGAAGATGCTCAGGGAGCAAGTGCTAACAATCGACACCCCCCTGCCCACTCGGTGAAGATAGGAGACCATTTTGCACCGCACATCATTGAAGAAATTTCTCCAGCCCCAAGCCACCATGGTTAGGGGAACACCCCTACACAGAAGACTTAGGAAGTTGGACACAATTGAGTGCCTAAGAATCAAGTCTGTGGCTCTCATCCTGTTCCCCATGCAGGAAAGGAATAGACAGTTTGAGAGAAGAGACAAATTACCTACAAACCAAACCACAGTCTGGGCTAAGAGGGTCACCCCCATAAACACATGAGCATCTCCCATCCTCTCTGTTCCTTGAGTCTCATTCAGAGGCCCTGGCTTGGGAAACTGAGGCCTGCATGGTGCCAAGGGAACACAATATTTTCCTTCCAACGTTCAGACCACTGGAAATAATCTCCTACTGTCTCTCATGTATTAGGAAAAATCCAATTCTATTCATCCATCAGGAAGAGGAAGATGGCATGTCCAGAGAAATGGGTGAACCTGGAGAAATAGCATTAAGGGAAGGTGAGTCAGGTTCTGAGGTGAAGGCGGCTGCATTTCTCCTCTGTAGAATCAGATCTAAGATTCTAAACAAGCAAGGCCCTAGTGTTTCAAGACTGTAATCCTAGCTACTCAGGGGCTGAGACCTTGGATTCCCAATTCAAAGCCACCCATAGAAGGAAAGTCTGTGAGACTCTTCTTTTCAGTTAAGCACCAGCAAACCGAAAGTAGATATGTGGCACAAAGTGGTAGAGGCCTAGTCTTGAGCAAAAAGGGCTCAAGGAACATGGGCAAGACTCAAGTTCAAGCTCTCTGACTGACTAAAGAAAGAAACTTGAAACATGTCTGACATGTTCCCGGGGTCACATGCACTTATACTTCAATACTCTGGATGCAGGAGTGGGTCCCAGGTGTCATCCTTTCCTCAACACGGAGCCCACATTTCACAGAAGAAATACCAGGAAGATGAACCAGGTCTGCATTGGGATGTTGCGGGTTAAGAAGGAGGTGGATCACAGAGACAGAGAGGGGGTAATGTTAGGGTCAAATCCTATTCTAGAGTCACTTATGTGAACATATCTTCCCCAGTCCATAGACAATCAGGATTCCTCCTCACTTGTCATAAACCAGGACAGACTCTGTGAGGCGAGTCGAAGTGAGAAACCAACAGGACTTGGGGGTGAGGGGCCTGGAACTCCTGTTCTTTTCACTGTCCTAGCCCATTCCTATTCTTCCTGTTTCTTTGTTATGCAACCGGGTTCAATCAAGAATCCCTGCTCCTAAGGTGATACCTTACCCAGAGTGTGGAACCTGGGGTCTCTCCTGCAGGCTGCGCCTCTCCAGTGGCACTGAACATAAGTGCTCACCTCTTCTCTCAGGATGTGCATGGGAGGGCGGGTCGTTTCTGAGATGCACATGGGCACTTCAGAGCTGCAGAGGGCTCCTTAGATAGGGGTCCAGGAGGGCCGCAGCTGAGGTCGTCTCCCTCGAGAGCAGTGATTTTCCCTTCACCTAGGGTGGCAAGCCAAGTTCCCTGTAAACTTTTTCTTTTCCCCCATGTGACAATTATCAAGACACTTTTCACGTTCTCATGGGTGTTTCTCCAGGGGACAGGGGAGGGGTGCAGTCGCTTATCTCTCCTGGATCCCAGCAGGCCAGGAGGAGACACTGAGGCTCAACTTGATATTACTTTCTGGAAACAATATCAGCAGTATGTAAGTCATGTGTCCCCAAAGATTCTTACCCAAAGTGCCCTTCCTTTTTTTTCCCCGTTCAGAGACTAGAACTCAGGGCTTGGGCACTGTTCCTGAGCTGCTTTTGCTCAAGGCTAGCACTCTACCATTGGTGCCACAGCACCACTTCTGGCTTTTTCTATGTATGTGCTTCTGAGGAATTGAACCCAGGGCTTCATGCATGCTAGGCAAGCACTCTACCACTGAGCCACCTTCCCAGCCCTCCTCATCTCAGTCTCCTTTTGTTTTTTCATAATATATGCTGTTAGAAAAGAAAAGTGGATGCCTGTACTGATGCAAACTCCAGAGCCTGGTATTAGAGAATCAAGGCTCAAAGCCAGCCTGGTGAAGAAAGCCCATGAGATTCTTATCTCCAATTCTTATCTCCACTCTCTGGTGGTAGAGTGCCAGTCTGGAATAAAAGAGCTCAGCAACAACATCGAGGCCCAGAGTTCAAACCCCTGGACTGGCACAAAAAAAGAAAGAAAATAGAATGAGCTATTCCTGTACATGAATTTCTTTGGCAATAATGGCCATTTTCTTCTAAAAATGTTTTCATCCTTAGAGACCCCATTTGGAGATTAGAAGTAAGCATTTCATGCATATTCCTGAACGCAGGGTGTTGAGTGATCTCTTTTCATGCCTGGTTGTTTCTGAGGAGGTAGCTTCATTCTCTAATTCCCTACTGATTTTCATCATTAGTAGTGGTGATTTTGAAGCAGAAATTTGTCAGTCTGCTCAGAAGAGGATCAGCTGTGACTCCTCACCCTGGGTTTCTGGTCTACCTCATTGCATGGACTCCATTTCTCACCTGGACCCTTCTGTTCTTGCTGACAATTCCTCTGCCCCGTTCTTGTCTGTTTCAAGAAAGTGCATTTGCCTTTCTGTGTCTGACTTCTTGCATTTTCCACAGCGATCTGTAGTTCTACAGATGTGGCAGCACATGACACCATTTCCTTCTTGTTCCTGGCCTACTCGTACTTTGTGATAGAAATACGCTACATATTCTTTTTTTTTGTGAAACATCTTTTTATTAAACAGCAAAACAGAAATGCAACAGAATTTTAAATATTTGTACATTTAAGTCACAAAAGGGATTCAAAATGTTTGCAGTGTGACTATTACATCTTCATATAGTTAAAGTCATTTATGAAATCATATACTAACACATAAGATTATCCAATGATTAAAGTAGTTCAAATCTAGTAACCGTAAGCTATATTAGTGGATCTCGTTTCCTAGTATAATATGTTAATATTACCTCTGATATTTTTTTGGAGCCGACAGTAAAGCTCTAAGGTCATCTTGACCCCTGTGCTCACTTGAAGGCACGTATAAGGAGCTGGCTTACTTAAAAAACACCAGGTGCCCGGGATTGCTTTGCTATGTCTGCAGAGTTTGTTTTACTTTCTACCAGTGGACCTTGTCTTGTTTTACTGCATCTGTTTTTATTGAAATTTTCCTTGTTTTTCTGGACTATTATAACCTTATGTTACCTCTTGACTTCTAATAGTATATATTAGGGAAAGTTAAAAATAAACGATGCTGTAGTCTTGAGCTGCAGACCTCCTGACCCCATCATTTGTCTTATGTCTTTATTTTTCTCGTCCTTGCTCCCTAATTCAGGATTCCCTTTCGTTGCTGGCAGGCTCCGGCATGTGGCGCCCGATTCGGGACCTGAAAACCTGGGATCAAGGCAGAGGACCCCGCTAAGGTAAGAGGACGCGTCCAGAAAAAGAAGAGTGGGTGAAAGTATAGTTGGGAGTAAGAAATTATGGGGCAAGGTAAGAACCGCACATCATATGTGCAGGCTCTTAAAGGCATGCTTCAAGTTCGAGGAGTGAAAGTTGGACAGAGGCAGTTAGAGAGTTTCATTCGCTTTGTCAAGGAAGTATGTCCATGGTTCCCAGAGTAAGGAACCCTTAGTTTAGAAACTTAGCAAAAAAAAAAAAAAGGAAGAAAGAATTCAGGGACACTATGATGCAAATGGCCTGTAAGTTAAAACATTGCTGCTTTGTGATTGACTGGTTCTGTGTAGCCTGCAGGTTCTGTATTGGGTTTGGCTAGAGTCTTGGCAGACGCACTATAAGACAGCCAACTGCGCCTCGGGGAGACGTCTCCAGGATCCCCATCAGGGTAAACTATCCACTAGTGCTGACATTTTGGCCTGTCTATAGTTAGGCACTTTCTGTCTGACAGTCTACAAAGCGCATGTTGTAAATGTGTTTTGTCTCAATGTTTGTGTGTATGTATTTTGGAATTCTTGGAATGTTTCTTCTCTCAGATTCATCCTGAAGCGAGAGCCCTGAGGAGGCTGGCTAACACCCCCTTTTAATATCTGTTTCTCTCTAGTTCCTTCTTTTTTACTTATACTTTAAACTGACCCCCCTTTCTACCCTTCACTGCCACCTCCTCCACCCTCTCTGGATCCAGAAGTAGGGGAGCGATGGGGGGGTGAAAAACCTGGAGGATCTAACAATAACTTAAAAGGGCCAGCAGGGAGAACTTGCAGCCAGATGAAAATCCAACTGACCATCTGCAAGTGACACCAGCAAGATCTTAGCATCAGAGTATTGGGGAGAACCTGTCAGTCTGATGGGACGACCACTAGGGACTTCTTTCCCTTGCCCCAAGATGACTGGGAATTCTCCACCTTGGAAGGCCCCTGCGTCAACGTTTGCAGGAATCTAAAAGAAAAATCCTCCAGAGGTGAGTAGAGGGGGTTCCAGTCCCCTGGTAAGTAGATTTGAGTCCCACTTGTGAATGGTAGTGAGATGTTGCCCCATTCACTGAGACCTGATTTTGTCTTTGTGGCCACTTGCCTGTCTTGTTTACTTCAGTGTGTTTTCTGTTATGTTTTCTGAGGTAGGGATAAACTGGGGGCCCATTAGCCCCCCAACTCAGCGTTTGGTTGTTGTCTTGTCTAGTTCTGTTTTAGAATTGGTACCAGTTTTAAATGTACATACAACTGATTTTGATTTTTGCACGGTTTAAGATCTGTGTGTGTTTTGTATGTGTTTGTGAACATGTTCAAGATAAAAATTATCAGTGTGCTGTAACAATTGGGTAAGTTTAAGTTAAAATTTAAAAGATTATGAGGTTTGGACACTACCAAAAATTTTAAAGACTTTTTACATTGTTTTCAATGACTTTTTAAGGATTCTTTACCATAAAAAAAAATTAAAAATCTGGTATTTTAAAATGCATAAGGCTGTTTACACTGTTATCAGTTATCTGGCTTTAAAAATGCATTGGCTGTTTGGAATTTAGTTCTCTTGGCTAAAATGTGGGGATAAATATTAAAAATTGAAATATCAAAGTTTGTTTAACACTGTCAAATACATTACCTGTTCTATCTTTCTAAAACTGTGTATGTTCATTCAAAAACCAAGAGATAAGAAAAGGAAAATCTAAAAGCCATCAACTGACCTATCTTTAGGTGTAAGGGGTAAACTCGTAAAAGTGCAGTTCAGCTGGTCATACATGGTGGGACGGGCCATGGGAGGAGTCCACACATGGTAAAAGAGGACAAGCTGGCACGAACGCAGTTCATCTTACCCTAAAGAGTGAAATTTGTTGCGTTCCCATTCCATAGGAGGGTCCAAGTGGCCCAGCTTTGTTCTGTCCTTTTTCTCTACAGATAAATACTAGAAACATGATGGTAAAAATTAGTGATGTGATGATCAGATTAGTATTGCTAAAACTGCCCCTTGGTCTTAAAAAGAGGGTTAAAAAATGTATTTGTATAATATGACTTGTTTTCAATGATGTTCTACAATTAGGATATGTTTTCAAACTCATAAATGTGTTGTTTAACTTCTTGGTACAGTGATGATTGTAATTCTTGCCTTAAGAAAAAAATTGTCATTTGAGTTTAAAAGTTTTAATGTGTATCTGTTTTAAAACAAACAGCAAAGAGACAATGAGTGACAGTTGCCCTCAAGATTTTAAGGGATTTTTTTAATGTAACTAAAAACTAAAATATAAAAGAATAAAAGAGATTAGTAGGAGGCTTAAAAAATAAGAATGGATTTCTGGATATAAAGTTTAAAAGTAAAATTGTTCTTAACATTTGCCTCAAAGTAAAAAAATTAGGATTACCAAAATAATTGCTTAATTGCTATTCCAGTTTGCTCTTAGAGGTTTTCTAAGTTTCCAGCAAGCCAAGAACAAAACACAGAGGATTCTTATAAGTTTGTCAGATGTAACTTTGGCTCTTAATAAGTTTCAGGTAAGAGCATGCTTAAAAGCTACTTATATGTTGACCACTTTGTTGTTTTTAATTGGAGTAAAGTAGCCTTTTATAAGACTCATTGATCTGCAAATTGGTTCAAAGCCAGCCCGGGCAGAAAAAGGTCCCTGTGAGACTGTCACCTCTACTCAGCCAGCAGAGTGCTGAAAGAGCAAGCACAGTTGCCTTGGGACTCATAGTGGCAGAGTGCTAGCCTTGAGTTGTAAAGCTGAGGGACAGCACTCAGGCCCGAGTTCATGTCCAGCAACTAGCTAAGGAAAATACAGATAAGACATCTATCCCAGTGTAGAGAAGACATTCCTGGGACAAGAGCAATGGAGGAGCATCCAGAGGCAGTAAGCCACTGCTTGGATGACAAAAATGTCAAATCCTAGAGTCATTTGTGCATGGCCCTTCAAAAATTGGTCAGAGCAAGGAGGTCATGTGAAGATAGTTTGTAAGCATGCCTAATATCTATGAGTATCTACTTTGGAGGGACAGAAACTTGTGATAGTATTAAAAAGCTAAAGTTATAAAATGTCGGCAATGGTTTAAATCCCAACCCCTGTATGTGTCAAAGGCCCTAATTGGCAATAACTTTTGAGCTAACACCAGCTACATAAAGTTTATCTGCTCAAGAAAAAGGTTTGTAAACCAAAGAGTGTGTTTCTATTAACATCTGTCTACAGGCCTGCACAGGTGACTTAGATATTGTTAGGGTTACTAGAGGTCACATTCCTAAAGATGCTGCAAAAGATGATTCTTTGCTCATCCTCCCCTTTTTTGAACAAGGGACCAAAGTCATAAAAAAAAAAAATGTGACAATATAGACAAAAAAAAGACGTGAAAAATAGTAGTACAGGCCTGAGCCCACTATATCTGCCTAAAAAAGTCAGCTTTATTTAAAAAAAAAAAACTATCTAGTTAAAAAGGTTGTCATCTTGGTAATTTCTCCTGGGTTATTGTCTAAATAGTCTTAAAAACTCGTGGGGCCACAGTCTGTGAAGCCTATGCATTACTTGTATACTTAACCAGGCTGTGTAGAAATTTACAGCCCTGCAAGTGGTGTGACAGTCCCTTGGAGCCACTGAGAGACCCTGCTGCAGCCTGACAGTCACCTGGAAGAAATCTACATTGTTACCCTGATCACCTCCACCATGGGAAAAGTAGACTAAACTCCTGCCTGATTCCATTTTTTTGGATGGCTTCCCATTGTCCATGTGACCATATACCTACTCTAATTTTATTATGACTACTCCTCTTACCGGAGAGACTAGCAAACATTGTATTGCTCCTTCCCTACAATGTTTTGCCACTCTGGGACTTCCTAAATATATTAAAACTGATAATGGTCCGGGATATGTTGGACAAGCTTTTCAAACTTTTTATAAATCTTACCAGATTTTTCACTCTACAGGTATTCCCTGTATTCCTCAAGGACAAGAAATTGTTAAACAAGCCAACTGGCTATTAAAACACCAAATTTTTTAATTAAAAGGGGGAAATTATACCCCTTCTTTCCTGTTAATATTCTTCTCACACTTTATTTATACTAAATTTTTAAAGCTTAGACTGTAATGGCCTTTCCGCAACACAGCGGTTTTTGGGGGGAAAAAAAAGAGAGCAAAGAGCTTTTGCCCAAGTTACATGGAAGAATCCTTTAACGGGTGATTGCCATGGGCCCGATCCAGTTTTAACATGGGGTTGAGGACAGGTTTGTGTTATTTTGCAGGAAGTAAATAAATCCCGCTGGTTGCCTGAGTATTGCGTTAGGATTGTGGAAGCTCATACAGATGACACAAACACTGACACACTGGGCTTACGTGCTGGATCCCCCGATTGTGCACCCTACAACTTGGGAGGGAGTTGAAGTAATCATTCACGTCAATAGATCAGCATACAATACAGCTCCAGATCCCTTCATCCAACACAGCAAGATGGTAGATATGTCAGCCTCATACATTGAAATTCCTTTTTGTTTTACCACCAGCTCTAAAGGCTCCATTCCAAGCTGTATTATAATGCTATCCATGACTCATAAAATTTGGATCCCGGACAAAAATCAAATGTACAATATACAGATGACATCTTTACCAACTAAACACCCAGTTCATGCAAATTCTTCTCCATCCTATATGATACCCCGTTGCATTCATTTTTCACAAATAGTAGTATCTACAGGAGAGCCTCATCCAAAAGGTACAGACATGTACAGCTATTTTTTACCAATATTTCTGGAACTAACTCTGAATTAATGGACTGGTCTGGCGCTAATCTTACTAACAAGTACAATCTTGGACTGTGGTGGATGAATGGGCATCCTCAACATCATGTTTGCATACTGGTGGCTGCACTCAACAACATAACCTGGCCCAATTCATCCCTTTTAAAAAATATTATGAGTTGTGTATCACCACCCCATGTCATTATGTATTGACCTTTTAATATCTCTGTAGGAGCTAATTATTTGAATGTCACCTGTTCTAATTGTTCTTTTACTAATTGCTTGTATAGAGGCATAACTAAATCCATACTTATTGTTAGACAACCATCTTTTTTTATGCTTCCTGTAAATATTTCTAAAACTTGGTATAAAAATTCTGGCATTCAGGTGTTAAGACAATTGAAAGAACTAATGTGCCCTCGTTGATTTGTTGGGCTACTTGTAGCTGATGTTTTGGCCTTTATTTTGTTAGCTGCCTCCGCAGTGGCAGCTGCTGTGATACTAACACAAAATGTACAAACAGTCCATTATCTTAATCAGCTTGCTCATAATACTACATAAGCCCTACCTGGGGACTCTAAAGTGGCAAAAACTGCTATAAAAAAAAAAAACTGTTTAAACAATTTCAATGCTATATCGCTTCCCTGAATTATGTCAAAGGATTGCTAATGTCATTCCTTGGCCTGGGAATGCTTTTACTGATGGTTTTTCTATGCCTTCCTTGTATTATACGTGCACTGCAAAACTCTCTTGAGTTTAGCTAGCCAGCTACATAAGATCAAGCTCCATATAAATAAATTCCCCCCGAGAGGAACTACAGCCAGAGATGGGTAAGAGAGGGTGCCAGTCTGACCAACCTAAGACAGGGCCTTCAGCTTCGCTCTGAAAAAGTTCCCGATGACGGGTAAGGCAGACAAGGTGATCCACCCAACCTGAGACAGGCGGGTTCGCTTCTTCAAAGACGGGGTGATATTGATTCCTTTACCAAATGGAATCTAGGAACTAAATTTTTAGAAATTGTTATGAGAATGACTAAAATTCTACCAACCAATTAGTTGAATTTACAGAGTGAGATAAAAATACTGAGCTTACCAATTATTATACATATAAAATTCTCTCATTCATGATTCTAATACCAGTACACTCTTCAAGGAATTTGGTAACAGTTAATTGACTAGGTACAACAAATAAACTTTGCAACCAAACCTTAGAGCTGGAATAGCATAGTATGTGGCGTATGTAAGGTCAGTCAAACTTAACCCATTGTCATATATTTAGATATATGTATTCCCTGGAAGATCTGTTCTGTCCCAGAGACAATACAAATCTGGAGTGAAAACATTTGGAGTTGGTTGCTACATTTATCACATTATTTATTACCTATTTCTATGTATTCCTCCCAGACTTTCTACTTCTAATCGATATTTAACCAAAATCATTTTTTTTTGGGGGGGTGGTCCGGACATGGGGCCTGAACTCTAGGCATGGGCACTGTCCCTCAGCTTTTCAGCTCAAGGCTATCCCTCTACAACTTGAGCCATAGCGCCACTTCCGGCTTTTTTCCTTTTGCTTATGTGGTCCTGAGGCATCGAACCCAGGGCCTCATACATGCAAGGCAAGCACTCTCCCACTGAGCCACCTTCGCAGCCCATTACCAAAATTCTTATCTTTTCAGATAGCAAGTAGGGTATTTGGTGCAAAACAAGTTGGTTCTTTGTTTTTAAACAGATCTCAATTTGATAATTTAGTTTCAACTTAAAAATCCTCTTCATAGCCCAAATCTGTTTTCAAATGGTTAAAGAGAAACCATCAGTCCTATCTTATTATAAGAAAGTACAACTGACAAACTTTAGGCAAGGTTTTGGTTAACTTCAGGACTTACAGATAAGATGACTGTCAGGTGATTACTACTCAAAGTACTTTTACAAATGTGAAACTGTCTTGACTTAGGAGAAGGTACAAGGGGAGGATGAGGCAGATGGAGGAGAGACACACAATGTTGAACAGGTAAATACATAAAGCTGTGCATTCAATACATAATTTTGGTCACATTTTCACAACATAGTTATTTTCTTGTATATCTTAATAAGTAAGCCTGTAGTAAAAGACTAAGCCTATATATCAAAGCAAATTCAATACAACATTCATCTTCAAGTTTCATAAATATATTCAATTCTAATTATAAAGTCTCTACAATACATCTGCACATTTTCTTAGACTAACATAATACCCAGACTCATGGAAGTCTCCTGTTAAGTAGTTAATTTTGCCTAGATTTGAAATTATTTTAATAAGCATTCAATGAAGCCAGAAACAAACGTACTGTAACATTTGGAATCTACCCAAGTTTTAAAGGGGGGAGAGAGGGAGGGAGGGGGAAGGGACAGAGAGAAGGAAAGGGAGAGAGAGAGAGGGAAAGAGAAGCAGCAATTCCATAAATGAGAAGGGAACTCAATCCCTTACTTTCTTTTGCTTTTTGCGTCAGTTGTTTGGAAAACAGTAGAAGCAGACATGAGGTTTTCTATATATTGTCCAAGAACTTAGTTTTCTGATTTTAGCTTCAGGTTTTCTTTCTTAACTGCATCTACTCTTGCTGAGAGATCTTCAAGTGTGTGTTGGAGTTTCAGCACTTGATTAGTAAGTCGTGTTTTTCGTTCACTTCCATCTGATTTTCAGCATCAACATCCATGTCAGCATTCATCATCCTGGGCACTGAACTGTGCCTCGAACAGAAAAATCCTGATGAAGGGTCGTCAGAGGCACTGGGAGGGGCGGAATCCGAAGATCACGCCCCCGGCCAGGGACTCCAGCACTGACTGACCAGGCTCCATCTTCGTGATGCGTTCATCCACAGTTGGGCCTTTGACTCCACTGCTCTGAACCAGGCTGACTTTACTCCACACAAACATGTCCAGTGTCACTCGTTTCTCTGCAGACACCATGGAGCTTCTGGGTTGTTTCTTGGCTGTGGTGAATAGTGCCGCAGTAGATATGGTGTTCAAGGACCAACATATTCTTGAGAATATACCTACATATTTCATTTTCTATTGTCTTTTTTTTTCGATCGGTTGTAGGACCTGAACTCTGGGCCTGGGCGATGTTCTTCAGCCCTTCAGCTCAAGGCTAACACTCTACCACTTGAGCCACAGCAACACTTCTGGCTTTTTCTGCTTAGGTGATGCTGAGGAATTAAACCCTGGTCATCATGCATGCAAGGCAATCAGTCTACCACTGAGCTACCTGCCCAGCCCCTCATTTTCTATTCGTTTTTTTTTTGGTCGGTCATGGGGCTTGAACTCAGTCTGGGCACTGTCCCTCAGCTCTTCAGCTCAAGGCTAGTGCTCTACCATTTAAACCACATTGCCACTTCCAGCCTTTGCTGCTTATGTGGTGCTGAGGAATCAAACCCATGGCCTCCTGCATGCAAGGCAAGCAGTCTATCACAGAACCACCTTCCCAGACCCTCTTTTGCTTTTGAAGACAGGGTCTCAACTGTGTAGTCCAGGCTAGCCTTGAACCTAGTATCCTCTTGCCTCAGCCTTCTCAGTGCTGGCATTTCAGGTGCACATCACTAAGCCCAGCTGCATTTTTTACATAACTGTTCATCAGTTCCATTGTGATCCCAAAGAGATGCTTAAATGCCTTGATGAGAGGATCATCTCCAGGGAAGCTCTCAGTTACTTTTCACCTTCCTGGGACATAGGACCACTCTTCACCTCAATGCAGCTTCTTGGTCTGCCATGCCCTGGGGAAGGAGGCCTTCTGTGCCCACCAGGGTCTGCCATGCCCTGGGGAAGGAGGCCTTCTGTGCCCACCAGGGTTAGCTGTTCTCAGTGATGTCACTGCACTCAGCACACGGGACATCATTGTGCTTTGTGCACTGGAGCAAGGCAGGAGAAGCACACAGGGGAAGGTTTGCAGTCTGTTGCTGTGGTCACA
This sequence comes from Dipodomys spectabilis, assembly GCF_019054845.1. Lineage (NCBI taxonomy): Eukaryota > Metazoa > Chordata > Mammalia > Rodentia > Heteromyidae > Dipodomys > Dipodomys spectabilis. Next base: position 1,653,961 of record NW_024870943.1, read on the forward strand.
ATCAGAGCCTTGAGGTGAGGACACTGTACCCCAGGCTGGCCTAGGCTGGTGTCCCTTGCTCCCAGCCTGGTTTCTGTAGGGGAGGGAGTGTCTCACTGCTGCTTTCTCTCTTCATGTGCACATACTATGAGAATTTGTTGCAACTGTTCTCTGGGTCTGTTGGGAGAAATAGCCTCACCCAGTGGCTTACATTCGCAACTTCTATGGGGATCTACTCTGCACTCCTCTCCTCACTTGAGGCCTAGTTATGGTTCTTGATTTTCTTGGGCTTATGGGTGTATCCTCAGCCGCCCCCTGTCTCTGTTCCCAGACTGTGCCCTCTGTATACTGAGTCTTCTCCAGCTGGAGTGTTAGGAGGACACTGTGGTTGGCTCTAGGACCCACCCTCAATTCAGAGTGAACTTATCATGGGATGTTGAAACACTCACCCACAGACACTACTTTCCTGTTCACCAGCACTGGCTCGGGACTGGGAAATAGCTTACAGGCCATGTGTAAAGAAAAACAAAATTCCCTGACTTTTCTCCACATTGCCACCACAGTCAACAGAAAAGCTGTGGCCCTGAAAATCTGAGCATTTCTCCCCAGTAGCAAGCAAGCATTTCCTTTTTCTTTAATCTGAGACTAGGACTTGAAGTAGTTATCTGATGCTTTTGCTCATTGGCAGGTGCTCTACCACCTGAGTCATACCTCCCACCCCAAGCATTTCCTCATGGAACAGCAGACACAGCCTGACCCCTCTAATTCAGTTCACTTCTCACCCTAACTTCCCCTGCTGTGGATGTGAAGGCCCAGCTTGCTTGCCTGTGTTTATGACTCTGCCCCGACGTGGGGATGATCAACTCAAAGGAATCAGGACTGGGGACAAATCCTCACAGGTTCACCATAAAGGATGCCACTGAAAAGATTTGGATGGCAAGGCCCATGGGAGCTGAGTGCCTTGTCTACACCCACTATGCTCCTCAAACCTTCACATCTTGAGCTCTCTGCAAGCTCTCAAAACCTCTCATATTGTACTTTTTTAATGCAGATTTCACTGGATGGGGAAGACTGTGTCAAAGTGCGATCAAGCAGAAAGGGTGTGACAGGATGCTGACAGGGTCAGGCTGGGGGCCTAGCAGAGCCTCCGCCTGCACTCTGTGGCACTCCTGTTGGCATGTGGGGCTGGACCCTTCCCAAAAGTGGTAAAGGGATGTACTGTCAGACACTGGTCAGGATTCTGCTGTGATGGCTCTGAGATGGAAAAGCTGGGTGCAGTAGTTACCATGGCCATCCTCTGAAACAAAGCTCAGGTTCTATGGCCTGCATTCCAGAGGGAGTTAATGAGCCAGAAACTGAGCACCCAGATCCACCTGTACAGTCCAGTCCCACCTGTACATTCTTGGGTTCCCGTTCACCCATGGTGTTGCCCACAGCACGGCTGTGTGTAGAGCACATGGGCAGCAAAGATGGTGCTGAGAGAGGTAGTTGAGTGGGCAGAGCCCGATTTGCATTACGTTTATTGCAGAATCAGACCGTGGAAGCTTAGGTGCATGATAGGGTGTTAACTTGACAGTGATCGGTTCCTTTCCTCCCCTGCCATGCCACCCACTCTTTTTTGCTTTAAAAAGGGCTTGTTGTGTGTTAATAAATGAGTTTTTCTGCTTGACTTGACTCTCCACTGTGTCTGATTGTCTCCCAGGCAAAGGGAGGCTGGGGAACCGGTGAGCTGCCACACTTACATTTCCTTGGACCCCGTCCATCTTCGAGGAACAGACAAAGACCCGACATCTGGCACCCAACTTGGGGCATGAAAGGAAAAGATGCTGGCCGAGGCTAAGCAGTCCCTCAGGGTAACTGAAACCCTTAGTATGGGTAATGCTATCTCACAGAAGAAGGAGGATGAGGCAACATTAGGCCTTAGGGAGTAATGGAGGACTTGGGAAGTGGGAAGGAAAAGGAATGGATCAAATTCGACCGAGAATGCACTGAAACATGCACAGTGGAAGCCCAAACAAGGGTGAAAGTTACCCCTCTGACTCAGGTGCCCCTGATGGTCTTGGCCCCCTCCCTATTCCCCTGATTGGAGTGGAGGTACCTCACCCTATGGGACCTCCGAGAGGGACCTGCAAGACCTGGACCCCTACCAACCTTCCACAGAGGGGCCAAGGGCTGGGGAAGTAACATACTCGGAGGCCTACCCTGCAAAGGAAGAGCCACCTGGGAGCCCGGATCCTAGGCCATAGGATTTGCTTCCCCAAGCATATCCAGTCAATCTGGCACCAGGAACTAATAGACACTTGGAATGGTATCCATGGGAAAGTAAGGACATTAAAGAGTGCTGCAAGGCAGTGGTGGAGGATGGCCCGAAATCTCCTTGGGCCCAGACCTTATTACAGGACATTGCTTATCACCCATGTGTCCTTAAGGACTGGCTGGATGTGGCCAAAGCCATCCTCACCAGTTCTCAGTTTATTAAATGGTGTGCTTTCTTTAAGGAGGAATGCAGAGTGTGGGTGGTGAATAACTGGCAGGTTCCACCCGAGATACCTATTACTTCTGCCATGTTAACAGAGACGCGGGAAGGGCACTCCACTGGGCCCAACAGGCCACAATACCTGGTCCGTACTGTGACCAGGCGAGGCAGGCAGGACTTGCCGCATGGTACAAACTGGATGATGGGCCTACGGAGTCCCCCAGAGCAGGAGTGAGACACAAACCTGGTGAGCCTCTAGCTGAGTTTGTAGACTGAGTCCAACAGAATATTAACTGCAAGCTGCAGCTAGGGAACCTCTGAGATCTGTTTGTAAAGCTGCTGGTCTGGGAAGGGATGAATGCAGACCACCACATGGCCTGTGCAGGATTGAGAGAGAGTTCCCTGAGCAGATGGATGGTGGCCTCGCAGGATGTGGGAACGCAACAGCACCAGTCCTAATCACTAACTTTAGCCTTACAGGCTCAGACATCGGCAATGACTGAGGCTATTACCCATCACCTGCAGCCCAGGGCCAAGGAACCCCAATACCATTGGGGAGAGGGACTTGTTTTAAATGTGGGCAGGACGGGCACTTTAAGAGGGACTCTTTACAGCAATCCCCCACCAACTGCCCCCTACACCCTGCCCCAGGTGCAGGAAGAGATACCATTCGGAAAAGGATTGTCAATCCAAGTTTGATTTAGATGGAAAGCCTTTAAACTAGGGTAGAGGCATTCTCCAGCCTCATTAACTCAAGGAGGGACACCCTCTGCTGCAAAGCCCAGGCAGCCTCGTGGCAGGATGACCCAGGCCCATTGGACCGCCCCCCTGGTGGAGGGACCCCGCCCTATAATGAGTATTCTCATAACATAGGTGGGAAGCAGTTTCACTGCTTAACTGACACTGGGGCAAATCGAACCATACTCAGGGAGGAGGAAGTGCCCTTGACTGGAAGCTTGCACCTGGGCCTCCGATATTGGGGGTAGGGGGCAACTCCCAGTCCAAAGAGATGGTCACCCTTATGAAATGGACTAACCCAGATGGAGAACAGGGAAAGATACTCCCTTTAGTGGCAAAGAACCTCACTGCCAATGTACTAGCTCAAAACATGCTAAGACAAATGATGCTGTGTTCACTACAGACCATGGAGCATCCTATGATGATATCCTGGATGGGGAAGAAGCACAAAGGCTTAAACAGGATCTAGAGAGAATTAAGGAAAAGGATTTTTTTAACTTTCATAATTACAGAGAAGAACATAGTGGACCCACTCGGGTGCACCCCCAATCCTAAAGGCCACTCCCCCACCCCAGTACCTCCCATTAGGTGGAAGCCAGGAAGCCCTATCTGGGTGGAGCAGTGGCCATTGACCAAACCTAAACTTGTAGCCCTCCAACTTCTGGTGGAGGAACAGAAAAACCTTGGGCACATACTCCCTTCTGTGAGTCCTTGGACACATCCCTATTTGTTATTCAAAAAGGCTCTGGGGCTTGGTAAAAGAAAGGATGGAGCTAGTAGGACCTCCCCTAAGAAGCAGGCCCTGGACTCCTGCTATACCTTCAGAATATACCTTGGTTGTGATTGATATTCAAGTTTTTTTAAAAAAAAATATCCCCCTGCATCCACATGACTGCGAGAAGTTTGCTTTCTCCATCCCTTCTAGCCCGGCCTTTTGCCAACAATACTTGGCCACACTTTTGGGTCCTATGCTTGGTTCAGATACCTCCCTTGTCTATGCCTACATGGATGATATAATCCTGGGGCACCAAGACCCAGGCTGCCTGGAGGGCCTTCTGGCCCCTGTTCTCGCCATATTAAAAAAGGGGAGTTTTACCATAGCCCTCAATAAAATTCAAAAGGTACCTCCTTTTAAGGTGTTTGGAACCCACGTTACCTTGTCTCAGGCCAAGCCCTTAAGCCTTTGCTGGATATTCCAGCCTCTCTGACCTTAACCCAACTTCAGAGCCTTTTAGGGAAATCATTTGGCTGTTGCCATAGGTTCCTGTCCCTAAAGATAGTTTGGTGCCCTTATTTGCCCTACTAAAAGACTGGATGCCCCACGAAGTTATTACAATTACAGACAGCCATCGGGCCATATTTTTGCAGTTCCAAGAAGCCCTGGATGCAGTTTCCCTGAGGAGGTATTCTATTTTTGACCCATTTACCTTTGGTTGTTTTGAGGTGTTACACTGATTTCTGCAGTTTTAATTCAAAGAGGGGAGCCATTAGAGTGGGTTCACACTCCCCTGAGGGGGCACACCTCGGGTGTACTCCCAGGCACACCAACTTGCTATTGTCAAGTGTAGGACCCAAGCCTAAAGGCATTATGGCTTGGATCCTCACTAAATTGTTTTTCTTTTTCGGGTGGCAGACGTTGAGTGGCTTAATTGAGCGAATGCTAGTCTTGCTCTCTCCTTGGAGGGGTTTCTAGGCCAAATTGACTGCATTGACCGGGAGCCTTTCCAGTCGCATGTGGCAGGCGCCGTGTCTTTTGGGAAAGGTAGTGCTGTCCAGACAGCAAAGCAAAAGCCTTGGCCTCATTCCTGCAGAACATGCAGGATTGGTTTTGTGAGCAGTTACTGAAGCATGATTGTGGGCTAGAGCAAAATGCCAGGCTGGCATCTTAAAGGACAGCAGTGTAGTGTTGTAGTTCTGGAGGTGGTGCTCTGAGCACTGGGTACTGTGCTTCATGTGGCAAGTCCTATGTCAGAAAGGAAGAATCCCAGAGATCGGTGGTGCCCTGGCCTGCCTTGCCCAGCCCTGAGGTCTGAGACTATGCCTGAGCTTGGCGCTGTCTTCGGGTGGGAGCCGGGCACAGTGGCTGGTGGTTGTGGGCAGGCTGGGGGAGGGACTGCCTGCAAAGGCTCCGGGAGGCAGTAGCTGAACCAAGTCTGAACAGAGAGAAAGGATTTTTGGCAGAGAACAGTGCTGAGAGTGTAAGCTGTACCTGAACAGGAAATCTGCTTGCCACAGTGTTGCACAGGATGGGACTCAGTCTCCCCTTCCTGAGGGGTACAGAGTGGCCCTGTCATGCAGCTCTCCCAACCCACCCCCATCTCCTATCTTGTTCTCTATGCTGGCCATATGGGAAAACTCTGGGTACTGACAGCAAGCTTGGGTATCTTGGGGCCGAGATCCCAGGGTGTCGGGGCCCAGGGTAGGCTGTGATGGGAATACCCTGCCCCTACAGACACCATCTACAATGAGGATGAGGTCCTTCTGGCCTCTAGCTGAGCAGTTAGGAACCATCACCAGCCTGGTGGGGGGCCCAGAGAATGTGCACTGCCTGCTGGTGAGTGGCATGTTCCCATCCCCAGGGCAAAGACAGGAGCCGTGGAGCCGTGTTGGGAGTGGGACGGGGTGCTGTCCTGGGGTATGGCCTCAGGGCTGGAGGGCTGAGCAGAACATCAGTGCCACCCCACTGACCCGCCCCTGCAGCCCCCACTGGAGTCACTGGCCATGGTGGAGGAGATGGTGGTGCAGGCAAGGTGGTGGAGTCCTTGTGGCCAGAGCCTTGTAGCAATGAAAGGGAATCCTGAATTAGGAAAACCATCCAAAAGATGGAATCAGGTAGGAGTTTAGTCTACTTTTTCCATGAGGAGGTGGTCAGGGTAACGATGTAGATTTCCTCCAGGTGACTGTCAGGCTGTAGCAGCAGCTGCAGAAGGGTCTCTCAGTGGCTCCAAGGGACTGTCACACCTCGTGCTGGGCTGTAAATTTCTACACAGACTGGTTAAGGATACAAGTAATACATAGGCTTGGTAGGGTGTGGCCCCACTAGTTTTAAGACTGTTCAGATGATAGCCCAGGACAAATTACCAAGATGACAACCTTTTTAACTAGATAGTTTTTTTTAAAAAATAAGGCTGATTTTTTAGGCAGGTATAGAGGGCTCAGGCCTGTATTAGTATTTTCCGTGTCTTTTTTTGTGTGTGTCTATTTTGTCACATTTTTTTGATGACTCTGGTCCCTTGTTTTATTTTTTTATTTTTTTTTTTTTTTGGTCCAGTCATGGGCCTGAACTCTGGGCCTGGAGGCTGTCCCTCAGCTCTTCAGCTCAAGGTTAGCATTCTACCACTTGAGCCACAGTGCCACTTCCAGTTTTTTCTTTTTGTTTATGTGATGCTGAGGAATCAAACCCAGGGCCTTAAGCATGCAAGGCAAGCGCTCTACCACTGAGCCACCTTCCCAGCCCTGGTCCCTTGTTTTAAAAAGTGGAAGATGGGCAAAGATTCATCTTCTGTAACTTCTTCAAGCTGACTCAGGAGGGTTGATCCTACCTACCCAGGATCCTATAACCTTAGTCTATTTTACAAAGAGGTTTACCAGGGTTAGATGTCATTAAGAAAAATATTTTAACTCTTTTTTTGGGGGGGGGTCCGGTCGTGGGGCTTGAACTCTGGGCCTGGGCACTGTCCCTCAGCTCTTCAGCTCAAGGCTAGCGCTCTACCACTTGAGCCACAGCCCCACTTCCGGCTTTTTTCCTTTTGCTTATGTGGTGCTAAGGAATCGAACCCAGGGCCTCATCCATACAAGGCAAGCGCTCTACCACTGAGCCACCTTCCCAGCCCCAAATATTTTAACTTTTGATAAATGCGGTACTTTTTTTTTTAGCTACAGCAGTGTAGCTTGTTTAGCACTTTGGTTTGTAAAAGCATCTTTAGAAGGACCTCTAGTGACCCTAACAATGCCTAAGTTACCTGTGCAGGCCTTTAGACAGATGTTAATAGAAACACACTCTCAGGTTTACAAACTTTTTTCTTGAGCAGATAAATTTTATGTAGCAGGAGTTAGCTCAAAAGTACTGCCTATTAGGGCTTTGGGCACATACAGGGGTTGGGATTTAAACCATCCCCCACATGTTATAACTTTAGCTTTTTAGTACTATCACAGATTAATGACAAGTTTCTGTCCCTACAAGGTAGATAGTCATGGACTTTAGGCATGCTTACAAACTATCTTCCCATGACCTCCTGGCTCTGACCAATTTTTGAAGGGTCATGCACAAATGACTCTGGGATCCGACATTTCTGTCATCTAAGCAGTGGCTTACTGCCTCTGGAGGCTCCTTCATTCCTCTTGTCCCAGGAATGACTTCTCTACACTGGGATAAATGCCTCATTGGTATTTCCCTTAGCTGGTCGCTGGACTTGAACTCGGGGCCTGAGTGCTGTCCCTCAGCTCTACAACTCAAGGCTAGCACTCTGCCACTATGAGTCCCAAAACAACTCTGCTTGCTCTTTCAGCATTCTGCTGGCTGAGTAGAGGTGACAGTCACACAAGGACCTTTTTCTGCCCGGGCTGGCTTTGAACCAGTTTGCAGATCAATGAGTCTTATAAAAAGCCACTTTACTCCAATTAAAAGCAACAAGGTGGTCAACATAGAAGTAGCTTTTAAGCATGCTCTTACCTGGAACTTATTAAGAGCTAAAGTTACATCTGACAAACTTATAAGACTCCTCTGTGCTTTGTTCTTGGCTTGCTGGAAACTTAAAAAACCTATAAGAGAAACTGGAATAGCAATTAAGCAATTATTTTCGTAATCTTAATTTTTCCACTTTGAGACAAATGTTAAGAACAATTTTACTTTTAAACTTTATACCCAGAAATGCATTCCTATTTTTTAAGCCTCCTATTAATCTCTTTTATTATTTTATACTTTAGTTTTTAGTTACAATAAAAAAAAAACCGTTAAAATCTTGAGGCCAAGTGTCACTTATTGTCTCTTGGCTGCTTGTTTTAAAACTGATACACATTAAAACTTTTAAATCAAATTACAATTTTTCCTTAATTCAAGAATTACAATCACCATCACTGTACCAAAAGCTAGACTTAACACCTTTATGACTTTTAAAAACATATCCTAATTGTAGAACATCATTGAAAGCAAGTCATATTATACAAATACATTTTTTAACCTTCTTTTTAAGTCCAAGGGGCAGTTTTAGCAATACTAAGCAGATGATCACATCACTAATTTTTACCATCATGTTTCTAGTATTTCTCTGTAAAGAAAAAGGACAGAACAAAGCTGGGCCACTTGGCCCCTCCTATGGAATAGGCAAGCACCTAGTCTCACTCTTTAGGGTAAGATGAACTGGGTTTGTGCCAGTTTGTCCTCTTTTACCATGTGTGGACTCCTCCCATGGCCCGTCCCACCATGTATGACCAGCTGAACTGCACTTTTGCCTGTTTACCCCTTGTCCCTAAAGATAGGTCTTTTGTTGGCTTTTAAGTTTTTTCCTTTTCTTATCTCTTGGTTTTTGAATGAAAATACACAGTTTTAGACAGACAGAACAGGGAATGTCTTTGACAGTGTTAAACAAACTTTTATTTTTAAACTTTTAATATTTATCCCCAAATTTTAGCCAAGAGAACTAAATTCCAAACAGCCAAGGCATTTTTGTTGAGCCAAATAACTTGATTACAGTGTAAACAGACTTATGCATTTTAAAATACCAGAATTTTTAATTTTCTAAGTTAAAAAATCCTTAAAAAGTCATTTAAAACAATGGCAAAATTCTTAAAAATTTTTGTAATGTCCAAAGCTCATAACCTTTTGAATTTTAAACTTAAACTTACCCAATTGTTACAGCATGCTGATAATTTTTCCATTGAACATGTTCACAAACACATACAAAATGCACACAGATCTTAAAGCGCGAAAAAATCAAAATCAGTTGTACGTACATTTAAAACTGGTATCAATTCTAAAACAGAACTAGACAAGACAACAACCAAAGGCTGAGTTGGGGGCTAATGGGCCCCCAGTTTATCCCTACCTCAGAAAACATAGCAGAAAATACACTGAAGTAAACAAGATAGACAAATGGCCACAAAGACAAAATCAGGTCTCAGTGAATGGCGCGACATCTCACCACAATTCACAAGTGGGACTCAAATCCACTTACCAGGGGACTCGAATCCCCTTTACTCGCCTCCAGAGGATTTTTCTTTTAGATTCCTGCAAACATTGACCCAGGGGCCTTCCAAGGTGGAGGAGAATTCCCAGTCATCTTGGGGCAAGTGAAAAAAGTCCCTAGCAGCCCTCCCCTCAGACTGACAGGTTCTCCCCCATACTCAGACCCCCTGGGCCAAGGCCCGAGGCTAAGATCTTGCTGGTGACACTTGCAGGTGGTCAGTGGCAGTTTCATCAGGCTGCGAATTCTCCCTGCCAGTCCTTTTAAGTTATTTTTAGATCCTCCAGATTTTTCACCCCTCACCACTCCTTTACTTCTGGATCCAGAGAGGGTGGAAAAGGTGGCAGTGAAAGGGAGAGAAAGGGTTCAGTTTAAAGTGTAAGTAACAAAGAAGGAGCTAGAGAGAAACAGATATTGAAGGGGTGTTAGCCAGCCTACACCGGGCTCTCCCATGAGGATGAATCTGAGAGAAGAAACATTCCAAGAATTCCAAAATACATACACACAAACATTGAGACAAAACACATTTACAGCATGCACGTTGTAGACTGTCAGACAGAAAGTGCTAGACTAAGGAGGGCCCAAATGTCCCCACTAGTGGATAGTTTACCCTGATGGGGATCCGGGGGATGTCTCCCACTGGTCCAGTTGGCTATCTTATAGCGCGTCCGCTAAGACCCTTGCCAACCCCAATACAGAACCTGCAGGCTACACAGATACCAGACAATTACAAAGCAGCAATGTTTTAACTTACAAGCCATTTGCATCATAGTGTCCCTGAATCCTTTTGTCCATTTTTTTTTTTTTTTGCTAAGTTTCTAAACTAATGACTCCTTACTCTGAGAACCAGGGGCATACTTCCTTGACAAAGCAAAAGAAACTCTCTAACTGACTCTGTCCAACTTTCACTCCTCGAGCTTGAAGCATGCCCTAAAGAGCCTGCACATATAATATACAGCTGTTAACTTGCCCCATAATTTCTTACTCCCGACTATATTATCACCCGCCCTTTTTCTCCAGACACGTCCTCTTACCTTAGCAGGGGCCTCTGCCTTGATGCCAGGTTTTCAGGTCCCTGTTCGGGCGTCACTTACCGGAGCCTGCAGGCAACAAAAGGGAATCCTGAATTAGGGGGCAAGGATGCGGAAAAATAAAGACTTAAGACAAAGGATGCGGTCGGGAGGTCTGCAGCTCAAGACTGCAAAACCGTTTATTTTTAACTTTCCCTAATATATACAATTAGAAGTCAAAAGGTAACATAAGGTTACAATAGTCCAGAAAAACAAGGAAAATTTCAGTAAAAACAGAGTGCAGTAAAAACAGGACAAGGTCAACTGGTAGAAAGTAAAACAAACTCTGCAGACATAGCAAAGCAACTCCAGGTACCTGGTGTTCTTCAAGAAAGCCAGCTCCTTGTATGTGCCTTCAAGTGAGCACCAGGGTCAAGATGACCTTTAAACTTTACTGTCGGCTCCCAACACCTTCTGGGCCATCTCCCACGAGCTCTAGGCCTCTGACCTCGAAGTCCACTTCATGCTGCTGGTGAAATGGCTGGTGGGGGTAACTAGTTCACCTCCCGCACCTCTGCTTGTGGCGTCTTCTCCGTCTGCTACCCAGGAGTGTCCAGCGCTGTGAAGGCAGAGCTCCCCCAGTGAGTCCCGGGCTCCCCTGCCACCACCTGCCCCACCACCCCTGTCCTGCCCCCTCGGGACAGCTCACCTGCTGGGCCTCAGTGGCAGTCCCCTCCCCCCCCCACAGGTTTGTGAATGCACAGTAACCCTACCTGCTGCTCCCTTGACCTGCCATGGCTGAAGGCCCCCCTCTTCCTCTTCCTATTATCCTGCGTGAAGCCTCCTATACTCTAGGCAGCAACAAGCATGGTGCCCAGGGGTCCACCCCCTCTGATCTCTCCTGGCTCCGAGTTCGTCCTGCCCAGCATGTCTCATCCCTCCTTCATATTGACCATAGTCACCAGGTGCCGCTGTGAATGAAGCCAAGTCAGGAGCTTGCTGTGAGCTCAGACCGGCAGGTGTGCGTCAGGTTAACAGGAGTCGGGGGTCCGGACACCACATGGCAAGGACACAGTGGACAGGAAACAATATGGTAGCGCAGAACTGAGGGTGCTCAGGAAGAAAGGAGGAGACAAATATGGAGAGAGACGTCCTGAATGTGCGAACTCTCCAGAAGTAACGAGTCCAGGGAGGGCTGCATGTCAGAGTGAAAACGGAAGGCTGTGCTTCCAGTGGACTGCAGGAGTGCATGGGGTGCAGAGCCTAACCTTGAGCTGAAGAGCTGAGGGACAGTGCCTAGGCCCAGAGCTCCAGCCCCACGGCCAACCAAAAAAAAAAAAGAGGAAAAGCGCGTGGAGCGTTGCTGAGCGCTGTGGGGGAGGGGAAGCACGGGGCGTGGGTTGTCTTGGATTTGGATCATGCTCAAGACAGAGTGTGAGGTGGGTGAAGGGTGGGGTGCTCCTGGGGAGCTGGTGTGAAGAGGGGGTGGGGTGGGGACAGGGAAAGCCTGCGTCCCCTCAGCAGGCAGGGAGCTGGTGGAGGGTGCGCGCTGCCCCTAGGCTACGAGGCTAAGTCCACATCCACGCTCTCCAAGGTAACACAGACAGGGAAGACCTCTGGGGACGGGAATACCAGGGGTCAAGAGAGGACCAGGTGTGTGTGATGTTAATAATGACACCAGACAGCTCTCCAAGGAGACCCCAGCATGTGTGTGCTGGGTGGAATGACTTTTGGCTGCATAAGGACATGGGCGTGGAGGGAATCTGGTTAAAGCCAGTGTGAGGGGAGGGAGTGCAGGGACAGCAGGGCCTGTGGTTCAAGCCTTTCTGTGGTGGGGTGGCTGTGGGAACTTCAGGATCAGGAGGAGGCGCCTAGCTCAGAGCCCACAGTCCACTCATCACCTGTCATAGTCCCTGGATGGCTCCTTTAGGCAGGCCTGCCACCTGCTTCCTTTCCTTTTCTGTGCCCATCCCAAGAATTGAACTCAGGGCCTGGGGCATGTCCCTGAGCTTTTGTGTTCAGGGCTGGTGACTGTCTCCAGGGCATCAGTGCTACTTCTGGCTTGCTGTCACCCTGAAATTCGTTCCTGAGAAGAAAAGGGTAGAGGTGGAGAGCCCTGGACCAGAGGCCCTCCTGTCATTCAGCACAGCAGCCCTGACCTGCACCCCAGATGCTGTGGTAAGGTGGCCTCACAAAAAGGGACATGAGGAGCACTGCAGGAAATTTCACAATAGCCAAGCAAGGGACTTTCTCAAGGAGCCTTCGTGTTGCAACAATAACTTTACATTAAAAACTGTGCTTTTTCAAAAGTACACTTAATGTCCTTGTTGAATTAGCAGAAAGTCTAGAAATATGTATCATAGACCACACAGGAAAAGAAACAGTTGTGAAAATAAATTATGTATAAGAAATAAACACGGACAAGACTAAGGGAGTAACTGTCAGGAAGGAGCCTTGATGTTTGTGGTCAGTGCTACACGAGCAGGACTTCCTTCCTTCTTTCCTTCCTTCCTTCCTTCCTTCCTTCCTTCCTTCCTTTCTTTCTTTCTTTCTTTCTTTCTTTCTTTCTTCTTTCCTTCCTTCCTTCCTCTTTGCTTCCTTCTCCTTCTTCCTTCTTTCCTTCTTTCCTACCTACCTTCCTTTGTTTCTTTCTTCCTTCCTTCCTTCCTTCCTTCCTTTTTTGCTGGCTTTCCCTCGCTCTCCTCGGTCTGTCTCTGTCTATCTGTCTATCTGTGTCCCTCATTCTCTCTTTCCTTCTTTGTGCCAATCGTGGGGCTTGAACTCTGGCATCTCTTCTATCCCTGGGATGATTTTGCTCAAAGGTAGTGCTCTATCACTTCAGCCAGAGCACCACCTCCATCTTTTTTTTCTTTTAGTGGTTTATTGGAAACAAGAGTCTCAGAGAGTTTTCTGCCTAGATTCATTTTGAACTGTGATTCTTATATCCCGCCTCCTCAGGAAATCAGAACACAGCCATCAACCACCACCATCCAGCTGCTATTTTCTTTCCAATTACTTTATTCTCCAGAACAGAAAAGGCTTTAAGAGTGATTTGCTTCATTGCATAGGGAACTATTAAAGAGAGAAAGAAAAAATCAAAAGACTCACAATAGAATTAGGAAAACATGTTAGGTGAGTTTAACCAGTTTATCTTAAACTTGACACCACCAACACATAATGGGGCAGATTCTCTGGAAGAAGTTGACATGATCTAATAAGCATTATTTCAAATTTTAACATTTCCACTTTCATATAATTTTGTGGGCCAGCAAAATAGAGACAGATGAACACACACACAGATATATAGCACACAAATGTGCATGTGTGGACATGTGTGCACACTTCTATCTCTCAGCAGATGACTTTTATCTAGGTGTGGAGATTGTTGAATGGCCAAGCAAAGTTCAGCAGAGATCCAAGCTTGGTGGTCCTCAGGAGAGGACCTGGTTCTTCTTTGTGCAAGTGAAGAGGAGGCTGCAGGGAGTGGAGTGTCCGCTCATGAGCAGGAAAGGACTGAGGGCTGGGAAACAGCCCATAGCAAATGCTGCCATATGGTGCAGCACAGGGCTGGGGTTGTAAATCACAGACATGCAAATCTGACAGATGAAGGACAACGTATAAAAGGAGACAAAGGCGCTCACCAGGAGGAGGACGCTTATGATGGCTCTGGACTCGAGAGAGGCTCTGGTGGAGACACTCGTCCTCTGGATGTGTCGCATTTTCTGCTTGTGTCTGTACAGGCCAAAAAGCATGGAGGTGCTGCCCCAGAGCATGAGCCCCAGACACAGAACATCAGGCACCGACAGTATGGCCATGTACAGCACATCAGCAGCTGGATCGTGACGCACGGAAGAACAGTATCCATAGGACTTTAAGCTCGTCATGTTGTCATGCGCTTTGGGTCCAGTTATGTACATAAGAAAAATAATGCTCACCAGGAGGAAGACCCCCCAGCTGAGGTAGATGGTGGAGACAATGTGCTTGTGGGCTCTCCCCTTCAGCCCTGCCCACCTGGAGTCCCCCTGGCTGATGCTGACAGCAAGGAAGATACTCAGGGAGCAAGTGCTACCCATCGACACTCCCCTGCTCACTCGGCAAAGATACAAGAACATTTTGCACCCCACATCATTGAAGAAAATTCTCCAGCCCCAAACCTCCATGGTTTGGGGAACACCCCTAAATAGAAGAGTTAGGAGGTTGGCCACAATTAAGTGCCTAAGAATCAAGTCTGTGGCTCTCATCCTGTTCCCCATGCAGGAAAGGAATAGATAATGGGAGAGAAGAGACAAATTACCCACAAACCCAACCACAGTCTGGCCTAAGAGGATCACCCCCATAAGCACATGGGCATCTCCCATCCTCTCTGTTCCTTGAGTCTCATCCAGAGGCTCTGGCCTGGGAAACTGAGGCCTGCATGGTTCCAAGGGAACTCAGCATTCTCCATCCAGCATTCAGACCACCAGAAATACTTTCCTAATGTATCTCATGTATTAGGAAAAATCCAATTCTATTCATCCATGGAGAAGAGGAAGATGACATGTTCATGGAAATGGGTGAGCCTGGAGAAATGGCATGAAAGGAAGGTGAGTCAGGTTCTGAGATGAAGACGGCTCCATTTCTCCTCTGTAGAATCAGATCTAAGATTCTAAACAAGCAAGGCTCTAGTGGTTCAAGCCTGTAATCCTAGCTACTCAGGGGCTGAGACCTTGGATTCCCAATTCAAAGTTAGCCCAGAGAAGGAAAGTCTGTGAGACTCTTTTCTCCAGTTAAGCACCAGCAAACCAGAAGTAGACCTGTGGCTCAAAGTGGTAGAGGCCTAGCTTTGAGCAAAATGGGTTCAAGGAACATGGGCAAGACTCAAGTTCAAGCTCTCTGACTAACTAAAGGAAGAAACTTGAAACATGGGTGACACATACCCATGGTCACATGCACTTATACCTCAATACACTGGCTGCGGGCGTGGGTCCTAGGTGTCACCCTTTCCTCAACACCGAGCCCATATTGCACAGAAGAAATACCAGGAAGATGAACCAGGTCTGTGGTAGGGATGGTGCGGGTGAAGGAAGAGGTGAATGACAGATAACGAGAGGGGCAATTTTAGGTTCAAATGCCATTCTAGAGTCGCTGATGTGAACACATCTTCCCCAGCCCATGGACATTCAGGATTCCTCCTCACTTGTCATAAACCAGGACAGACTCTGTTAGGAAGAAGAAGGGAGGAATCAACAGAGCTTGGGGGTAGGGGGCCTAGAACCCCAGTTCTTTTCACTGTCCTAGCCCATTCCTATCCTTTCCTGTGGCTTTGTTATGCATCCAGGATCAATGCAGAATCCCTGATCCTAAGGTGATACCTTACCCAGAGTTGGGAACCAGGGGTCTCTCCTGCAGGCTGTGCCTTTCCAGTGGCAGTGAACACAAGTGCTCGCCTCTTCTCTCAGGATGTGCATGGCAGGGCGGGTCATTTCTGAGATGCACATGGGCACTTCAGAGCTTCAGAGGGCTACTTAGATAGGAGTCCAGGAGGGTGGCAGCTGTGGTCGTCTCCCGCGGGAGTGGTGATTTTCCCTTCACCTGGGATGGCAAGCCAAGTTCTCAGTAAACTTTTTCTTTTCCCCCATGTGACAATTATCAAGACACTTTTCACTTTCTTGTGGGTGCTTCTCCAGGGGACAGGGGAGTGGTGCAGTCGCTTAATTCTCCTGGATCCCAGTAGGCTGGCAAGAGACACTAAGGCCTGAAGCGAGATGACTGTAAACAATCTCAGCGGTGTATAAGGCATGTGTCCCCAAAGATTCTTACCCAAAGTGTCTCTTCCCTTTTTTTTTTCCAGTTCTGAGACTTGAACTCAGGGTTTGGGCACTGTTCCTGAGCTGCTTTTGCTCAAGGCTAGCACTCTACCACTGGCGCCACAGCACCATTTGTCTTTTTTCATGTGTGTGCTGCTGAGGAATTGAACCCAGGGCTTCATGCATGCTAGGCAAGCACTCTACCCCTGAGCCACCTTCCCAGCCTTCCTCATCTCAGTCTCCTTTTGTTTTATCATCATATATGGTGTTAGAAAAGAAAAATGGAACCCTGTACTGATGCAATCTCAGGAGCCTGATATCAGAGAATCAAGGTGCAAAGCCAGCCTGGTGAAGAAAGCCCATGAGATTCTTATCTCCAATTCTTATCTCCACTCTCTGGTGGTAGAGTGCCTGTCTGGAATAAAAGAGCTCAGCAACAGCATCCAGGCCCAGAGTTCAAACCCCTGGACTGGCCCAAAAGAAAGAAAGAAAAAAGAATGAGACATATCTGTACAGGAATTTCTTTGACAATAATGGCCATTTTTTTCTTAAAATGTTTTCATCCCTAGAGACCCCATTTGGAGATTAGAAGTAAGTATTTCATGCATATTCCTGAAAGCAGGTTGATCTCTTTTCATACCTGGTCGTTTCTGAGGAGGTAGCTTCATTCTCTAATTCCCTACTCATTTTCATCATTAGCAGTGGTGATTTTGAAGCAGAAATTTGTCACTGTGCTCAGGAGAGGATCAGCAGTGACTCCTCACCCTGGGTTTCTGGTCTACCTCATTGCATGGACTCCATTCCTCACCTGGACCCTACTGGTCTTGCTGACAATTCCTCTGCCTTGTTTTTGTCTGTTTCAAGAACATGCATTTACCTTTCTGTGTCTGACTTCTTGCATTTCCCACAGCGATCTGTAGTTCTACACATGTGGCAGCACATGACAGGATTTCCTTCTTGTTCCTGGCCTATTCGTACTTTGTGATGAAAATAGGCTACATCTTTTGTGTGTGTGTGAAACATCTTTTTCTTAAACAGCAAAGCAGAAATGCAACACCATATTAAATATTTGTAAAATTAGGTGACAAAAGGGATGCAAAAGGGATGTTTGCAGTATGACTATTACATCTTCATATAGTTAAAGGCATTTATGAAATCTTACACTAACACATAAGATTATCCCATGATTAAAGTAGTTCAAATCTTATCACCATAAGCTATATTAGTGGATCTCGTTTCCTAGTATAATCTCTTAATATTACCGCTGATATTGATTGGTTTACCAAATGGAATCTATGAACTAAATTTTTAGAAATTGTTATGAGAATGCCTAAAATTCTACCAACCAATAAAAAATACTGAGCTTACCAATTATTATACAAATAAAATTATCTCATTCGTGATTCTAATACCAGTATACTCTTCAAGGAATTTGGTAACAGTTAATTGACTAGGTACAACAAATAAACCTTGCAACCAAACCCTAGAGTTGGAATAGCATAGCATGTGGTGTATGTAAGATCAGTCAAACTTAACCCATTTTCATATATTTTTATATATATATATATATATATATATATATATATATATATATATATATTCACTGGAAATCTGTTCTGTGCCAGAGACAATACAAATCTGGAGTGAAACCATTTGGAGTTGGTTGCTACATTTATCACATTATTCATTACCTATTTCTATGTATTCCTCCCAGACTTTCTACTTCTAATCGATACATAACCAAAATTCTTTTTTTTTAGAGGAGGGGTTCCGGTCATTGGGCCTGAACTCTAGGCCTGGGGGCTGTCCCTCAGCTCTTCAGCTCAAGGCTAATGCTTTACAACTTGAGCCATAGCACCACTTCCGGCTTTTTTCTTTTTGCTTATGTGGTGCTGAGGAATGGAACCCAAGGCCTCATACATGCAAGGCAAGCACTCTACCACTGAGCCACCTTCACAGCCCATAACCAAAATTCTTATCTTTTCAGATAGCAAGTGAGTTATTTGGTGCAAAAGTAAGCTGGTTTTTTGTTTTTAAACAGATCTCAATTTGATAATTTAGTTTCAACTTAAAATCCTCTTTATAGCCCAAATCTGTTTTCAAATGGTTAAAGAGAAACCACCACTCCTATCTTATTATTAGAAAGTACAACTGACAAACTTTAGGCAAGGTTTTGGTTAACTTCAGGACTTACAGATCAGATTACTGTCCGGTGATTACTACTCCAAGCACTTTTACAAATGTGAAACTATCTTGACTTAGGAGAAGGTAAATGGGGAGGATGAGGCAGATGGAGGAGAGGCACACAATGGTGAACAGGTACATACATACAGCTGTGCATCCAGTACATGATTTTGGTCACATTTTCACAACATGGTTATTTTCTTGTATATCTTACTAAGTAAGCATGTAATAAAAGCAAATTCAAAAAAACATTCATTTTCAAGTTTCATAAATATATGCAATTCTAATTATAAAGTCTCTACAACACATCTGCACATTTTCTTAGACTAACATAATACCCAGACTCATGAAAGTCCCCTGTTAAGTAGTTAATTTTGCCTAGATTTGAAATTATTTTTATAAACATTCAATGAAGCCACAAACAAAGATACTGTAACGTTTGGAATCTTTCCAGGTTTTAAAGGGGGGAGAGAAGGAGGGTGGGGGAAGGGATGGAGAGAAGGAAAAGGAGAGAGAGAGGGAGAGAGAAGCAGCAATTCCGTAAATGAGAGGGGAACTCAATCCCTTACTTTCTTTTGCCTTTCATGTCAGTTGTTTGGAAAACACTAGAAGCAGACATGAGGTTTTCTATATATTGTCCAAAAACGTGGTCTCCTGATTTTAGCTTCAGGATTTCTTCCTTAACTGCATCTACTCTTGCTGAGAGATCTTCAAGTGTGTGTTGGAGTTCCAACACTTGATTCATGTCGTGCTTTTTCCTCCAGTTCCATCTGATTTTCAGCATCAACATCCATGTCAACGTTCATCATCCTGGACACTGAACTGTGCCTCAGACTGAAAAATCCTGATGAAAGGTCCTCAGAGGCACCCGGAGGGGTGGTATCTCAAGATCATGCCTCTGGCCGGGGACTCCAGCACTGACTGACTAGGCTACATCTTCTTTATGCATTCATCCACAGTTAGGCCTCTGACTCCAGTGCTCTAAACCTGGCTGACTTTGCTCCACATGACCATGTTCAGTTTCACTCATTTCTCTGCAGACACCATGGAGCTTCTGGGTTGTTTCTTGGCTGTGGTGAATAGTGCCACAGTAGATATGGTGTTCAAGGACCTACATATTCTTGAGAATATGCCTAAATATTTCATTTTCTATTGTTTTTTTTTCTGTCCATTGTGGGGCCTAAACTCTGGGCCAGAGTGATGTTCTTCAGCTCTTCAGCTCAAGGCTAACATTATACAACTAGAGCCACACCACTACTTCTGGCTTTTTCTGCTTAGGTGATGCTGAGGATTTGAACCCTGGTCATCATGCATGCAATACAATCAGTCTACCACTGAGCTACTTCCCAGCCCCTCATTTTCTATTCTTTTTTTTTTTTTTGGTCGGTAATGAGGCTTGAACTTGGCCTGGACACTGTCCTTCAACTCTTCAACTCAAGGCTATGGCTCTAACATTTGAGCCACAGTGCCACTTCAGGCATTTGCTGCTTATGTGGTGCTGAGGAATCAAACCCAGGGCCTCCTGCATGCAAGGCACTGAGCCACTTTCCCAGTCCCTTTTTTGCTTTTAAAGACAGGGTCTCAACTCTGTAGTCCAGGCTAGCCTTGAACCTAGTATCCTCTTGCCTCAGCCTCCTCAGTGCTGGCATTTCAGGTGCACATCACTAAGCCCAGCTGCATTATTTACCTAACTCTTCATCAGTTCCATTGTGATCCTAAAGAGATGCATAATGCCTTGATGAGAGGCTCATCTGCAGGGAAGCTCTCAGTCACTCTTCGCCTTCCCGGGATGTGGGGCCTACTCTTCACCTCAGTGCAGCTTCCTGGTCTGCCATGCCCTGGGGGAGGAGGCCTTCTGGGCCTACCAGGGTTAGCTGGTCTCAGTGATGTCACTGCACTCAGCGCATGTGATGTCATTGTTTTCCATGCACTGGAGCTAGGCAGGAGAAGCACACAGGGAGGGTTTGCAGTCCACTGCAGTGGTCGCAATTGGAGCTTTGGGGTTAGGAACCTGTATACACAGGCTGGCCTAGGCGGGTGTCCCTTGCTCCCAGCCTGGTTTCCTCAGAGGAGGGAGGGTCTCCCTGCTGCTTCTCTCCTCATGTGAACACATGACGAGAATTTGATGCCCCTGTTCTCTGGGGCTGCTGGGAAATAGCCTCACCCAGTGGCTTACATTCACAGATACTATGGGGATCCACTCTGAGCTCCTCTCCTCACTTCAGGCCCAGTTATGGTTCTTGATTTTCTTGGGCTTATGGGTGTATCCTCAGCCTCCCCCTGCCTCTTCCCAGACTGTGCCCTCTGTGTACTGAGTCTTCTCCAGCTTAGGAGAAGACTTAGGGGTGCTTAGGAGGACACTGTGGTTGGCTCTAGGACCGACCCTCAATTCAGAGTAAACTTAACATGCGATGTGGAAACACTCACCAATATACACTACTTTCCTGTTCACTTACACTGTCATGGGACTGGGAACTAGCTCACAGCCCATGTGTAAAGACAAACAAAATTCCCTGATTTTTCTCCACATTTCCAGCACAGTCCACAGAAAAGCTTTGGCTCTGAAAATTGTGATCGTTTCTCCCCAGTAGAAAGCAAGCATTTCCTTTTTTTTTTTTCTTTTTTTTATCTGAGATTAGAACTTCAACTGGGTATCTGATGCTTTTGCTCACTGGCTGGTGCTCTACCACCAGAGCATTTCCTTATGCAACAGCAGACACAGCCCGGCCCTTCTAATTTGGTTCAGTTCTCACCCTAATTCCCCTGCTACAGATGTGAAGGCCCAGGTTGCTTGCTGTGTTTCTGACTCTGCCCCCACATGCAGCTGATCAGCTCAAAGGAATCAGGACCAGGGACAAATCCTCATGGGTTCACCATAAAGGATGCTACTGAAAAGATGTGTATGGCAATGCCCCGGGAGCCGAGTGTCTTGCCTACACTCCCTACACTCCACAAACCCTCACATCTTCAGCTCTCTGGAAGCTCTCCAAAACCTCTCGTTTTGTTCTTTTTTTTTTTATGCAGACTTCATTGGATGCGGAAGACTGTGTCAAAGTGTGATCAAGCAGAAAGGGTGTGACAGGGTGCTGACAAGGCCAGGCTGGGAGCCTAGCAGTGGCTCCACCTGCACCCTGTGGCCCTCCTGTTGTCACGTGGGGCTGAACCCATTCCGTAACGGGTCTTGGGATGTACCATCAGACACTGGTCAGGATTCTGCTGCAATGGCTCTGAGATGGAAACGCTGGGCACAGTAATTACCATGGCCCTCTTCTGAAACAAAGCTCAGGTTCTATGGCCTGCATTCCAGAGGGAGTTAATGAGCCAGAAACTGTGCACCCAGAACCACTTGTACAGTCTCAGGTTCCCATTCACCCATGGTGTTGCCCACAACATGGCTGAGGTTGCCCCTCTGTTGTCATTGTTATTTTGAGAAAAGATTTTACTATGGTTTTGAAGTCACGAATCTTCCACATCAGTCCACTGAGTACTGGGATTACAGGTGTGCATCAGCATACCTGACTTTTGTTTTTGTAGTAATACTATGCTATTGTTTGTTCTCTCATCATCACCATTAGCCACAAGTCTTGTGTTTAAATGCCTGCTCCGCCAGCCATCCTCTTACTTCTGTGAGCTGACCAGAGGTTCTGCTTTATGCTGTGCCTCACAGGATTGACGCTGTGAGCCAGCTTAGCACCTTGTACAATTGCTTTGAGGGTTCAGTGAGGTCGCAGGTGTGTGTGCCTTGTCTAGGGCCTGGCCCAGAGCATGCATGCGTGCATGCTAGGCTGTGGCTGCTACTAAGTGGAGTATGTGGTGTAGTAGCCAGTGGTGGGCAGCGTGTCTGATCTTAAGTGAACTCGGAAAGTGCACTGTTTCTATTGAACTGTGAGCTCCAGGTCAGAGGAGGGCATGGTGGGTGTGCTGAGCGTCTGCTCCCAGCACTGTGGAGCTCTCTTGAGTCTGGGATTACTGACATTCTCCCTCCTTGTTCTCTCCTCAGCTTCACCTCAACAGCATCAAGAAGCTGTCCACCATCGCCTTCGCCCTTGGAGTGGAAAGGACTTGAAGTGAACTCCTCCCCTTCCTTACAGGTGGGTACTCGTGGGGCCCAGTGCAGTGGGGATGCCTGGAGATGGCTTCTGCTTAATAAGAGAAGCCCTTGGCAGAGGCCCTAGATGATGGGGTACAGAGGCTGAGGGGCAGGTAGACAAGCTTTATGTACTGCAGGACTGTGTTGAGGGGAATGCTGAGGAAGAGAAAGGTGGAGGCAGGATGTCCTCTTGAAAGTCTGCTGGAAAGCAGCCGCAGACCCGGAGTGAGACTCCCAGCCTGAGACCTGCTTCGGGCTCTGCCAGGTGGACACAGTCGTGTGACTCGTACTAGAGACATGGAGAGCGTTCAGTCCGTTTAACACCTAAGTGTCAGCTGGGAGGACAGTCTCATCAGACAATGTTCTGCCTGCATGGGTGGAAAGAATTGGGGCTTGGGATGGGGGGAATGTGGAAGCTTCAGACCAAGAGCTGCCAGGTATCTAGACACATGGGGCTCAGAGCTCCAAGGGATGTAAGGTCCCTTCTTTGGACTTGCTGCCTGGGAGCATCTCCAGTTGCATGTGGCAAGTGCCATGTCCGTTGGGAAAAGGTGGTGCTGTCCAGACAGAAAAGCACAAGCCTCAGCCTCACACCAGCAGAACATGCAGGATGGTTTTGTAAGTGATTACTGCAGCATGATCGTGGGGTAGAGCAAAATGCCAGGCTCGCATCTTAAAGGACAGCAGTGTAGTTTCAGGGTTCTGGAGGTGGTGCTCCGAGCCCTGGGTGCTGCGCTTCTTGTGGTGAGTCCTAGGTCAGAAAGGAAGAATCCCAGAGATCGCCAGTGTCCTGGCCTGCCCTGCCCAGGCCTGAGGCCTGAGACTGGGGTTGGGCTTGACCCTGTCTTTGGGTGGGAGCCGGGCACAGGGGCCAGTGGTTGGGGGCAGGCTGGGGGAAGGGGACAGCCTGCAAAATCTCCAGGAGGCAGTAGCTGAACCGAGTCTGAACAGATAGAAAAGGATTTTTGGCAGAGAACAGTGCTGAGAGTGTGAGCTGACCTGAACAGGAAATCTGCTTGCCACAGTGTTGCACAGGATGGGACTCAGTCTCCCCTCCCTGAGGGGTGTAGGGTGGTCCTGTCACTCAGTGCTCCCCCACCCATCCCCAGCTCCTATCTTGTTCTCTGTGCTGGCCATATGGGAAAACTGTGGGTACTGACAGCAAGCCTGTGATCTTGGGACCGGGATCCCAGGGTGCCGGGGTCCCAGGGTGGGCTGTGATGGGAATGCCCTGCCCCTATAGACACCATCTATGATGAGGATGAGGTCCTTCTGGCCCTGGCTGAGCAGCTGGGAACCTTTACCAGCCTGGTGGGGAGCCCAGAGTACGTGCACTGCCTGTTGGTGAGTGGCATGCGGGGTCCTTGTTCTCATCCCTGGAGCAGAGACAGGAGCCATGGAGCAGGGTTGGTAGGGGGGCTGGGTGCTGTCTAGGGGGATGGCCTCAAGGCTGGAGGACTGAGCAGAGCATCAGTGCCACCCGCCCCTCCCCCGCCCCTGCAGCCCCCACTGGAGTCGCTGGCCACGGTGGAGGAGACAGTGCTGAGGGACAACGCGGTGGAGTCCTTGTGGGCCATCTCCCATGAGCACTTGCCCTCTGACCTCGAAGCCGATTTCATGCCCCTGGTGAAATGGCTGGCGGGGGGCGACTGGTTCACTTCCCACACCTTGGCCTGCGGCCTCTTCTCCCTCTGCTACCTGTGAGTGTCCAGCGCTGTGAAAGGAGAGCTCTACCAGTGAGTCCGGGGCTCCATTGCCACCACCTGCCCAATTGCCCCTGTCTTGTCCCCTCAGGTCAGCTCACCTGCTGGGCCTCAGTGGCAGTCCCCTCCCCCTCCCATGTGAGTATGAATGCGCAGTAACCGTACCTGCTGCTCCCTTGTCTGCCCTGGCCAAAGGCCCCCCTCCTACTCTTCCTCCTATCCTGAGTGAAGCCTCCTATGCCCTGGGAAACAACCATGGCACCCAAGGGTCCACGCCCTCTGATCTCTCCTGGCTCCTTGAATTCTTCCTGCCCAGCGCCAGTCTAGATCCCCAGGTACTTACAAAACCTCTGTTCAGATGACACCCCCATGGTGGGATGGGCCGCATCTTCCAAGCTGGGGGAGTTCGCCAAGGTCCTAGAGCTGGACAACGTCAAGAGTGAGATCATCCCCATGTTCTCCAACCTAGCCTCTGATGAACAAGTGGGTCCCTGCTCCACCCTTCCTCCTCCCCACTTTTCCCCCTCCCCCATTCCGCCACTGGGCCCTCTGCCCTTATGCCCCATGGACACTCAGCACTCCTTCTGCTCCCCAGGTCTCTGTGCGGCTGCTGGCGGTGGAGGTGAGTGTGAACATTGCCCAGCTCCTGCCCCATTAGGACCTGGGGGCCCTGGTGATGCCCACACTGCGCCAGGTGGCCGAGGACAGGTCCTGGCATGTCCGCTCCATGGTGGCCGACAAGTTCACTGAGGTGCGTGAGGCCTGCAGTGCACATGCAGGGCCAAGGCTGAAGGGAAGAGGGACGCGTGTCTGTCCTGCATGGGAGCGGGCAGCCTGACGTCCCTGGGCAGAGAAGCCAGGGCTGGATCTTGGCAGGGTCAGGGGGGCACATTCACTGGGAAGCTGTCACTCGCCCTGCTTTGTACACAGCAAGGACCTGGAAAGGTGGGAAAGTGAAGCTCTCTGTCCTGAGCTCCAAGGGAGACTCTTGTCCTGCCCAGGAGTAGAAGCTGCAGACAGACAAGGAGCTGAGGTAGAAACAGGACTGCCCACTCGCACTCCATACCAGTTACACTGGTAAAAGAGCATGAGGCCCTTGGGGAGCTACCCTTGTGTGTGCCCTTAGTGTGGACCCATCGGCTCTGGTGGTGGTCTGGAGCAAGCGATGGTCAGGAGCAAGTGTAAGGCATCTCTGGCAACCAAGAAAAGGCAGAGTCACTAGGCACACATTCATCCAGACGTGTGTTCATACTGGCAACTAGGGCTGTGAACTGGGGTCTTGTGCTCGCTGGGCAGGTGCCCCCCTTCTTGAGGGACACCCTACACTTTGGATTTATTTTTTTGCTAGGATCTCCACATTTGCCTAAGCTAACCTTGGACTCCATTACTCTAACTCTGCCTCCTGTATAGCTAGCTAGATTGTAGGTGTGAGCTGCTGTGCACAGCCCATTTTGTACATGTGTACTGTTATTATAGAAGGGATATACAGAAGGATTACAATGGCATGCATGAGTCAGAGAATGAGGACATTTCCTTTTGTACAGTGAGTGTCCGCTGTTCTCTCATTCCCTCCCAGCCCCTCCCTCCCATCTCTACCCACGAGTTGTGCAGTTCACATTCATCGGTGTCCTGTGAGGTCCATGGATGCACTTTTCTTTCTATCCTTTTTCCCTCCCTGTACCCTCCCAGTGATAACATGAGAACAGACTCTTTATCAGATAAAGAACACAGAAGTATCAAAAGCTAAACCCAAAAAATATATGTGTATTTTGTTTCCACATCTTGGGTTTTGTTTTATATATTTTATATAAATATGAAGAGACACTTAGGCATTGGGCCTTTGTGATTCTCTCCTAAGACTACTCTCCTTTGGTCTCACTGTGTGTGAGTCTCTGGAATCCTGCGGCATTTGTCAGATCCCAGTGCATTTTAGATCTAACATCCTTATATCAGAGAGAACGTGCACCATTAATCTCCAGTCTTGACTTACCTCACTTCTCAGGATTTGTTCTAGTTCCATCCATTTCCTTGCAAATGTCATTATTTTATTCTTCCTAATGACTGTGTAAAGTACCATTGTTCACATTTTGTGGGTCCACTCATCTACTGTGGGGCATCTGGGCTGTTTCCATATCTTGGCTATTGTGAGTACTGTGGCAGTGAACATGGGTGTGCAGGTGTCCTTGTCATGATGCTCAGTGTAGATGCCCAGGAGTGGGTGGGAGGGAAAGTCTGTGTGTAGTATTTGGAGGAACCTGCAGACTGCTGTGCTGAGTGGCTGCACTAGTTCACATTCCTACCAGCTGCACAGTAGGGCTCCTTTTCTCCACATCCCCACCAGCATTTGTTCGAATTCACAATGCTGGCCAATCTAACTGGATTAAGATGGAATCTCAGGGTTGTTGTGCTGCCCAGAGATGATGAGCATTTCCTCATGTGTTTCTTTGCCATTCTTCCCTCTTCTGAGGAGTCTCCTTAGCTCCCCTGCCCATTTAGTGACTCAGCACACTATATTTTAGTATAAATGTAAAAGCAGGAGACTCTGCATCGCTGGCATGTTTGTGGATCAGGTCACAGAAAGCCCCACTTGGGATAATGTGAACTAAGGTCTGTGTTTTGGCGCACGCTGCTGGAGACGAGGGCTGGCTCTGGGGAGAGCAGCCTGCCCCATCTCCACACCTGCACCGCTTCCACCTAGATTTTGGCCTCAATAGCTGAAAGAGGCTGCCAGACCCCCATTCACTCCACACACCCCGCCTCTTCCTGGTTCTGGGTTTCCAGCTCCAGAAAGCAGTGGGGCCTGAGATCACCAAGACAGACCTGGTGCCCGCCTTCCAGAACCTGATGAAGGACTGTGAGGCCAAGGTGAGGGCCGTGGCCTCCCACAAAGTGAAAGGTGGGTGCCCATGGCCCATGCATAAGGAGGGGGGCTAGGGTGGAGGTGCAGTGGGCTCCATCTCATCACCCACCCTGGTCCGCAGAGTTCTGCAAGAACCTCTCCGCAGATTGTCGGGAGATCGTGATCATGACCCAGATCTTGCCATGCATCAAGGTAACTGGTTTGGCGGAGGGAGTCAGCTGGACAGGAAAGAGGGCACAGAACAGGCTGTGGAAATGCCCTAGCCACCTGGGTCACAGGCTGCAGCCAAGGAGATTGAGGCATGGACCCTGCAGCCCACATTCTTGCCCCCTGTCAATCATGTGCAGAGAAGGCTGAAGCAGGTCACCTGGGGCCTCCTTCCCTTCTCCCTCCCAGGAACTGGTGTCAGATGCCAACCAATAGGTGAAGTCAGCCCTGCCTCTGTCATCATGGGCCTCTCTCCCATCCTGGGCAAAGACAACACCCTCGAGCACCTCCTGCTCCTCTTCCTGGCCCAGCTGAGGGACTAGGTGAATCTCCCCTCCCCTAGCCCCCTGCCAAGGTGATTGATGGCTATCATGGAGTCCAGCGGGGGGGCTTCTGAGCTGAGTGATGAGTCGATGTGTGATGGGTAAGCATGTATGTGTGGGGTTGATCAGAGCTCACAATCTGGGAGGCAAAAGCAGTTCAAACTCTTTCTGTCATGGAGCACCTGCTGTGTTTGCCCCGGCCCTGCTGGATAGTGGGAGCATGGCATGGATGAGGCTTGCCCTGGAGGCAGGGCTGTGCTCTGGTGGGATCTCATGTCAGTGGAGGGAGTTGAGGTGACAGGAATGAAAGGGGCAAGTCTCAGTACTGGTGGGCCAAGTGCCATGACTCCGCCCTCCTGACTCCAGCCTCAATTGGGTCCTGACACAGCTGTCCTGGGCAGAGCTGGGGCTCACCTTTCTTCTCCCATTGTGTTATTTTTCCTCATGATTCCTGCAAGTTCTCTCAGAATGACTGCAGGTGTCATATGATGCCCAAGCCTCCATCACTTAAGTGTGGCTCTGTATGTGGTCTTGTCACTGTGTCCCTGGGGACAGGTTGGGGCTGGGCAGTGGCCCTGGGGAGATGGAAGGTCTGTAGGGTGTTGCTGTGGGTTGGCACTCCCCTCCCTCCATTCTGGGCCGCCTTTGGGCCAGGCATCACTGGAGCGCCATCCTCTGCAGTGCCCGGAGTTGCGGCTGAACATCATCTCCAACCTGGACTGCGTGAACAAGGTGATCGACAACCGGCCAGCTGTCCTAGTCACTGCTCCTCGCCATCGTGGAGCTAGCCGAGGATGCCAAGTGGCGGGTGCGGCTGGCCATCATCGAGTACATGCCCCTGCTTGCTGGGCAGATGGTGCATGATCCAGGGCATGCCCGGTGTGGTGGGGAGGGGAGAGGAGGCAGGCCAGACTCCCTCACCCCCTCTCCTATGGCAGGGAGTGGAATTCTTTGACGGGAAACTCAAATCTTTGTGCATGGCATGGCTGGTGGACCACGGTGAGTCCTGCCAGAAGGAGCTGGCAGCCAGTGGGTGGGGCCACGCAGCTGTTCTGTCTGTGCCCTGCCCCCCGCTGTTGGAACCCTGGGGAAGGCTGGCACTGAGCCATGACCCACTCTAAAACTCCCCCATGGAACTTCCTGTCCCCCTTGCAGTCTATGCCATCCATGAGGCAGCCACCAGCAACCTCAAGAAGCTGATGGAGAAGTTTGGGAAGGAGTGGGCACATGCCACCATGATCCCCAAGATGCTGGCTATCTCCGGACACCCCAACTACCTGCACTGCATGACCACCCTTTTCTGCATAAACATAAGTGTGGCCCGCACCACACCTGCACCCAGGTGCCAGCTTGCCAGGGGAGGGGCACGGCCGGCCCCACCGTGAAACCAAGCTTGGGAGTGGAGAGGATGGAGGCCAGGGCCAGCAGTACACTTCTGGAGCTGGGCGGGCTCCAGGCCTCCGGCACCCTTGGCCTGGGTGTGGGTGAGCTGGTGTGAGACACATTGTTGGCTGGGTGTTCAGAGTTGAACTGGTTGTAAATCATAGTCGCGGGGAGGTGTTGTCAGTTGTGCACATCATTTCCATGCCGGTGAGGATTGGCGTAGCCTCGCCACCCGGACCCAGGTGCCAGGCGCTGCCTGTACTGATCGTGTGCCCATGCTTGGCCAGGTTCTGTCGGAGGTGTGCAGGCAGGACATCACCACCAAGCACATGCTGCCCACCGTCGTGCACTTGGCTGGGGACCCCATCGCCAACGTCCGCTTCAATGTGGCCAAGTCCCTGCAGAAGATCAGGCCCATCCTCCACAACAGGTGAGCTGGGACTCGCTGTTCTTATGCTCCTCTCCAGCTACACTGTTTCTTCCTTTGTGGTGATTCTGAGGGTTGACCTCGCCAGGCAAGCATTCTGCCACTTGAGCCATGCCCCCAGCACTTTTTGCCTTTGTTATATTTCACAGAGTGCATGTGTGGCCCAGGTTGCCTGGTCTGTGCATGCTGCTCACACCGCTAGGATAACGGGGGGTGCCAACACGCCCAGCTATTGCTAGGGCTTCCTCAGTGACTGGGATTCCAGATGTGCACCACTGTGTTCAGCTGCCACTGCTGCCTGCTGCTTCCTCCCAGTGTCGGCTTCACTGTAGACTGAGGAGTCAGCAGTGGCTGTGGTGAGCCTTCTGGGGAGGGGGATGTGAAGGGAAGGGAGGGGAAGGATGGCTCAGCATCGCTAGTCATCTGGAGATGCAAGTTGTAATTCCCCAAGGGGTGGCCAGGCCTGAACTGAGTTCCCAGCTGTGGGACCCATCAGCTTCATGTCCGGCCCTTTCCCCTCTGCTTCCAGCACCCTGAAGAGTGAGGTCAAGCCGGTCCTGGAGAAGCTGACCCAGGACCTGTATGTGGCCGTCAAGTACTTTGCCCAGGAGGCCTTGACCAGGGTGAGTTGGGGGTTGGCGGGCGGTGGCATGTAGGAGGGGTGGTGGTGCCCGGACAGGGGCCCGGGAGGGCCAGAGGGTGGCAGTGCCAGGCAAGGGATAGGGGGCCAGACAGGCAGTTGGATGGGGAGAGGGTGGTGGGGCCTGGGCAGGGGCGCAAGAGGGCCAGGCTGGGCTTCTGAGCCGGCCCATTCCTGTTCCTCCAGTTCTGTCTCTTGCCTGATACTGGAAGAAGAGCCAGTGCTTGGGCCTTCAGTGCCAGCCTCTGGCCCACCCTCGGCTTAGCCCTCTCTGAGATCCTCCCTCACGGAGCCAGTGTGTCCCTGACAGCCCTCCCTGTGCTTGGCTTGATCCCAGACCTGGCCCCACACACCTTCCCTGAGCTGCCTGGGGAGATGGCGCCCGGCCCCCTCCCAAAGGCTGAGGGACACGCAGTGGGATGGACAGCAGCCAGGAGGAAGGCGGCACTCCTGCCCTGTAGGGAGAGAATCGAGCATCCGGGTCACTGCCTCTTGTTGCTGACATGGGGACCCCATCCCCACCTGCCTCCCACCTCCCTCCCCTTCCTGCCGCCCAACCCCCCCCCCCCAGGTGGTTTATTTGTGTCAACTGTATTGTTTATATTTTATTCCTTTTTTCCCTCTCTTCACAAAAAAATAAAGGTGTAGAAACAGTCGGACCTCAGGTCTTAGTGGGAGTTGGGGGGAGGGTCCTGGGGCCTTGGTCTCTGCCCTTTTCTGTGAGGACACTTAGTTCTAAGCAGTCACGCTGAGTGTTCTGACCCCTAGGCATGCTGCCTGCTGTGGCAGAGCTGGCTAAGGACCCGGGCTGCCTTTGGAGGCCCTACTGTTCACATCTTCCTATTATTCACATCCTCCTACTGCTCAAGTCCTCTTACTGTTCACTGAGCCACACCCCTGCCCTGGGAAAATCAACCATTTTTTTGATGAGCACATAGCACTGTCTCAAAGCCTGAGTTTCACACTGGGTACCTCAAGCATGCCCAAGGCCCCTGTGGTTGAGGACATCACTATGAGCTTTATATCTTTTTTTTTTTTTTTGGTTTCTCATGTGGATTGAACTCTGGTCCTGGTTGCTGTGCCTCAGCTCTTCAGCTGAGGGCGAGTGCTCTACCACCTGAGCCACAGTCTCACTTCTGGTTTTCTGGTGGTTTATTGGAGATAAGAGTGTCATGGACTTGCCTGCCCTGGCTGGCTTTGAACCATGATCCTCATATATCAGCCTTCTGAGTAGCTAGGATGACAATAGTGAGCCATTGGCATGAGGCTAGATTTTTGTCTTTTAAAGTCTGGATTCTACCAGAGAAAAACAGATTTACATTTCTTGTCTGGCCTGTTTTCCTTCCCAAGATGTATGATGAATTCCAGTTCCATCCATTTTCCTGCAGTTGCCATGCTTTGTTCTTCATGGAAAGCTGTTTTTTAGGAGAACAGACAAATATACAAGATAGAAAGGAGTAGACGGCAAGAGAAAGTATATTAAAAATTTGGAGCTATTTGGTGGTGGGAAATTGATATACAACATAAAGCTGACAGTATTTTCTGGATCTGTATATACCTGCCTGAACTGTAAAGCAGTGACCCAGCTCTACCTTGTGCCTGTCAGCTAGGAGGGAGAGCTGGCCTGGCCCAGTTATAAACAAACACTGCATAGAGATGACACTTCACCAGCCAAGCCTGAAAACTGAAAGTTCAGGGTGGAAAACTGTCCCAAGCAAATGGGAACTGACCTGAAAGGGAGCCCCAGTTGCTTGTCCCACGAGAGCAGGAGAGACATCAAACCCAAGCTAGGTTGATGAGATAAAGACTGTCACCCTCTGCTGACAGCGAGCCAGCACATAGATGCCTACTGCTGCCCCAGTTTCATGAACTAGTACTACTGGATGCCATGGACCAGTAAGTCCAGACCAAGTTAGAATGTTGGCTTACGACCCCCCTCTCATCAAGTGATAGGCTGTCGAGCCCAAAGTCAGTCATAAGACTTAAGGATCAAATGAAGGAACAAGTTTACAAAATCAAAAATCAAAGCCATACCACAACTTTCCAGAACATCTGGGATGCAGCAAAAGCTTCTCTGAGGGAATTTACAGCTATCTGGGCCTGGCATGAAAAAAGTCAGGGTTTCAAATGTCATCAACAACAAAGCACAGTCTAAAAGCAAACCCAGAACAGTGGATAGAGAGATAATCATAAAAATCAGGATAGAGCCAGCCTGACACTGATGGCTGCTCACCACTAATCAGAGCTACTCCAGAAGCTCAGATCTGAGGATTATGGTTCAAAGTCAGCAGAAAAGTCCACCAGGCTCATTTTCTATTTTTTTTTTATTTTTTTATGTTTTGGTGCCTGTCGTGGAGCCTGAACTCTAGGCCTGGGCTCTGTCCCTCAGCTCTTCAGCTCAAAGCTAGTGCTCTACCACTTGAGCCATGGCGCCACTTCTGGCTTTTTTCTTTTTGCTTATGTGGTGCTGTGGAATCAAACCCAGGGCCTCACGCATGCAAGGCAAGAGCTCTACCAATGAGCCACCTTCCCAGCCCCACAAGGCTCATTTTCTATAAACTATCCCCAGAATGTACAAAGCAGAGCTGTGGCTCAAGTGGT
The DNA here is from genome assembly GCF_019054845.1 of Dipodomys spectabilis. Lineage (NCBI taxonomy): Eukaryota > Metazoa > Chordata > Mammalia > Rodentia > Heteromyidae > Dipodomys > Dipodomys spectabilis. Next base: position 1,686,550 of record NW_024870943.1, read on the forward strand.
AGCACACTAGCCTGGAGCTAAAGAAGCTTAGCAACAGTGCCAGGCACTGAGTTCAAGCCCTAGGACAGGCACACACATAAACACACACACACACACACACACACACACACACACACACACACACACACAAATAAGGGTAAAAATGAAAAAAAAGGAGGTTAAATGAACAATGTAAAAAAAATCAGTGAAAGAAGCGGAGGCCTGGTTGCTCACGCCTGTAATCCTAGCTACTCTGCAGGCTGAGATCTGAGGAGCATGGTTCAAAGCCAGCCGAGGCAGGAAAGTTCATGAGACTCATCTCACCAGAAAACTGGAAGTGGCAACTATGGCTCAAGTGATAGAGTGCCTGCCTTGAGCTGAAGAGCTGAGGGACAGTGCCCGGGCCCATAGTTCAAGCTTCAGGACAGACAAAATAAAAATCAGTGAATGTAAGAAGTTTTCTTGATAGCTAAGACTGACAAGCCTTCATCCAAGAACAGTGAAGGCATCAACTAAGAAAACTAGGAAGTCACGCCTGTAATCCTAGCTACTCAGGAGGCTAAGATCTGAGGATCGCGGTTCAAAGCCAGCCTGGGCAGGAAAGACCATGAGACTCCTATCTCCAATAAACCACCAGAAAACCGGAAGTGGCACTGTAGCTCAAATGGTAGAGCGCTCGCCTTGAGCCGAAGAGCTGAGGGACAGCGCCCAGGGCCAGAGTTCAAGCCCCACGACCGACCAAAAAAAAAAAAAAAAGAAAACTAGAATATCATAACAGTTTAAATTCAAATTGTCACTGGAGGATATATTAGAAAATTAGTCCAACACATTAGAAAACATACAAGGAATGGATTCAGTCTTTGCACGTTGACCCATCAGGTTTGATCCAAGGTGACTTTAATCACCTAACTTCATTTGTAATCAAGCAGTATGAAGATTCAGTGATGGGATACACCAGGTGTTCAGTTACCACCAATGTCCCTCAGACAGGTTCAAAAACTAGGAAAGGAAGAAGGCTACCAAACTCCCTCTCATACCAAAATGAGAACAGACTAGAGACAAGATTAGATACCTATTTCCTTGAAGAGCACAGATGTAAAATATTTCATAACATACCTACAAGTAATTTCAACAATGCATTGAAAGATCATGCACCATGCCCACATTGCATTCCACCCATAATTGCAAGTGTGGCTCAACCAGTCCTGGACAATTTGAAGAGTAAGACATTGGACACCTGTGGCTTTCACCTGTCATCCTAGCGACTGAGGCTGAGATCTGAGGATCACAGTTCAAAGCCAGCCTGGGCAGAAAAGTCCAGCAGACTCTTCAATTCCCTACCAGAACACTGGAGGTGGCACTAAGCTCCAAGTGGTAGAGCGCTAGCCATGAGGAAAAGAGCTTAGGGACAGCACCCAGGCCCTGAGTTCAAGCCCCAATACTGATTCCCTCCCCCAAAAAAGTCATTATACCAAGGATCCGTCTGCTTTAAAGGTTTTTCCGCTAACCCATTATCAGCTGTAAGAAGTGAGTAGTTAGGTATTTTAATGAAGTAGAAGCAATGGGAAGGTAGATACAGTCCGGCCGGGACCTGACAAGGCAAGGTGTGTGCAGTGTGCAATAGTGGCCACCATCATGCCAGGACTCGGGTGTGACCCAGGAACAGAAGTCAGATGGCACATGTCCTAGGCATCAGTCAATGGTTACTCCCAGATCTGACCTGGCATGAGTGCTTCCCCCCAAAACCTCCCCAGGACTTTCTTGGCCCTTCTGGATTCTGCTGTTTTGATTGCAATGGAAGATGATTCGCCAGGCTGGTGGTTTTGTGAGGATGGCCACCACATTGTGGCCTGCTCTACCAGCAGGAGGTGTTCAAGGGGTGGGCCCAGAACCCCCAAGCTAAGGATGCAGAGTGTGGGGGGGAGAAGCTGACCTCCCAGCCGGTTCACAGGCTGAGTCGTACCTTTGTGTCACAACCCATTTTTCCTGAAAGGCTTTGTCTGGAGCTTCAAGTCATCCCCACGAGTGAGAGGTGAGCGTGTCTCATCCCTCATTCATATTGATCATAGTCACCAGGTGCTGCTGTGAATGAAGCCAAGTCAGGAGCTGGCTGTGAGCTCTGGCCAGCAGGTGTGCGGCAGGGGAGCAGGAGTCATGCCACGGCATGGCAAGGACACAGGAGACAGGAAAGGGATTCATACAAGATGGTGGTGCAGAACTGAGGGTGCACAGGAAGAAAGGAGACACAGATGGAGAGAGATGTCCTGAAAGTGCGAACTCTATAGAAGTAACGAGTCCAGGCAGGGCTGCATGTCAGCGTGACGACAGGCGGGTGTGCTTCCAGCAGACTGCAGGGGTGCGTGGGGTGCAGAGCCTAACCTTGAGTGGAAGAGCTGAGGAACAGCGCCTAGGCCCAGAGTTCAAGCCATATAGCCGGGCAAAAAAAAGAGGAAAAGCACGTGGAGCATTGCTGAGTGCTGTAGGGGAGGGGAAGCTCGGCGCATGGGCTGTCTTGGATTTGGATCATGCTCAAGACAGAGTGTGAGATGACTGGAGGGTGGGGTGCTCCTGGGGAACAGGTGTTGAGAGGGGGTGGGGTGGGGGCAGGGAAAGCCTGAGTCCCCTCAGAAGGCAGGGAGCTGGTGGAGGACACGCGGTGCACCTAGTTCAAGAGGCTAAGTCCACATCCACGCTTTCCAAGGTGACACAGATGGGGAGGACCTCTGAGGACAGGAACACCAGGGGTCAGGAGAGGACCAGGTGTGTGTGAGGTTAATGATGACACCAGACAGCTCCCCAAGGAGACCAGAGCACGCGTGTGCTGGGTGGAATGACTTTGGGCTGGATTAAGGGAGTGGGGCAGGTATGGAATCTGGCTAAAGCCAGTGTGGGGGGAGGGAGTGCAGGGATGGCAAGGCCTGTGGTTCAAGCCTTTCTGTGGTGGGGTGGCTGTGGGAACTTCAGGATCAGGAGGAGGCACCTGGCTCAGAGCCCACAGTCCACTCAACACCCGGCATAGTCCCTGGATGGTTCCTGGAGGCAGGCCTGCCATCTGCTTGCTTTCCTTTTCTGTGCAGGCCCTAGGACTTGAACTCAGGGCCTGGGGCCTGTCCCTGAGCTTTTGTGCTCAGGGCTGGTGACTCTCCCTGGGACATCAGTGCTACTTCTGGCTTTCTGTCACCCTGCAATTCATTCCAGAGAAGAAAAGGGTGGAGGTGGAGAACCCGGGTCGGAGCGCCCTGCCTATCATTCAGCACAGCAGCCCTGACCTGCACCCCAGAGGCTGTGGTAAAGTGATCTCATAACAAGGGACATGAGGAGCACTGCAGGAAATGTCACAATAGACAAGCAAGGGACTTTCTCAAAGAGCCTTCGTGTTTTAAAAACAACTTTACATTAAAAAATGTGCTTTTCAAAGTACACTTAATGTCCTTTTTGAATTACCAGAGTCTAGAGATTTGTAACATAGACCGCCAAGGAAAATAAAGAGTTGTGAAAATAAATTATGTGGAAGAAATAAGCACAGACAAGATTAAGGGAGTAACTGTCAGGAAAGAGCCTTGATGTTTGTGGTCAGAGCTACACAAGCAGGACTCCCTTCCTTCCTTGCTTCCTTCCTTCTTCCTTCCTACCTTCCTTCCTTTTTTGCTTCCTTCCTTCCTTCCTTCCTTCTTCTTTGCTGGCTTTCCATCTCTCTTCTCTGTCTGTCTCTGTCTGTCTGTGTGTCTATGTCCGTGATTCTCTCTTTCCTTCTTTGTGCCAGGACTGAGGCTTGAACTCTGGGCCTCCGTTAAGTCCCTAGGATGATTTTGCTCAAGGTTAGCTCTCTTCCACTTCACCCACAGCACCACTTTCATCTTTTTTTTCTTTTTTTCTTCTTTTCTTCTTTTTTTTATTATTGTGAACATACTGTACGGAGGGGTTACAATTACATGGGCAAGATAATGAGTACATTTCCTATCAAGAATTGTAGCCTACTCCTTTGTTCTTTTTTTGTTTTTTAGTGGCTTATTGGAGATGAGAGTCTCAGAGGGTTATCTGCCTAGACTGGCTTTGAACTGTGATCCTAAGATCTCGCCTTCTCAGGAACTCAGAACACAGGCATCAACCACCAACACCCAGATGCTATTTTCTTTTTTTTTTTTTATTGTGAGAATACTCTACAGAAGAGTTACCATTATATGGGCAAGATGATGACTACATTTCCTATCAACCATTGTTGCATCCTCTTTGTTTCCCCTTCCAATCCTTTCCCATACTCTCACCCTCCCCAACCCAATTCCCCTCACACCAAAGTTGTAAAGTTCGTTTTACGACATAACGACTTGTATGTCTCATTGTTGCAATGGGTCCACCTGTATCCCTAGTTAAAAGATTTGTTTTTTCCCTTCCCCTCCACAAATTATACCAACATCAAATACAGTAAAAGCATTGGTTATACTGTGTGGGAAGGACATACAAAGCAACATAGAAATCATCTTATAAATATGTTAGAAATAATTGCCAGCTGATATTTTCTTTCCAACTACTTTCTTCTCCAGAACAGAAGGGGCTTTAGAAATAATTCACTTCATTGCATAGGGAACTATTAAAGAAAGAAAGAGGGAGTTCCGGGAAGATGGCGGAGGAGAAGCTGGAATCTGAACAAGCTCTCGCATAGAAAGCAGTTTTAGAGTTCCAGTGAACAGTCCTAAGCCAGAGAATCACACCAAGTGTGCCATCACAGGACAGAGAGTTAGACAAGAGAGGGGAAGCCAAGACAAGGAGACACATCTGAGCGCCTGCCAGCAGCCGCCGCGGCGGCGGCAGGGTCGCAGCGGCGACCGCAGCAGCGGCCATACCTGAGAGCTCACACAGAGAGTCCGGGACGAAGGAGCCAGACGCAGCGGGCGAGAGGATTCTACTCAACACCAGCAAGAACCGACAAGGAGCGGAGATCTTCATCCTGCAGTTTGCAGACCAGAGACGACCCAGGATCCAAGTCTCGGTGTGAGTAGAAGCCCGACGTCCTCACTCCTTCTCAGGGAGCAGAGGAGGGAAGGCCACCCCTCCCCCCCCAGCACCGGTGATCTCCATCTTGGATACCGACAAAGCTCGGAGGAGCTGCTAGCTCCAACTCAGGCCTTGGAACAAAACGAGTCATTTAACAGGTCACAAGAACTTAACGGCGAAGTGACCTGCCAGACTCAGCTCCATCCAGGGAAAAGTCACCCAGCTCAGGCACCAGCCATTGGAGTGGCTTTCCTCACTGGGTAACCAGAGCCAGAGGCTGTCCCTCCCTCTAGCAGCCTCCACAATCAATTGAAAAACAGAAACCCTGAGAATGGCTCCAGGGTGGGCTCTGTGAATTTTTCACAAAATAGCCCCAGGGAAAAGCTACTGTTTGTTGAAAGGCCTCAACTCTACCAGAACCTAGCCTCATCACCCCTCTTTTGTGATTCTCAAAGCAGATCACCCTCCCATTAAACTAACCTGGGAGGGGGATCTCAAAATCTTGGGTCAAGCAGAGCATTTTTCTGCCTGTTCGAACAAACTGACTTAAGAAACCAATCAAGCCACAGGACCTCAAGCTGACCAGAGACTCCGACAAGAGGCTGGTTACAGACAAAAGGGAGATACAGGATTCTTCCCACCCCTCCCAAAAAAATCAAAAAAAAAAAAACAAAGAACTTTTTTTTCTTCTTTTCTTTTTTCTTTTTTTTTTTTTTTTTTTTTTTTGGTACCTTATATATATAAAATTTTTTTTTCCTTTTCTAAAACTTTTATTAATCTTTAATTTTTGCCTTTTTTGAAAAAATAATTGTTTTCCAGTAACTTTTTTTTCCCTCTTATAATTTTTATTTTAGGAATACGTGAATGTACGTTTTCCTTTCTTTTCTTGTCTTCTCTCTCTTTTTCTTTCTTTCTTAATTATCTTTTTGTTTTTTGTCTAGCTCTACTGAACTTCTGATCTTTTTTTTTCTACCTTTCTTATCCTTTTCACCTTTTCCTTTCTTTTGTTCTTCTGTATGTGACTTAACTCTTGTCCTGCACATCCTCAGATAAACCCATAGTTAACTAGTAGACCCTATCCCCCATTGTGTACACACTTAATCCACAAATTTATTACTCAATCCAAAACCTCTGAGACTTAAATTCCTTAATAGCAGTACTACCTCTTTATACCTATATAATATTTTAAGCATTTTTTAAGTTTTTCACATCTCCTCTATCTCCCTCCTGTTTTCTCATTATATTCACATTCCTCTCTAAATAGATGGTCTTTCAATCTCCATAACTATATTAATTTTTACGTTTCTAAATTTTTTTTCTGGTCTCTTTTCATTTCCCTTTCCCTTTCTTCTTTTTCTCTCCCTCTCTACTTGCATCCTACCCAACCTATTTCCTGCATTGAGATTAGGACATAGTTAACTCTCCCTGTGCCTCCCTACACCAATCTATTCCTAATTTTTACCCACATCTCTCCCTAACCCTAAAAATTTCTGGTTTTCCAAATTCTTCTCTGCGGTTCGAAGCCCATTAACATATAGTTTTTTGATGTTGAATAGATGTATCTCTTGAACTAGATTGTATCTGTAGACTATTGACTGTATAAATGCAAACGTTGGTTGATGGTTGCCTTAAGATAGTGTTCTAGCACAAAACTGGTGCTATTTTCATCTCAAATGGGCAGAGTAAGCCGGAAAAACACAAGAAAAATGGCAAATCCGGGTATCTCAATTCCCAATCTTGATAATCAGGGGTCAGATCAGATAATGAACAATCCAGAAGAGAGTTCCCAAATAGCTCTACAAACACTGGTGGCAAACATGATAAATGAGAAGTGTGACAACTTACAAAGGACTCTGTATGAGCATGATAGGGAGAGAGAGGAGGCTTCCCAAAAGTTTATACAGGAATATCATAAGCATAAGGAAGCTACTCAAAAACTGATACAGGATTTGTGTGAACAACTTGAGAATACTCAAAGAGAAAGGGAGGAATGGCATGAGCAGGCTGAGAACATTCAGAGAACTGCAGAAATCCCACGAACGGGAGGAAAGAGAACTACAGGAATCCCACAAATGGGAGGAAGCTAATCAAAGAGTAATTCAGGAATTGAGAGACCAGGTAGAGAACACACAAAGATCACTAAAGGCATTCATGGAATCCATTAACAAAGAGCTGAAGGAAGTCAGGGAGACCACAAAGGGATGCTGAATGGAACAGAACAGAAGGAATGGGAGTCCAAAGAAACCATAACCAATCAATTAAGTGATTTGAGAACAAACACTGAACACCAAATTAAGGAAGTAAAGAAATTCATACAAGACCTAAAACGGAGCTTCAACGAAGAACTTGAAGCCATCAAAGCTGACCAATTAGAAGGAAAAGAGATAAAAAACAAAGTAGAGAGTCTTGACAGCAGGTTAGACCATGCAGAAGATCGAATCTCAGGGATTGAAGACAGCCTAGATATTATAGAGAAAGAACATACAACCATACAAGACAAGTCCAAGAAGTATGATAGATCTATCCAACACCTGGAAGACACCATCAGAAGGCCTAATCTAAGGATAATGGGTGTAGAGGAGCACCTAGACACAGAAGTTAATGGTCTAGGAAATTTGTTTAACAGGATCCTAGCAGAGAACTTCCCAAACATACAAAAAGATAGGCCTATTCAGATACAAGAAGCTTTTAGAACCCCAAATAGACCAGACCAGAATAGGACATCCCACCATCACATTATAATCCACACAGGATCAACTCAGACCAAGGGAAAGATCCTTAAAGCTGTCAAGGAGAAAAGGTTAATCACCTATAAAGGGAAAACAATTAGAATCACCTCAGATTTCTCAGCAGAGACAATCAAAGCAAGAAGAGCCTGGAATGATGTATGCCATGCCCTAAAAACAAACAACTATCAACCAAGAATACTGTACCCAGCTAAACTCTCCTTCATAACTGAAGGCCAAATAAAAACCTTCCATAGCAAAGAAAAATTGAAACAATACATCTCCATCAAACCAGCCCTACAAAAGATTCTTAAAGATGTCCTACACATAGAAAACCAACAAGACCGCAACAAAGGCCAAGAAACTGCACCCAAACTGAGAATCCAAGAACCATAGGAAGAACCCAGTTTTCGCAGCCCCCAAGAAGGTGGATAACATGGCAGGAACTCCCAAATACCTCTCAGTCCTATCTCTTAACGTTAACGGACTGAACTCTCCAATTAAGCAACATAGACTGTCTAGTTGGATTAAAAAACAAGACCCTTCTATCTGCTGCCTGCAGGAGTCACATCTTGCCCGTAAAAACAAACACATTTTCAATGTTAAAGGCTGGAACAAAATCTACCAAGCAAACGACCCCAATAAACAGGCGGGAGTTGCAATCTTAATATCAGATAAAATAGACTTCAAATTAAAATTCGTGAGAAGAGATAAAGAAGGTCGCTACATACTAATTAAAGGATCTCTCCTTCAGGAGGATATTACAATTCTAAATATCTATTCGCCAAACAATGGAGCACCCAAATTTATCCAAGAAACACTACTTTCCCTCAAATCCCATATAGATCCAAACACATTAATTGTTGGGGATTTTAACACACCACTCTCCCCACTAGATAGATCAACTCGGCAAAAACTCAACAGAGAAACCGCAGATCTAAACAGCTGCATAGATCAACTAGACTTAACAGACATCTACCGAACATTTCACCCAGCAGCATCAGAATACACGTTTTTCTCAGCAGCACATGGAACGTTTTCTAAAATAGACCACATTTTAGGCCACAAAGCAAACTTGTCTAAATTCAGAAACATTGAAGTTATACCTTGCATTCTCTCTGACCACAAGGGAATAAAATTAGAACTCAGCACCAAAAGCCACCAAAGAAAGTCCGGTATCACATGGAGGCTGAACAACACACTGCTGAATCAAGAGTGGGTCATGGAATAGATTAGGAAGGAAATTCCAATGTTCATGCTATTCAACAAAAATGAGCACACAAATTACCAGCTCCTCTGGGACACAGCAAAGGCAGTACTCAGAGGCAAGTTTATAGCTCTGAGCTCCTACATCAACAAATTGGAGAGATCTGAAAACAACAATTTAATGAGACATCTAAACCTCCTTGAAAAAGAGCAGCAAGATAAACCCCAATCCAGTACACGGAAAGAAATAATCAAAATTAAATCAGAATTAAATGAATTAGAATCCAAAAAAAATATAGAAAGAATCAACAAAACAAAGAGTTGGTTCTTCAAAAAACTTAGCAAAATTGACAGACCCTTAGCAAATCTTATCAGAAAAAGAAGAGAACACACCCAAATTAATAAACTCAGAGATGAGAATGGAAACATCACCATGGAAACAACCAAGATTCAGAACATTATAAGGGAATACTTCTCAAATCTTTATGCTAATAAGTTTGAGAACTTGACAGAAATGGACCTTTTCCTAGCAAATATTGACATGCCAAAACTAAACCAAGATGAGTTAAACCAGCTTAACAGGCCCATATCAAGCATTGAAATAGAAACAGCAATAAGAGACCTCCCAGCTAAGAAAAGTCCAGGACCAGAAGGTTTTACAACAGAATTTTACAAGGCCTTCAAAGCAGAGCTCACACCAATACTCCTCCAACTCTTCAATGAAATTGAAAGAGAAAGCTCACTACCGAACACATTCTATGAAGCCATCATAACCCTCATCCCAAAACCAGGCAGGGACTCATCAAAGAAAGAGAACTATAGACCCATTTCTTTGATGAACATTGATGCAAAACTTCTCAACAAAATTTTGGCCAATCGATTTCAACAATTCATCCAAAAAATCATACACCACGATCAAACAGGATTCATTTCAGGGATGCAAAGCTGGTTCAATATACACAAATCAATTAATATTATTCATCACATCAACAGGAGCAAGAATAAGAACCACATGGTTATCTCAATAGATGCAAAAAAAGCATTCGACAAGATCCAACACCCCTTTATGATGAATGTTTTGGAAAAATTAGGAATCCATGGAACATTCCTCAATACAATAAAGGCTGTATATGACAAACCTACAGCCAGCATTATACTCAATGGTGAAAAACTAAAGCCATTTCCTCTTAACTCAGGAACAAGACAAGGATGCCCACTCTCTCCACTTCTCTTCAATCTAGTATTAGAATGCCTAGCTACAGCAATAAGACAAGATGCAGACATAAAGAGGATCCAAATAGGGAAAGAAGAAATAAAACTCTCCCTCTTTGCAGATGACATGATCTTGTATTTAAAGAATCCCATAGACTCCACTCCCAAATTACTCAATCTGATTCAAAATTTTGGCAAAGTAGCAAGTTATAAAATTAACCCCCAAAAATCAATGCCTTTTCTGTATGCCAACAATGAGAAAAGTGTGGCTGAAATTAGGAAAGCAACTCCATTTGTAATAGCCCCACAAAAAATAAAATACCTAGGAATTAACTTAACTAAAGAAGTGAAGGACCTCTATGATGAAAACTTTAAAATCTTGATAAAGGAAATCAACACAGAACTTAAAAAATGGCAAAACCTCCCATGCTCCTGGATTGGAAAGATTAACATCGTGAAAATGGCAATACTTCCCAAGGCTATCTACAAATTCAACGAAATACCTATACAAATTCCAACCTCATTCTTCAAGGAAATAGAAGACGCAATCCAAAAATTCATATGGAACAATAAAAGACCCCGAATAGCAAAAACGCTCCTGAATGGAAAGAACACTGCTGGAGGAATATCAATACCAAACTTCAAACTCTACTATAAAGCCATAGTAATCAAAACAGCTTGGTATTGGCATAAGAACAGACCTCAGGACCAATGGAATAGAATTGAAAACCCAGAAATGAACCTACAGACCTATAGCCATCTAATCTTCGATAAGGGAGCTAAAACAATAGAATGGAAGAAAGACAACCTCTTCAGTAAATGGTGCTGGCAAAATTGGTTAACTACAAGTAGAAAACTTAAGCTAGATCCTTATATATCACCCTGCACCAGAATCAACTCCAAATGGATCAAAGACCTTGAACTCAAAGCAGACACTCTGAAAACATTACAGGATGGAATAGGAGAAACCCTAGGTCTCCTTGGCTCAGGCCGAAATTTTCTGAATAGAGACCCGGAAACACAACAAATCAAAGAAAGGTTGGACAAATGGGATTGCATAAAGTTGCAGAGCTTCTGCAGGGCAAATGACATAGCTAGCAAGATCAATAGAAAGCCCACGGATTGGGAGAAGATCTTTACTAGCCATACAACGGACAAGGGTCTCAGATCTAAAATATACTTGGAACTCAAAATTTAAACCCCCCAACAACAAATCCTCAAAGAAACAACTGCCCAATAAATAAGTGGGCGAAAGATTTAAAGAGAAACTTCTCTGGAGAAGAAAGAAGGATGGCCAATAGACACATGAAGAAATGTTCAACATCCCTAGCTATAAAAGAAATGCAAATCAAAACAACATTGAGATATCACCTCACTCCTGTTAGAACGGCAAAAATCAAGAACTCTAACAACAACAGATGCTGGAGGGGATGTGGACAGAAGGGAACCTTACTTCATTGTTGGTGGGAATGTAAACTTGTTCAACCACTTTGGAAAGCAGTATGGAGGTTCCTCAAAAGACTTCACATAGAGCTCCCCTATGACCCAGCAATCCCACTTTTGGGCATTTACCCTAATGTTTACAAACAAGACCACACTAAAGCTACCAGCACAACTATGTTTATTGCAGCATTATTTACCACAGCTAAGATATGGAACCAACCCAGATGCCCCTCAGTAGATGAATGGATCAAGAAAATGTGGTATATATACACAATGGAATTCTATGCCTCCATCAGAAAGAATGACATTGCCCCATTTGTTAGGAAATGGAAAAACTTGGAAAAAATTATATTAAGTGAAGTAAGCCAGGCCCAAAGAAACGTAGGTCCCATGGTTTCCCTTATTTGTAATATCTAGTATATGTATGAGTCAAGCGGAAAAGGTCAGATAATGTGATGTCAGGAAAATGAACCCTTAGATGTGTATTTTAATGTTTTTTTCTTTCATGCATGTGTTTCTGACACATTTATAAGATTATCTCTTTGTTGCTTTGTATGTCCCTCCCCCACAGTATAACCCCTGCTTTCACTATATTTGATGTCAGTATAACTTGTGGAGGAGATGGGGAAAAACCAGTTGTTTAAGGATACAGGTGGACCTGTTGCAACAATGAGAAGTACAAGTTGTCATGTCCAAAACGAGCTTTACAATGTTGGTGCGGGGGGGGGGGGGGGGAAGGGGGGGAAGGGGTTGAAGGAGAAGGATTGGGATTAGGGGGGATGGGGGAGGCTGGGAAGGGATGTGAAGGGTAAACAAAGGAGGAGGCTGCAATGCTTGGTAAGAAATGTACGCATTATCCTGCCCATGTAACTGTAACTCCTCTGTACAGTATGTTCACAAATAAAATTAAAAAAATAAAAAAAAGAAAGAAAGAAAGAAATCAAAGACTCAAAATGGAATTAGGAACACATGTTAGGTGAGTTTCTCCAGTTTATCTTGAATTTGACAAGACTACCAATTAATGGGGCAGATTCTCTGGAAGTAGTTAACATGACCTAATAAGCATTATTTCAAAATCTAACATTTCCACTTTCATATAATTTTGTAGGCCAGCACAATAGAGACAGATGAACACACACAGAGATATATAGCACACAAAAGCGCATGTGTGGACATGTGTGCACACCTCTATCTCTCAGCAGATGACTTTTATCTAGGTGTGGAAATTGTTGAATGGCCAAGCAAAGCTCAGCAGAGATGCAAGCTTGGTGGTCCTCAGAGGAGGACCACTTTCTTCTTCTTTGTGCAGGTGAAGAGGAGGCTGAAGGGAGTGGAGTGTCTGCTCATGAGCAGGAAAGGGCTGAGGGATGGGAAACAGCCCATAGCAAACACCGACATATGGTGCACCACAGGGCTGGTGTTGAAAATCACAGACGAGCAAATCTGAAAGATGCAGGACATGGTATAAAAGGAGACAAAGGTGCTCATCACGAGGAGGATGCTTATGGTTGCTCTGGACTCGAGAGAGACTCTGTTGGAGACACTGATCCCCTGGATGTGTCGCATTCTCTGCTTGTGTCTGTACAGGACAAAAAGCATGGAGCTGCTGGCCCAGAGCATGAGCCCCAGACACAGAACATTAGGCCCCAAGAGTATGGCCATGTGCAGCACATCAGCAGCTAGATCGTGACGCACTGCAGAACAGTATCCATAGGCCTTTAAGTTCGTCATGTTGTTGTGCGCTTTGGGTCCGGTCGTGTACATAAGACAAACAATGCTCACCAGGAGGGAGACCCCCCAGCTGAAGTAGATGGTGGAGACAACGTGCTTGTGGGCTCTCCCCTTCAGCCCTGCCCACCTGGAGTCCCCTGACTGATGCTGACAGCAAGGAAGAGGCTCAGGGAGCAAGTGCTACTGATCGACACCCCCCTGCCCACTCGGTGAAGATAGAAGACCATTTTGCACCCCACATCATTGAAGAAAATTCTCCAGCCCAAAGCCACCATGGTTTGGGGAAAACCCCTACCCACAGAAGACATAGAAAGTTGGCCACAATTAAGTTCATAAGAATCAATCTGTGGCTCTCATTCTGTTCCCCATGCAGGAAAGGAATAGATAATGGGAGAGAAGAGATAAATTACCCACAAACCCAACCACAGTTTGGCCTAAGAGGATCACCCCCATAGACACATGGGTAGCTCCCATCCTCTCTGTTCCTTGTGTCTCATCCAGAGGCTCTGGCTTAGGAAACTGAGGCCTGCACGGGGCCAAGGGAACTCAACATTCTCCATTCAGCATTCAGACGACTGGAAATACTGTCCTACTATCTCTCATGTATTAGGAAAAATCCAATTCTATTCATCCATCGGGAAGAGGAAGATGGCATGTTCAGGGAAATGGGTGAACCTGGAGGAATGGCATTAAGGGAAGGTAAGTCAGGTTCTGAGATGAAGGTGGCTACATTTCTCCTCTGTAGAATCAGATCTAAGATTCTAAACAAGCAAGGCTCTAGTGGTTCAAGCCTGTAATCCTAGCTACTCAGGGGCTGAGACCTCGGATTCCCAATTCAAAGCCAGCCCAGAGAAGGAAAGTCTGTGAGACTCTTCTCTCCAGTTAAGCACCAGCAAACCAGAAGTAGACCTGTGGCCCCACTGATAGTGGCCTAACCTTGAGCAAAAAGGGCTCAAGGAACATGGGCAAGCCCCAAGTTCAAGCTCTCTGACTGACTAAAGAAAGAAACTTGAAACATGCGTGACACATTCCCTGGGTCACATGCGCTTATACCTCAAAACAATGGCTGCGGGACTGGGTCCCAGGTGTCACACTTTCCTTAACACAGAGCCCACATTTCACAGAAGAAATACCAGGAAGATGAACCAGGTCTGTAGTGGGGATGGTGTGGGTGATGGAGGAGGTCGATGACAAAGAATGAGAGGGGCAATTTTAGGTTCAAATGCCATTCTAGAGTCACTGATGTGACTCTCAATCCCTGGACAATCAGGATTCCTCCTCACTTGTCATAAACCTGGACAGACTATATGAGGAAGAAGAAGTGAGGAACCAACAGGGCTTGGGGGTAGGGAGCCTAGAACCCCAGTTCTTTTCACTGTCCTAGCCCATTTCTTCCCTGTGGCTTTGTCATGCATCTGGGTTCAATCCAGAATCCCTGCTCCAAAGGTGATCCCTTACCCACAGTGTGGAACCTGGGGTCTCTCCTGAAGGCTGTGTCTCTCCAGTGGCAGTGAAAACAAGTGCTGACCTCTTGTTTCAGGATTTGCGTGGCACGGCGGGTCATTTCTGAGATGCACATGAGCACTTCAGAGCTGCAGAGAGCTCTTTACATAGGGGTCCAGGAGGGAGGCAGCTGAGGTCATCTCCCACGGGAGCAGTGATTTTCCCTACACCTGGGGTGGCAAACCAAGTTCTCAGTAAACTTTTTCTTTTCCCCCATGTGACAATTATCAAGACACTTTTCACTTTCATGTGGGTGCTTCTCCAGGGGACAGGGGAGTGGTGCAGTCGCTTACTTCTACTTGATCCCAAGAGGCCGGCAGGAGACACTGAGGCCCAACGCTAGATGATTGTCTATAAACAACCTAAGACTTGTGTAAGCCATGTGTCTCCAAACTGTCTTACCCAAAGTGTCCCTTCCGTATACTTTTTCCGGTTCTGAGACTTGAACTCAGGGCTTGGGCACTGTTCCTGAGCTGCTTTTGCTCAAGGTAGCACTCTACCATTGGTGCCACAGCACCACTTCTGGCTTTTTCTCTGTATGTGCTGCTGAGGAATTGAACCCAGGGCTTCATGCATGCTAGGCAAGCACTCTACCAATGAGCCACCTTCCCAGCCCTCCCCATCTCAGTCTGCTTTTGTTTTATCATCATATATGCTGTTAGAAAAGAAAAATGAAACCTTGTACTGATGCAATCTCAGGAGCCTGATATTAGAGAATCAAGGTTCAAAGCCAGCCTGGTGAAGAAAGCCCATGAGATTCTTATTTCTACTCTCTGGTGGTAGAGTGCCAGTCTGGAATAAAAGAGCTCAGCAACAGCATCCAGGCCCAGAGTTCAAACTGCTGGACTGGAACAAAAGAAAGAAAGAAAGAAAATAGAATGAGACATTTATGTACAGTAATTTCTTTGGCAATAATGGCCATTTTCTTCTAAAAATGTTTTCATCCCTAGAGAACCCATTTGGAGCTTAGAGGTAAGCATTTCATGCATATTCCTGAAAGCAGGGTGATCTCTTTTCATGCCTGGTCAGTTCTAAGGAGGTAGCTTCATTCTCTAATTCCCTACTCATTTTCATGGTTATCACTGATGATTTTGAAGCAGAAATTTCTCACTGTGCTCAGGAGAGGATCAGCAATGACTATTCACCCTGAGTTTCTAGCCTACCTCATTGCATGTGACTCCTTTCCTTACCTGGACCCTTTAGGTCTTGCTGACAATTCCTCTGCCCTGTTCTTGTCTGTTTCAAGAACATGCATTTGCCTCTCTGTGTCTGACTTCTTGCATTTTCCACAGGGATCTGTAGTTCTACAGATGTGGAAGCTAATGATAGAATTTCCTTCTTGTTCCTGGCCTAGTCGTAGTTTGTGATGGAAATAGGCTATATCTTCTTTATTGTGTGTATGTGAAACATCTTTTTATTAAACAGCAAAGCAGAAATGAAACACAATGTTAAATATTTGTAAAATTAGGTCACAAAAGGGATGCAAGAGGGATGATTGCAGTATGACTATTACATCTTCATATAGTTAACATCATTTATGAAATCTTTTTTTAATTTTTTTTTGTGAACATACTTTACAGAGGGGTTACAATTACATGGGCAAGATAATGAGTACATTTCTTAGCAAGCATTGCAGCCTCCTCCTTTGTTTACCCTTCACATCCCTTCCCAACCTCCCACCGCCCCCCCACCAAATCCCCCCCCTCATACCCTCCCCCAACAAAGTTGTAAAGTTCGTTTTTGACATGACAACTTGTACTTCTCATAGTTGCATCGGGTCCACCTGTATCCTTAAACGACTTGTTTTTCCCCATCTCCTCCACAAATTATACCGACATCAAATATAGTTAAAGCAGGGGTTACACTGTGGGGGAGGGACATACAAATCTACAAAGAAATAACCTTATAAATGAGTTAGAAACAAATGCATGAAAGAAAAAAACATTTCAATACATATCTAAGGGTTCATTTTCCTAACATCACTTTATCTGACCTTTCCTGCTTGACTCATACATATACTAGATATTGCAAATAAGGGAAACCATGGGACCTATGTTTCTTTGGGCTTGGCTTACTTCACTTAATATAATTTTTTCCAAGCCTTTCCATTCCTAACAAATGGGGAAATGTAATTTTTTCTGATGGAGGCATAGAATTCCATTGTGTATATATACCACATTTTCTTGATCCATTCATCTACTGAGGGGCATCTGGGTTGGTTCCATATCTTAGCTATGGTAAATAATGCTGCAATAAACATAGTTGTGCTGGTAGCTTTAGTGTGGTCTTGTTTGTAGACATTTGGGTAAATGCCCAAAAGTGGGATTGCTGGGTCATAGGGGAGGTCTATGTGAAGTCTTTTCAGGAAACTCCATATCGCTTTCTAAAGTGGTTGAACAAGTTTACACTCCCACCAACAATGAAGTAAGGTTCCCTTCTGTCCACATCCCCTCCAGCATCTGTTGTTGTTAGAGTTCTTGATTATAGCCATTCTAACTGGGTTGAGGTGGTATCTCAATGTTGTTTTGATTTGCATTTCTTTTATGGCTAGGGAGGTTGAGCATTTCTTCATGTGTCTATTGGCCATCCTCCTATCTTCTTCAGAGAAGTTTCTCTTCAAGTCTTTAGCCCACTTATTTATTGGGCAGTTGTTTCTTTGAGGATTTGTTGTTGGGGGATTTAATTTTTTGAGTTCCAAGTATATTTCAGATATGAGACCCTTGTCCGTTGTATGGCTAGTGTAGATCTTCTCCCAATCTGTGGGCTTTCTATTGATCTTGCTAGCTATGTCCTTTGCCATGCAGAAGCTCTGCAACTTCATGCAATCCCATTTGTCCAACCTTTCTTTGATTTGTTGTATTTCCAGGTCTCTATTAAGAAAATTTCGGCCTGAGCCAAGGAGACCTAGGGTTTCTCCTATTCCATCCTGTAATATTTTCAGAGTGTCTGCTTTGACTCTGAGGTCTTTGATCCATTTGGAGTTGATTCTGGTGCAGGGTGATATATAAGGATCTAGCTTTAGTTTTCTACAAGTAGTTAACCAATTTTGCTAGCACCATTTACTGAAGAGGCTGTCTTTCTTCCATTCGATTATTTTAGCTCCCTTATGGAAGATTAGTTGGCTATAGGTCTGTAGGTTCATTTCTGGGTTTTCAATTCTATTCCATTGGTCCAGAGGTCTGTTCTTATGCCAGGACCAAGCTGTTTTGATTACTATGGCTTTATAGGAGAGTTTGAAATTTGGTATTGATATTTCTCCAGCAGTGTTCTTTCCGTTGAGGAGTGTTTTTGCTATTCGGGGTCTTTTATTGTTCCATATGAATTTTTGGATTGCGTCTTCTATTTCCTTGAAGAATGAGGTTGGAATTTTGATAGGTATCTCATTGAATTTGTAGATAGCCTTGGGAAGTATTGCCATTTTCACAATGTTAATCTTTCCAATCCAGGATCATGGGAGGTTTTGCCATTTTCTAAGTTCTGTGTTGATTTCCTTTTTCAAGATTTTAAAGTTTTCATCATAGAGATCCTTCACTTCTTTGCTTAAGTTAATTCCTAGGTATTTTATTTTTTGAGGGGCTATTACAAATGGAGTTACTTTCCTAATTTCAGAAACACTTTTCTCATTGTTGGCATGCAGAAAAGCCATTGATTTTGGGGGGTTAATTTTATACCCTGCTACTTTGCCAAAGTTGTGAATCAGCTTGAGTAATTTCGGAGAGGAGTATATGGGATTCTTTAAATACAAGATCATGTCATCGGCAAAGAGGGAGAGGTTTATTTCTTCTTTCCCTATTTGGATCCCGTTTATATTGCATCTTGTCTTATTGCTGTAGCTAGGCATTCTAATAATAGATTGAAGAGAAGTGGAGAGAGTGGACATCCTTGTGTTGTTCCTGAGAAGAGAAAATGGCTTTAGTTTTTCACCATTAAGTATAATGCTGGCTGTAGGTTTGTCATATACAGCCTTTATTGTATTGAAGAATGTTCCATGGATTCCTAATTTTTCCAAAACCTTCATCATAAAGGGGTGTTGGATCTTGTCGAATGCTTTTTCTGCATCTATTGAGATAACCATGTGGTTCTTATCCTTGCTCCTGTTGATGTGATGAATTATATTAATTGATTTGCGTATATTGAACCAGCTTTGCATCCCTGAAATGAATCCTGTCTGATCGTGGTGTATGATTTTTTGGATGAATTGTTGATTTTTTTTTTTTTTGCCTGTTGTGGGGCCTGAATTCTGGGCCTGGGTGCTGTCCCTCAGCTCTTCAGCTCAAAGCTAGCCCTCTACCACTTGAGCCACAGCGCCACTTGCGCCTTTTTCTGCATATGTGGTGCTGAGGAATCGAACCCAGGGCCTCATGCATGCAAGGCAAGCGCTCTACCACTGAGCCACCTTCCCAGCCCTTTTTGGATGAATTGTTGAAGTCGATTGGCCAAAATTTTGTTTAGAAGTTTTGCATCAATGTTCATCAAAGAAATGGGTCTATAGTTCTCTTCCTTTGATGAGTCCCTGCCTGGTTTTGGGATGAGGGTTATGATGGCTTCATAGAATGTGTTCAGTAATGAACTTTCTCTTTCAATTTCATTGAAGAGTTGGAGGAGTATTGGTGTGAGCTCTGTTTTGAAGGCCTTGTAGAATTCCGCTGTAAAACCATCTGGTCCTGGACTTTTCTTAGCTGGGAGGTCTCTTATTGCTGTTTCTATTTCAATGCTTGATATAGGCCTGTTAAGCTGGTTTAACTCATCTTGGTTTAGTTTTGGCATGCCAATATTTGCTAGGAAAAGGACCATTTCTGTCAAGTTCTCAAACTTATTAGCATAAAGTTTTGAGAAGTATTCCCTTATAATGTTCTGAATCTTGGTTGTTTCCGTGGTGATGTTTCCATTCTCATCTCTGAGTTTATTTATTTGGGTGTGTTCTCTTCTTTTTCTGATAAGATTTGTTAAGGGTTTGTCAATTTTTTAATTTTTTCAAAGAACCAACTCTTTGTTTTGTTGATTCTTTCTATATTTTTTTTGGATTCTAATTCATTTAATTCTGATTTAATTTTAATTATTTTTTTCCATATACTGGATTGGGGTTTATCTTGCTGCTTTTTTTCAAGGAGGTTCAGATGTCTCATTAAATTGTTGGTTTCAGATCTCTCCAATTTGTTGATGTAGGAGCTCAGAGCTATAAACTTGCCTCTGAGTACTGCCTTTGCTGTGTCCCAGAGGAGCTGGTAATTTGTGTGCTCATTTTTGTTGAATAGCATGAACATTTGAATTTCCTTTCTAATCTCTTCCATGACCCACTCGAGATTCAGCAGTGTGTTTTTCAGCCTCCATGTGTTACCGGACTTTCTTTGGTGGCTTTTGGTGCTGAGTTCTAATTTTATTCCCTTGTGGTCAGAGAGAATGCAAGGTATAAGTTCAATGTTTCTGAATTTGGACAAGTTTGCTTTGTGGCCTAAAATGTGGTCTATTTTAGAAAATGTTCCATGTGCTGCTGAGAAAAACGTGTATTCTGATGCTGCTGAGTGAAATATTCGGTAGATGTCTGTTAAATCTAGTTGATCTAAGCAGCTGTTTAGATCTGCGGTTTCTCTGTTGAGTTTTTGCCGAGTTGATCTATCTAGTGGGGAGAGTGGTGTGTTAAAATCCCCAACAATTAATGTGTTTGGATCTATGTGCGATTTGAGGGAAAGTAGTGTTTCTTGGATAAATTTGGGTGCTCCATTGTTTGGCGAATAGATATTTAGAATTGTAATATCCTCCTGAAGGAGAGATCCCTTAATTAGTATGTAGCGACCTTCTTTATCTCTTCTCACAAATTTTAATTTGAAGTCTACTTTATCTGATATTAGGATTGCAACTCCCCGCCTGTTTATGGGGGCCATTTGCTTGGTAGATTTTGTTCCAGCCTTTAACATTGAAAATGTGTTTGTTTTCATGGGCAAGATGTGACTCCTGAAGGCAGTAGATAGAAGGATCTTGTTTTTTAATCCAACTAGACAGTCTATGTCGCTTCATTGGAGAGTTAAGTCCGTTAATGTTGAGAGATATTTGGGAGTTCCTGCCATGTTATCCACCTTCTTGGGGGTTGCGAACACTGGGTTCTTCCTATGGTTCTTGGATTCTCAGTTTGGGTGCAGTTTCTTGGCCTTTGTTGCGGTCTTGTTGGTTTTCTATGTGTAGGACATCTTTAAGAATCTTTTGTAGGGCTGGTTTGGTGCAGATGTATTGTTTCAATTTTTCTTTGCTATGGAAGGTTTTCATTTGGCCTTCAGTTATGAAGGAGAGTTTAGCTGGGTACAGTATTCTTGGTTGATAGTTGTTTGTTTTTAGGGCTTAGCATACATCATTCCAGGCTCTTCTTGCTTTGATTGTCTCTGCTGAGAAATCTGAGGTGATTCTAATTGGTTTCCCTTTATAGGTGATTAATCTTTTCTCCTTGACAGCTTTAAGGATCTTTCCCTTGGTCTGAGTTGATCCTGTGTGGATTATAATGTGATGGTGGGATGTCCTATTCTGATCTGGTCTATTTGGAGTTCTAAAAGCTTCTTGTATCTGAATAGGCCTATCTTTTTGCATGTTTGGGAAGTTCTCTGCTAGGATCCTGTTAAACAAATTTCCTAGACCATTAACTTCTGTTTCTAGGTGCTCCTCTACACCCATTATCCTTAGATTAGGCCTTCTGATGGTGTCTTCCAAGTGTTGGATAGATCTATCATATTTCTTGGACTTGTCTTGGATGGTTGTATGTTCTTTCTCTATAATATCTAGGCTGTCTTCAATCCCAGAGGTTCCATCTTCTGCATGGTCTAACCTGCTGTCAAGACTTTCTACTTTGTTTTTTATTTCTTTTCCTTCTAATTGGTCAGCTTTGATGGCTTCACATTCTTTGTTGAAGCTTTGTTTTAGATCTTGTATGGACTTCTTTACTTCCTTAATTTGGTGTTCAGTGTTTATTCTCAAATCACTTAGTTGATTGGTGATGGTTTCCTTGGACTCCCATTCCTTCTGTTGGGTTCCATTCGGCATTCCCTTTGTGGTCTCACTGACTTCCTTCAGCTCTTTGTTAATGGATCCCATGAATGCCTGTAGTGATCTTTGTGTATTCTCATCCTGCTCTCTCAATTCCTGTATTACTCTTTGCTTAGCTTCCTCCCATTCATGCCATTCTTGTAGTTCTCTTTGAGTGTTCTCAGCCTGTTCACGCCATTCCTGCCTTTCTTTTTGAGTATTCTCAAGCTGCTCATGCAAATCCTGTATCAGTTTTTGAGTAGTTTCCTCACGCTCATGATATTCCTGTATAAACCTTTGGATTGCCTCCTCTCTCTCCCTATCACTCTCATACAGAGTTCTTTGTATGTTTTCAATCTTTTCATTTATCATGTTTGCCAGCAGTGTTTGTAGAGCTATTTGGGAACTCTCCTCTGGATTATTCATTATCTGTTCTGTCCCCTGATTATCATGAGTGGGAGTGTAGATACCTGGACTTGCCATTTTTCTTGTGGTTTTCCGATTTACTCTGCCCATTTGGGATGAAAGTAACACCAGTTTTGTGCTAGAACACTAACTTAAGGCAAGCATCAACCAAAGTCTGAATTTGCACAGTCAATAGTCTGCAGATACAATCTAGTTCAACAGATACCTCTATTCAACATCAAACAACTATATATTAATGGCTATGAACCGCAAAGAAGAATTTGGTAAACCAGAAATTATTAGGGTTAGGGAGAGATATGGGTAAAAATAGGAATAGAGTGATGTGGGAAGGTACAGGGAGAGTTAACTAAGTCCTAGTCTCAAAGCAGGAAATAGGTTGGATAGGATGAAGGAAGAGAGAGAAAACAAGAAGAAAGAGAAAGGAAAAAAAGGAGACCAGAAAAAATAGAAAAATAAAAATTATTAATATGCAGATTTGAGAACAAACTATTCAAAGAACGTGAACATAATGAGAGAAGGGGAGGGATATAAAGGAGATGTGAAAAACTTAAAAATAAAAATACTTAAAATATTATATAGGTATAAAGAGGTAGTACTGCTATTAAGGAATTTAAGTCTCAGAAGTTTTGCATTGAGAAATAAATTTGTGGATTAAGTGTGTACACAATGGGAGATAGGGTCTAATAGTCAACTACGGGTTTATCTGAGGATGTGCACAGCAACAATTAAGTCCCATAAAGAAGAACAAAAGAGAGGAAAAGGTGAGAAGGATAAGGAAGAAAGAAAAAAAAGATCAGAAGTTCGGTCAAGCTAAGCAAAAAACAAAAAGAAAATTTTTTTAAAAAAAGAAAGAAAAACGCACACACGCATGTATCCCTAAAATAAAGATTATGAGAGGGAAATAATTACTAGAAAACAATTTTTTCCAAAAAAGGTAAAAATTAAAAATTAAAAAAAGTTTTAGAAAAGAAAAAAAAATTTTGTAAAAGGTATTTAAAAAAGAGAAGAAGAAGAGGAAAAAGGGGGGAAAAAGTTCTTTGATATTTTGGGGAGGGTTGGGAAAAATCATGTATCTCCCTTGTGTCTGTAATCAGTCTCTGGTTGGAGTCTCTGGTCTGCTTGTGGTCCTGTGGCTTGGTTGGTTTCTTAAGTCAGTTTGTTTGGACAGGCAGAAAAATGCTCTGCTTTACCCAGGATTTTGTGATCCTCCTCCCAAGTTAGTTCAATGGGAGGGGGATGTGCTTTGAGTATCACAAAAGAGGGAGATGGCTTTTTCCTCAAGTTTGGAGATGCTGTGATAAGGCTAGGTTCTGGGTAGAGTTGAGGCCTTTCAGCAAACAGTAGCTTTTCCTGGGTGCTAGTTTGTGAGAAACTCACAGAGCCCAGCCTGGAGCCACTCTCAGGGTTTCTGTTTATTGATGTCAAGGCTACTAAAGAGAGGGTCAGCCTCTGGCTCAGATTACCCGGTGAAGAAAGCCACTCCTAGGGCTGGCGCCCAAACTGGGTGACTTTTCCCTGGGTGGAGCTGAGTCTGGCAGGTCACGCCATTAAGTTCTTGTGACCTGCTAAATGACCCTAGTTTTATTCCAAGGCCTGAGTTGGAGCTAGCAGCTCCGCTGAGCTTTATCAGTATCCAAGATGGAGATCTCCGGTCCTGGGGGGGGGGGGGGGGGGGGGAATTGGTGGCCTTCCCTCCTCTGCTCCCTGAGAAGGGGTGAGGACATCAGGCTTCTACTCATGCCGAGTCTTGGTTCCTGGGTCATCTCTGGTCTGCGAACTGCAGGATGAAGATGTCTGCTCCTTGTCAGTTCTTGCTGGTGTTGAGTAGAATCCACTCGCCCGCCACGCCTGGCTCTTTCGTCCCAGACTGTCTTTGTTTCAGGAATGGCAGCACCACTGGTGCCGCCGCTGCCGCCACAGCGGCAGCAGCTGACAAGAGCTCCAATCTGTCTCCTTGTCTGGATTTTCCCTCTCTGGCCTAACTCTCTGTCCTGTGATGGCACACTTGGTGTGATTCTCTGGCTTAGGACTGTTCACTGGAACTCTAAAACTGCTTTCTAGGTGAGAGCTTGTTTTGCCTCCAGCTTCTCCTCCGCCATCTTCCCAGAACTTTCATTTATGAAATCTTATACTAACACATAAGATTATCCCATGATTAAAGTAGTTCAAATCTAATAACCATAATTATATTAGTGGATCTCGTTTCCTAGTATAATATCTTATTACCTCTGATATTGATTCCTTTACCAAATGGAATCTATGAACTAAGATTTTAGAAATTGTTATGAGAATGACTAAAATTCTACCAACCAATTAGTTGAATTTACAGAGTGAGATAAAAATACTGAGCTTACCAATTATTATACATATAAAATTCTCTCATTCATGATTCTAAAACCAGTACACTCTTCAAGGAATTTGATAATATTTAATTGGCTAGGTACAACAAATAAACTTTGCCACGAAACCCTAGAGCTGGAATAGCATAGCATGTGGTATATGTAAGATAAGTCCAACTTAACCCATTTTCATATATATATATATTCCCTGAAAGATCTGTTCCGTGCAGAGATAATACAAATCTGGAGAGAAAACATTTGGAATTGGTTGCTACATTTATCACATTATTTTTTACCTATTTCTGTGTATTCCTCCCAGACTTTCTAATTCTAATTGATACAAAACCAAAATTCTTTATTTTAGGGGGCGGGGGCCGGTCATGGTTCTTGAACTCTAGGTCTGGGTGCTGTCCCTCAGCTCTACAGCTCAAGGCTAGCGCTCTACAACTTGAGCCATAGTGCCACTTCCCGCTTTTTTCTTTTTGCTTATGTGGTGCTGAGGAATCAAACCCAGGGACTCATACATGCAAGGCAAGCACTCTCCCACTGAGCCACCTTCAGCACCCATAACCAAAATTCTTATCTTTTCAGATAGCAAGTGCATTATTTCCTGCAAAAGCAAGTTGGTTCTTTGTTTTTAAACAGATCTCAATTTGATAACTTAGTTTCAACATAAAATCCTCTTTATAGCCCAAATCTGTTTTCAAATGATTAAAGAGAAACCATTGGTCCTATCTTATGATTAGAAGGTACAACTGACAAACTTTAGGCAAGGTTTTGGTTAACTTCAGGACTTACAGATCAGATTACTGTCCGGTGATTACTACTCAAAGTACTTTTACAAATGTGAAACTATCTTGACTTAGGAGAAGGTAAATGGGGAGGATGAGGCAGATGGAGGAGAGGCACACAATGGTGAACAGGTACATACATAAAGCTATGCATTCAGTACATGATTTTGGTCACATTTTCACAACATGGTTATTTTCTTGTATATCTTACTAAGTAAGTGTGTAATAAAAGACTAAGCCTATATATCAAAGCAAATTCAAAAAAACATTCATTTTCAAGTTTCATAAATATATGCAATTCTAAAGTCTCTACTACACATCTGCACATTTTCTTAGACTAACATAATACACAGACCCATGGAAGTCTCCTCTTAAGTAGTTAATTTTGCCTAGATTTGAAATTATTTTCATAAAAATTCAATGAAGCCACAAACAAAAGTACTGTAACGTTTGGAATCTACCCAAGTTTTAAAGGGGGAGAGAAGGAGGGTAGGTGAAGGGATGGAGAGAAGGAAAGGGAGAGAGAGAGAAGGAGAGAGAAGCAGCAATTCCATAAATGAGAACGGAACTCAATCCCTTACTTTCTTTTGCTTTTCATTTCAGTTGTTTGGAAAACACTAGAAGCAGACATGAGGTTTTCTATATATTGTCCAAAAACGTGGTCTTCTGATTTTAGCCTCAGGGTTTCTTCCTTAACTGCATCTACTCTTGCTGAGAGATCTTCAAGTGTGTGTTGGAGTTCCAACACTTGATTAATGTTGTGCTTTTTCCTCTCATTTTTGTACTTTTTTTAATGCAGATTTCATTGGATGGGGAAGACTGTGTCAAAGTATGATCAAGCAGAAAGGGTGTGACAGGGTGCAGACAGGGTCAGGCTGGGGGCCTAGCAGCACCTCCACCTGCACCCTGTGGCCCTTCTGTTGGCACATTGGGTTGGACCCATCTCGTAACGGGTGTTGGGATGTACCATCTGACACTGATCACGGTTCTACTGCCATGGCTCTGAGATGGAAATGCTGGGCGCAGTAGTTACCATGGCCCTCTTCTGAAACAAAGCTTTGGTCCTATGGCCTGCATTCCGGAGGGAGTTAATGAGCAAGAAACTGTGCACCCAGACCCACCTGTACAGTCTTGGGTTTCTGTTCACCCATGGTGCTGCCCACAACACGGCTGAGGTTGCCCCTCTGTTGTCATTGTTAGTTTGAGAAAAGATCTTCCTATGTACCTCAGGCTGGTTTTGAAGTCACGATTCTTCCACATCACTCTGCTGAATACTGGGATTACAGGTGTGCATCAGCCTACATGACTTTTGCTTTTGTAGTAATAGTATCCTATTGTTTGTTCTCTCATCATCACCGTAAGTCACGTCTTGAGTTTAAATGCCTGCTCTGCCAACCATCCTCTTAGCTCTGTCAGCTGGCAAGAGGTTCTGCCTTGTGCTGAGCCTCACAGGATTGACGCTGTGAGCCAGCTTCATGCCTTGTATGATTGCTTTGAGGGTTCAGTGAGGTCTCAGGTGTGTGTGCCTTGTCTAGGGCCGTGCCCAGAGCATGCTATGCAGCCGCAGCTACTAAGTGGAGTATGTGGTGTAGTAGCCAGTGGTGAGAAGCATGTGTGATCTTACGTGAACTCAGAAAGTGCACTGTTTCTACTGAACTGTGAGATCCAGGTCAGAGGATTGCATGGAGGGTGTGCTGAGCGTCTGCTCCCAGCACTGTGGAGCTCCCTTGAGTCTGGGATTACTGACATTCTCCCTTCTTATTCTCTCCTCAGCTTCGCCTCAACAGTATCAAGAAGCTTTCCACAATCACCTTGGCCTTTGGAGTGGAAAAGACCAGAAGTGAACTCCTCCCCTTAATTACAGGTGGGGACTCTTGTGGCACAGTGCAGTTGGGGTGCCTCGAGATGGCTTCTGCTTAATAAGAGAAGCCCACGGCAGGGGCCTTGGATAATGGGGTAAGAGGGTGAGGTGCAGGTAGACAAGCTTTATGTACTGCAGGACTGTGTTGAGGGGAAGGCTGAGGAAGAAGATGGAGGCAGGATGTCCTCTCGGAAGTCTGCTGGAAGACAGCTGCAGACCCGGAGTGAGGCCCCCAGCTTGAGACTGCCTTGGGCTCTGCAAGGTGGAAACAGTCATGTGACTCATACTAGAGACATGGAGAGCATTCAGTCCATTCAACACATAAGTGTCGGCTGTGAGGACAGTCTCATCAGACAATGTTCTGCTTGCCTAAATGGAAAGAACTGGGGCAGTGGATGGCGGGAATGTGGGAGCTTCAGACCAAGAGCTGCCAGGGAATCCAGACACTTGGGGTCAGAGTCCCAAGTGGCTTTCGGTTCCTTCTTCTCTGTACTTGCTGCCTGGGAGCTTCTCCAGTCGCATGTGGCAGGAGCCGTCTATGGGAAAACATGGTGCTGTCCACACAGAAAAGCAGAAGCCTTGGCCTCACGCCTGCAGAACATGCAGGATTGGTTTTGTGAGTGATTACTGCAGCATGATTGTGGACTAGAGCAAAATGCCAGGCTGGCATCTTAAAGGACAGCAGTGTAGTGTCGCTGTTCTGTAGGTGGTGCTCTGAGCCTGGGTGCTTCTCTTCCTGTGGTGAGTCCTAGGTCAGAAAGGAAGAATCCCTGAGATTGCCGGTGCCCCAGCCTCCCTTGCCCAGCCCTGAGGCCTGAGACTGTGGCTGGGCTTGGCTCTGTCTTCGGGTGGAAGCCGGGCAAGGGGCCGGTGGTTGGGGGCAGGCTGGGGGAGGGACAGCCTGCAAAGCCTCCAGGAGGCAGTAGCTGAACCGAGTCTGAACCGATAGAAAAGGATTTTTGGCAGAGAACAGTGCTGAGAGTGTAAGCTGTACCTGAGCAGGAAATCTGCATGCCACTGTGTTGCACAGGATGGGACTCAGTCTCCCCTCCCTGAGGGGTGTAGAGTGGCCCTGTCACACAGTGCTCCCCCACCCACCTCCAGCTCATATCTTTTTCTCTGTGCTGGCCATATGGGAAAACTCTGGGTACTGACAGCTAGCTTGTGCATCTTGGGGCCGGGATCCCAGGGTGCAGGGACCCCAGGAAACTGGAAGTGGCACTAAGCTTCAAGTAGTAGAGCACTAGCCATGAGTAAAAGAGCTCAGGGACAGCACCCAGGCTCTGAGTTCAAGCTCCACTACTGATTTCCCGCTGCCAATCTCCCCCCAAAAACGTCATTATAACAAGGATCCATCTGCTTTAAAGGTTTCTCCGCCAAAGCACTATCAGCTGTAAGAAGTGAGTAGTTGGGATTTTAATGAAGTAGAAACAATGGGAAGGTAGATACAGTCTGGCAGGGACTTGACTAGGCAAGGTGTGTGCAATGTGCAATAGTGGCTACCATAATGCCTGGACTCGGGTGTGACCCAGGAACAAAGTCAGATGGCGCCTGTCCTAGGCATCAGTCAATGGTTACTCCCAGATCTAACCAGGCATGAGGGCTTCCCCCCCATAATTCCCCAGGACAGGACTTTCTTAGCCCTTCAGAATTCCACTGTTTTACTCCCAATGGCCGCACTTCTCCAGGCTGGTTCTTTTGCGAGGATGGCAACCACAGTGTGGCATGCTCTACCAGCAGGAGGTGCACAAGGGGTGGGGCCTGGAGCCCCCAAGCTAAGCATGCAGGGTGTGGGGGGGAGCTGACCTCCCAGCTGGTTCATGAGCTGAGTCTCACCTTTGTGTCACAACCCATTTTTCCTGGAAGGCTTTGTTAGTAGCTTCAAGTCATCCCCACGAGTGAGAGGTGAGCATGCCTCCTTCATATTGAGCATAGTCACAAGATGCTGCTGTGAATGAATCCAAGTCAGGAGCTGGCTGTGAGCTCTTGCTGGCAGGTGTGCGGCGGGGGAACAAGAGTCGGGGAGTCCGGCCACAGTGTGGCAAGGACATAGGGGACAGGAAAGGGATTCGTACAAGATGGTGGCGCAGAACTGAGGGTGCTCAGGAGAAAAGGAGGAGACAGAGATGGAGAAATGCCACGCCTACTCCGGTGGAGTCTACTTAGCATGGGAAACCTGCTTTCAGATCTGAGAATGGGGCTTCAAAGAGGCCTACTTCCTGGAAAAGGCTGTCAAACCCCTGGGAAAGATGTGTTTCTATTCCTGTTTTTCTTTTCTTCACTGTATAGGAGTGCCTATTAATCTTTTACTGTTTCTGCTGCTTGTTCTACTTACTCATGCTCAACGTTCCCTTATTCAAGGCTCTTTCTTGGAAGTGTTGACGACTCCAACATCTGATGAGTGTCCTGAGAATATGACTAACTCACCAGAGTTAAGTGCTACTCTGAAAGCCCCTCTTATGGAGGCTAGTAGACAAGTCATAAGTAAATATAAAAGTATTGGGGGTTTCATGACGTCACTTCAGCAGAAGGAATTGTTTGTAAGAGATTTACAAGAAGCTGTAGGCACAGCTAGAGCAGAAAGAGTGTATGGCTATTGGAGACTTCCGTTTAATCCTAAAGCATATACAATAGACTCATATAGATATCCTGTAGATAAGAAAGCTGTAGAGGGCTATTTAGACCAAAAGCTAAATAACATTCCTAAAAAGTTGGTAGATGGAAGGTGGCAATGGCATATCAGAGGAAAATGGTGGGATCCTCCATTATCTAGAGGACCCTAAAGACTTCCCCCTGATCCATAGCCTTTAACAGGTGTGTATGATAAGGATCGCAACCGTTGGGAAAACTACTTAGGAGAAAGAACTCCTATTACTCTCTTTCATTTACTGAGAGACTTGCTAGATCTAGGCCTCCTTGGTGCTTACTATCAAAGAAGGAACAAGAAAGATCTTATGAGACAGTTAAGGCCTCTATGGAGAAGAGTAAATGATTATGTGAAAGGGTTACAGAAAAGACACTATGAGCTTAAATTTGATATATGGCCAGATTTAACTAAGCATACTGAATATCATGATTTTGGGCCACAAATTGGGGACCCTCTAAAG
Organism: Dipodomys spectabilis; assembly: GCF_019054845.1. Lineage (NCBI taxonomy): Eukaryota > Metazoa > Chordata > Mammalia > Rodentia > Heteromyidae > Dipodomys > Dipodomys spectabilis. The sequence continues at coordinate 1,716,874 of NW_024870943.1, forward strand.
AATGGCAAAGAAGCACAATTGCTCAGAAAAGATTTGAAACTTATAAAGTATAAAACTAAACAAAAGTAACTATGAAGTACTAGACTTCATGCCTTTCTGTTCAGCAGCTTGCCCATATGCTCTGGTTAGTGGTTAATAGGTGATAAACATCGAAACCAATTGTATTTCTTAAAAATAGAGGTAAAGCCTGGAACAAGTGCCTATCGTCATACCTCGTCATCCAAAAATCAAGATCAGGCGACCAGCTGGTGACCACCCAAGAATGAAGTCTTGCAGCAACATTGTGTAAAATTTTGCCCTTTCTCATGGAGACTTTTGCTATAAAAGCTTGTTATCCTCTGCAATAAATCGCACTCAGCATTCACCCCTCTTGTGTGTGAGTTGTCTGTTTGCCATCTCCCCACCTATTCCAGTTACCTCCACTAGGTGTCCTCCGTCGTCCCGACAAAGCCTCTTGTGTGTGAGTTGTCTGTTTGCCATCTCCCCACCTATTCCAGTTACCTCCACTAGGTGTCCTCCGTCATCCCGACAGAGCAGGTCCGCAGCAGAGAAAAACCTCCTAAATGTGGGAACTCTCCAGAAGTAATGAGTCCAGACAGGGCTGCATGTCAGCATGACGATGGGTGTCTGTGCATCCAGTGTACTGCAGGGGTGCATGGGGTGCAGAGCCTAACCTTGAGCTGAATAGCTGAGGGACAGCACCTAGGCCCAGAGTTCAAGCCCCAAGGTCAACCAAAAAATAAAAGAGGAAAAGCATGTGGAGCTTGCGGAGCGCTGTGGGGGAGGGGTAGTGCAGGGCTTGGGTTGTCTTGGATTTGGATCATGCTCAAGACAGAGTGTGAGGTGCGTGGAGGGTGGGGTGCTGCTGGGGATCGGGTGCTGAGAGGGGGTGGGCTGGGGGCAGGGAATGCCTGTGTCCCCTCACAAGGCAGGGAGCTGGTGGAGGACGCGCGCTGCCCCTAGGTCAGGAGGCTAAGTCCACATCCACACTCTCCAAGGTGACACAGACGGGGAGGACCTATGGGGACGGGAACACCAGGGGTCAGGAGAGGACCAGGTGTGTGTGAGGTTAATGATGACACCAGACAGCTCCCCATGGAGCCCAGAGCATGCGTGTGCTGGGTGGAATGACTTTGGGCTGGATTAAGGGCATGGGACATGGAGGGAATCTAGCTAAAGCGAGTGTCAGGGGAGGGAGTGCAGGGACGGGACCTGTGGTTCAAGACTTTCTGTGGTGGGGTGGCTGTAGGAACTTCAGGATCAGGAGGAGGCGCCTGGCTCAGAGCCCACAGTCCACACAGCACCCGGCATAGTCCCTGGATGGCTCCTGGAGGCAGGCGTGCCATCTGCTTGCTTCCCTTTTCTGTGCCGGTCCCAGTACTTGAACTCAGGGCCTGGGTCCTATCCCTGAGCTTTGTGCTCAGGGTTGTTGACTGTCCCCGGGAAATCAGTGCTACTTCTGGCTTGCTGTCACCCTGCAATTCATTCCTGAGAACAGAAGGGTGGAGGTGGAGAGCCCTGGACAGGAGGCCCCTCCTCATATTCAGCACAGCAACCCTGACCTGCACCCAAGAGGCTGTGGTAAAGTGACCTCATAACAAGAGACATGAGGAGCACTGCAGGAAATGTCACAATAGCCAAGCAAGGGACTTTCTCAAGGAGCCTTCGTGTTTTAAAAACAACTTTATATTTAAAAGGTGCTTTTCAAAAGTACACTTGATGTCCTTGTTGAATTAGCAAAGAGTCTAGAGATATGTAACATAGACTGCCAAGGAAAAGAAAGAGTTGTGAAAATTAATTATGTGTAAGAAATAAGCATGGACAAGACGAAGGGAGTAACTGTCAGGAAGGAGCCTTAATATTTGTGGTCAGTGGTACAACAGCAGGACTCCCCTTTTTTCTTCCTTCCTTCCTTTCTTCCTTCCTTCCTTCCTCCCTCCTTCCCTCCTTCCTCCTTCCTTGCTTCCTTCCTCCTTTCTTGCTTCCTTCCTTCCTTGCTTGCTTCCTTCCTTCCTTCCTTCCTTCCTTCCTTCCTTCCTTCCTTCCTTCTTTCCCTCCTTCCTTCCTTCCTTCTTTGCTGGCTTGCCCTCTCTCTTCTCTGTCTCTGTCTGTGTGTCTCTGTCCCTCATTCTCACTTTCCTTCTTTGTGCCAGGCCTGGGGCTTAAAATCTGGGCCTCCATTCTGTCCCTGGGAAGATTTTGCTCAAAGCTAATGCTCTACCACTTCAGCCACAGCACCACCTCCATGTTTGTTTGTTTGTTTAGTGGTTTATTGGAGATGAGAGTCTCAGAGAGTTTTCTGCCTAGACTGGCTTTGAAATGTGATCCTTAGATCTCGCCTCCTAATGAACTCAGAACACAAGCATCAACCACCACACCCAGCTGCTATTTTCTTTTCTTTATTTATTTTTTTTATTGTGAGAATACCCTACAGAGGAGTTACAATTATATGGGCAAGATAACGAGTATGTTTCCTATCAAGCATTGTTGCCTCCTCTTTGTTTCCCCTTCCCATCCCTTCCCATACTCCCGCCCTCCCCCAACCCGATTCTCCCCCACACCAAAGTTGTAAAGTTCATTTTTCCACATACATCTGTACATCTCATTGTTGCAATGGGTCCACCTGTATCCCTAGTTAAAAGATTTGTTTTTTCCCTCCCCCTCCACAAATTATACCAACATCAAATACAGTGAAAGCATGGGTTATACCATGGAGGAAGGACATACAAAGCAACATAGAAATCATCTTATAAATATGTTAGAAACAATTGCCAGCTGATATTTTCTTTCCAACTATTTTCTTCTCCAGAACAGAAAGGGCTTTAAGAATTATTTGCTTCATTGCATAGGGAACTATTATGAAAGAAAGAAAAAAAATCAAAAGACTCAAAATGTAATTAGGAAAACCTGTTAAGCAAGTTTAACCAGTATATCTTGAATTTGACACGACTACCAATTAATGGGGCAGATTCTTGGGAGGAACTTGACATGACCTAATAAGCATTATTCAAAATCTCATATTTCCACATTCATATAATTCTGTGGGCCAGCAGAACAGAGACAGATGAACACACACAGAGATATATAGCACACAAATGCACAGGTGTGGACATGTGCACACACCTCTATCTCTCAGCAGATGACTTTTATCTAGGTGTGGAGATTGTTGAATGGCCAAGCAAAGTTAAGCAGAGATGCGAGCTTGGTGGTCCTCAGGGGAGAACCACTTTCTTCTTCTTTGTGCAGGTGAAGAGGAAGCTGCAGGGAATGGAGTGTCCGCTCATGAGCAGGAAAGGGCTGAGGGCTGGGAAACAGCCCATAGCAAATTCCGCTATATGATGCAGCACAGGGCTGGGGTTGTAAATTACAGATAAGCAAATCTGACAGATGCAGGACATGGTATAAAAGGAGATGAAGGCACTAACCAGGAGGAGGATGCTTATGGTGGCTCTGGACTCCAGAGGGGCTCTGGTGGAGACACTGGTCCTCCGGATGTGTCGCATTCTCTGCTTGTGTCTGTACAGGATGAAGAGCATGGAGGTGCTGGCCCAGAGCATGAGCCCCAGACACAGAACATCAGGCACCAAGAGTATGGCCACGTGCAGCACGTCAGCAACTGGATCATTACACATGGAAGAACAGTATCCATAGGCTTTTAAGCTCATCATATTGTCATGTGGTTTGGGTCCGATCATGTACATGAGACAAACAATTCTCAGGAGGAGGAAGATCCCCCCCAGCTGAGGTACACTGTGGAGACAATGTGCTTGTGGGCTCTCCCCTTCAGCCCTGCCCACCTGGAGTCTCCCTGACTGATGCTGACAGCAAGGAAGATGCTCAGGGAGCAAGTTCTAACAATCGACACCACCCTGCCCACTCAGTGAAGATAGAAGACAATTTTGCACCCCACATCATTTAAGAAAATTCTCCAGCACAAAGCCACCATGGTTTGGGGAACACTCCTACACAGAAGACTTAGGAAGTTGGCCACAATTAAGTGCCTAAGAATCAAGTCTGTGGCTCCCATCCTGTTCCCCATGCAGGAAAGGAATAGATAATGGGAGAGAAGAGACAAATTACCCACAAACCCAACCACAGTCTGGCCTAAGAGGATCACCCCCATAGACACATGGGCATCTCCCATCCTCTCTGTTCCTTGAGTCTCATTCAGAGGCTCTGGCTTGGGAAACTGAGGCCTTCATGGTGCCAAGGGAACTCAACATTCTCCATCCTGCATTCACACCACTGGAAATACTGTCCTACTGTCTCTCATGTATTAGGAAAAATCCAATTCTATTGATCCATTGGGAAGAGGAAGATGGCATGTTCAGGGAAATGGGTGAACCTGGAGAATGGCATTAAGGGAAGGTGAATCAGGTTCTGAGATGAAGGCAGCTACATTTCTCCTCTGTAGAATCAGATCTAAGATTCTAAACAAGCAAGGCCCTAGTGGCTCAAGCCTGTAATCCTAGCTACTCAAGGGCTGAGACCTTGGATGCCCAATTCAAAGCCAGACCAGAGAAGTAAAGTCTGTGAGACTCTTCTCTCCAGTTAAGCACCAGCAAGCCAGAAGTAGATCTGTGCTCAAAGTGGTAGAGGCCTAGCCATGAGCAAAAAGGGCTCAAGGAACATGGGCAAGCCCCAAGTTCAAGCTCTCTGACTGGCTAAAGAAAGAAACTTGAAACATGCGTGACACATTCCTGGGGTCACATGCACTTATACCTCAATACACTGGCTGGGGGCGTGGGTCCCAGGTGTCACCGTTTCCTCAACACGGAGCCCACATTTCACAGAAGAAATACCAGGAAGATGAACCAGGTCTGTGGTGGGGATGGTGCGGTTGAAGGAGGAGGTGGATGACAGAGAACGAGAGGGGCAATTTTAGGTTCAAATGCCATTCTAGAGTCACTGATGTGAACACATCTTCCCCAGCCCCTGGACAATCAGGATTCCTCCTCACTTGTCATAAACCAGGACAGACTCTGTGAGGAAGAGGAAGTGAGGAACCCACAGGGCTTGGGGGTGGGGGGGCCTAGAACCCCAGTTCTTTTCACTGTCCTAGCCCATTCCTATCCTTCCCTGTTTCTTTGTCATGCATCCGGTTTCAATCCAGAATCCCTGCTCCTAACGTGATTTCTTACCCAGAGTGTGGAACCTGGGGTCTCTCCTGCAGGCTGCACCTCTCCAGTGGCAATGAACACAAGTGCTCGCCTCTTCTCTCAGGATGTGCGTGGCAGGGCGGGTCATTTCTGAGATGCACATGGGCACTTCAGAGCTGCAGAGGGCTCCTTAGATAGGGGTCCAGGAGGTCGGCAGCCAAGGTCATCTCCCGCGGGAGCGGTGATTTTCCCTTCACCTGGGGTGGCAGACCAAGTTCTCAGTAAACTTTTTCTTTTCCCCCATGTGACAATTATCAAGACACTTTTCACTTTCATGTGGGTGCTTCTCCAGGGGGCAGGGGAGTGCTGCAGTCACTTACCTCTCCTGGATCCCAGTAGGCCGGCAGGAGACACTGAGACCCAACTTGAGATGACTGTCTGTAAACAACCTCAGCGGTGTGTAAGCCATGTGTCCCCAAAGTTTCTTACCCAAAGTGTCCCTTCTCTTTTTTTCCAGTTCTAAGACTTGAACTCTGGGCCTGGGCACTGTACCTCAGCTCTTTAGCTCAAGGCTAGCAGTCTTCCAGATGATACACAGCTCCACTTCCGGCTTTTTTTTTCCTGCTTATGTGGTGCTGAGGAATTGAACCTAGGGCCTCAAGCATGCAAGGCAAGTGCTCTACCACTGAGTCACCTTCCCAGACCTTCTGATTGTATTTCTATCCACTGTTCTGGATTTGCTTTCATATTGTGCTTCATCATTGATTGCATTTGAGACAACTGTTTTCATGCCGGGCCCAAATAACTGTAAATTCCTGAGAAGCTTTTGCTGCATCCCAGAGGTTCTGGAAAGTTGTGCTATGGTTTTGATTCTTGAATTTGTAAACTTGTTCCTTTATTTGATTCTTAAGTCTTATGGCTGACTTTGGGCTCGACAGCCTATCACTTGATGAGAGGGGTCTTAAGCCAACATTCTAACTTGGCCTGGACTTAAGGGTCTATGGCCTCCAGTAGTACTAGCTCATGAAACCGGGGCAGCAGTAGGCATCTGTGCACTGGCTCACTGTCTGTCAGCAGAGGGTGACAGTCTTTATCTCATCAGCCTAACTTGGGTTTGATATCTCCCCTGCTCTCATGGGACATGCAACTGGGGCTGCCTTAAAGGTCAGTTCCCATTTGCTTGGCATGGTTTTCCACCATGAACTTTCAGTTTTCAGTCTTGGCTGGTGAAATGTCATCTCTATGGAGTGCTGGTTTATAACTGGGCCAGGCCAGCTCTCCCTCCTGGCTGAGAGGCACAGGGTAGAGCTGGGTCACAGCTTTATAGTTCAGGCAGGTGTATACAGATCCGGAAAATACTGTCTGCTTTATGCTGTATATCAATTCCCCATCACCAAATAGCTCCAAATTTTTCATATGCTATCTATTGCCATCTACTCCTTTCTATCTCATATATTTGTCTGTTCTGCTAAAAAAAACAACTTTCCATGAAGAACAAAGCCTGGCACCTGCAGGAAAATGGATGAACCTGTATTTCATCATACATCTTGGGAAGGAAAACAAGCCAGACAAGAAACGTAAATATGTTTTTCTCAAGTAGAATCCAGACTTTAAAAGACACAAACCTAGCCAGGTGCTGGAAAACCAGAAGTGAGGCTGTGGCTCAGGTGGTAGAGTGCTCGCTCTCAGCTGATGAGCTGAGGTCCAGCAGCCAGGACCAGAGTTTAATACACATGAGTAACCAAAAAAAAAAAAAGATATAAAGCCGTAAAGGAGACTCACACTGATGTCCTCGACCACAGGGGCCTTGGGAATGCTTGCCGTACCCAGTGGGAAACCCAGGCTTTGGGACAATGCTATGTGCTCATCAAAATACATGGATGATTTTCCCAGGGCAGGGGTGTGGCTCAGTGAACAGTAAGAGGACTTGAGCAGTAGGAGGATGTGAATAATAGGAGGATGTGAACAGTAGGGCCTCCGCAGGCAGCCCGGGTCCTTGGCCAGCTCTGCCACAGCAGGCAGCATGCCTAGGGGTCAGGACACTCAGTGTGAGCACTTAGGACTAATTGTCCTCACAGAAAAGGGCAGAGACCAAGGCCCCAGGACACTCCCCCCAACCCTCACTAAGACCTGAGGGTCAACTGTTTCTATACCTTTATTTCTTTGTGAAAAGAGGGGGAAAGGAAATAAAATATAAAAAGTACAGTTGACACAAATAAACCACCAGGGAAGGGGGTGGGGGGAGGGAAGGGGAGGGAAGTGGGAGGGAGGTGGGGATGGGGTCCCCATCTCAGCAGCAAGAGGCAGTGACCCGGATACTCGCGTCTCTCCCTACAGGGCAGAGTGGCACCTTCCTCCTGGCTGCTGTCCATCCCATCACGTGTCCCTCAGCCTTTGGGAGGGGGCCAGGTGCCATCTCCCCAGGGACCTCAGGGAACCAGCATAGGGCCAGGTCTGGGTTCAGGCCATGCACAGGGAGGGCTGTCAGCGACACACTGGCTCCTTGAGGGAGGAGATCAGTGAGGGCTGAGCGGAGGGTGGGCCGGAGCCAGGCACTGGAGGCCCAAGCACTGGCTCTTCTTCCAGCATCAGGCAAGAGACAGAATTGGAGGAACAGGAAAGGGCCGGCTCAGAAGCCCAGCCTGGCCCTCTTGCGCTCCTGCCCAGGCCCCACCACCCTTTCCCCATCCACCTGCCTATCTGGCCCTAGACCCATGGGCACTGCCACACTCTGGCCCTCCCGGGCCCCTGCCTGGGCACCACCACCCTTCCCACCTGCCACTGCCCGCCCACCCACAGCCCGCACCAGTCAAGGCCTCCAGAGCAAAGTCCTGGTCCTGGGTCAGATTCTCCAGGACTGGCTTGACCTCACTCTGCAGGGTGCTGGAAGCAGAGGTGAAAGGGCTGCAGCCTGAAGTTGATGGGGCCCACAGCTGGGAACTCAGTTCAGGCCTGGCCACCCCCTTGCATCTCCAGACTGCTAGCCATGCTGAGCCACCCCTCACCTCCCTTCCCTTCACACCCCCTCCCCATTCTGCTCGCCACCTCCACTGCTGACTCTTCAGTCTACAGTGAAGCCGACACTGGCAGGAAGCAGCAGGGAACAGTGGCAGCTGAACACAGTGGTGCACATCTGGAATCCCAGCCACTGAGGAAGCCCTAGCAATAGCTGGGTGTGGTGGCACCCCTATTCCTAGCAGTGTGAGCAGCATGCACAGACCAGGCTGCCTGGGCCTACACATGCACTCTGTGAAATATAACCAAGGTAAAAAGCACTGGGCGCATGGCTCAAGTGGCAGAATGCTTGCCAAGTGAGGTCAACCCTCTCTATCACTACAAAGGAAGGAACAGTGTAGCTGGAGAGGAGCATAACAACAGCGAGTCCCAGCTCACCTGTTGTGGAGGATGGACCTGATCTTCTGCAGGGACTTGGCCACATTGAAGCGGACTTTGGCGACGGGGTCCCCTGCCATTCGAACAACGGTGGGCAACATGTGCTTGGTGGTGATGTCCTGCCTGCACACCTCTGACAGAACCTGGCCAAGCATGGGCACACAATCAGTACAGTCAGTGCCTGACAGCTGGGCCCGGGTGTCGAGGCGGCAAGAACCCTCACCGGCATCCAAAGACACACACAATTGACACCACCTCCCCGCAACTACGATTTACAATGAGCTCAACTCTGAACACGCAGCCAACGGTGTGTCTCACACCAGGTCACCCACACCCAGTCCAAGGGTGGCGGAGGCCTGGAGTCCACCCAGCTCTGGATGTGTAGAGCTGGCCCTGGCCCCCGGCCTCTCCACTCCCAAATTTGGTGTCACGACGGGGCTGTGTGTGCCTCTCCCCTGGCAATCCGGCTCCTGGGTGCAGTTGGGGAGCGAGCCACACTCACGTTTATGCAGAAGAGGGTGGTCATGCGATGCAGGTAGTTGGGGTCTCCGGACATGGCCAGCACTTTGGGGATGATGGTGGCATGGGCCCACTCCTTCCTGAACTTCTCCACCAGCTTCTTGAGGTTGCTGGTGGCTGCCTTACAGATGGCATAGACTGCAAGGGGGAACAGGAAGGCAGCCACGCCGACTCCAGTGGAGTCTGCTTAGCATGGGAAGCCATCTATCAGACCAAGATAGGGGCTTCAGAGACCTATCTCTGAGTTTTGGGACTTCACTGAAGTCTACCTCAGAGAATGGGGCTTTACAGAAACCTATCTCCAAGTTTTGGGGCTTCACCGAAGTCTACCTTGGAGAATAGGGCTTCTAAGAGGCCTACTCCTGGAAAAAGGCTGGCAAGCCCCTGGGAAAGATGTGTTTCTGCCTTTCTTTTCCTCACTGTATAAGAGTGCCTATTAATCTTTTACTGTTTCTGCTGCTCATTGTGCTTACTCATTGTCAACGTTCCCTTATTCAAAGCTCTTTCTTAAGAGTGTTGACGACTCCAATATCTGATGAATGTCTCAAAAATATGACTAACTCACCAGAGGTAAGTGCTACCCTGCAACCCCTCTTATGAAGGCTAGTAGACAAGTTATAAGCAAATATAAAAGTATTGGGGGTTTCACAAAGTCACTCCAGCAGAAGGAATTGTAAGAAATTTACAAGAAGCTGTAGGCGCGGCTAGAACAGAAGGAATGTATGGCAATTGCTGAGATAACTACTTAGGAGAAAGAACTTCCTGGTACTCTCATTTACTGAGACTTGCTAGATCTAGGCCTCCGTGACCTTACTATTAAAGAAGGAACAGGAAAGATCTTATGGGATAATTAAGGCCTCTATAGAAATAAGGTAATGGTTAGTTGGTGACAAACGTCGAAACCCATTATATTTCTTAGAGATAAGCCGGAAACAAGTGCCTTTCAGGCGACCAGCTGGTGACCACCTAAGAATGAAGCCCTGCAGCAAGATTGTGTAAACTTTTGCCCTTTCAGGCGACCAGCTGGTGACCATCCAAGAACGAAGCCTTGCAGCAAGATTGTGTAACCTTTTGCCCCTTTCTTATGAAGACTTCTGTTATAAAAGTTTGTTATCCTCTGCATTAAATCGCACTCAGCACTCAGCACTCAGCATCCACTCCTAATGTGTGTGAGTTGTCTGTTTGCCATCTCCCCATCCTATTCCAGGTTCCTCCCCTAGGTATCCTCTGTCGTCCCGACAGAACCCGGTCCGTGGCAGAAGGCCATGGGGGAGTGTTAGAGTGGGTCAGGGCTCAGCACCAGCATCCCTCAAGGTTCCAACAGCAGGGGGCTACACAGACAGAACAGTGGCGTGCCCCGCCCACTGGCTGCCAGCTCCTTATGGCAGGACTCACCATGGTCCACCAGCCATGCTATGCACAATGAGTTGAGTTTCTCATCAAAGAATTCCACTCCCTGCCAGAGGAGAGAGGTGGTGAGGGCTCAGAGGGTGAAGGAGGATAGCCAGCCTCCTCTCCCCTCCCTGCCCTACCCGGCATGCCCTGGATCACGCACCAGCTGCCTAGCCACCAGGGACATGTACTCAATGATGGCCAAACGCACCCGCCACTTGGCGTCCTGGGCTAGCTCCACGATGGCTGGCAGAAGCGACTGGGACAGCTGCCGGATGGCGAAAATCTCCTTCACATAGTCCAGGTTGGAGATGATGTTCAGCCGCACCTCAAGGGACTGCAGAGGATGGGGATCCAGTGATGCCTGGCCCAAGGCGGCCCTGAATGGGGGGAGGGGTGTGCCACCCCACAGCAACACCCTACAGACCTGCCATCTCCCCAAGGTCACTGCCCCAGCCCCAAACTGGCCCTGGGGATACCTGCTGGACTCCGCAATGGCAATCGATCACCTGGGTGGGGGACTCGGGGAGGGAATACTCACCTGTCCCTCAGCTGGGCCAGGAAGAGTGGCAGGAGGTGATCAATGGTGTTGTCTTTGCCCAGAAGGGGAGAGAGGCCGATGATGACAGAGGCCAGGGCAGACTTCACGTGCTGGTTGGCATCTGACACCAGTTCCTGGGAGGGAGAGGGGAGGGAGGCCCAGGGGGACCTGCCGCAGCCTCCTCTGCACATGATTGGCAGGGGGTTTGGGGGCGGGCTGCAGGGATCCTGTCTCCATCTCCTTGGCTGAAGACTATGACCCAGGTGCCTGAGGCATTTCCACAGCCTGTTCTGGGCCCTCTTTAATCCCCAGCTGACTCCCTCCTCCAATCCGGTTACCTTGATGCACAGCAAGATCTGGGTCATGATCACTTTCTCACGACAATCTGCAGAGAGGTTCTCGCAGAACGCTGCAGGCCAGGGCGGGGGATGAGATGGTGCCGGCTACACCTCCACCCTGAGCCCCCCCTCCTCAAGCATGGGTCACGGGCACCCACCTTTCACCTTGTGGGAGTCCGCGGCCCTCACCTTGGCCTCGCAGTCCTTTATCAGCTTCTAGAAAGCAGGCACCAGGTCTGTCCTGGTGATCTCAAGCCCCACTGCTTTCTGGAGCTGTCAACCTGGAACCAGGGAGAGGCGGGATGTGTGGAGCGAAAGGGGGTCTGGCAGCCTCTCTCAGTTATTGAGGACAAAATCCAGGCAGAAGTGGTGCAGAGGTGTGGAGACTAGGCAGGCTGCTCTCCCCAGAGCCAGGCCGCGTCCCCAGCAGCGTGTGCCAAAACCAAAGACCTTAGTTCGCACTGTCCCAAGTGGGGCTTTCTGTGACTGGATCCACAAACATGCCAGCGATGCAGACTCTCCCGCTTTTACATTTACACTAAAATATAGTGGGCTGAGTCACTAAATGGGCAGGGGAGCTAAGGAGAGACTTCTCAGAAGAGAGAAGAATGGCAAAGAAACAGAGGAGGATATGCTCATCATTCCTGGGCTTGAAGGAAGTACAAATCACAACAACCCTGAGATTCCATCTTAATCCAGTTAGATTGGCCAGCATTGTGAATTCGAACAAATGCTGGCAGGGATGTGGAGAAAAGGAGCCCTACTGTGCAGCTGGTGGCAATGTGAACTAGTAGAGCCACTCAGCACAGCAGTCTGCAGGTTCCTCCAAATACTAAACACAGACATTCCCTCCCACCCATTCCTGGGCATCTACGCTGAATGTCATGACAAGGACACCTGCACACCCATGTTCACTGCCACAGTACTCACAATAGCCAAGATATGGAAACAGCCCAGATGCCCCACAGTAGATGAGTGGACCCACAATGTGGCCAATGGAACTTTACACAGCCATTAGAAAGAATAAGATAATGTCACTTGCAGGGAAATGGATGGAACTAGAACAAATCATGTGAAGTGAGGTAAGTCAAGATTGGAGATTAACAGTGCACATTCTCTGATATAAGGAAGTTAGATCTAAAATGCACTGGGATATGACAAATGCCACAGGATTCCAGAGACTCACACACAGTGAGACCAAAGGAGAATAGTCTTAGGAGAGAATCACAAAGGCCCAATGCCTAAGCGTCTCTTCATATTCATATAAAATATTACACGTATGGAAACAAATCCCAAGATGTGGAAACAAAATACATATATATATATTTGGTTTTAGCTTTTGATTTTTCTGTGTTCTTTATCTGGTAAACAGCCTGTTCTCATGTTATGTTTGGGAGGGTCCAAGGAGGGAAAAAGGATGGAAAAAAGTGCATCCATGGAGCTCACTGGACATTGATGAAAGTGAACTGCTCAGCTGTGGGTAGAGACGGGAGGGAGGGGCTGGGAGGGAATGAGAGAACAGCAGGGACTCACTGCACAAAAGAAAATGTCCTGTCGAAACTAAACCAAGATGAGTTAAACCATCTTAATAGGGCCATATCAAGTATTGAAATAGAAACAGCAATAAGAGTCCTCCCATCTAAGAAAAGTCCAGGACCAGATGGTTTTACAGTGGAATTCTACAAGGCCTTCAAAGCAGAACTCACACCAATACTCCTCCAACTCTTCAATGAAATTGAAAGAGAAAGTTCACTACCGAACTCATTCTATGAAGCCATCATAACCCTCTTCCCAAAACCAGGCAGGGACTCATCAAAGAAAGAGAACTATACACCCATTTCTTTGATGAACATTGATGCAAAACTTCTCAACAAAAGTTTGGCCATCTTCAACAATTCATCCAAAAAATCATACACCACGATCAAACAGGATTCATTTCAGGGATGCAAAGCTGGTTCAATATACCCAAATCAATTAATATAATTCATCACATCAACAAGAGCAAGGATAAGAACCACATGGTTTTCTCAATAGGTGCAGAAAAAGCATTTGACAAGATCCAACACCACTTTGTGATAAAGGTTCTGGAAAAATTAGGAATCCATGGGACCTTCCTCAATACAATAAAGGCTGTATATGACAAACCTACAGCCAGCATTGTACTTAATGGTAAAAAACTAAAGCCATTTCCTCTAAACTCAGGAACGAGACAAGGATGTCCACTCTCTCCACTGCTCTTCAATCTATTATTAGAATGCCTAGCTACAGCAATAGGACAAGATGCAAACATAAAGGGGATCCAAATAGGGAAAGAAGAAATAAAACTCTCCATATTTGCAGATGACATGATCTTGTATTTAAAGAATCCCACAGACTCCATTCCCAAATTACTCAAGCTGATTCAAAACTTTGGCAAAGCAGCAGGGTATAAAATTAACCCTCAAAAATCAATGGCTTTTCTGTATGCTAACAAGGAGAAAAGTGTGGCTAAAATTAGGAAAGCAACTCCATTCATAATAGCCCCACAAAAAATAAAATACCTATGAATTAACTTAACCAAAGAAGTGAAGGACCTCTATGATGAAAACTTTAAAAACTTGAAAAAGGAAATCAAAACAGAACGTAGAAAGTGGCAAAAACTCCCATGCTCCTGGATTGGAAAATGGCAATACTTCCCAAAGCTATGTACAAATTCAATGTGATACCTATCAATATTCCAACCTCATTCTTCAAGGAAATAGAAGAGGCAATCCAAAATTTCATATGGAACAATAAAAGACCCGAATAGCAAAAATAATCCTTACCAGAAAGAACAGTGCTGAAGGAATATCAATACCAAATTTCAAACTCTACTATAAAGCCATAGTAATCAAAACAGCTTGGTATTGGCACAAGAACAGACCTCAGGACCAATGGAATAGAATTGAAAACCCAGAAATGAACCTACAGATGTATAGCCATCTAATCTTCGATAAGGGAGCAAAAAAAAAAAAAAATAGAATTGAAGAACGACAGCCTCTTCAGTAAATGATGTTGGCAAAATTGGTTAAATACTTGTAGAAAACTAAAACTAGATCCTTATATATCACTCTGCACCAGAATCAACTCCAAATGGATCAAAGACCTTGGAGTCAAAGCAGACACTCTGAAAATATTACAGGATGGAATAAGAGAAACCATCGGTCTCCTTGGCACAGGCAGAAATTTTCTTAATAGAGATCCAGAAACACAACAAATCAAAGAAAGGTTGGACAAATGGGATTGCATGAAATTGCAGAGCTTCTGCATGGCAAAGGACATAGCTAGCAAGATCAATAGAAAGCCCACAGATTGGGAGAAGATCTGCACTAGCTATACAACAGACAAGGGTCTCATATCTAAAATATACCTGGAATTCAAAAAATTAAATCCCCCAACAACAAATCTTCAAAGAAACAACTGCCCAATAAATAAGTGGACTAAAGACTTAAAGAGAAACTTCTCTGAAGAGGAAAGAAGGATGGCCAACAGACACATGAAGAAATGCTCAACCTCCCTAGCCATAAATGAAATGCTAATCAAAACAACATTGAGATACCACCTCACCCCAGTTAGAATGGCAAAAATCAAGAACTCCAATAACAACAGATGGTGGAGGGGATGTGGACAGAAGGGAAGCTTACTTCATTGTTGGTGAGAGTGTAAACTTGTTCAGCCCATGAGATTCTTATCTCCAATTCTTATCTCCACTCTCTGGTGGTAGAGTGCCAGCCTGGAACAAAAAAGCTCAGCAACAGCATCCAGGCCCAGTTCAAACCACTGGACTGGTATAAAAGAAAGAAAATAGAATGAGACATTTCTGTGCAGGAATTTCTTTGGCAATAATGGCCATTTTTTTCTAAAAATGTTTTCATCCCCAGAGAACTCATTTGGAGATTAGAGGTAAGCATTTCATGCATATTCCTGAAAGCAGGGTGATCTCTTTTCATGCCTGGTCGTTTCTGAGGAGGTAGCTTCATTCTCTAATTCCCTACTCATTTTCATCTTAGCAGTGGTGATTTTGAAGCAGAAATTTGTCACTGTGCTCAAGAGAGGATCAGCAGTGACTCCTCACCCTGGGTTTCTGGTCTACCTCATTGCATGTGACTCCATTCCTCACCTGGACCCTCCTAGTCTTGCTGACAATTCCTCTGCCCTGTTCTTGTCTGTTTCAAGAACATGCATTTGCCTTTCTGTGTCTGACTTCTTGCATTTCCCACAGCGATCTGTAGTTCTACACATGTGGCAGCAAATGACAGGATTTCCTTCTTGTTCCTGGCCTAGTTGTACTTTGTGATGGAAATAGACTACATCTTCTTTTTTGTGTGTGTGAAACATCTTTTTATTAAACAGCAAAGCAGAAATGCAACACAATTTTAAATATTTGTAAATTTAGGTCACAAAAGGGATGCAAAAGGGATGTTTGCAGTACGACAATTACATCTTCATATAGTTAAAGTCATTTATGAAATCTTATACTAGAACATAAGATTATCCCATGATTAAAGTAGTTCAAATCTAATAACCATAAGCTATATTAGTGGATCTCATTTCCTAGTTTAATAACTTAATATTACCTCTGATATTGATTCCTTTGCCAAATGGAATCTATGAACTAAATTTTTAGAAATTGTTATGAGAATGACTAAAATTCTACCAACCAATTAGTTAAATTTACAGAGTGAGATAAAAATACTGAGCTTCCCATGCTGCTGATCACATGTATGGTGTATAGTGTACACCACTATATGTTATAGACTTTGATAGACAATTTGCCCCAGGAAAGTTAGAATGAACTTGTGACTTTAAATGAGCATCATTATTCCACAGTACTGTGAAATTTGGGAAATTATGTATTCACTTAACCACAATTTTTAAAAAAAAGAACATCAGGGAAAGTAGGGAGCGAAGGGATGGTAGGGGGAAAACAATGGAGGGGGAAACAATACTCAATATGAACTGTACTCATTACCTTGCTAACGTAACTGTAACCCTCTGTATAGTATCTTTACAATAAAAAAAATTTAAAAAAATACTGAGCTTACCAATTATTATACATATAAAATTCTCTCATTCATGATTCTACTACCAGTATACTCTTCAAGGAATTTGGTAACAGTTCATTGACTAGGTACAACAAATAAACCTTGCAACCAAATCCGAGAGCTGGAATAGCATAGCATGTGGTGTATGTAAGATCAGTCAAACTTAACCCATTTTCATATATATATATATATATTTCCTGGAAGATCTCTTCTGTGCCAGAGACAATACAAATTGGAAGTGAAAACATTTGGAGTTGGTTGCTATGTTTATCACATTATATTTTTACCTATTTCTATGTATTCCTCCCAGACTTTCTACTTCTAATCAATACATAACCAAAATTTTTTAGGGGGGGGAGTCCAGTCATGAGGCCTGATCTCTAGGCCTGGGTGCTGTCCCTCAGCTCTTCAGCTCAAGGCTAGCCCTCTACAACTTGAGCCATAGCCCCACTTCCTGCTTTTTTCTTTTTGCTTATGTGGTGCTGAGGAATCAAACCCAGGGCCTCATACATGCAAGGGAAGCACTCTACCACTGAGCCACCATCGCAGCCCATAAGCAAAATTCTTATCTTTTCAGATAGCAAGTGGGTTATTTCGTGCAAAAGCAAGTTGGTTCTTTGTTTTTAAACAGATCTCAATTTGATAATTTAGTTTCAACAATCCTCTTTATAGTCCAAATCTGCTTTCAAATGATTAAAGAGAAACCATCAGTCCTATATTATTATTAGAAAGTACAACTGACAAACTTTAGGCAAGGTTTTGGTTAACTTCAGGACTTACAGATCAGATTGCTGTCGGGTGATTACTATTCAAAGAACTTTTACAAATGTGAAATTATCTTGACTTAGGAGAAGGTAAATGGGAAGGATGAGGCAGATGGAGGAGAGGCACACAATGGTGAACAGGTACATACATAAAGCTGAGCATTCAGTACATGACTTTGGTCACATTTTAACAACATGGTTATTTTCTTGTATATCTTATTAAGTAAACATGTAATAAAAGACTAAGCCCATATACCAAAGCAAATTCAATAAAACATTCATTTTCAAGTATCATAAATATATGCAATTCTAATTATAAAGTCTTTACAACACATCTGCACATTTTCTTAGACTAACATAATACACAGACTCATGGAAGTCTCCTCTTAAGTAGTTAATTTTGCCTAGATTTGAAATTATTTTCATAAACATTCAATGAAGCCACAAACAAAGTTACTATAATGTTTGGAATCTTCCCTAGTTTTAAAGGGGATAGAAAAGGAGGGTGGGGGAAGGGATGGAGAGAAAGAAAGGGGGAGAGAGACAGGGAGAGAGAACCAGCAATTCCATAAATGAGAAGGGAACTAAATCTCTTACTTTCTTTTACTTTTCATGTCAGTTGTTTGGAAAACACTAGAAGCAGACATGAGGTTTTCTATATATTGTCCAAAAACATGGTCTTCTGATTTTAGCTTCAGGTTTTCTTCCTTAACTGCATCTACTCTTGCTGAGAGATCTTCAAGTGTGTGTTGGAGTTCCAACACTTAATTAATGTCGTGCTTTTTCCTCCAGTTCCATCTGATTTTCAGCATCAACATCCATGTCAGCTTTCATCATCCTGGCACTGAACTGTGCCTCAGACTCAAAAATTCTGATGAAAGGTCCTCAAAGGCACCCGGAGGGGCGGGATCTCAAGATCATGCCTCTGGCCTGGGACTCAAGCACCGACTGACCAGGCTAAATCTTCTTTATGCATTCATCCACAGTTGGGCCTGTGACTCCACTGCTCTGAACCTGGCTGACTTAGCTCCACATGACAATGTTCAGTTTCACTCATTTCTCTGCAGACACCATGGAGCTTCTGGGTTGGGCTCTACCATTTGAGCCCCAGTGCCACTTCCAGCCTTTGCTGCTTATGTGGTGCTGAGGATTCAAACCCAGGGTCTCCTGTATGCAAGGCAAGCAGTCTATCACCGAGCCACCTCCTCAGCCCCTCTTTTGCTTTTGAAGACAGGGTCTCAACTCTGTAGTCCAGGCTAGCCTTGAACCTAGTATCCTCTTGCCTCAGCCTCTTCAGGGCTGGAATTTCAGGTGCATGTCACTAAGCCCAGCTGCATTATTTACCTAGCTGTTCATCAGTTCCATTGTGATCCCAAAGAGATGCTTAAATGTCTTGATGAGAGGCTCATCTGCAGGGAAGCTCTCAGTCACTCTTTTCTTTCCCTGGGTGTGGGGCCTACTCTTCACCTCAGTGCAGTTTCATGGTCTGCCATACCCTGGGGGAGGAGGCCTTCTGTGCCCACCAGGGTTAGCTGGTCTCAGTGATGTCACTGCACTCAGCACACATGACATCATTGTGTTCCATGCACTGGACCTAGGCAGGAGAAGCACACAAGGTAGGGTTTGCAGTCCACTGCAGTGGTCGCAATCGGAGCTATCGGGTTAGGAACCTGTCTATGCAGGCTGCCCTCGACAGGTGTCCCTTGTTCCCACCCTAGTTTCTTCAGGGGAGGGAGGGTCTCGCTGCTGCTTCTCCTTTCATGTAAACACACTACGAGAATTTGATGCACCTGTTCTCTGGGACTGCTGGGACAAATAGCCTCACCCAGTGGCTTACATTCACAGCTTCTATGGGGATCCACTCTGAGTTCCTCTCCTCACTTCAGGCCCAGTTATGGTTCTTGATTTTCTTGGGCTTATGGATGTATCCTCAGCCTCCCCCTGCCTCTGTTCCCAGGCTGTGCCCTCTGTGTACTGAGTCTTCTCCAGCTGGGGTGCTTAGGAGGACACTGTGGTTTGCTCAAGGACCCACCCTCAATTCAGAGTGAACTTATCTTGCCATGTTGAAACACTCACCCACAGACACTACTTTCCTGATCACCAGCACTGGCTCAGGACTTGGAAATAGCTTACAGCCCATGTGTAAAGACAAACAAAATTCCCTGATTTTTCTCCACATTTCCAGCACAGTCAACAGAAAAGCTGTGGCCCTGAAAAGTGGGATCATTTCTCCCCAGTAGAAAGCAAGCATTTCCTTTTTTTTTTCTTTCTTTTTCTTTATCTGAGACTAGAACTTCAACTGGGTATCTGATGCTTTTGTTCATTGGCTGGTTCTCTACCACCAGAGCCATAACTCCCTCCCCGAGTATTTCCTTATGCAACAGCTGACACAGTCCGGCACCTCTAATTCGGTTCACTTCTCACCCTAACTTCCCCTGCTGCGGATGTGAAGTCCCAGATTGCTTGCCTGTGTTTCTTACTCTGCCCCCACGTGGGGCTGATCAGCTCAAAGGAATCAGGACCGGGGACAAATCCTCACGGGTTTACCATAAGGATGCCACTGAAAAGAAGCGTATGGCAAGGCCCCAGGAGCCGAGTGCTTTGTCTACACCCCCTACGCTCCATGAACCCTCACATCTTCAGGTTTCTGGAAGCTCTCCAAACCCTCTGGTTTTGTCCTATATATATATATATACAGACTTCATTGGATGGGGAAGACTGTGTCAAAGTGTGATCAAGCAGAAAGCGTGTGACAGGGTGCTGACAGGGCCAGGCTCGGGGCCTAGCAGTGCCTCCGTCTGCACTCTTTGGCCCTCCTGTTGGCACGTGGGGCTGGACCCGTCCGGTAATTAGTCTTGGGATTTACCGTCAGACACTGGTCAGGATTCTACTGCAATGGCTCTGAGATGGAAACTCTGGGTCCAGTAGTTATCATGGCCCTCTTCTGAAACAAACCTCAGGTTCTATGGCCTGCATTCCAGAGGGTTAATGAGCCAGACACTGTGCACCCAGACCCACCTTTACAGTCTCGGGTTCCCATTCACCCATGGTGTTACGCACAGCACAGCTGTGGATGCCCCTATGTGGTCATTGCTATTTTGAGAAAAGATCTTACTATGTACGGCAAGCTGGATTGAAGACATGATTCTTCCACATCAGTCTGCTGAGTACTGGGATTACAGGTGTGCATCAGCATAACTGACTTTTGTTTTTGTAGTAATAGTATCCTATTGTTTGTTCTCTTATCATCACCATTAGCCACAAGTCTTGTGTTTAAATGCCTGCTCCGCCAGCCATCCTCTTAGCTCTGTGAGCTGGCCAGTTTCTGCCTTGTGCTGAGCCTCACAGGATTAACACTGTGAGCCACTTCACACATTATACGATGGCTTTGAGGGTTCAGTGAGGTCACAGGTGTATGTGCCTTGTCTAGGGCCTGGCCCAGAGCATGCATGCATGCATGCTATGCAGTGGCTGCTACTAAGTGGAGTATGAGGTGTAGTAGCCAGTGGTGGGCAGCGTGTGTGGTCATACATGAACTCGGAAAGTGCGCTGTTTCTATTGAACTTTGCGCTCCAGGTCAGAGGAGGGCATGGTGGGTCTGCTCCCAGCACTGTGGAGCTCCTTTGAGTCTGGGATTACTGACATTCTCCCTCCTTATTCTCTCCTCAGCTTCACCTCAACAGCATCAAGAAGCTGTCCACCATCGCCTTGGCCCTTGGAGCAGAAAGGACCCAAAGTATACTCCTCTCCTTCCTTACAGGTGGGGACTCTTGGGGCCCTGTGCTGTGGGGGTGCCTGGAGATGGCTTCTGCTTAATAAGAGAAGCCCATGGCGGGGGCCCTGGATGATGGGGTACAGAGGCTGAGGGGCAGATAGACAAGCTTTATGTACTGCAGGACTGTGTTGAGGGGAAAGCTGAGGAAGAGAAAGGTGGAGGCAGAATATCCTCTCGAAAGTCTGCTGGAAGGCAGCCGCAGACCAGAGTAGACTCCCAACCTGAGACCTGCCTTGGGCTCTGCCAGGAGGACACAGTCGTGTTACTCGTATTAGAGATATGGAGAGCGTTCAGTCTGTTTAACACCTAAGTGTCGGCTGGGAGGACAGTCTCATCAATGTTCTGCCTGCCTGGAAGGAAAGAACTGGGGCTTGGGATGGGAGGAATGTGGGAGCTTCAAACCAAGAGCTGCCGGGTATCCAGACACAATGGGCTCAGAGCCCCAAGGGACTTTAGGTCCCTTCTTTGGACTTACTGCCTGGGAGCATCTCCAGTTGCATGTGGCAGGTGCCGTGTCCTTTGGGAAAAGGTGGTGCCGTCCAGACAGAAAAGCAGAAGCCTCAGCCTCATGCCAGCAGAACATACCGGATTGGTTTTGTTAGCAATTACTGCAGCATGATCGTGGGGTAGAGCAAAATGCCAGGCTGGCGTCTTAAAGTATAGCAGTGTAGTGTCGCGGTTCTGGAGGTGGTGCTCTGAGCACTGGGTGCTGCACTTCCATTGGTAAGTCCTAGGTCTGAATGGAAGAATCCCAGAGATCACCTTTGCCCTGGCCTGCCCTGCCCAGCCCTGAGGCCTGAGACTGTGGCTGGGCTTGGCACTGTCTTCAGGTAGAAGCCAGGCACAGAGGACAGTGGTTGGGGCAGTCTGGGGGAGGGACAGCCTGCAAAGGCTCCAGGAGGCAGTAGCTGAACCGAGTCTGAACAGATAGAAAAGGATTTTTGGCGGAGAACAGTGCTGAGAGTGTAAGCTGTACCTGAACAGGAAATCTGCTTGCCACAGTGTTGCACAGGATGGGACTCTGTCTCCCTACCCTATGGGTTGTAGAGTGGCCCTGTCATGCAGTGCTCCCCCACCCAACCCAAGCTCGTATCTTGTTCTCTGTGCTGGCCATATGGGAAAACTCTGGGTTCTGACAGCAAGCTTGCGATCTTGGGGCCAGGATACCAGGGTGCCGGGGCCCCTGAGTGTGCTGTGATGGGAATGCCCTGCCCCTGCAGATACCATCTACACTGAGGATGAGGTCTTTCTGGCCCTGGCTGAGCAGCTGGGACCCTTCACGGGCCTGGTGTGGGGTCCAGAGTATGTTCACTGCCTGCTGGTGAGTGGCATGCGTGGTCCTTGCTCCCATCCCCGGGGCAGAGACAGGAGCCATGGAGCTGGGATGGTAGAGGGGGGGGCTGCTGTCCAGGGGGATGGCCTCTGGGCTGGAGGGCTGAGCAGAGCATCAGTGCCACCCACCCCTCCCCCACCCCTGCAGCCCCCACTAGAGTCTCTGTCCACCTTGGAGGAGATGGTGGTGCGGGAAAAGGTAGTGGAGTCCTTGTGGGCCATCTCCCACAAGCACTAGCCCTCTGACCTCGTAGCCCACTTCGTGCCCCTGGTGAAATGGCTAGAGGGGGGTGACTGGTTCGCCTCCCACACCTCAGCCTGCTGCCTCTTCTCCATCTGCTACCCATGAGTGTCTGGTGCTGTGAAGGCAGAGCTCCACCAGTGAGTCCCGGGCTCCCTTGCCACCGCCTGCCCAACTGCCCCTGGCTGTATCTTCGGATCAGCTCACCTGCTGGGCCTCAGTATCAGTACCCTCCCCTCCATGGGTGCCTGAATGTGCACTAAACCTACCTGCTGCTCCATTGAGCTGCCCAAGCCGAAGGCCCCCCCTCTCTTCCTCCTATCCTGCATGAAGCCACCAATGCCCTGGGCAGCAACCATGGAGCCCAATGGTCCACGCCCTCTGATCGCTCTGGGTTCCTTGAGTTCCTCCTGCCTAGTGCCACTCTGGATCCCCAGGTACTTCCAGAACCTCTGCTCAGATGATACCTCCATGATGCAGCGGGCTGCAGCTTCCAAGCTGGGGGAGTTCGCCAAGGTCCTGGAGCTGGACAATGTCAAGAGTGAGATCATCCCCATGTTCTCCAACCTAGCCTCTGATGAGCAGGTGGGTCCCTGCTCTGCACTTTCTCCTCCCCCACTTACCCCTCCCCCCATCCCACCACTGGGCCCTCTGCCCTTATGCCCCTTGGGCACTCAGTACCCCTTCTGCACCCCAGGACACCGTGCGGCTGCTGGCGGTGGAGGCCTGTGTGAACATTGCCCAGCTCCTGCCCCAGGAGGCCCTGGAGGCCCTGGTGATGACCACACTGCACCAGGCGGCCAAGGAAAAGTCCTGGCACGATATGGTGGCTGACAAGTTTGCTGAGGTGAGTAAGGCTTGTAGTGGACAGGCAGGGCCAAGGGTGAAGGAAAGAGGGACGCGTGTCTGTCCTGCATGGGAGCGGGCAGCCTAACATTCGTGGGCAGAGAAGCCAGGGCTGGATCTTGGCATGGTCAGGGATGCACATTCACACTGGGAAGCTGTACTTGCCCTGCTTTGTACACGCGAAGGACCTGGAAAGGTGGAAAAGTGATGCTCTCTGTCCTGGGCTCCAAGCGAGACTCTTGTCCTGCCCAGGAGTAGAAGCTGCAGACAGACAAGGAGCTGAGGTAGAAACAGGGCTGCCCACCCGCACTCCATACCAGTTACACTGGTAAAAGATCATGAAGCCCTTGGAGGGCTACCTTTGTGTGTGCCCTTAGTGTGAACCCATCGGCTCTGGTGGTGGTCAGGAGCAAGCAGTGGTCAGGAGCAAGTGTAAGGCATCTCTGGCAACCAAGAAAAGGCAGAGTCACTAAGCACACATTCGTCCAGACGTGTGTTCATACTGGAAACTGGGGCTGTGAACTTGGGCCTTGTGCTCGCTGGGCAGGTGCCCCCCTTGTTGAGGCACACCCACCCTTTGGATTTATTTTTCAGCTAGGATCTCCACCTCTGCCTAGGCTAACCTCGGACTCCAATTCTCCTAACTCTGCCTCCTGTATAGCTAGCTAGATTGTAGGTGTGAGCTGCTGTGCACAGCCCATTTTATACATGTGTACTGTTATTATAGAGGGGATGTACAGAGGGATTACAATGGCATTCATGAGTCAGCAAATGAGGACATTTCCTTTTGTACAGAGTGTCTGCTGTTCTCTCATTCCCTCCCAGCCTCTCCCTCCCATCTCTACCCACGAGTTGTGCATTTCACTTTCATCAGTGTCCTGTGAGCTCCATGGATGCACTTTTTTTTTCTATCCTTTTCCCCTCCCTGAACCCTCCCTGAGATAACATGAGAACAGACTCTTTATCAGATTAAGAACACAGAAGTATCAAAAGCTAAAACCAAAAAATATATATGTACTTTGTTGCCACATCTTGGAATTTGTTTTAGTATGTGTAATGTTTTATATAAATATGAAGAGATGCTTAGGCATTGGGCCTTTGTGATTCTCTCCTAAGCCTATTCTCCTTTGGTCTCACGGTGTGTGAGACTCTGGAATCCTGTGGCATTTGTCATATCCCAGTGCATTTTAGATCTAACTTCCTTATATCAGAGAACGTGCACCATTAATCTCCAGTCTTGACTTACCTCACTTCACATGATTTGTTTTAGTTCCATCCATTTCCCTGCAAATGCCATTATTTTATTCTTTCTAATGGCTGTGTAAAGAACCATTGTCCACTTTTTGTGGGTCCACTCATCTACTGTGGGGCATCTGGGCTGTTTCCATATCTTGGCTATTGTGAGTAGTGTGGCAGTGAACATGGGTGTGCAGGTATCCTTGTCATGATGTTCAGCGTAGATGCCTCAGTGTGGGTGGTAGGGAAGGTCTGTGTGTAGTATTTGGAGGAATCTACAGACTGCTGTGCTGAGTGGCTGCACTAGTTCACATTCCTACCAGCTGCACAGTAGGGCTCCTTTTCTCCACATCCCTGCCAGCAATTGTTCCAATTCACAATGCTGGCCAATCTAACCGGATTAAGATGGAATCTCAGAGTTGTTGTGATTTGTACTTCCTTCATGTCCAGGGATGTTGAGCATTTCCTTGTGTTTCTTTGTCATTCTTCCTTCTTCTGAGGAGTCTCTCCTTAGCTCCCCTGCCCATTTAGTGACTCAGCACACTATATTTTTGTACAAATGTAAAAGCAGGAGACTCTGCATCACTGGCATGTTTGTGGATCAGGTCACAGAAAGCCCCACTTGGGATAATGTGAACTAAGGTCTGTGGTTTTGGCGCACGCTGCTGGAGACGAGGGCTGGCTCTGGGAAGAGCAGCCTGCCTAGTCTCCACACTTGCACCGCTTCTACCTGGATTTTGACCTCAATAACTGAGAGAGGCTGCCAGACCACCTTTCGTTCCACACACCCCGCCTCTTCCTGGTTCTGGGTTTCCAGCTCTAGAAAGCAGTGGGGCCTGAGATCACCAAGACAGACCTGGTGCCCGCCTTCCAGAACCTGATGAAGGACTTTGAGGCTGAGGTGAGGGCCCCAGCCTCGCACAAGGTGAAAGGTGGGTGCCCGTGACCCATGCCTGAGGAGGCCAGCTCAGGGTGGAGGTGCAGCGGGCTCCATCTCATCCCCCACCCTGGCCCCCAGAGTTCTGCGAGAACGTCTCCGCAGATTGTCGAGAGATCGTGATCATGACCCAGATCTTGCCCTGCATTAAGGTAACTGGTTTGGTGGAGGGAGTCAGCTGGGCAGGAAAGAGGGCACAGAACAGGCTGTGGAAAAGCCCCAGGTACCTGGGTCACAGGCTGCCGCCAAGGAGATGGAGACATGGACCCTGCAGCCCACTCCCAAGTCCCCTGCCAGTCATGTGCAGAAGAGGCTGAGGCAGGTCCCCCTGGGCCTCCCTCCCAGGAACTGGTGTCAGATGCCAACCAATATGTGAAGTCAGCCCTGGCCTCCGTCATCATGGGCCTCTCTCCCATCCTGGGCAAAGACAACACCCTCGAGCACCTCCTGCTCCTCTTCCTGGGCCAGCTGAAGGACTAGGTGAATCTCCCCTCCCCTATCGCCCTGCCAAGGTGATTGATGGCTATCATGGAGTCCAGCTGGAGGTGGGGGGGCTTCTGAGCTAAGTGAGTCAATGTGTGAAGGGTAAGCATGCACGTGATTGATCAGAGCTCACGATCTGGGAGGCAGAAGCAGTTCAAACTCTTTCTGTCATGGAGCACCTGCTGTGTTTGCCCCAGCCCTGCTGGATAGTGGGGGCATGGCATGGATGAGGCTTGCCCTGGAGGCAGGTCTGTGCTCTGGTGGGGGCTCATGTCACTAGAGGGAGTTGAGGTGACAGGAATGAAAGGGGCAACTCTCAGTACTGGTGGTCCAAGAGCTCTGACTCCTCCCTTCTGGCTCAAGCCTCAATTTCGTCCTGACACAGCTGTCCTGGGCAGAGCTGGGGCTCACCTTTCTTCTCCCACTGTGTTGTTTTTCCTCATGATTCCTGCAAGTTCTCTCAGAATGACTGCAGGTGTCATGTGATGCCCAAGCCTCCATCACTTAATGTCAAGTGTGGCTCTGTATGTGGCCTTGTCGCTGTGTCCCTGGGGCCAGGTTGGTGCTGGGCAGTGGCCCTGGGGAAATGGCAGGTCTGTAGGGTGTTGCTATGGGGTGGCACTCCCCTCCCCCCATTCCGGGCTGCCTTGGGCCAGGCATCACTGAAGCCCCATCCTCTGCAGTGCCCAGAGGTGCGGCTGAACATCATCTCCAACCTGGACTGTGTGAACGAGGTGATCGACATCTGGCAGCTGTCCTAGTCATTGCTGCCCGCCATCGTGGAGCTAGCCGAGGATGCAAAGTGGCGGGTGTGGCTGGCCATCATCGAGTACATGCCCCTGCTGGCTGGTCAGATGGTGCGTGATCCAGGGCATGCCAGGTATGGTGGGGAGGGGAGAGGAGGGTGGCTGGCCTCCCTCATCCTTGGAGCCCTCACCACCTCTCTCCTCTGGCAGGGAGTGGAATTCTTTGATGAGAAACTCAACTCGTTATGTATGGCATGCTGGTGGACCATGGTGAGTCCTGCCAGAAGGAGCTGGCAGCCAGTGGGCGGGGCCACGCCACTGTTCTGTCTGTGCCCTGCCCCCTGATGTTTGAACCCTGGGAAAGGTTGGCTTTGAGCCATGACCCACTCTAAAACTCCCCTATGGCCTTCCTGTCCCCCTTGCAGTCTATGCCATTCGTGAGGCAGCCACCAGCAACCTCAAGAAGCTGGTGGGGAGGTTCAGGAAGGAGTCAGCACATGCCACCATTATCCCCAAGGTGCTGGATATGTCTGGAGACCCCAACTACCTGCACCGCATGAGCACCATCTTCTACATAAACATGAGTGCAGCCCACGTGCCACCTGTACCCAGGAGCCGGCTTGCCAGGGGAGGGGCACGCACAGCCGTGCCGTGACACCAGGCTTGGGAGTGGAGAGGCCGGAGGCCAAGGCCAGTGGTACACATCTGGAGCTGGGCGGACTCCTGGCCTTTGACACCCTTGGCCTGGGGGTGGGTGAGCTGGTGTGAGATACACCATTGGCTGCATGTTCATAGTTGAGCCCATTGTAAATCATAGTCGCGGGGAGGTGGTGTCAGTTGTGTGCAACCTTTGGATGCCAGAGAGGTTTTGTTCAGCCTCGCCACCCGGGCCCAGGTGCCAGTCACTGACTGTACTGATTGTGTGCCCGTGCTTGGCCAGGTTCTGTCGGAGGTGTGCGGGCAGGACATCACCACCAAGTACATGCTGCCCACTGTCATGCGCATGGCAGGGGACCCCATTGCCAAGGTCCCCTTCAATGTGGCCTAGTCCCTGCAGAAGATCGGGCCCATCCTCGACAACAGGTGAGCTGGGACTTGCTGTTCTTATGCTCCTCTCCAGCTACACTGTTTCTTCCCTTGTGGTGATACTGAGGGTTGACCTCGCTAGGCAAGCATTCAGCCACTTGAGCCATGCCCCAGTGCTTTTTGCCATTGTTATATTTCACAGAGTGCATGTGTGGCCCAGGCTGCCTGGTCTGTGCATGCTACTCACACCGCTAGGATAACGGGTGCCACCACACCCAGCTATTGCTAGGGCTTCCTCAGTGGCTGGGATTCCAGATGTGCGCCACTGTGTTCAGCTGCCACTGCTCCCTGCTGCTTCCTCCCAGTGTCAGCTTCACTGTAGACTGAGGAGTTGGCAGTGGCAGTGGCGAGTCTTATGGGGAGGCGGGTGTGAAGGGAAGGGAGGTGAGGGGTGGCTTAGCATCGCTAGCCATCTGGAGATGCAAGTTGTAATTCGGCAGGGATTGGCCAGGCCTGAACTGAGTTCCCAGCTGTGGGCACCAATCTGCTTCATGCTTCAGCCCTTTCCCCTCTGCTTCCAGCACACTGCAGAGCGAGGACAAGCGGTCCTGGAGAAGCTGACCCACGACCACGATGTGGACGTCAAGTACTATGCCCAGGAGGCCTTGACTTGTGCGGGCTGGGGGTGGTGGGCGGTGGCAGGTGGGAGGGTTGGTGGTGCCCAGGCAGAGGACGGGAGGGACAGAGGGTGGCAGTGCCCAGGCAGGGGCTAGGGGGCCACACATGCTGGTGGATGGGGAGAGTGTGGTGGGGCCTGGGCAGAGGCGCAAGAGGGCCAGGCTGGGCTTCTGTGCCAGCCCATTCCTGTTCCTTCAGTTTTGTCTCTTGCCTGATGCTGGAAGAAGAGCCAGTGCTTGGGCCTCCAGTGCCTGGCCTTCGGCCCACGCTCAGCTCAGCCCTCCCTGAGCTCCTCCCTGATGGAGCCAGTGAGTCGCTGACAGCCCTCCCTGTGCATGGCCTGTTCCCAGACCTGGACCCACTCACGTTCCCTGAACAGCCTGGGGAGACGTCGCCCGGCGCCCTCCCAAAGGCTGAGGGAGACGCGGTGGGATGGACAGCAGCCAGGAGGAAGACGCCACTCCTGCCCTGCAGGGAGAGACGCGAGCATCCGGGTCACTGCCTCTTGCTGCTGAGATGGGAAGCCCATCCCCACTTGCCTCCCACCTTCCTCCCCTTCCTTCCTCCCACCCCCACCCCGGTGGTTTATTTGTGTCAATTGTACTGTTTATATTTTATTCCTTTTTTTCCCTCTTTTCACAAAGAAATAAAGGTGTAGAAACAGTTGGCCCTCAGGTCTTAGTGGGTGTTGGGGGGGGTGTCCTGGGGCCTTGGTCTCTGCCCTTTTCTGTGAGGACAATTAGTCCTAAACACTCACACTGAGTGTCCTGACCCCTTGGCATGCTGCCTGCCGTGGCAGAGCTGGCCAAGGACCCAGGCTGCCTGTGGAGGCCCTACTGTTCACATCCTCCTATTATTCACATCCTCCTACTGATCAAGTCCTCTTACTGTTCACTGAGCCACACCACTGCCCTGGGAAAATCATCCATTTTATTGTTGAGCACAAGCATTGTCTCAAAGCCAATTGATATACAACATAAAACTGACAGTATTTTCCAGATCTGTATACACCTGCTGAACTGTAAAGCAGTGTCCTGGCTCTACCCTATGCCTGTCAGCCAGGAGGGAGAGCTGGCCTGGCCCAGTTATAAACCACCACTGCATAGAGATGACACTTCACCAGCCAAGACTGAAAACTGAAAGTTCAGGGTCGAAAACTGTCCCAAGCAAATGGGAACATACCTGAAATGGAGCCCCAGTTGCTTGTCCCACGAGAGCAGGGGAGACATCAAACCCAAGTTAGGTTGATGAGATAAAGACCGTTAACTTCTGCTGACAAACAGCGAGCCAGCCCACAGATGCCTACTGCTGCCCCGGTTTCATGAACTAGTACTACTGGATGCCGTGAACCTGTAAGTCCAGACCAAGTTAGAATGTTGGCTTAAGACACCCTCTCATCAAGAGATAGGCTGTCGAGCCCAAAGTCAGCCATAAGACTTAAGGATCAAATGAAGGAACAAGTTTACAAATTCAAGAATCAAAACCATACCACAACTTTCCAGAACTTCTTGGATGAAGCAAAAGCTTCTCTGAGGGAATTTACCGCTGTGCGGGCCTGCCAGGAAAAAAGTCAGGTGTCTCAAATGCAATCAATGATGAAGCACAGTCTAAAAACAAACCCAGAACAGTGGATACAAAGAGAATCATAAAAATCAGGATAGAGCCAGCCAGGAACTGATGACTGCTCACCACTAATCAGAGCTACTTAAGAAGCTCAGATCTGAGGACTGTGGTTCAAAGGCATCAGAAAAGTCCATGAGGCTCATTTTCAATAAACTATCCCCAGAATGTACAAAGCAGAGCTGTGGCTCAAGTGGTAGCGCACTAGCCTGGAGCGAAAGAAGATTAGCAACAGTGCCCAGGCCCTGAGTTCAAGCCAAAGGACAGGCACACACATAAACACACACACACACACACACACACACACACACACACACACACAAATCAGGGTAAAAATGAAAGAAATGGAGATTAAAAGAACAATGTAAAAAAAAATCAGTGAAAGAAGCTGAGCTCTGGTGGCTCACTCCTGTATTCCTAGCTACTCAGAAGGCTGAGATCTGAGGATCATGGTTCAAAGCCAGCTGATTCAGCAAAGTCCATGAGACTCATCTCCAATCAACCACCAGAAAACTGGAAGTGGCGACTGTGGCTCAAGTGATAGAGTGCACACCTTAAGCTGAAGAGCTGAGGGACAGTGCCCAGGACCAAAATTCAAGCCTCAGGACTGACAAAAAAAAAATCAGTGAAGGTAAGAACTTTCTTTGGGAAGATAGCTAAGACTGACAAGCCTTCAGCCAAGAACAGTGAAGACATCAACTAAAAAAACTAGAATATCATAACAGTTAAAATTCAAGTTGTCACTGAAATATAGTAGAAAATTAATCCAACACATTAGTAAACATACAAGAAATGGATTCACCTCTTTGCACGTTGGACCCATCAGGTTTGATCCAAGATGATTTTAGTCACCTAACTTCATCTTCAATCAAGCAGTAAATAGAGTCACTGATGGGTTACACCAGGTGTTCAGAGTTACCACCAATGCCTCTCAGACAGGTTCAAAAACTAGCAAAGGAAGAATGCTAATAAACTCCCTCTCATATCAAAATGAGAACAGACTAGAGACAGGATTAGACACCCATTTCCTTGAAGAGCACAGATGTAAAATATTTAATATACCTGCAAGAAATATCAACAATGCATTTAAAGATCAGCACCATGCCCACGTTGCATTCCACCCAAAACTGCAAGTGTGGCTCAACCAGTCCTGGATAATTTGAAGAGTAAGTCCCTGGACACCTGTGGATCCCACCTGTCATCTTAGAGACTGAGGCTGAGATCTGAGGATCACAGTTCAAAGCCAGCCTGGGCAGAAAAGTCCAGGAGATTCTTCAGTTCCCTACCAGAAAACTGGAAGTGGCACTAAGCTCCAAGTGGTAGAGCACTAGCCATGAGTAAAAGAGCTCAGGGACATCACCCAGGTCCTGAGTTCAAGCCCCACAACTGATTTCCCACCCACACCCGCCAAAAATTCATTATAACAAGGATCCATCTGCTTTAAAGCTTTCTCTGCCAAGGCACTATCAGCTGTAAGAAGTGAGTAGTTAGGGATTTTAATGAAGTAGAAACAATGGGAAGGTAGATACAGTCTGGCAGGGACCTGACAAGGCAAGGTGTGTGCAGTGTGCAATAGTGGCCACCATCACGCCAGGACTCAGCTGTGACCCAGGAACAGAAGTCAGATGGCGCCTGTCCTAGGGGTCAGTCAATGGTTACTCCCATATCTGAACTAGCATGAGCGCTTCCCCCCAAAACCTCCCCGGGACTTTCTTGGCCCTTCTGAATTCCGCTGTTTTCATCACAATGGCAGCCATTGGTCAGGGTGGTTGTTTTGTGAGGATGGCAAACAGTGTGGCCTGCTCTACCAGCAGGAAGTGCACAAGGGATGGGGACAGAGCCCCCAAGCTAAGGGTGCAGGGAGTGAGGGAGAGCTGACCTCCCAGCTGGTTCACGGGCTGACCCATTTTTCTTGGAAGGCTTTGTCAGGAGCTTCAACTCATTCCCAGGAGTAAGAGGTGAGCATGTCTCATCCCTCCTGGATATTGAGCATAGTCACCAGGTGCTGCTGTGAATGAAGCCAAGTCAGGAGCTGGCTGTGAGCTCTGGCTGGCAGGTGTGCAGCAGGGGAGCAGGAGTCGGGTGGCCGGCCACTGTGTGGCAAGGACACAGGGAACAGGAAAGGGATTCATACAAGATAGTGGCGTAGAACCGAGGGTGCTCAGGAAGAAAGGAGACAGAGATGGAGGAAGACAACCTGAATGTGCGAACTCTCCAGAAGTAACAAGTCCAGGCAGGGCTGCATGTCAGCATGACGATGCGCAGCTGTGCTTCCAGTGGACTGCAGGGATGCATGGGATGCAGAGCCTAACCTTGAGCTGAAGAGCTCAGGGACAATGCCTAGGCCCAGAGTTCAAGCCCCAGGGCCGACCAAAAAAAAAAAAAAAAGGAAAAGTGGGAGGAGCATTGCTGAGAGCTGTGGGGTAGGGGAAGCATGGGGTGTGGGTTGTCTTGGATTTGGATCCTGCTCAAGACAGAAGGTGAGGTCAGTAGAGGATGGGGAACTCCTGGGGAGCGAGTGCTGACAGGGGGTGGAGTGAGGACAGGGAAAGCCTGCGTCCCCTCACAAGGCAGGGAGCTGGTGGAGGACACACGCTGCCCCTAGGTCAGAAGGCTAAGTCCACATCCACACTCTCCAAGGTGACACAGACGGGGAAGACCTCTGGGGATGGGAACACCAGGGTCAGGAGAGGAACAGGTGTGTGTGAGGTTAATGATGACACCACACAGCTCCCCAAGGAGACCAGAGCATGAGTGTGCTGGGTGGAATGACTTTAGGCTGGATTAAGGGCATGGGGCAGGTACGGAATCTGGCTAAAGCGAGTGTGGGGGGAGGGAGTGCAGGGATGGCAGGGCTTGTGGTTCAAGCCTTTCTGTGGTGGCCTGGCTGTGGAAACTACAGGATCAGGAGGAGGTGCCTGGCTCAGAGCCCAGAGTCCACTCAGCACCGGGCATAGTCCCTGGCTGACTCCTGGTGGCAGGCCTGCCATCTGCTTGCTTTCCTTTTCTGTGCTGGTCCCAGGATTTGAACTCAGGGCTTGTGTCCTATCCCTGAGCTTTTGTTCTCAGGGCTGATGACTGTCCCCGGGACATCAGTGCTACTTCTGGCTTGCTGTCACCTTTCAATTCATTCCTGAGAAGAAAAGGGTGGAGGTGGAGAGCCCTGGACAGGAGACCCCTCCTCACATTCAGCACAGCAGCCCTGACCTGCACCCCAGAAGCTGTGGTAAAGGGACCTCATAACAAGGGACATGAGGAGCACTGCAGGAAATGTCACAATAGCCAAGCAAGGGACTTTCTCAAGGAGCCTTCGTGTTTTAAAAACAACTTTATATTAACAAAGGTGCTTTTCAGAAGTACACTTAAGGTGCTTGTTGAATTAGCAGAGTCTAGAGATATGTAACATAGACTGCCAAGAAAAAGAAAGAGTTGTGAAAATAAATTATGTGTAAGAAATAAGCAAGGACAAGACTAATGGAGTAACTGCCAGGAAGGAGTCTTGATGTTTGTGGTTAGTGCTACACCAGCAGGACTTCCTTCCTTCCTTCCTTCCTTCCTTCCTTCATTCATTCATTCATTCCTTCTTTCTTCCTTCCTTCTTTCCTTCCTTCCTTCTTTGCTGGCTTGCCCTCTCTCTTCTCTGTCTGTATCTGTCTGTGTGTCTGTGTCCCTCATTCTCTCTATCCTTCTTTGTGCCAGGCCTGGGGCTTGAAATTTGGGCCTCCATTCTGTCCCTGGGAAATTTGACTCAAGGCTAGTGCTCTACCACTTCAGTCACAGCACCACCTCCATGTTTGTTTGCGGGGTTTTTTGGTGGTTTATTGGAGATGAGAGTCTCAGAGAGTTTTCTGCCTAGACTGGCTTTGAAATGTGATCCTTTGATCTCGCCTCCTCATGAACTCAGAACACAGGCATTAATCACTGCACCCAGCTGCTATTTTCTTTTCTTTATTTTTTTTTTATTGTGGGAATACCCTACAGATGAGTTACAATTATATGGCAAGATAACGAGTACGTTTCTTATCAAGTATTGTTGCCTCCTCTTTGTTTCTCATTCCTATCCGTTCCCATACTCCAGACCTCCCCCAACCTGATTCCCCCGACACACACCAAAGTTGTAAAGTTCATTTTTCGACATAACGACTGTACATTTCATTGTTGCAATGGGTCCACCTGTATCCCTAGTTAAACGAGTTGTTTTTTCCCTTGCACTCCACAAAATATACCAACATCAAATACAGTGAAAGCATGGGTTATAATGTGGGGGAAGGACATACAAAGCAACATAGAAATCATCTTATAAATATGATAGAAACAATTGCCATGTGCTATTTTCTTTCCAACTACTTTCTTCTCCAGAACAGAAAGGGCTTTAAGAATTATTTGTTTCATTGCATAGGGAACTTTAAGAAAGAAAGAAAAAAAATCAAAAGACTCAAAATGGAATTAGGAAAACATGTAAAGTGAGTTTAACCAGTTTATCTTGAATTTGATATGACTACCATTTAATGGGGCAGATTCTCTGGAAGAAGTTGACCTGAACTAATAAGCATTAGTTCAAAATCTAACATTTCCACTTTCATATAATTTTGTGGGCCAGCACAATAGAGACAGATGAACACACACACAGATATATAGCACACAAATGTGCAGATGTGGACCTGTGTGCACACTTCTATCTCTCAGCAGATGGCTTTTATCTAGGGATGGAGATTGTTGAATGGACAAGCAAAGTTCAGCAGAGATGCAAGCTTGGTGGTCCTCAGGGCAGGACCACTTTCTTCTTCTTTGTGCAGGTGAAGAGGAGGCTGCAGGGAGTGGAATGTCTGCTCATGAGCAGGAAAGGGCTGAGGGATGGGAAACAGCCTGTAGCAAACACCGAGATATGGTGCAGCACTGGGCTGGGGTTGTAAATCACAGACAAGCAAATCTGACAGATGCAGGACATGGTATAACAGGAGACAAAGGCGCTCAACAGGAAGAGGATGATTATGGTAGCTCTGGACTCGAGAGAGGCTCTGGTGGAGACGCTGATCCTCTGGATGTGTCTCATTCTCTGCTTGTGTCTGTACAGGATAAAAAGCATGGAGGTGCTGGCCCAGAGCATGAGCCCCAGACATAGAACATCAGGCAACGAGAGCATGGCCATATACAGCACATCAGCAGCTGGGTCCAACGCACGGAAGAACAGTATCAATAGGCCTTAAAGCTCGTCATGTTTTCGTATGCTTTGGGTCCGGTCATGAACTTGATATTAACAATGCTCACCAGGAGGAAAACCCCCCAGCTGAGGTAGACGGTGGAGACAATGTGCTTGTGGGCTCTCCCCTTCAGTCCTGCCCACCTGGAGTGCCCCTGGCTGATGCTGAGAGCAAGGAAGATGCTCAGGGAGCAAGTGCTAACAATCGACACCCCCCTGCCCACTCGGTGAAGATAGAAGACCATTTTGCACCCCACATCATTGAAGAAATTTCTCCAGCCCCAAGCCACCATGGTTTGGGGAACACCCCTACACAGAAGACTTAGGAAGTTGGCCACAATTAAGTGCCTAAGAATCAAGTCTGTGGCTCTCATCCTGTTCCCCATGCAGGAAAGGAATAGACAGTGGGAGAGAAGAGACAAATTACCTACAAACCAAACCACAGTCTGGGCTAAGAGGGTCACCCCCATAAACACATGAGCATCTCCCATCCTCTCTGTTCCTTGAGTCTCATTCAGAGGTCCTGGCTTGGGAAACTGAGGCCTGCATGGTGCCAAGGGAACACAATATTTTCCTTCCAACATTCACACCACTGGAAATAATCTCCTACTGTCTCTCATGTATTAGGAAAAATCCAATTCTATTCATCCATCGGGAAGAGGAAGATGGCATGTCCAGGGAAATGGGTGAACCTGGAGAAATAG
Source organism: Dipodomys spectabilis (assembly GCF_019054845.1). NCBI lineage: Eukaryota > Metazoa > Chordata > Mammalia > Rodentia > Heteromyidae > Dipodomys > Dipodomys spectabilis. Next base: position 1,752,807 of record NW_024870943.1, read on the forward strand.
CATTAAGGGAAGGTGAGTCAGGTTCTGAGGTGAAGGCGGCTGCATTTCTCCTCTGTAGAATCAGATCTATGATTCTAAACAAGCAAGACCCTAGTGGTTCAAGACTGTAATCCTAGCTACTCAGGGGCTGAGACCTTGGATTCCCAATTCAAAGCCACCCATAGAAGGAAAGTCTGTGAGACTCTTCTTTCCAGTTAAGCACCAGCAAACCGAAAGTAGATATGTGGCACAAAGTGGTAGAGGCCTAGTCTTGAGCAAAAAGGGCTCAAGGAACATGGGCAAGACTCAAGTTCAAGCTCTCTGACTGACTAAAGAAAGAAACTTGAAACATGTCTGACATGTTCCCGGGGTCACATGCACTTATACTTCAATACTCTGGATGCAGGAGTGGGTCCCAGGTGTCATCCTTTCCTCAACACGGAGCCCACATTTCACAGAAGAAATACCAGGAAGATGAACCAGGTCTGCATTGGGATGTTGTGGGTTAAGAAGGAGGTGGATCACAGAGACAGAGAGGGGGTAATGTTAGGGTCAAATCCTATTCTAGAGTCACTTATGTGAACATATCTTCCCCAGTCCATGGACAATCAGGATTCCTCCTCACTTGTCATAAACCAGGACAGACTCTGTGAGGGGAGTCGAAGTGAGAAACCAACAGGACTTGGGGGTGAGGGGGCTGGAACTCCTGTTCTTTTCACTGTCCTAGCCCATTCCTATTCTTCCTGTTTCTTTGTTATGCAACCGGGTTCAATCAAGAATCCCTGCTCCTAAGGTGATACCTTACCCAGAGTGTGGAACCTGGGGTCTCTCCTGCAGGCTGCGCCTCTCCAGTGGCAGTGAACATAAGTGCTCACCTCTTCTCTCAGGATGTGCATGGGAGGGCGGGTCGTTTCTGAGATGCACATGGGCACTTCAGAGCTGCAGAGGGCTCCTTAGATAGGGGTCCAGGAGGGCCGCAGCTGAGGTCGTCTCCCTCGAGAGCAGTGATTTTCCCTTCACCTGGGGTGGCAAGCCAAGTTCCCAGTAAACTTTTTCTTTTCCCCCATGTGACAATTATCAAGACACTTTTCACGTTCTCATGGGTGTTTCTCCAGGGGACAGGGGAGGGGTGCAGTCGCTTATCTCTCCTGGATCCCAGCAGGCCAGGAGGAGACACTGAGGCTCAACTTGATATTACTTTCTGGAAACAATATCAGCAGTATGTAAGTCATGTGTCCCCAAAGTTTCTTACCCAAAGTGCCCTTCCTTTTTTTTCCCCGTTCAGAGACTAGAACTCAGGGCTTGGGCACTGTTCCTGAGCTGCTTTTGCTCAAGGCTAGCACTCTACCATTGGTGCCACAGCACCACTTCTGGCTTTTTCTATGTATGTGCTTCTGAGGAATTAAACCCAGGGCTTCATGCATGCTAGGCAAGCACTCTACCACTGAGCCACCTTCCCAGCCCTCCTCATCTCAGTCTCCTTTTGTTTTATCATAATATATGCTGTTAGAAAAGAAAAGTGGATGCCTGTACTGATGCAAACTCCAGAGCCTGGTATTAGAGAATCAAGGCTCAAAGCCAGCCTGGTGAAGAAAGCCCATGAGATTCTTATCTCCAATTCCTATCTCCACTCTCTGGTGGTAGAGTGCCAGTCTGGAATAAAAGAGCTCAGCAACAACATCGAGGCCCAGAGTTCAAACCCCTGGACTGGCACAAAAAAAGAAAGAAAATAGAATGAGATATTCCTGTACATGAATTTCTTTGGCAATAATGGCCATTTTCTTCTAAAAATGTTTTCATCCTTAGAGACCCCATTTGGAGATTAGAGGTAAGCATTTCATGCATATTCCTGAACGTAGGGTGTTGAGTGATCTCTTTTCATGCCTGGTTGTTTCTGAGGAGGTAGCTTCATTCTCTAATTCCCTACTGATTTTCATCATTAGTAGTGGTGATTTTGAAGCAGAAATTTGTCAGTCTGCTCAGGAGAGGATCAACTGTGACTCCTCACCCAGGGTTTCTGGTCTACCTCATTGCATGGACTCCATTTCCACCTGGACCCTTCTGGACTTGCTGACAATTCCTCTGCCCCGTTCTTGTCTGTTTCAAGAAAGTGCATTTGCCTTTCTGTGTCTGACTTCTTGCATTTTCCACAGCGATCTGTAGTTCTACAGATGTGGCAGCACATGACACCATTTCCTTCTTGTTCCTGGCCTACTCGTACTTTGTGATGGAAATACGCTACATCTTCTTTTTTTTTGTGAAACATCTTTTTATTAAACAGCAAAACAGAAATGCAACAGAATTTTAAATATTTGTACATTTAAGTCACAAAAGGGATTCAAAATGTTTGCAGTGTGACTATTACATCTTCATATAGTTAAAGTCATTTATCAAATCATATACTAACACATAAGATTATCCCATGATTAAAGTAGTTCAAATCTAGTAACCGTAAGCTATATTAGTGGATCTCGTTTCCTAGTATAATATGTTAATATTACCTCTGATATTTTTTTGGAGCCGACAGTAAAGCTCTAAGGTCATCTTGACCCCTGTGCTCACTTGAAGGCATGTATAAGGAGCTGGCTTACTTAAAAAACACCAGGTGCCCGGGATTGCTTTGCTATGTCTGCAGAGTTTGTTTTACTTTCTACCAGTGGACCTTGTCTTGTTTTACTGCATCTGTTTTCATTGAAATTTTCCTTGTTTTTCTGGACTATTATAACCTTATGTTACCTCTTGACTTCTAATAGTATATATTAGGGAAAGTTAAAAATAAACGATGCTGAGTTCCGGGAAGATGGCGGAGGAGAAGCTGGAATCTGAACAAGCTCTTGCATAGAAAACAGTTTCAGAGTTCCAGTGAACAGTCCCAAGCCAGAAAATCACACCAAGTGTGCCATCACAGGACAGAGAGTTAGTCAAGAGAGGGGAAGCCAAGCAGACACATCTGAGCAGCTGCCGCTGCGGCGGCAGGGTCGCAGCGGCGACCACCGCCGCGGAGGCATACCTGAGACCCAGTCCGGGACGAAGGAGCCAGACGCAGCGGACGAGCGGATTCTACTCAACACCAGCAAGAACAGACAAGGAGCGGACAACTTCATCCTGCACTTTGCAGACCAGAGACGACCCGAGATCCAAGACTCCGCGTGAGTAGAAGCCCCACTTCCTCACTCCTCTGGGAGCAGAGGAGGGAAGGCCACCCCTCCCCCCCCAGCACCGGTGATCTCCATCTTGGATACTGACAAAGCTCGGAGGAGCGGCTAGCTCCAGCTCAGGCCTTGGAATAGAGCTAGTCATTTGGCAGGTCACAGGAACTTGGCGGCGAGGTGACCTCACAGACTCAGTTCCATCCAGGGAGGGGTCGCCCAGCTCAGGCACCAGCCACTGGAGTGGCTCTCCTCGCTGGGTGGCCAGAGCCAGAGGCTGCCCCTCCCTCTAGCAGCCACCACAATCAATTGAAAAACAGAAACCCTGAGAATGGCTCCAGGCTGGGTGCTGTGAGTTTTTTTCACAAAATAGCCCCAGGGAAAAGCTACTGTTCGTTGAAAGGCCTCAACTCTACCCAGAACCTAGCCTCATCACTGCATCCCCCTCTTTTGTGATTCTCAAAGCAGATCACCCTCCCAGTAAACTAACCTGGGAGGGGGATCTCAAAATCTTGGGTAAAGCAGAGCATTTTCCTGCCTGTTCCAACAAACTGACTTAAGAAACCAATCAAGCCACAGGACCTCAAGCTGACCAGAGACTCCAACCAGACTCTGGTTACAGACAAAAGGGAGATACAGGACTCTTCCCACCCCTCCCAAAAAAAAAAAAAAAATCAAAGAACTTTTTTTTTCTTCTTCTTCTTTTCTTTTTTTCTTTTTCTTGTTTTGTTTTTTTTTCGTTTTTTGTTACCTTATATATATAAAAAAAAATTTTTTTTGCTTTTCTAAAACTTTTATTAATCTTTAATTTTTGCCTCTTCTGAAAAAATAATTGTTTTCCATTAACTTTTTTTTTTTTCTCCTCTTATAATTTTTATTTTAGGAATACGTGAATGTGTGTTTTCTTTTCTTTTCTTGTCTTCTTTCTCTTTTTCTTTCATTCTTAATTATCTTTTTGTTTTTTTTTCTAGCTCTACTGAACTTCTGATCTTTTCTTCTCACTTTCCTATCCTTTCCATCTTTTCCTCTTTGTTCATCTTTATGTGACTTAACTCTTGTCCTGCACATCCTCAGATAAACCCATAGTTAACCAGTAGACCCTATCCCCCATTGTGTACACACTTAATCCACAAACTTATTACTCAATTCAAAACCTCTGAGACTTAATTTCACTAATAGCAGTACTTTATACCTATACAATATTTTAAGCATTTTTTTAAAGTTTTTCTCATCTCCTCTATGTCCCTCCCTTTCTCTCAACATATTCATATTCCTCTATAAATAGATGGTCTTTTAATCTCTAAAATAACATTAATTTTTACGTTTCTATTTTTTTTCTGGTCTCTTTTCATTCCTCTTTCCCTTTCTTCTTTTTCTCTCTCTCTCTACTTACATCCTACCCAACCTATTTCCTGCATTGTGATTAGGACATAGTTAACTCTCCCTGTGCCTCCCCACACCAATCTATTCCTATTTTTTACCCACATCTCTTCCTAACCCTAATAATTTCTGGCTTTCCAAATTCTTCTCTGCGGTTCGAAGTTCTTTAACATATAGTTGTTTGATGTCGAATAGATGTATCTGTTGAACTAGATTGTATCTGTAGACTATTGACTGTACAAATGCAAACTTTGGTTGATGGTTGCCTTAAGATAGTGTTCTAGCACAAAACTGGTGCTATCTTCATCTCAAATGGGCAGAGTAAGCCGGAAAAACACAAGAAAAATGGCAAATTCGAGTATCTCAATTCCCAATCCTGATAATCAGGGATTAGAACAGATAATGAATAATCCAGAGGAGAGTTCCCAAACAGCTCTACAAACACTGGTGGCAAACATGATAAATGAAAAGTTTGACAACGTACAAAGGACTCTGTATGAGCGTGATAGGGAGAGAGAGGAGGCATCCCAGAAGTTTATACAGGAATATCATAAGCGTGAGGAAGCTACTCAAAAACTGATACAGGATTTGCGTGAACAACTTGAGAATACTCAAAGAGAAAGGGAGGAATGGCGTGAGCAGGCTGAGAACACTCAAAGAGATCTGCAGGAATCCCACGAACGGGAGGAAGCTAATCAAAGAGTAATACAGGAATTGAGAGACCAGGTAGAGAACACACAAAGATCACTAAAGGCATTCATGGAATCCATTAACAAAGAGCTGAAGGAAGTCAGGGAGACCACAAAGGGAATGCTGAATGGAACCCAACAGAAGGAATGGGAGCCCAAAGAAACCATAACCAATCAACTAAGTGATTTGAGGACAAACACTGAACACCAAATTAAGGAAGTAAAGAAATTCATACAAGACCTAAAACAGAGCTTCAACAAAGAACTTGAAGCCATCAAAGCTGACCAACTAGAAGGAAAAGAGATAAAAAACAAAGTAGAGAGTCTTGACAGCAGGTTAGACCATGCAGAAGATCGAATCTCAGGGATTGAAGACAGCCTAGATATTATAGAGAAAGAACATACAACCATCCAAGACAAGTCCAAGAAATATGATAGATCTATCCAACACCTGGAAGACACCATCAGAAGGCCTAATCTAAGGATAATGGGTGTAGAGGAACACCTAGAAACAGAAGTTAATGGTCTAGGAAATCTGTTTAACAGGATCCTAGCAGAGAACTTCCCAAACATGCAAAAAGATAGGCCTGTCCAGATACAAGAAGCCTTTAGAACCCCAAATAGACCAGACCAGAATAGGACATCCCACCGTCACATTATAATCCACACAGGATCAACTCAGAACAAGGAAAAGATCCTTAAAGCTGTCAGGGAGAAAAGGGTAATCACTTATAAAGGGAAACCAATTAGAATCACCTCAGATTTCTCAGCAGAGACAATCAAAGCAAGAAGAGCCTGGAATGATGTATGCCATGCCCTAAAAACAAACAACTATCAACCAAGAATACTGTACCCAGCTAAACTCTCCTTCATAACTGAAGGCCAAATAAAAACCTTCCATAGCAAAGAAAAATTGAAACAATACATCTCCACCAAACCAGCCCTACAAAAGATTCTTAAAGATGTCCTACACATAGAAAACCAACAAGACCTCAATAAAGGCCAAGAAACTGCACCCAAACTGAGAATCCAAGAACCATAGGAAGAACCCAGTTTTCGCAGCCCCCAAGAAGGTAGATAACATGGCAGGAACTCCCAAATACCTCTCAGTCCTATCTCTTAATGTTAACGGACTGAACTCTCCAATTAAGCGACATAGACTGTCTAGTTGGATTAAAAAACAAGACCCTTCTATCTGCTGCCTGCAGGAGTCACATCTTGCCCATAAAAATAAACACATTTTCAATGTTAAAGGCTGGAACAAAATCTACCAAGCAAACGGACCGCATAAACAGGCGGGAGTTGCAATCCTAATATCAGATAAAATAGACTTCAAATTAAAATTCATGAAAAGAGATAAAGAAGGTCGCTACATACTAATTAAAGGATCTCTCCTTCAGGAGGATATTACAATTCTAAATATCTATTCGCCAAACAATGGAGCACCCAAATTTATCAAAGAAACACTACTTTCCCTCAAATCCCATATAGATCCAAAGACATTAATCGTTGGGGATTTTAACACACCACTCTCCCCACTAGATAGATCAACTCGGCAAAAACTCAACAGAGAAACCGCAGATCTAAACAGCTGCATAGATCAATTAGACTTAACAGACATTTACCGAACATTTCACCCAGCAGCATCAGAATACACGTTTTTCTCAGCAGCACATGGAACGTTTTCTAAAATAGACCACATTTTAGGCCACAAAGCAAACTTGTCTAAATTCAGAAACATTGAAGTTATACCTTGCATTCTCTCTGACCACAAGGGAATAAAGTTAGAACTCAACACCAAAAGCCACCAAAGAAAGTCCGGTATCACATGGAGGCTGAACAACACACTGCTGAATCATGAGTGGGTCATGGAAGAGATTAGAAAGGAAATTCAAATGTTCATGCTATTCAACAAAAATGAACACACAAAATACCAGCTCCTCTGGGACACAGCAAAGGCAGTACTCAGAGGCAAGTTTATAGCTCTGAGCTCCTACATCAACAAATTGGAGAGATCTGAAACTAACAATTTAATGACACATCTAAACCTCCTTGAAAAAGAGCAGCAAGATAAACCCGAATCCAGTAGATGGAAAGAAATAATCAAAATTAAATCAGAATTAAATGAATTAGAATCCAAAAAAACTATAGAAAGAATCAACAAAACAAAGAGTTGGTTCTTTGAAAAAATTAACAAAATTGACAGACCCTTAGCAAATCTTATCAGAAAAAGAAGAGAACACACCCAAATTAATAAACTCAGAGATGAGAATGGAAACATCACCACGGAAACAAGCAAGATTCAGAACATTATAAGGGAATACTTCTCAAAACTTTATGCTAATAAGTTTGAGAACTTGACAGAAATGGACCTCTTCCTAGCAAATATTGACATGCCAAAACTAAACCAAGATGAGGTAAACTATCTTAACAGGCCCATATCAAGCATTGAAATAGAAACAGCAATAAGAGACCTCCCAGCTAAGAAAAGTCCAGGACCAGATGGTTTTACAGCGGAATTTTACAAGGCCTTCAAAGCAGAGCTCACACCAATTCTCCTCCAACTCTTCAATGAAATTGAAAGAGAAAGCTCACTACCGAACACATTCTATGAAGCCATCATAACCCTCATCCCAAAACCAGGTAGGGACTCATCAAAGAAAGAGAACTATAGACCCATTTCTTTGATGAACATTGATGCGAAACTTCTCAACAAAATTTTGGCCAATCGACTTCAACAATTCATCCAAAAAATCATACACCACGATCAAACAGGATTCATTTCAGGGATGCAAAGCTGGTTCAATATACGCAAATCAATTAATATTATTCATCACATCAACAGGAGCAAGAATAAGAACCACATGGTTATCTCAATAGACGCAGAAAAAGCATTTGACAAGATCCAACACCCCTTTATGATGAAGGTTTTGGAAAAATTAGGAATCCATGGAACATTCCTCAATACAATAAAGGCTGTATATGACAAACCTACAGCCAGCATTATACTCAATGGTGAAAAACTAAAGCCATTTCCTCTTAACTCAGGAACAAGACAAGGATGCCCACTCTCTCCACTTCTTTTCAATCTAGTACTAGAATGCCTAGCTACAGCAATAAGACAAGATGCAGACATAAAGGGGATCCAAATAGGGAAAGAAGAAATAAAACTCTCCCTCTTTGCAGATGACATGATCTTGTATTTAAAGAATCCCATAGACTCCACTCCCAAATTACTCAAGCTGATTCAAAACTTTGGCAAAGTAGCAGGTTATAAAATTAACCCCCAAAAATCAATGGCTTTTCTGTATGCCAACAATGAGAAAAGTGTGGCTGAAATTAGGAAAGCAACTCCATTTGTAATAGCCTCACAAAAAATAAAATACCTAGGAATTAACTTAACTAAAGAAGTGAAGGACCTCTATGATGAAAACTTTAAAATCTTGAAAAAGGAAATCAACACAGAACTTAAAAAATGGCAAAACCTCCCATGCTCCTGGATTGGAAAGATTAACATCGTGAAAATGGCAATACTTCCCAAGGCTATCTACAAATTCAACGCAATACCTATCAAAATTCCACCCTCATTCTTCAAGGAAATAGAAGAGGCAATCCAAAAATTCATATGGAACAATAAAAGACCCCGAATAACAAAAACGCTCCTCAACGGAAAGAATACTGCTGGAGGAATATCAATACCAAATTTCAAACTCTACTATAAAGCCATAGTAATCAAAACAGCTTGGTATTGGCATAAGAACAGACCTCAGGACCAATGGAATAGAATTGAAAACCCAGAAATGAACCTACAGACCTATAGCCATCTAATCTTCGATAAGGGAGCTAAAACAATAGAATGGAAGACAGACAGCCTCTTCAGTAAATGGTGCTGGCAAAACTGGTTAACTACATGTAGAAAACTAAAGCTAGATCCTTATATATCACCCTGCACCAGAATCAACTCCAAATGGATCAAAGACCTTGAACTCAAAGCAGACACTCTGAAAACATTACAGGATGGAATAGGAGAAACCCTGGGTCTCCTTGGCTCAGGCCGAAATTTTCTGAATAGAGACCCGGAAACACAACAAATCAAAGAAAGGCTGGACAAATGGGATTGTATAAGGTTGCAGAGCTTCTGCAGGGCAAATGACATAGCTAGCAAGATCAATAGAAAGCCCACGGACTGGGAGAAGATCTTTACTAGCCATACAACGGACAAGGGTCTCATATCTAAAATATACTTGGAACTCAAAAAATTAAACCACCCAACAACAAATCCTCAAAGAAACAACTGCCCAATAAGTAAGTGGGCGAAAGACTTAAAGAGAAGCTTCTCTGAAGAAGAAAGAAGGATGGCCAATAGACACATGAAGAAATGTTCAACATCCCTAGCCATAAAAGAAATGCAAATCAAAACAACATTGAGATATCACCTCACTCCAGTTAGAACAGCAAAAATCAAGAACTCTAACAACAACAGATGCTGGAGGGGATGTGGACAGAAAGGAACCTTACTTCATTGTTGGTGGGAATGTAAACTTGTTCAACCACTTTGGAAAGCAGTATGGAGGTTCCTCAAAAGACTCCACATAGAGCTCCCCAACGACCCAGCAATCCCACTTTTGGGCATTTACCCAAATGATCACAAACAAGGCCACACTAAAGCTACCAGCACAACTATGTTTATTGCAGCATTATTTACCATAGCTAAGACATGGAACCAACCCAGATGCCCCTCAGTAGATGAATGGATCAAGAAGATGTGGTATATATACACAATGGAATTCTATGCCTCCATCAGAAAGAATGACATTGCCCCATTTGTTAGGAAATGGAAAGGCTTGGAAAAAATTATATTAAGTGAAGTAAGCCAGGCCCAAAGAAACATAGGTCCCATGGTTTCCCTTATTTGCAATATCTAGTATAGGTATGAGTCAAGCGGAAAAAGTCAGATAATGTGATGTTAGGAAAACAAAACCTCAAATATGTATTTTAATGTTTTTGTTTCTTTCATGCATGTGTTTCTAATGCATTTATAAGATTATTTCTTTGTTGCTTTGTATGTCCCTCCCCCACAGTGTAACCCCTGCTTTCACTATATTTGATGTCAGTATAACATGTGGAGGAGACGGGGACAAACAAGTCGTTTAAGGATTCAGGTGGACCTGTTGCAACAATGAGAAGTACAAAATGTCATGTCAAAACCAGCTTTACAATGTCGGTGGGGGGGGGGAGGGGGAGTATGATTGGGTGGGAGGGAGGGGGGAGGCTGGGAAGGGAGGTGAAGGGTAAACAAAGGAGGAGGATGCAATGCTTGGTAAGAAATGTATGCATTATCCTGCCCATGTAATTGTAACCCCTCTGTACAGTATGTTCTCAAATAAAATAAAATAAAATTAAAAAAAAAAAAAAAAAAAAAAAAAATAAACGATGCTGTAGTCTTGAGCTGCAGACCTCCTGACCCCATCATTTGTCTTATGTCTTTATTTTTCTCGTCCTTGCTCCCTAATTCAGGATTCCCTTTCGTTGCTGGCAGGCTCCGGCATGTGGCGCCTGATTCGGGACCTGAAAACCTGGGATCAAGGCAGAGGACCCCGCTAAGGTAAGAGGACGCGTCCAGAAAAAGAAGAGTGGGTGAAAGTATAGTTGGGAGTAAGAAATTATGGGGCAAGGTAAGAACCGCACATCATATGTGCAGGCTCTTAAGGGCATGCTTCAAGTTCGAGGAGTGAAAGTTGGACAGAGGCAGTTAGAGAGTTTCATTCGCTTTGTCAAGGAAGTATGTCCATGGTTCCCAGAGTAAGGAACCTTTAGTTTAGAAACTTAGCAAAAAAAAAAAAAAAAAGGAAGAAAGAATTCAGGGACACTATGATGCAAATGGCCTGTAAGTTAAAACATTGCTGCTTTGTGATTGTCTGGTTCTGTGTAGCCTGCAGGTTCTGTATTGGGTTTGGCTAGAGTCTTGGCAGACGCACTATAAGACAGCCAACTGCGCCTCGGGGAGACATCTCCCGGATCCCCATCAGGGTAAACTATCCACTAGTGCTGACATTTTGGCCTGTCTATAGTTAGGCACTTTCTGTCTGACAGTCTACAAAGCGCATGTTGTAAATGTGTTTTGTCTCAATGTTTGTGTGTATGTATTTTGGAATTCTTGGAATGTTTCTTCTCTCAGATTCATCCTGAAGCGAGAGCCCTGAGGAGGCTGGCTAACACCCCCTTTTAATATCTGTTTCTCTCTAGTTCCTTCTTTTTTACTTATACTTTAAACTGACCCCCCTTTCTACCCTTCACTGCCACCTCCTCCACCCTCTCTGGATCCAGAAGTAGGGGAGCGATGGGGGGTGAAAAACCTGGAGGATCTAACAATAACTTAAAAGGGCCAGCAGGGAGAACTTGCAGCCAGATGAAAATCCAACTGACCATCTGCAAGTGACACCAGCAAGATCTTAGCCTGGGGCCTTGGCCCAGGGGGTCAGAGCATTGGGGAGAACCTGTCAGTCTGATGGGACGACCACTAGGGACTTCTTTCCCTTGCCCCAAGATGACTGGGAATTCTCCACCTTGGAAGGCCCCTCTGTCAACGTTTGCAGGAATCTAAAAGAAAAATCCTCCAGAGGTGAGTAGAGGGGGTTCCAGTCCCCTGGTAAGTAGATTTGAGTCCCACTTGTGAATGGTAGTGAGATGTTGCCCCATTCACTGAGATCTGATTTTGTCTTTGTGGCCACTTGCCTGTTTTGTTTACTTCAGTGTGTTTTCTGTTATGTTTTCTGAGGTAGGGATAAACTGGGGGCCCATTAGCCCCCCAACTCAGCGTTTGGTTTTTGTCTTGTCTAGTTCTGTTTTAGAATTGGTACCAGTTTTAAATGTACATACAACTGATTTTCATTTTTGCACGGTTTAAGATCTGTGTGTGTTTTATATGTATTTGTGAACATGTTCAAGATAAAAATTATCAGTGTGCTGTAACAATTGGGTAAGTTTAAGTTAAAATTTAAAAGGTTATGAGGTTTGGACACTACCAAAAATTTTAAAGACTTTTTACATTGTTTTCAATGACTTTTTAAGGATTCTTTACCATAAAAAATTTTAAAAATCTGATATTTTAAAATGCATAAGGCTGTTTACACTGTTATCAGTTATCTGGCTTAAAAAATGCATTGGCTGTTTGGAATTTAGTTCTCTTGGCTAAAATTTGGGGATAAATATTAAAAGTTGAAATATCAAAGTTTGTTTAACACTGTCAAATACATTACCTGTTCTATCTTTCTAAAACTGTGTATGTTCATTCAAAAACCAAGAGATAAGAAAAGGAAAAACTTAAAAGCCATCATCAACTGACCTATCTTTAGGTGTAAGGGGTAAACTCGTAAAAGTGCAGTTCAGCTGGTCATACATGGTGGGATGGGCCATGGGAGGAGTCCACACATGGTAAAAGAGGACAAGCTGGCACAAACGCAGTTCATCTTACCCTAAAGAGTGAGATTTGTTGCGTTCCCATTCAATATGAGGGGCTAAGTGGCCCAGCTTTGTTCTGTCCTTTTTCTCTACAGATAAATACTAGCAACATGATGGTAAAAATTAGTGATGTGATGATCAGATTAGTATTGCTAAAACTGCCCCTTGGTCTTAAAAAGAGGGTTAAAAAATGTATTTGTATAATATGACTTGCTTTCAATGATGTTCTACAATTAGGATATGTTTTTAAACTCATAAATGTGTTGTTTAACTTCTTGGTACAGTGATGATTGTAATTCTTGCCTTAAGAAAAAAATTGTCATTTGAGTTTAAAAGTTTTAATGTGTATCTGTTTTAAAACAAACAGCAAAGAGACAATTAGTGACAGTTGCCCTCAAGATTTTAAGGGATTTTTTTAATGTAACTAAAAACTAAAATATAAAAGAATAAAAGAGATTAATAGGAGGCTTAAAAAATAAGAATGGATTTCTGGATATAAAGTTTAAAAGTAAAATTGTTCTTAACATTTGCCTCAAAGTAAAAAAATTAGGATTACCAAAATAATTGCTTAATTGCTATTCCAGTTTGCTCTTAGAGGTTTTCTAAGTTTCCAGCAAGCCAAGAACAAAACACAGAGGATTCTTATAAGTTTGTCAGATGTAACTTTGGCTCTTAATAAGTTTCAGGTAAGAGCATGCTTAAAAGCTACTTATATGTTGACCACTTTGTTGTTTTTAATTGGAGTTAAGTAGCCTTTTATAAGACTCATTGATCTGCAAACTGGTTCAAAGCCAGCCCGGGCAGAAAAAGGTCCCTGTGAGACTGTCACCTCTACTCAGCCAGCAGACTGCTGAAAGAGCAAGCAGAGTTGCCTTGGGACTCATAGTGGCAGAGTGCTAGCCTTGAGTTGTAAAGCTGAGGGACAGCACTCAGGCCCGAGTTCATGTCCACCAACTAGCTAAGGAAAATACAGATAAGACATCTATCCCAGTGTAGAGAAGACATTCCTGGGACAAGAGCAATGGAGGAGCATCCAGAGGCAGTAAGCCACTGCTTGGATGACAAAAATGTCAAATCCTAGAGTCATTTGTGCATGGCCCTTCAAAAATTGGTCAGAGCAAGGAGGTCATGTGAAGATAGTTTGTAAGCATGCCTAATATCTATGAGTATCTACTTTGTAGGGACAGAAACTTGTGATAGTATTAAAAAGCTAAAGTTATAAAATGTCGGCAATGGTTTAAATCCCAACCCCTGTATGTGTCAAAGGCCCTAATTGGCAATAACTTTTGAGCAACACCAGCTACATAAAGTTTATCTGCTCAAGAAAAAGGTTTGTAAACCAAAGAGTGTGTTTCTATTAACATCTGTCTACAGGCCTGCACAGGTGACTTAGATATTGTTAGGGTTACTAGAGGTCACATTCCTAAAGATGCTGCAAAAGATGATTCTTTGCTCATCCTCCCCTTTTTTGAACAAGGGACCAAAGTCATAAAAAAAAATGTGACAATATAGACAAAAAAAAGACGTGAAAAATAGTAGTACAGGCCTGAGCCCTCTATATCTGCCTAAAAAAGTCAGCTTTATTTTAAAAAAAAACTATCTAGTTAAAAAGGTTGTCATCTTGGTAATTTCTCCTGGGTTATTGTCTAAATAGTCTTAAAAACTCGTGGGGCCACAGTCTGTGAAGCCTATGCATTACTTGTATACTTAACCAGGCTGTGTAGAAATTTACAGCCCTGCAAGTGGTGTGACAGTCCCTTGGAGCCACTGAGAGACCCTGCTGCAGCCTGACAGTCACCTGGAGGAAATCTACATTGTTACCCTGACCACCTCCACCGTGGAAAAAGTAGACTAAACTCCTGCCTGATTCCATTTTTTTGGATGGCTTCCCATTGTCCATGTGACCATATACCTACTCTAATTTTATTATGGCTACTCCTCTTACCGGAGAGACTAGCAAACATTGTATTGCTCCTTCCCTACACTGTTTTGCCACTCTGGGAGTTCCTAAATATATTAAAACTGATAATGGTCCGGGATATGTTGGACAAGCTTTTCAAACTTTTTATAAATCTTACCAGATTTTTCACTCTACAGGTATTCCCTGTATTCCTCAAGGACAAGAAATTGTTAAACAAGCCAACTGGCTATTAAAACACCAAATTTTTTAATTAAAAGGGGGAAATTATACCCCTTCTTTCCTGTTAATATTCTTCTCACACGTTATTTATACTAAATTTTTAAAGCTTAGACTGTAATGGCCTTTCCGCAACACAGCGGTTTTTGGGGGGAAAAAAAGAGAGCAAAGAGCTTTTGCCCAAGTTACATGGAAGAATCCTTTAACGGGTGATTGCCATGGGCCCGATCCAGTTTTAACATGGGGTTGAGGACAGGTTTGTGTTATTTTGCAGGAAGTAAATAAATCCCGCTGGTTGCCTGAGTATTGCGTTACGATTGTGGAAGCTCATACAGATGACACAAACACTGACACACTGGGCTTACGTGCTGGATCCCCCGATTGTGCACCCTACAACTTGGGAGGGAGTTGAAGTAATCATTCACGTCAATAGATCAGCATACAATACAGCTCCGGATCCCTTCATCCAACACAGCAAGATGGTAGATATCTCAGCCTCATACATTGAAATTCCTTTTTGTTTTACCACCAGCTCTAAAGGCTCCATTCCAAGCTGTATTATAATGCTATCCATGACTCATAAAATTTGGACCCCGGACAAAAATCAAATGTACAATATACAGATGACATCTTTACCAACTAAACACCCAGTTCATGCAAATTCTTCTCCATCCTATATGATACCCCGTTGCATTCATTCTTCACAAATAGTAGTATCTACAGGAGAGACTCATCCAAAAGGTACAGACATGTACAGCTATTTTATTACCAATATTTCTGGAACTAACTCTGAATTAATGGACTGGTCTGGCGCTAATCTTACTAACAAGTACAATCTTGGACTGTGGTGGATGAATGGGCATCCTCAACATCATGTTTGCATACTGGTGGCTGCACTCAACTACATAACCTGGCCCAATTCATCCCTTTTAAAAAATATTATGAGATTACACGGGAAGATGGCGGAGGAGAAGCTGGAATCTGAACAAGCTCTTGAATAGAAAACAGTTTCAGAGAAAGTTCATTACTGAACACATTCTATGAAGCCATCATAACCCTCATCCCAAAACCAGGCAGGGACTCATCAAAGAAAGAGAACTATAGACCCATTTCTTTGATGAACATTGATGCAAAACTTCTCAACAAAATTTTGGCCAACTGACTTCAACAATTCATCCAAAAAATCATACACCACGATCAAACAGGATTCATTTCAGGGATGCAAAGCTGGTTCAATATACGCAAATCAATTAATATTATTCATCACATCAACAGGAGCAAGAATAAGAACCACATGGTTATTTCAATAGACGCAGAAAAAGCATTCGACAAGATCCAACACCCCTTTATGATGAAGGTTTTGGAAAAATTAGGAATCCATGGAACATTCCTCAATACAATAAAGGCTGTATATGACAAACCTACAGCCAGCATTATACTCAATGGTGAAAAACTAAAGCCATTTCCTCTTAACTCAGGAACAAGACAAGGATGCCCACTCTCTCCACTTCTCTTCAATCTAGTATTAGAATGCCTAGCTACAGCAATAAGACAAGATGCAGACATAAAGGGGATCCAAATAGGAAAAGAAGAAATAAAACTCTCCCTCTTTGCAGATGACATGATCTTGTATTTAAAGAATCCCATAGACTCCACTCCCAAATTACTCAAGCTGATTCAAAACTTTGGCAAAGTAGCAGGTTATAAAATTAACCCCCAAAAATCAATGGCTTTTCTGTATGCCAACAATGAGAAAAGTGTGGCTGAAATTAGGAAAGCAACTCCATTTGTAATAGCCCCACAAAAAATAAAATACCTAGGAATTAACTTAACTAAAGAAGTGAAGGACCTCTATGATGAAAACTTTAAAATCTTGAAAAAGGAAATCAACACAGAACTTAAAAAATGGCAAAACCTCCCATGCTCCTGGATTGGAAAGATTAACATCGTGAAAATGGCAATACTTCCCAAGGCTATCTACAAATTCAACGCAATACCTATCAAAATTCCACCCTCATTCTTCAAGGAAATAGAAGAGGCAATCCAAAAATTCATATGGAACAATAAAAGACCCCGAATAGAAAAACGCTCCTCAACGGAAAGAACACTGCTGGAGGAATATCAATACCAAATTTCAAACTCTACTATAAAGCCATAGTAATCAAAACAGCTTGGTATTGGCATAAGAACAGACCTCAGGACCAATGGAATAGAATTGAAAACCCAGAAATGAACCTACAGACCTATAGCCATCTAATCTTCGATAAGGGAGCTAAAACAATAGAATGGAAGACAGACAGCCTCTTCAGTAAATGGTGCTGGCAAAACTGGTTAACTACATGTAGAAAACTAAAGCTAGATCCTTATATATCACCCTGCACCAGAATCAACTCCAAATGGATCAAAGACCTTGAACTCAAAGCAGACACTCTGAAAACATTACAGGATGGAATAGGAGAAACCCTAGGTCTCCTTGGCTCAGGCCGAAATTTTCTGAATAGAGACCCGGAAACACAACAAATCAAAGAAAGGTTGGACAAATGGGATTGTATAAGGTTGCAGAGCTTCTGCAGGGCAAATGACATAGCTAGCAAGATCAATAGAAAGCCCACGGACTGGGAGAAGATCTTTACTAGCCATACAACGGACAAGGGTCTCATATCTAAAATATACTTGGAACTCAAAAAATTAAACCACCCAACAACAAATCCTCAAGGAAACAACTGCCCAATAAGTAAGTGGGCGAAAGACTTAAAGAGAAGCTTCTCTGAAGAAGAAAGAAGGATGGCCAATAGACACATGAAGAAATGTTCAACATCCCTAGCCATAAAAGAAATGCAAATCAAAACAACATTGAGATATCACCTCACTCCAGTTAGAACAGCAAAAATCAAGAACTCTAACAACAACAGATGCTGGAGGGGATGTGGACAGAAAGGAACCTTACTTCATTGTTGGTGGGAATGTAAACTTGTTCAACCACTTTGGAAAGCAGTATGGAGGTTCCTCAAAAGACTCCACATAGAGCTCCCCTATGACCCAGCAATCCCACTTTTGGGCATTTACCCTAATGTCTACAAAAAAGACCACACTAAAGCTACCAGCACAACTATGTTTATTGCAGCATTATTTACCATAGCTAAGATATGGAACCAACCCAGATGCCCCTCAATAGATGAATGGATCAAGAAAATGTGGTATATATACACAATGGAATTCTATGCCTCCATCAGAAAGAATGACATTGCCCCATTTGTTAGGAAATGGAAAGGCTTGGAAAAAATTATATTAAGTGAAGTAAGCCAGGCCCAAAGAAACATAGGTCCCATGGTTTCCCTTATTTGCAATATCTAGTATAGGTATGAGTCAAGCGGAAAAAGTCAGAGAAGGTGATGTTAGGAAAACGAACCCTCAAATATGTATTTTAATGTTTTTGTTTCTTTCATGCATGTGTTTCTAATGCATTTATAAGATTATTTCTTGGTTGCTTTGTATGTCCCTCCCCCACAGTGTAACCCCTGCTTTCACTATATTTGATGTAAGTATAACATGTGGAGGAGATGGGGACAAACAAGTCGTTTAAGGATTCAGGTGGACCTGTTGCAACAATGAGAAGTACGAAATGTCACGTCAAAACCAGCTTTACAATGTCGGAGGGGGGGAGGGGGGTATGATTTCGTGGGGGGGAGGGGGGAGGCTGGGAAGGGAGGTGAAGGGTAAACAAAGGAGGAGGCTGCAATGCTTGGTAAGAAATGTATGCATTATCCTGACCATGTAATTGTAACCCCTCTGTACACTATGTTCTCAAATAAAATAAAATAAAATTTAAAAAAAAAAAATATTATGAGTTGCATATCACCACCCCATGTCTTTATGTATTGACCGTTTAATATCTCTGTAGGAGCTAATTATTTTAATGTCACCTGTTCTAATTGTTCTTTTACTAATTGCTTGTATAGAGGCATAACTAAATCCATACTTATTGTTAGACAACCATCTTTTTTTATGCTTCCTGTAAATATTTCTAAAACTTGGTATAAAAATTCTGGCATTCAGGTGTTAAGACAATTGAAAGAACTAATGTCCCCTCATTGATTTGTTGGGCTACTTGTAGCTGATGTTTTGGCCTTTATTTTGTTAGCTGCCTCTGCAGTGGCAGCTGCTGTGATACTAACACAAAATGTACAAACAGTCCATTATCTTAATCAGCTTGCTCATAATACTACATAAGCCCTACCTCTGGACTCTAAGGTGGCAAAAACTGCTATAAAAAAAAAAAACTGTTTAAACAATTTCAATGCTATATCGCTTCCCTGAATTATGTCAAAGGATTGCTAATGTCATTCCTTGGCCTGGGAATGCTTTTACTGATGGTTTTTCTATGCCTTCCTTGTATTATACGTGCACTGCAAAACTCTCTTGAGTTTAGCCAGCCAGCTACGTAAGATCAAGCTCCATATAAATAAATTCCCCCCGAGAGGAACTACAGCCAGAGATGGGTAAGAGAGGGTGCCAGTCTGACCAACCTAAGACAGGGCCTTCAGCTTCGCTCTGAAAAAGTTCCCGATGACGGGTAAGGCAGACAAGGTGATCCACCCAACCTGAGACAGGCGGGTTCGCTTCTTCAAAGACGGGGTGATATTGATTCCTTTACCAAATGGAATCTAGGAACTAAATTTTTAGAAATTGTTATGAGAATGACTAAAATTCTACCAACCAATTAGTTGAATTTACAGAGTGAGATAAAAATACTGAGCTTACCAATTATTATACATATAAAATTCTCTCATTCATGATTCTAATACCAGTACACTCTTCAAGGAATTTGGTAACAGTTAATTGACTAGGTACAACAAATAAACTTTGCAACCAAACATTAGAGCTGGAATAGCATAGTATGTGGCGTATGTAAGGTCAGTCAAACTTAACCCATTTTCATATATTTAGATATATATATTCCCTGGAAGATCTGTTCTGTCCCAGAGACAATAAAATCTGGAGTGAAAACATTTGGAGTTGGTTGCTACATTTATCACATTATTTATTACCTATTTCTATGTATTCCTCCCAGACTTTCTACTTCTAATCGATATATAACCAAAATCATTTTTTTTTGGGGGGGGGGGTCCGGACATGGGGCCTGAACTCTAGGCATGGGCACTGTCCCTCAGCTTTTCAGCTCAAGGCTATCCCTCTACAACTTGAGCCATAGCGCCACTTCCAGCTTTTTTCCTTTTGCTTATGTGGTGCTGAGGCATCGAACCCAGGGCCTCATACATACAAGGCAAGCACTCTCCCACTGAGCCACCTTCGCAGCCCATTACCAAAATTCTTATCTTTTCAGATAGCAAGTAGGGTATTTGGTGCAAAACAAGTTGGTTCTTTGTTTTTAAACAGATCTCAATTTGATAATTTAGTTTCAACTTAAAAATCCTCTTCATAGCCCAAATCTGTTTTCAAATGGTTAAAGAGAAACCATCAGTCCTATCTTATTATAAGAAAGTACAACTGACAAACTTTAGGCAAGGTTTTGGTTAACTTCAGGACTTACAGATAAGATGACTGTCAGGTGATTACTACTCAAAGTACTTTTACAAATGTGAAACTGTCTTGACTTAGGAGAAGGTACAAGGGGAGGATGAGGCAGATGGAGGAGAGACACACAATGTTGAACAGGTATATACATAAAGCTGTGCATTCAATACATGATTTTGGTCACATTTTCACAACATAGTTATTTTCTTCTATATCTTAATAAGTAAGCCTGTAGTAAAAGACTAAGCCTATATATCAAAGCAAATTCAATACAACATTCATCTTCAAGTTTCATAAATATATGCAATTCTAATTATAAAGTCTCTACAATACATCTGCACATTTTCTTAGACTAACATAATACCCAGACTCATGGAAGTCTCCTGTTAAGTAGTTAATTTTGCCTAGATTTGAAATTATTTTAATAAACATTCAATGAAGCCAGAAACAAAGGTACTGTAACCTTTGGAATCTACCCAAGTTTTAAAGGGGGGAGAGAGGGAGGGAGGGGGAAGGGACAGAGAGAAGGAAAGGGAGAGAGAGAGAGGGAAAGAGAAGCAGCAATTCCATAAATGAGAAGGGAACTCAATCCCTTACTTTCTTTTGCTTTTTGCATCAGTTGTTTGGAAAACACTAGAAGCAGACATGAGGTTTTCTATATATTGTCCAAGAACTTAGTTTTCTGATTTTAGCTTCAGGTTT
This sequence comes from Dipodomys spectabilis, assembly GCF_019054845.1. Lineage (NCBI taxonomy): Eukaryota > Metazoa > Chordata > Mammalia > Rodentia > Heteromyidae > Dipodomys > Dipodomys spectabilis. Next base: position 1,773,839 of record NW_024870943.1, read on the forward strand.
TCTTTCTTAACTGCATCTACTCTTGCTGAGAGATCTTCAAGTGTGTGTTGGAGTTTCAGCACTTGATTAGTAAGTCGTGTTTTTCGTTCAGTTCCATCTGATTTTCAGCATCAACATCCATGTCAGCATTCATCATCCTGGGCACTGAACTGTGCCTCGAACAGAAAAATCCTGATGAAGGGTCGTCAGAGGCAATGGGAGGGGCGGAATCCGAAGATCACGCCCCCGGCCAGGGACTCCAGCACTGACTGACCAGACTCCATCTTCTTGATGCATTCATCCACAGTTGGGCCTTTGACTCCACTGCTCTGAACCTGGCTGACTTTACTCCACACAAACATGTCCAGTGTCACTCGTTTTTCTGCAGACACCATGGAGCTTCTGGGTTGTTTCTTGGCTGTGGTGAATAGTGCCGCAGTAGATATGGTGTTCAAGGACCAACATATTCTTGAGAATATACCTACATATTTCATTTTCTATTGTCTTTTTTTTTCGGTCGGTTGTAGGACCTGAACTCTGGGCCTGGGCGATGTTCTTCAGCCCTTCAGCTCAAGGCTAGTGCTCTACCATTTAAACCACATTGCCACTTCCAGCCTTTGCTGCTTATGTGGTGCTGAGGAATCAAACCCAGGGCCTCCTGCATGCAAGGCAAGCAGTCTATCACAGAGCCACCTTCCCAGACCCTCTTTTGCTTTTGAAGACAGGGTCTCAACTGTGTAGTCCAGGCTAGCCTTGAACCTAGTATCCTCTTGCCTCAGCCTTCTCAGTGCTGGCATTTCAGGTGCACATCACTAAGCCCAGCTGCATTTTTTACGTAACTGTTCATCAGTTCCATTGTGATCCCAAGAGATGCTTAAATGCCTTGATGAGAGGATCATCTCCAGGGAAGCTCTCAGTCACTTTTCACCTTCCTGGGACATAGGACCACTCTTCACCTCAATGCAGCTTCTTGGTCTGCCATGCCCTGGGGAAGGAGGCCTTCTGTGCCCACCAGGGTTAGCTGTTCTCAGTGATGTCACTGCACTCAGCACACGGGACGTCATTGTGCTCTGTGCACTGGAGCAAGGCAGGAGAAGCACAAAGGGGAAGGTTTGCAGTCTGCTGCTGTGGTCACAATCAGAGCCTTGAGGTTAGGACACTGTAACCCAGGCTGGCCTAGGCTGGTGTCCCTTGCTCCCAGCCTGGTTTCTGTAGGGGAGGGAGTGTCTCACTGCTGCTTTCTCTCTTCATGTGCACATACTATGAGAATTTGTTGCAACTGTTCTCTGGGTCTGTTGGGAGAAATAGCCTCACCCAGTGGCTTACATTCGCAACTTCTATGGGGATCTACTCTGCACTCCTCTCCTCACTTGAGGCCTAGTTATGGTTCTTGATTTTCTTGGGCTTATGGATGTATCCTCAGCCTCCCCCTGTCTCTGTTCCCAGACTGTGCCCTCTGTGTACTGAGTCTTCTCCAGCTGGAGTGCTTAGGAGGACACTGTGGTTGGCTCTAGGACCCACCCTCAATTCAGAGTGAACTTATCATGGGATGTTGAAACACTCACCCAGAGACACTACTTTCCTGTTCACCAGCACTGGCTCGGGACTGGGAAATAGCTTACAGGCCATGTGTAAAGAAAAACAAAATTCCCTGACTTTTCTCCACATTGCCACCACAGTCAACAGAAAAGCTGTGGCCCTGAAAATCTGAGCATTTCTCCCCAGTAGCAAGCAAGCATTTCCTTTTTCTTTAATCTGAGACTAGGACTTGAAGTAGTTATCTGATGCTTTTGCTCATTGGCAGGTGCTCTACCACCTGAGTCATACCTCCCACCCCAAGCATTTCCTCATGGAACAGCAGACACAGCCTGACCCCTCTAATTCAGTTCACTTCTCACCCTAACTTCCCCTGCTGTGGATGTGAAGGCCCAGCTTGCTTGCCTGTGTTTATGACTCTGCCCCGACGTGGGGATGATCAACTCAAAGGAATCAGGACTGGGGACAAATCCTCACAGGTTCACCATAAAGGATGCCACTGAAAAGATTTTTATGGCAAGGCCCATGGGAGCTGAGTGCCTTATCTACACCCACTATGCTCGTCGAACCTTCACATCTTGAGCTCTCTGCAAGCTCTCAAAACCTCTCATATTGTACTTTTTTAATGCAGATTTCACTGGATGGGGAAGACTGTGTCAAAGTGCGATCAAGCAGAAAGGGTGTGACAGGATGCTGACAGGGTCAGGCTGGGGGCCTAGCAGAGCCTCCGCCTGCACTCTCTGGCACTCCTGTTGGCATGTTGGGCTGGACCCTTCCCAAAAGTGGTAAAGGGATGTACTGTCAGACACTGGTCAGGATTCTGCTGTGATGGCTCTGAGATGGAAAAGCTGGGTGCAGTAGTTACCACGGCCATCCTCTGAAACAAAGCTCAGGTTCTATGGCCTGCATTCCAGAGGGAGTTAATGAGCCAGAAACTGAGCACCCAGATCCACCTGTACAGTCCAGTCCCACCTGTACATTCTTGGGTTCCCGTTCACCCATGGTGTTGCCCACAGCACGGCTGTGTGTAGAGCACATGGGCAGCAAAGATGGTGCTGAGAGAGGTAGTTGAGTGGGCAGAGCCCGATTTGCATTACGTTTATTGCAGAATCAGACCGTGGAAGCTTAGGTGCATGATAGGGTGTTAACTTGACAGTGATTGGTTCCTTTCCTCCCCTGCCATGCCACCCGCTCTTTTTTGCTTTAAAAAGGGCTTGTTGTGTGTTAATAAATGAGTTTTTCTTCTTGACTTGACTCTCCACTGTGTCTGATTGTCTCCCAGGCAAAGGGAGGCTGGGGAACCGGTGAGCTGCCACACTTACATTTCCTTGGACCCCGTCCATCTTCGAGGAACAGACAAAGACCCGACATCTGGCACCCAACTTGGGGCATGAAAGGAAAAGATGCTGGCCGAGGCTAAGCAGTCCCTCAGGGTAAGTGAAACCCTTAGTATGGGTAATGCTATCTCACAGAAGAAGGAGGATGAGGCAACATTAGGCCTTAGGGAGTAATGGAGGACTTGGGAAGTGGGAAGGAAAAGGAATGGGTCAAATTCGACCAAGAATGCACTGAAACATGCACAGTGGAAGCCCAAACAAGGGTGAAAGTTACCCCTCTGACTCAGGTGCCCCTGATGGTCTTGGCCCCCTCCCTATTCCCCTGATTGGAGTGGAGGTACCTCACCCTATGGGACCTCCGAGAGGGACCTGCAAGACCTGGACCCCTACCAACCTTCCACAGAGGGGCCAAGGGCTGGGGAAGTAACATACTCGGAGGCCTACCCTGCAAAGGAAGGGCCACCTGGGAGCCCGGATCCTAGGCCATAGGATTTGCTTCCCCAAGCATATCCAGTCAATCTGGCACCAGGAACTAATAGACACTTGGAATGGTATCCATGGAAAAGTAAGGACATTAAAGAGTGCTGCAAGGCAGTGGTGGAGGATGGCCCGAAATCTCCTTGGGCCCAGACCTTATTACAGGACATTGCTTATCACCCATGTGTCCCTAAGGACTGGCTGGATGTGGCCAAAGCCATCCTCACCAGTTCTCAGTTTATTAAATGGTGTGCTTTCTTTAAGGAGGAATGCAGAGTGTGGGTGGTGAATAACTGGCAGGTTCTACCTGAGATACCTATTACATCTGCCATGTTAACAGAGATGCGGGAAGGGCACTCCACTGGGCCCAACAGGCCACAATACCTGGTCAGTACTGTGACCAGGCGAGGCAGGCAGGACTTGCCGCATGGTACAAACTGGATGATGGGCCTACTGAGTCCCCCAAAGCAGGAGTGAGACAAAAACCTGGTGAGCCTCTAGCTGAGTTTGTAGACTGAGTCCAACAGAATATTACCTGCAAGCTGCAGCTAGGGAACCTCCGAGATCTGTTTGTAAAGCTGCTGGTCTGGGAAGGGATGAATGCAGACCACCACATGGCCTGTGCAGGATTGAGAGAGAGTTCCCTGACCAGATGGGTGGTGGCCTCGCAGGATATGGGAATGCAACAGCACCAGTCCTAATCACTAGCTTTAGCCTTACAGGCTCAGACATCGGCAATGACTGAGGCTATTACCCATCACCTGCAGCCCAGGGCCAAGGAACCCCAATACCATTGGGGAGAGGGACTTGTTTTAAATGTGGGCAGGACGGGCACTTTAAGAGGGACTCTTTACAGCAATCCCCCACCAACTGCCCCCTACACCCTGCCCCAGGTGCAGGAAGAGATACCATTTGGAAAAGGATTGTCGATCCAAGTTTGATTTAGATGGAAAGCCTTTAAACTAGGGTAGAGGCATTCTCCAGCCTCATTAACTCAAGGAGGGACACCCTCTGCTGCAAAGCCCAGGCAGCCTCGTGGCAGGATGACCCAGGCCCATTGGACCGCCCCCCTGGTGGAGGGACCCCGCCCTATAATGAGTATTCTCATAACATAGGTGGGAAGCAGTTTCACTGCTTAACTGACACTGGGGCAAATCGAACCATACTCAGGGAGGAGGAAGTGCCCTTGGACTGGAAGCTTGCACCTGGGCCTCCGATATTGGGGGTAGGGGGCAACTCCCAGTCCAAAGAGATGGTCACCCTTATGAAATGGACTAACCCAGATGGAGAACAGGGAAAGATACTCCCTTTAGTGGCAAAGAACCTCACTGCCAATGTACTAGCTCAAAACATGCTAAGACAAATGGATGCTGTGTTCACTACAGACCATGGAGCATCCTATGATGATATCCTGGATGGGGAAGAAGCACAAAGGCTTAAACAGGATCTAGAGAGAATTAAGGAAAAGGATTTTTTTAACTTTCATACTTACAGAGAAGAACATAGTGGACCCACTCGGGTGCACCCCCAATCATAAAGGCCACTCCCCCACCCCAGTACCTCCCATTAGGTGGAAGCCAGGAAGCCCTATCTGGGTGGAGCAGTGGCCATTGACCAAACCTAAACTTGTAGCCCTCCAACTTCTGGTGGAGGAACAGAAAAACCTTGGGCACATACTCCCTTCTGTGAGTCCTTGGACACATCCCTATTTGTTATTCAAAAAGGCTCTGGGGCTTGGTAAAAGAAAGGATGGAGCTAGTAGGACCTCCCCTAAGAATCAGGCCCTGGACTCCTGCTATACCTTCAGAATATACCTTGGTTGTGATTGATATTCAAGTTTTTTTAAAAAAAAAATATCCCCCTGCATCCACATGACTGCGAGAAGTTTGCTTTCTCCATCCCTTCTAGCCCGGCCTTTTGCCAACAATACTTGGCCACACTTTTAGGTCCTATGCTTGGTTCAGATACCTCCCTTGCCTATGCCTACATGGATGATATAATCCTGGGGCACCAAGACCCAGGCTGCCTGGAGGGCCTTCTGGCCCCTGTTCTCGCCATATTAAAAAAGGGGAGTTTTACCATAGCCCTCAATAAAATTCAAAAGGTACCTCCTTTTAAGGTGTTTGGAACCCACCTTACCTTGTCTCAGGCCAGGCCCTTAAGCCTTTGCTGGACATTCCAGCCTCTCTGACCTTAACCCAACTTCAGAGCCTTTTAGGGAAATCATTTGGCTGTTGCCGTGGGTTCCTGTCCCTAAAGATAGTTTTGTGCCCTTATTTGCCCTACTAAAAGACTGGATGCCCCACGAAGTTATTACAATTACAGACAGCCATCGGGCCATATTTTTGCAGTTCCAAGAAGCCCTGGATGCAGTTTCCCTGAGGAGGTATTCTATTTTTGACCCATTTACCTTTGGTTGTTTTTAGGTGTTACACTGATTTCTGCAGTTTTAATTCAAAGAGGGGAGCCATTAGAGTGGGTTCACACTCCCCTGGGGGGGCACACCTCGGGTGTACTCCCAGGCACACCAACTTGCTATTGTCCAGTGAAGGACCCAAGCCTAAAGGCATTATGGCTTGGATCCTCACTAAATTGTTTTTCTTTTTCGGGTGGCAGACGTTGAGTGGCTTAATTGAGCGAATGCTAGTCTTGCTCTCTCCTTGGAGGGGTTTCTAGGCCAAATTGACTGCATTGACCGGGAGCCTTTCCAGTCGCATGTGGCAGGCGCCGTGTCTTTTGGGAAAGGTAGTGCTGTCCAGACAGCAAAGCAAAAGCCTTGGCCTCATTCCTGCAGAACATGCAGGATTGGTTTTGTGAGCAGTTACTGAAGCATGATTGTGGGCTAGAGCAAAATGCCAGGCTGGCATCTTAAAGGACAGCAGTGTAGTGTTGTAGTTCTGGAGGTGGTGCTCTGAGCACTGGGTACTGTGCTTCATGTGGCAAGTCCTATGTCAGAAAGGAAGAATCCCAGAGATCGGTGGTGCCCTGGCCTGCCTTGCCCAGCCCTGAGGTCTGAGACTATGGCTGAGCTTGGCGCTGTCTTCGGGTGGGAGCCGGGCACAGTGGCTGGTGGTTGTGGGCAGGTTGGGGGAGGGACTGCCTGCAAAGCCTCCGGGAGGCAGTAGCTGAACCGAGTCTGAACAGAGAGAAAGGATTTTTGGCAGAGAACAGTGCTGAGAGTGTAAGCTGTACCTGAACAGGAAATCTGCTTGCCACAGTGTTGCACAGGATGGGACTCAGTCTCCCCTTCCTGAGGGGTACAGAGTGGCCCTGTCATGCAGCTCTCCCAACCCACCCCCAGCTCCTATCTTGTTCTCTATGCTGGCCATATGGGAAAACTCTGGGTACTGACAGCAAGCTTGGGTATCTTGGGGCCGAGATCCCAGGGTGTCGGGGCCCAGGGTAGGCTGTGATGGGAATACCCTGCCCCTACAGACACCATCTACAATGAGGATGAGGTCCTTCTGGCCCTAGCTGAGCAGCTAGGAACCATCACCAGCCTGGTGGGGGGCCCAGAGAATGTGCACTGCCTGCTGGTGAGTGGCATGTAGGGTTCCTGTTCCCATCCCCAGGGCAAAGACAGGAGCCGTGGAGCCGTGTTGGGAGTGGGACGGGGTGCTGTCCTGGGGTATGGCCTCAGGGCTGGAGGGCTGAGCAGAACATCAGTGCCACCCCACTGACCCGCCCCTGCAGCCCCCACTGGAGTCACTGGCCATGGTGGAGGAGATGGTGGTGCAGGCAAGGTGGTGGAGTCCTTGTGGCCAGAGCCTTGTAGCAATGAAAGGGAATCCTGAATTAGGAAAACCATCCGAAAGATGGAATCAGGTAGGAGTTTAGTCTACTTTTTCCATGAGGAGGTGGTCAGGGTAACGATGTAGATTTCCTCCAGGTGACTGTCAGGCTGTAGCAGCAGCTGCAGAAGGGTCTCTCAGTGGCTCCAAGGGACTGTCACACCTCGTGCTGGGCTGTAAATTTCTACACAGACTGGTTAAGGATACAACTAATACATAGGCTTGGTAGGGTGTGGCCCCACTAGTTTTTAAGACTGTTCAGATGATAGCCCAGGACAAATTACCAAGATGACAAGGTTTTTAAATAGATAGTTTTTTTTTTAAATAAGGCTGATTTTTTAGGCAGATATAGAGGGCTCAGGCCTGTATTAGTATTTTCCGTGTCTTTTTTTGTGTGTGTCTATTTTGTCACATTTTTTTGATGACTCTGGTCCCTTGTTTTATTTTTTTTTTTTTTTTGGTCCAGTCATGGGCCTGAACTCTGGGCCTGGAGGCTGTCCCTCAGCTCTTCAGCTCAAGGTTAGCATTCTACCACTTGAGCCACAGTGCCACTTCCAGTTTTTTCTTTTTGCTTATGTGATGCTGAGGAATCAAACCCAGGGCCTTAAGCATGCAAGGCAAGCGCTCTACCACTGAGCCACCTTCCCAGCCCTGGTCCCTTGTTTTAAAAAGGGGAAGATGGGCAAAGATTCATCTTCTGTAACTTCTTCAAGCTGACTCAGTAGGGTTGATCCTACCTACCTAGGAACCTATAACCTTAGTCTATTTTACAAAGAGGTTTACCAGGGTTAGATGTCATTAAGAAAAATATTTTAACTCTTTTTTTTTTTTTGGGTCCGGTCGTGGGGCTTGAACTCTGGGCCTGGGCACTGTCCCTCAGCTCTTCAGCTCAAGGCTAGCGCTCTACCACTTGAGCCACAGCCCCACTTCTGGCTTTTTTCCTTTTGCTTATGTGGTGCTAAGGAATCGAACCCAGGGCCTCATCCATACAAGGCAAGCGCTCTACCACTGAGCCACCTTCCCAGCCCCAAATATTTTAACTTTTGATAAATGCGGGACTTTTTTTTTTAGCTACAGCAGTGTAGCTTGTTTAGCACTTTGGTTTGTAAAAGCATCTTTAGAAGGACCTCTAGTGACCCTAACAATGCCTAAGTTACCTGTGCAGGCCTTTAGACAGATGTTAATAGAAACACACTCTCAGGTTTACAAACTTTTTTCTTGAGCAGATAAATTTTATGTAGCAGGAGTTAGCTCAAAAGTACTGCCTATTAGGGCTTTGGGCACATACCGGGGTTGGGATTTAAACCATCCCCCATGTGTTATAACTTTAGCTTTTTAGTACTATCACAGATTAATGACAAGTTTCTGTCCCTACAAGGTAGATAGTCATGGACTTTAGGCATGCTTACAAACTATCTTCCCATGACCTCCTGGCTCTGACCAATTTTTGAAGGGTCATGCACAAATGACTCTGGGATCCGACATTTCTGTCATCTAAGCAGTGGCTTACTGCCTCTGGAGGCTCCTTCATTCCTCTTGTCCCAGGAATGACTTCTCTACACTGGGATAAATGCCTCATTGGTATTTCCCTTAGCTGGTCTCTGGACTTGAACTCGGGGCCTGAGTGCTGTCCCTCAGCTCTACAACTCAAGGCTAGCACTCTGCCACTATGAGTCCCAAAACAACTCTGCTTGCTCTTTCAGCATTCTGCTGGCTGAGTAGAGGTGACAGTCACACAAGGACCTTTTTCTGCCCGGGCTGGCTTTGAACCAGTTTGCAGATCAATGAGTCTTATAAAAAGCCACTTTACTCCAATTAAAAGCAACAAGGTGGTCAACATAGAAGTAGCTTTTAAGCATGCTCTTACCTGGAACTTATTAAGAGCTAAAGTTACATCTGACAAACTTATAAGACTCCTCTGTGCTTTGTTCTTGGCTTGCTGGAAACTTAAAAAACCTATAAGAGCAACTGGAATAGCAATTAAGCAATTATTTTCGTAATCTTAATTTTTCCACTTTGAGACAAATGTTAAGAACAATTTTACTTTTAAACTTTATACCCAGAAATGCATTCCTATCTTTTAAGCCTCCTATTAATCTCTTTTATTATTTTATACTTTAGTTTTTAGTTACAATAAAAAAAAAAAAAGTTAAAATCTTGAGGCCAAGTGTCACTTATTGTCTCTTGGCTGCTTGTTTTAAAACTGATACACATTAAAACTTTTAAATCAAATTACAATTTTTCCTTAATTCAAGAATTACAATCACCATCACTGTACCAAAAGCTAGACTTAACACCTTTATGACTTTTAAAAACATATCCTAATTGTAGAACATCATTGAAAGCAAGTCATATTATACAAATACATTTTTTAACCTTCTTTTTAAGTCCAAGGGGCAGTTTTAGCAATACTAAGCAGATGATCACATCACTAATTTTTACCATCATGTTTCTAGTATTTCTCTGTAAAGAAAAAGGACAGAACAAAGCTGGGCCACTTGGCCCCTCCTATGGAATAGGCAAGCACCTAGTCTCACTCTTTAGGGTAAGATGAACTGGGTTTGTGCCAGTTTGTCCTCTTTTACCATGTGTGGACTCCTCCCATGGCCCGTCCCACCATGTATGACCAGCTGAACTGCACTTTTGCCTGTTTACCCCTTGTCCCTAAAGATAGGTCTTTTGTTGGCTTTTAAGTTTTTTCCTTTTCTTATCTCTTGGTTTTTGAATGAAAATACACAGTTTTAGACAGACAGAACAGGGAATGTCTTTGACAGTGTTAAACAAACTTTTATTTTTAAACTTTTAATATTTATCCCCAAATTTTAGCCAAGAGAACTAAATTCCAAACAGCCAAGGCATTTTTGTTGAGCCAAATAACTTGATTACAGTGTAAACAGACTTATGCATTTTAAAATACCAGAATTTTTAATTTTCTAAGTTAAAAAATCCTTAAAAAGTCATTTAAAACAATGGCAAAATTCTTAAAAATTTTTGTAATGTCCAAAGCTCATAACCTTTTGAATTTTAAACTTAAACTTACCCAATTGTTACAGATTGCTGATAATTTTTCCATTGAACATGTTCACAAACACATACAAAATGCACACAGATCTTAATGCGCGAAAAAATCAAAATCAGTTGTACGTACATTTAAAACTGGTATCAATTCTAAAACAGAACTAGACAAGACAACAACCAAAGGCTGAGTTGGGGGCTAATGGGCCCCCAGTTTATCCCTACCTCAGAAAACATAGCAGAAAATACACTGAAGTAAACAAGACAGACAAATGGCCACAAAGACAAAATCAGGTCTCAGTGAATGGCGCGACATCTCACCACAATTCACAAGTGGGACTCAAATCCACTTACCAGGGGACTCGAATCCCCTTTACTCGCCTCCGGAGGATTTTTCTTTTAGATTCCTGCAAACATTGACCCAGGGGCCTTCCAAGGTGGAGGAGAATTCCCAGTCATCTTGGGGCAAGTGAAAAAAGTCCCTAGCAGCCCTCCCCTCAGACTGACAGGTTCTCCCCCATACTCAGACCCCCTGGGCCAAGGCCCGAGGCTAAGATCTTGCTGGTGTCACTTGCAGGTGGTCAGTGGCAGTTTCATCAGGCTGCGAATTCTCCCTGCCAGCCCTTTTAAGTTATTTTTAGATCCTCCAGGTTTTTCACCCCTCACCACTCCTTTACTTCTGGATCCAGAGAGGGTGGAAAAGGTGGCAGTGAAAGGGAGAGAAAGGGTTCAGTTTAAAGTGTAAGTAACAAAGAAGGAGCTAGAGAGAAACAGATATTGAAGGGGTGTTAGCCAGCCTACACCGGGCTCTCCCATGAGGATGAATCTGAGAGAAGAAACATTCCAAGAATTCCAAAATACATACACACAAACATTGAGACAAAACACATTTACAGCATGCACGTTGTAGACTGTCAGACAGAAAGTGCTAGACTAAGGAGGGCCCAAATGTCCCCACTAGTGGATAGTTTACCCTGATGGGGATCCGGGGGATGTCTCCCACTGGTCCAGTTGGCTATCTTATAGCGCGTCCGCTAAGACCCTTGCCAACCCCAATACAGAACCTGCAGGCTACACAGATACCTGACAATTACAAAGCAGCAATGTTTTAACTTACAAGCCATTTGCATCATAGTGTCCCTGAATCCTTTTGTCCATTTTTTTTTTTTTTTGCTAAGTTTCTAAACTAATGACTCCTTACTCTGAGAACCAGGGGCATACTTCCTTGACAAAGCAAAAGAAACTCTCTAACTGACTCTGTCCAACTTTCACTCCTCGAGCTTGAAGCATGCCCTAAAGAGCCTGCACATATAATGTACAGCTGTTACCTTGCCCCATAATTTCTTACTCCCGACTATACTATCACCCGCTCTTTTTCTCCAGACACGTCCTCTTACCTTAGCAGGGGCCTCTGCCTTGATGCCAGGTTTTCAGGTCCCTGTTCGGGCGTCACTTACCGGAGCCTGCAGGCAACAAAAGGGAATCCTGAATTAGGGGGCAAGGATCCGGAAAAATAAAGACTTAAGACAAAGGATGCGGTCGGGAGGTCTGCAGCTCAAGACTGCAAAACCGTTTATTTTTAACTTTCCCTAATATATACAATTAGAAGTCAAGAGGTAACATAAGGTTACAATAGTCCAGAAAAACAAGGAAAATTTCAGTAAAAACAGAGTGCAGTAAAAACAGGACAAGGTCAACTGGTAGAAAGTAAAACAAACTCTGCAGACATAGCAAAGCAACTCCAGGTACCTGGTGTTCTTCAAGAAAGCCAGCTCCTTGTATGTGCCTTCAAGTGAGCACCAGGGTCAAGATGACCTTTAAACTTTACTGTCGGCTCCCAACACCTTCTGGGCCATCTCCCACGAGCTCTAGGCCTCTGACCTCGAAGTCCACTTCATGCTGCTGGTGAAATGGCTGGTGGGGGTAACTAGTTCACCTCCCGCACCTCTGCTTGTGGCGTCTTCTCCGTCTGCTACCCAGGAGTGTCCAGCGCTGTGAAGGCAGAGCTCCCCCAGTGAGTCCCGGGTTCCCCTGCCACCACCTGCCCCACCACCCCTGTCCTGCCCCCTCGGGACAGCTCACCTGCTGGGCCTCAGTGGCAGTCCCCTCCCCCCCGCCACAGGTTTGTGAATGCACAGTAACCCTACCTGCTGCTCCCTTGACCTGCCATGGCTGAAGTCCCCCCTCTTCCTCTTCCTATTATCCTGCTTGAAGCCTCCTATACTCTAGGCAGCAAGCATGGTGCCCAGGGGTCCACCCCCTCTGATCTCTCCTGGCTCCGAGTTCGTCCTGCCCAGCATGTCTCATCCCTCCTTCATATTGACCATAGTCACCAGGTGCCGCTGTGAATGAAGCCAAGTCAGGAGCTTGCTGTGAGCTCAGACCGGCAGGTGTGCGTCAGGTTAACAGGAGTCGGGGGTCCGGACACCACATGGCAAGGACACAGTGGACAGGAAACAATATGGTAGCGCAGAACTGAGGGTGCTCAGGAAGAAAGGAGGAGACAAATATGGAGAGAGACGTCCTGAATGTGCGAACTCTCCAGAAGTAACGAGTCCAGGGAGGGCTGCATGTCAGAGTGAAAACGGAAGGCTGTGCTTCCAGTGGACTGCAGGAGTGCATGGGGTGCAGAGCCTAACCTTGAGCTGAAGAGCTGAGGGACAGCGCCTAGGCCCAGAGCTCCAGCCCCATGGCCAACCAAAAAAAAAAAAAAGATGAAAAGCGCATGGAGCATTGCTGAGCGCTGTGGGGGAGGGGAAGCACGGGGCGGGGTTGTCTTGGATTTGGATCATGCTCAAGACAGAGTGTGAGGTGGGTGAAGTGTGGGGTGCTCCTGGGGAGCTGGTGTGAAGAGGGGGTGGGGTGGGGACAGGGAAAGCCTGCGTCCCCTCAGCAGGCAGGGAGCTGGTGGAGGGTGCGCGCTGCCCCTAGGCTACGAGCCTAAGTCCACATCCACGCTCTCCAAGGTAACACAGACTGGGAAGACCTCTGGGGACGGGAATACCAGGGGTCAGGAGAGGACCAGGTGTGTGTGATGTTAATAATGACACCAGACAGCTCTCCAAGGAGACCCCAGCATGTGTGTGCTGGGTGGAATGACTTTTGGCTGCATAAGGGCATGGGTGTGGAGGGAATCTGGCTAAAGCCAGTGTGAGGGGAGGGAGTGCAGGGACAGCAGGGCCTGTGGTTCAAGCCTTTCTGTGGTGGGGTGGCTGTGAGAACTTCAGGATCAGGAGGAGGCGCCTAGCTCAGAGCCCACAGTCCACTCATCACCTGGCATAGTCCCTGGATGGCTCCTGGAGGCAGGCCTGCCATCTGCTTCCTTTCCTTTTCTGTGCCCATCCCAAGAATTGAACTCAGGGCCTGGGGCATGTCCCTGAGCTTTTGTGTTCAGGGCTGGTGACTGTCTCCAGGGCATCAGTGCTACTTCTGGCTTGCTGTCACCCTGAAATTCATTCCTGAGAAGAAAAGGGTAGAGGTGGAGAGCCCTGGACCAGAGGCCCTCCTGTCATTCAGCACAGCAGCCCTGACCTGCACCCCAGATGCTGTGGTAAGGTGGCCTCACAAAAAGGGACATGAGGAGCACTGCAGGAAATTTCACAATAGCCAAGCAAGGGACTTTCTCAAGGAGCCTTCGTGTTGCAACAATAACTTTACATTAAAAACTGTGCTTTTTCAAAAGTACACTTAATGTCCTTGTTGAATTAGCAGAAAGTCTAGAGATATGTAACATAGACCACACAGGAAAAGAAACAGTTGTGAAAATAAATTATGTATAAGAAATAAACACGGACAAGACTAAGGGAGTAACTGTCAGGAAGGAGCCTTGATGTTTGTGGTCAGTGCTACACCAGCAGGACTTCCTTCCAACCTTCCTTCCTTCCTTCCTTCCTTCCTTCCTTCCTTCCTTCCTTCCTTTCTTTCTTTCTTTCTTTCTTCTTTCCTTCCTTCCTTCCTCTTTGCTTCCTTCTCCTTCTTCCTTCTTTCCTTCTTTCCTACCTACCTTCCTTTGTTTCTTTCTTCCTTCCTTCCTTCCTTCCTTTTTTGCTGGCTTTCCCTCGCTCTCCTCGGTCTGTCTCTGTCTATCTGTCTATCTGTGTCCCTCATTCTCTCTTTCCTTCTTTGTGCCAATCGTGGGGCTTGAACTCTGGCATCTCTTCTATCCCTGGGACGATTTTGCTCAAAGGTAGTGCTCTATCACTTCAGCCAGAGCACCACCTCCATCTTTTTTTTCTTTTAGTGGTTTATTGGAAACAAGAGTGTCAGAGAGTTTTCTGCCTAGACTCGTTTTGAACTGTGATTCTTATATCCCGCCTCCTCAGAAAATCAGAACACAGCCATCAACCACCACCATCCAGCTGCTATTTTCTTTCCAACTACTTTATTCTCCAGAACAGAAAAGGCTTTAAGAATGATTTGCTTCATTGCATAGGGAACTATTAAAGAGAGAAAGAAAAAATCAAAAGACTCACAATAGAATTAGGAAAACATGTTAGGTGAGTTTAACCAGTTTATCTTAAACTTGACACCACCAACACATAATGGGGCAGATTCTCTGGAAGAAGTTGACATGATCTAATAAGCATTATTTCAAATTTTAACATTTCCACTTTCATATAATTTTGTGGGCCAGCAAAATAGAGCAGATGAACACACACACAGATATATAGCACACAAATGTGCATGTGTGGACATGTGTGCACACTTCTATCTCTCAGCAGATGACTTTTATCTAGGTATGGAGATTGTTGAATGGCCAGGCAAAGTTCAGCAGAGATGCAAGCTTCGTGGTCCTCAGGGGAGGACCTGGTTCTTCTTTGTGCAGGTGAAGAGGAGGCTGCAGGGAGTGGAGTGTCCGCTCATGAGCAGGAAAGGACTGAGGGCTGGGAAACAGCCCATAGCAAATGCTGCCATATGGTGCAGCACAGGGCTGGGGTTGTAAATCACAGACATGCAAATCTGACAGATGAAGGACAACGTATAAAAGGAGACAAAGGCGCTCACCAGGAGGAGGACGCTTATGATGGCTCTGGACTCGAGAGAGGCTCTGGTGGAGACACTCGTCCTCTGGATGTGTCGCATTTTCTGCTTGTGTCTGTACAGGACAAAAAGCATGGAGGTGCTGCCCCAGAGCATGAGCCCCAGACACAGAACATCAGGCACCGACAGTATGGCCATGTACAGCACATCAGCAGCTGGATCGTGACGCACGGAAGAACAGTATCCATAGGACTTTAAGCTCGTCATGTTGTCATGCGCTTTGGGTCCAGTTATGTACATAAGAAAAATAATGCTCACCAGGAGGAAGACCCCCCAGCTGAGGTAGATGGTGGAGACAATGTGCTTGTGGGCTCTCCCCTTCAGCCCTGCCCACCTGGAGTCCCCCTGGCTGATGCTGACAGCAAGGAAGATGCTGAGGGAGCAAGTGCTACCCATCGACACTCCCCTGCTCACTCGGCAAAGATACAAGAACATTTTGCACCCCACATCATTGAAGAAAATTCTCCAGCCCCAAACCTCCATGGTTTGGGAAACACCCCTAAATAGAAGAGTTAGGAGGTTGGCCACAATTAAGTGCCTAAAAATCAAGTCTGTGGCTCTCATCCTGTTCCCCATGCAGGAAAGGAATAGATAATGGGAGAGAAGAGACAAATTACCCACAAACCCAACCACAGTCTGGCCTAAGTGGATCACTCCCATAAGCACATGGGTATCTCCCATCCTCTCTGTTCCTTGAGTCTCATCCAGAGGCTCTGGCCTGGGAAACTGAGGCCTGCATGGTTCCAAGGGAACTCAACATTCTCCATCCAGCATTCAGACCACCAGAAATACTTTCCTAATGTATCTCATGTATTAGGAAAAATCCAATTCTATTCATCCATGGAGAAGAGGAAGATGGCATGTTCATGGAAATGGGTGAGCCTGGAGAAATGGCATGAAAGGAAGGTGAGTTAGGTTCTGAGATGAAGACGGCTCCATTTCTCCTCTGTAGAATCAGATCTAAGATTCTAAACAAGCAAGGCTCTAGTGGTTCAAGCCTGTAATCCTAGCTACTCAGGGGCTGAGACCTTGGATTCCCAATTCAAAGCTAGCCCAGAGAAGGAAAATCTGTGAGACTCTTTTCTCCAGTTAAGCACCAGCAAACCAGAATTAGACCTGTGGCTCAAAGTGGTAGAGGCCTAGCTTTGAGCAAAATGGGTTCAAGGAACATGGGCAAGACTCAAGTTCAAGCTCTCTGACTAACTAAAGGAAGAAACTTGAAACATGGGTGACACATACCCATGGTCACATGCACTTATACCTCAATACACTGTCTGTGGGCGTGGGTCCCAGGTGTCACCCTTTCCTCAACACCGAGCCCATATTGCACAGAAGAAATACCAGGAAGATGAACCAGGTCTGTGGTGGGGATGGTGCGGGTGAAGGAAGAGGTGAATGACAGATAACGAGAGGGGCAATTTTAGGTTCAAATGCCATTCTAGAGTCGCTGATGGGAACACATCTTCCCCAGCCCATGGACATTCAGGATTCCTCCTCACTTGTCATAAACCAGGACAGACTCTGTTAGGAAGAAGAAGGGAGGAATCAACAGAGCTTGGGGGTGGGGGGCCTAGAACCCCAGTTCTTTTCACTGTCCTAGCCCATTCCTATCCTTTCCTGTGGCTTTGTTATGCATCCAGGATCAATGCAGAATCCCTGATCCTAAGGTGATACCTTACCCAGAGTTGGGAACCAGGGGTCTCTCCTGCAGGCTGCGCCTTTCCAGTGGCAGTGAACACAAGTGCTCGCCTCTTCTCTCAGGATGTGCGTGGCAGGGCGGGTCATTTCTGAGATGCACATGGGCACTTCAGAGCTTCAGAGGGCTACTTAGATAGGGGTCCAGGAGGGCGGCAGCAGTGGTCGTCTCCCGCGGGAGTGGTGATTTTCCCTTCACCTGGGGTGGCAAGCCAAGTTCTCAGTAAACTTTTTCTTTTCCCCCATGTGACAATTATCAAGACATTTTTCGCTTTCTTGTGGGTGCTTCTCCAGGGGACAGGGGAGTGGTGCAGTCGCTTAATTCTCCTGGATCCCAGTAGGCTGGCAAGAGACACTAAGGCCTGAAGCGAGATGACTGTAAACAACCTCAGCGGTGTATAAGCTATGTGTCCCCAAAGATTCTTACCCAAAGTGTCTCTTCCCTTTTTTTTTTCCAGTTCTGAGACTTGAACTCAGGGTTTGGGCACTGTTCCTGAGCTGCTTTTGCTCAAGGCTAGCACTCTACCATTGGCGCCACAGCACCATTTGTCTTTTTTCATGTGTGTGCTGCTGAGGAATTGAACCCAAGGCCTCATGCATGCTAGGCAAGCACTCTACCCCTGAGCCACCTTCCCAGCCTTCCTCATCTCAGTCTCCTTTTGTTTTATCATCATATATGGTGTTAGAAAAGAAAAATGGAACCCTGTACTGATGCAATCTCAGGAGCCTGATATCAGAGAATCAAGGTGCAAAGCCAGCCTGGTGAAGAAAGCCCATGAGATTCTTATTTCCAATTCTTATCTCCACTCTCTGGTGGTAGAGTGCCTGTCTGGAATAAAAGAGCTCAGCAACAGCATCCAGGCCCAGAGTTCAAACCCCTGGACTGGCCCAAAAGAAAGAAAGAAAAAAGAATGAGACATTTCTGTACAGGAGTTTCTTTGGCAATAATGGCCATTTTTTTCTTAAAATGTTTTCATCCCTAGAGACCCCATTTGGAGATTAGAAGTAAGTATTTCATGCATATTCCTGAAAGCAGGTTGATCTCTTTTCATGCCTGGTCGTTTCTGAGGAGGTAGCTTCATTCTCTAATTCCCTACTCATTTTCATCATTAACAGTGGTGATTTTGAAGCAGAAATTTGTCACTGTGCTCAGGAGAGGATCAGCAGTGACTCCTCACCCTGGGTTTCTGGTCTACCTCATTGCATGGACTCCATTCCTCACCTGGACCCTACTGGTCTTGCTGACAATTCCTCTGCCTTGTTTTTGTCTGTTTCAAGAACATGCATTTACCTTTCTGTGTCTGACTTCTTGCATTTCCCACAGCGATCTGTAGTTCTACACATGTGGCAGCACATGACAGGATTTCCTTCTTGTTCCTGGCCTATTCGTACTTTGTGATGAAAATAGGCTACATCTTTTGTGTGTGTGTGAAACATCTTTTTCTTAAACAGCAAAGCAGAAATGCAACACCATATTAAATATTTGTAAAATTAGGTGACAAAAGGGATGCAAAAGGGATGTTTGCAGTATGACTATTACATCTTCATATAGTTAAAGGCATTTATGAAATCTTACACTAACACATAAGATTATCCCATGATTAAAGTAGTTCAAATCTAATAACCATAAGCTATATTAGTGGATCTCGTTTCCTAGTATAATCTCTTAATATTACCGCTGATATTGATTGGTTTACCAAATGGAATCTATGAACTAAATTTTTAGAAATTGTTATGAGAATGCCTAAAATTCTACCAACCAATTAGTTGCCTTTACAAAGTGAGATAAAAATACTGAGCTTACCAATTATTATACAAATAAAATTATCTCATTCGTGATTCTAATACCAGTATACTCTTCAAGGAATTTGGTAACAGTTAATTGACTAGGTACAACAAATAAACCTTGCAACCAAACCCTAGAGTTGGAATAGCATAGCATGTGGTGTATGTAAGATCAGTCAAACTTAACCCATTTTCATATATTTATATTTATATTTATATTTATATATATATATATTCACTGGAAATCTGTTCTGTGCCAGAGACAATACAAATCTGGAGTGAAAACTTTTGGAGTTGGTTGCTACACTTATCACATTATTCATTACCTATTTCTATGTATTCTTCCCAGACTTTCTACTTCTAATCGATACATAACCAAAATTCTTTTTTTTAGAGCAGGGGTTCCGGTCGTTGGGCCTGAACTCTAGGCCTGGGGGCTGTCCCTCAGCTCTTCAGTTCAAGGCTAATGCTTTACAACTTGAGCCATAGCACCACTTCCGGCTTTTTTCTTTTTGCTTATATGGTGCTGAGGAATGGAACCCAAGGCCTCATACATGCAAGGCAAGCACTCTACCACTGAGCCACCTTCACAGCCCATAACCAAAATTCTTATCTTTTCAGATAGCAAGTGAGTTATTTGGTGCAAAAGTAAGCTGGTTTTTTGTTTTTAAACAGATCTCAATTTGATAATTTAGTTTCAACTTAAAATCCTCTTTATAGCCCAAATCTGTTTTCAAATGGTTAAAGAGAAACCATCACTCCTATCTTATTATTAAAAAGTACAACTGACAAACTTTTTTTTTTTTTAATTTTATTTTATTTTATTTGAGAACATACTGTACAGAGGGGTTACAATTACATGGGCAGGATAATGCATACCTTTCTTAACAAGCATTGCAGCCTCCTCCTTTGTTTACCCTTCACCTCCCTTCCCAGCCTCCCCCCTCCCTCCCACCCAAACATACCACCCGCCCCTCCCCCGCCCCTGCAGCCCCCACTGGAGTCGCTCGCCACGGTGGAGGAGACAGTGGTGTGGGACAACGCGGTGGAGTCCTTGCGGGCCATCTCCCATGAGCACTTGCCCTCTGACCTCAAAGCCCATTTCATGCCCCTGGTGAAATGGCTTGCGGGGGGCGACTGGTTCACTTCCCACACCTTGGCCTGCGGCCTCTTCTCCCTCTGCTACCTGTGAGTGTCCAGCGCTGTGAAAGGAGAGCTCTACCAGTGAGTCCGGTGCTCCATTGCCACCACCTGCCCAATTGCCCCTGTCCTGTCCCCTCAGGTCAGCTCACCTGCTGGGCCTCAGTGGCAGTCCCCTCCCCCTCCCATGTGAGTATGAATGCGCAGTAACCGTACCTGCTGCTCCCTTGTCTGCCCTGGCCAAAGGCCCCCCTCCTACTCTTCCTCCTATCCTGAGTGAAGCCTCCTATGCCCTAGGAAACAACCATGGCACCCAAGGGTCCACGCCCTCTGGTCTCTCCTGGCTCCTTGAATTCTTCCTGCCCAGCGCCAGTCTAGATCCCCAGGTACTTACAAAACCTCTGTTCAGATGACACCCCCATGGTGGGACGGGCCGCATCTTCCAAGCTGGGGGAGTTCGCCAAGGTCCTAGAGCTGGACAACGTCAAGAGTGAGATCATCCCCATGTTCTCCAACCTAGCCTCTGATGAGCAGGTGGGTCCCTGCTCCACCCTTCCTCCTCCCCCGTTTTCCCCCTCCCCCATTCCGCCACTGGGCCCTCTGCCCTTATGTCCCATGGACACTTAGCACTCCTTCTGCTCCCCAGGTCTCTGTGCGGCTGCTGGCGGTGGAGGTGAGTGTGAACATTGCCCAGCTCCTGCCCCAGGAGGACCTGGGGGCCCTGGTGATGCCCACACTGCGCCAGGTGGCCGAGGACAGGTCCTGGCATGTCCGCTCCATGGTGGCCGACAAGTTCACTGAGGTGCGTGAGGCCTGCAGTGCACATGCAGGGCCAAGGCTGAAGGGAAGACTGACGCGTGTCTGTCCTGCATGGGAGCGGGCAGCCTGACATCCCTGGGCAGAGAAGCCAGGGCTGGATCTTGGCAGGGTCAGGGGGGCACATTCACACTGGGAAGCTGTCACTCGCCCTGCTTTGTACACGGCAAGGACCTGGAAAGGTGGGAAAGTGAAGCTCTCTGTCCTGAGCTCCAAGGGAGACTCTTGTCCTGCCCAGGAGTAGAAGCTGCAGACAGACAAGGAGCTGAGGTAGAAACAGGACTGCCCACTCGCACTCCATACCACTTACACTGGTAAAAGAGCATGAGGCCCTTGGGGGGCTACCCTTGTGTGTGCCCTTAGTGTGGACCCATCGGCTCTGGTGGTGGTCCGGAGCAAGCGATGGTCAGGAGCAAGTGTAAGGCATCTCTGGCAACCAAGAAAAGGCAGAGTCACTAGGCACACATTCATCCAGACGTGTGTTCATACTGGCAACTGGGGCTGTGAACTGGGGCCTTGTGCTCACTGGGCAGGTGCCCCCCTTCTTGAGGCACACCTACCCTTTGGATTTATTTTTCAGCTAGGATCTCCACCTTGCCTAGGCTAACCTTGGACTCCAAATCTCCTAACTCTGCCTCCTGTATAGCTAGCTAGATTGTAGGTGTGAGCTGCTGTGCACAGCCCATTTTATACATGTGTACTGTTATTATAGAGGGGATGTACAGAGGGATTACAATGGCATGCATGAGTCAGAGAATGAGGACATTTCCTTTTGTACAGTGAGTGTCTGCTGTTCTCTCATTCCCTCCCAGCCCCTCCCTCCCATCTCTACCCACGAGTTGTGCCGTTCACTTTCATCGGTGTCCTGTGAGCTCCATGGATGCACTTTTCTTTCTATCCTTTTTCCCTCCCTGTACCCTCCCAGAGATAACATGAGAACAGACTCTTTATCAGATAAAGAACACAGCAGTATCAAAAGTTAAAAACCAAAAAATATAGATGTATTTTGCTTCCACATTTTGGGTTTTGTTTTAGTATGTGTAATATTTTATATGAGTATAAAGAGACACTTAGGCATTGGGCCTTTGTGATTCTCTCCTAAGACTATTTTCCTTTGGTCTCACTGTGTGTGAGTCTCTGGAATCCTGTGGCATTTGTCATATCCCAGTGCATTTTAGATCTAACTTCCTTATATCAGAGAGAACGTGCACCATCTATCTCCAGTCTTGACTTACCTCACTTCACATGATTTGTTCTAGTTCCATCCATTTCCTTGCAAATGACATTATTTTATTCTCTCTAATGACTTGTAAAGTACCATTGTTCACATTTTGTGGGTCCACTCATCTACCGTGGGGCATCTGGGCTGTTTCCATATCTTGGCTATTGTGAGTACTGTGGCAGTGAACATGGGTGTGCAGGTGTCCTTGTCATGATGCTCAGTGTAGATGCCCAGGAGTGGGTGGGAGGGAAGGTCTGTGTTTAGTATTTGGAGGAACCTGCAGACTGCTGTGCTGAGTGGCTCTACTAGTTCACATTCCCACCAACTGCACAGTAGGGCTCCTTTTCTCCACATCCCTGCCAGCATTTGTTCGAATTCACAGTGCTGGCCAATCTAACTGGATTAAGATGGAATCTCAGAGTTGTTGTGATTTGTAATTCCTTCATGCTCAGAGATGATGAGCATTTCCTCATGTGTTTCTTAGCCATTCTTCCCTCTTCTGAAGAGTCTCTCCTTTGCTCCCCTGCCCGTTTACGGACTCAGCCCACTGTATTTTAGTATAAATGTAAAAGCAGGAGACTCTGCATCGCTGGCATGTTTGTGGATCAGGTCACAGAAAGCCCCACTTGGGATAATGTGAACTAAGGTCTGTGGTTTTGGCGCACGCTGCTGGAGACGAGGGCTGGCTCTGGGAAGAGCAGACTGCCCCATCTCCACACCTGTACCGCTTCCACCTAGATTTTGGCCTCAATAGCTGAGAGAGGCTGCCAGACCCCCTTTCGCTCCACACACCCCGCCTCTTCCTGGTTCTGGGTTTACAGCTCCAGAAAGCAGTGGGGCCTGAGATCACCAAGACAGACCTGGTGCCCACCTTCCAGATCCTGATGAAGGTCGGTGAGGCCAAGGTGAAGGCCACGGCCTCCCACAAAGGAAAGGTGGGTGCCCGCGACCCATGCTTGAGGAGGGGGGTTCAGGGTGGAGGTGCAGCCGGCTCCATCTCATCCCCCACCCTGGCCTGCAGAGTTCTGCAAGAACCTCTCCACAGATTGTCGGGAGATCGTGATCATGACCCAGATCTTGCCGTGCATCAAGGTAACTGGTTTGGCGGAGAGAGTCAGCTGGACAGGAAAGAGGGCACAGAACAGGCTGTGGAAATGCCCCAGGCACCTGGGTCACATGCTGCAGCCAAGGAGATGGAGGCATGGACCCTGCAGCCCATTCCCATGCCCCCTGCCAGTCATGTGCAGAAGAGGCTGAGGCAGGTCTCCGAGGGCCTCCCTCCATTCTCCCTCCCAGGAACTGGTGTCAGATGCCAACCAATAGGTGAAGTCAGCCCTGGCCTCCATCATCATGGGCCTCTCTCGCATCCTGGGCAAAGACAACACCCTCGAGCACCTCCTGCTCCTCTTCCTGGCCCAGCTGAAGGACTAGGTGAATCTCCCCTCCCCTATCGCCCTGCCAAGTTGATTGATGGCTATCATGGAGTCCAGCGGGGCTTCTGAGCTGAGTGATGAGTCGATGTGTGATGGGTAAGCATGCACATGTGGGGTTGATCAGAGGCAGAAGCAGTTCAAACTCTTTCTGTCATGGAGCACCTGCTGTGTTTGCCCCGGCCCTGCTGGATAGTGGGGGCATGGCATGGATGAGGCTTGCCCTGGAGGCAGGGCTGTGCTCTGGTGGGGGCTCATGTCAGTGGAGGGAGTTGAGGTGACAGGAATGAAAGGGGCAAGTCTCAGTACTGGTGGGCCAAGTGCCATGACTCCGCCTTCCTGCCTCCAACCTCAATTGGGTCCTGACACAGCTGTCCTGGGCGGAGCTGGGGCTCACATTTCTTCTCCCATTGTGTTATTTTTCCTCATGATTCCTGCAAGTTCTCCCAGAATGACTGTAGGTGTCATATGATGCCCAAGCCTCCATCACTTAATGTCAAGTGGGGCTCTGTATGTGGCCTTGTCACTGTGTCCCTGGGGCCAGGTTGGGGCTGGGCAGTGGTCCTGGGGAGATGGCAGGTCTGTAAGGTGTTGCTGTGGGGTGGCACTCCCCTCTTCCCATTCTTTGCTGCCTTGGGCCAGGCATCACTGGAGCCCCATCCTCTGCAGTGCCCAGAGCTGCGGCTGAACATCATCTCCAACCTGGACTGTGTGAACGAGGTGATCGACATACAGCAGCTGTCCTAGTCACTGCTGCCCGCCATGGTGGAGCTAGCTGAGGATGCCAAGTGGCGGGTGTGGCTGGCCATCATCGAGTACATGCCCCTGCTGGCTGGGCAGCTGGTGCGTGATCCATGGCATGCTGGGTAAGGTGGGGAGGGGAGAGGAGGCAGGCCAGACTCCCTCACCCTTGGAGCCCTCACCACCTCTCTTATGGCAGGGAGTGGAATTCTTTGACGGGAAACTCAACTCGTTGTGCATGGCATGGCTGGTGGACCATGGGGAGTCCTGCCACAAGGAGCTGGCAGCCAGTGGGTGGGGCCACGCAGCTGTTCTGTCTGTGCCCTGCCCCCCCCCTGTTGGGACCCTGGGGAAGGCTGGCGCTGAGCCATGACCCACTTTAAAACTCCCCCATGGCCTTCCTGTTCCCCTTGCAGTCTATACCATCCATGAGGCAGCCACCAGCAACCTCAAGAAGCTGATGGAGAAGTTTGGGAAGGAGTGGGCACATGCCACCATGATCCCCAAGATGCTAGCTATGTCCGGACACCCCAACTACCTGCACTTCATGGCCACCCTCTTCTGCATAAACATGAGTGTGGCCTGCACCACACCTGCACCCAGGTGCCAGCTTGCCAGGGGAGGGGCACGCATGGCCCCACCGTGAAACCAGGCTTGGGAGTGGAGAGGCTGGGGGCCAGGACCAGCGGTACACTTCTGGAGATGGGCGGGCTCCAGGCCTCCGGCACTCTTGGCCTGAGCGTGGGTGAGCTGGTGTCACACACATCGTTGGCTGAGTGTTCAGAGTTGAACTCGTAAATCATAGTCGCAGTGAAGTGGTGTCAGTTGTGCACACCATTTCCATGCCGGTGAGGATTGGCGTAGCCTCGCCACCCGGGCCCAGGTGGCAGGCGCTGACTGTACTGATCGTGTGCCCATGCTTGGCCAGGTTCTGTCGGAGGTGTGCGGGCAGGACATCACTACCAAGCACATGCTGCCCACCGTAGTGCACATGGCTGGGGTCCCCATCGCCAACGTCCGCTTCAATGTGGCCAAGTCCCTGCAGAAGATCGGGCCCATCCTCCACAACAGGTGAGCTGGGACTTGCTGTTCTTATGCTCCTCTCCAGCTACACTGTTTCTTCCTTTGTGGTGATACTGAGGGTTGACCTTGCCAGGCAAGCATTCTGCCACTTGAGCCATGCCCCAGCGCTTTTTGCCTTTGTTATATTTCACAGAGTGCATGTGTGGCCCAGGCTGCCTGGTCTGTGCATGCTGTTCACACCGCTAGGATAACGGGTGCCACCACGCCCAGCTATTGCTAGGGCTTCCTCAGTGGCTGGGATTCCAGATGTGCACCACTGTGTTCAGCTGCCACTGCTCCCTGCTGCTTCCTCCCAGTGTCGGCTTCACTGTAGACTGAGGAGTCAGCAGTGGCCGTGGTGAGTCTTCTGGGGAGGGGGATGTGAAGGGAAGGGAGGGGAAGGATGGCTTAGCATCGCTAGTCATCTGGAGATGCAAGTTGTAATTCCGCAGGGGGTGGCCAGGCCTGAACTGAGTTCCCAGCTCTGGGCACCCATCTGCTTCATGCTTCAGCCCTTTCCCTTCTGCTTCCAGCACCCTGCAGAGCGAGGTCAAGCTGGTCCTGGAGAAGCTGACCCAGGACCAGGATGTGGCCGTCAAGTACTTTGCCCAGGACACCCTGACCGGTGCAGGCTGGGTGTGGGCGGGCGGTGGCAGGTGGGAGGGGTGGTGGTGCCCAGGCAGAGGCCCGGGAGGGCCAGAGGGTGGCAGTGCCAGGCAGGGGCTAGGAGGCCAGACATGCAGGTGGATGGAGAGAGGGTAGTGGGGCCTTGGCAGGGGCGCAAGTGGGCCAGGCTGGGCTTCTGAGCCGACCTATTCCTGTTCCTCCAGTTCTGTCTCTTGCCTGATACTGGAAGAAGAGCCAGTGCTTTGGCCTCCAGTGCCCGGCCTCCCGCCCACCCTAGGCTGAGCCCTCCCTGAGATCCTCCCTCAGGGAGCCAGTGTGTCCCTGACAGCCCTCCCTGTGCTTGGCCTGATCCCAGACCGGGCCCCACCCACGTTCTCTGAGCTGCCTCGGGAGATGGCGCCTGGACCCCTCCCAAATGCTGAGGGACACGCAGTGGGATGGACAGCAGCCAGGAGGAAGGCGCCACTCC